>NC_138879.1:13450645-14151180 GCF_965194805.1 Balaenoptera borealis | reverse complement strand
TAAATTTAGTAATTTTCTAAATTTCTAAAATGTATCTATTATTTTGTAATCAGTTTTGCTTAAACAATGTTACAAACTGACAATAATTTCAACCTTTACAATACACCCTAATGGACTTAAACTGAGGACTGATTATTTAATAAATTTAATAAATTTAAAAATTAATTTATTTTATTTAATAAATAAGCTTTGATTTCTCCTTATATGCTTGATACAAATTACACAAAATAAGTCCCTGCCCTGCCCCCAAGGAGGTTTCAGCCTAGTAAGAGGCAAGAGATAGCATTAAGCTCAGCAGCTGCTCAAGAGACAAGTCACAGAAAGGTACACTAGTCCTTAAGCTTTATTTCCAAAATTAACTAAAAGCTTAGGAATGTGTGTTCTATCCAATTTCCTACATTACTTAAGGCTTCAATGTTAAGATGCATTCAAACTGACTTCCAAACTACAAGAGTACAAGACCCCGAAACAGCCATTAAGATCTTACTAACCAGGGCAGAAAAGGAGATTTACATTCTAGAAAAAATTTCAACACAGCAGATCAAACAACCCAACTTGTCTCCCTAAATACTCATTCTTCAACAATTCCTCCCCCAAAAAAACTATAACATGTGTGTGTGAGATGCACACTTTAACACTTTAAGAATGTTTCTAGAATTTTTATTTTTTTCAGTTTTTTCCTTCACAAACAGAAAAGTACAAAAATTTTATTCTTCATAATGATGACTGTATGAAATGTCTCATTATTTTAGGTTAGTCACATTTTTTTATTGATGTACAGTTGCTGTATAATATATAAGTTACAGGTGTACAATACAGTGATTCACAATTTTTAAAGGTTAAACTCCATTTATAGCTATTATAAAATATGGGCTATACTCCCCTTCAATATATCCTTGAATCCTATTTTATACATAATAGTTTGTACCTCTTAATCCCCTATCCCTATGTTGCCTGTCCCCCCGAGGTTAGTCATATCTTAAAACTTTGTGTTTTGGGGAGTTCCCTGGCGGTCTAATGGTTAGGATTCAGTGCTTTCACTGCCATGGCCCAGGTTCAATCCCTGTTGGGGAACTGAGATCCTGTAAGCCACGCGGCACGGCCAAAATAAAAAATAAATTAAATAAATAAAACTCGGTGTTTTAACATAATTTATCACTCAAGAGAAATTCGTATCAGTTCCTGGATTCATCTTAATCATTACACACAGTGTTCAAGAAATTTAAAAGTTGATCATGTGACAAAAATGAAACTAATTCAGGACTTTGAAGACAGCATGATTTAACAGGAGAATGCACACCAAAATAGGAATCAGAAGACCACTGTTGAGTAAGTCACTTAACCTCTCTGAGCTTCTTTTTCTGTGATACGAAATTGGACCCTAGGCCGGGTGGGGGCGGCGGGGGGGATTGTCCACATATACAACCCAGGGGATTCACAGTACCCACCTGGAGCCAATGCACAGACTTCTTAAAGGTCTACATATCCCAGGTTAAGGTAATTTTAGAGCTTGGTTCTCAGCCAGCTCTAAAACTTGAGTGTTTTCTAACAGCAAGTATTTTAGCACTAAAGCCATAAGTAATTGACAAAGCAAAGAAAAAGAAAAAATTCTGACAATAAAAGTGATCAATAGGACTAATAAAAGACTACCAAGCTCAGTGAGGTGATTGGACCCAGAGTCTGTCATACAGAGTGAAGTCAGAAAGAGAAAAACAAATACCGTATGCTAACACATATATATGGAATCTAAAAAAAAGAAAAAATGGTTCTGATGAACCTAGGGGCAGGACAGGAATAAAGACGCAGACGTGGAGAATGGACTTGAGGACACGGGAAGGGTAAGCTGGGACAAAGTGAGAGTGGCATTGACATATATATACTACTAAATGTAAAATAGCTAGCTAGTGGGAAGCAGCTGCATAGCACAGGGAGATCAGCGCCGTGCTTCTGACAACCTAGAGGGGTGGGATAGGGAGATTGGGAGGGAAACGTAAGAGGGAGGGGATATGGGGATATATGTATATGTACAGCTGATTCACTTTGTTATACAGCAGAAACTAACACAACATTGTAAAGCAATTATACTCCAATAAAGATATTTTTTTTAAAAAAAGACTATCAAGCTCAAACTTCCTTATTTTTTAAAAATCTATTTATATTTTATTTATTTATTTTTGGCTGAGTTGGGTCTTCGTTGCTGCACGCGGGCTTTCTCTAGTTGTGGCGAGCAGGGGCTACTCTTTGTTGCAGTGCGCAGGCTTCTCATGGCCGTGGCTTCTCTTGTTGCGGAGCAGGGGCTCCAGGCGCACGGGCTCTAGAGCACAGGCTCAGTAGTTGTGTCGCACGGGCTTAGTTGCTCCACGGCATGTGGGATCTTCCCGGACCAGGGCTCGAACCCGTCTCCCCTGCATTGGCAGGCAGATTCTTAACCACTGTGCCACCAGGGAAGTCCCTCAAAATTCTTTAAACATGCCATTTCTTCTCTTACCTACGAAACTGTCAAACACTAAAAAAACTGACAATGTTCATGACTGGCAATGTTTTTTTTGTTTTGTTTTGTTTTGTGTTACAAGCTTGGCTTTTGTTCGTTTATAAACAAGAATCTCAAAACAGACTCTCTCCCAAGAAAAAATACACAAGATGTTGCATAGACTTTGAGAGTATTTTTCCCCAGGCTTTAGGTTTACTGACTTCCCTTTGACTCTGCCTTTCCCTTTGTGTACAAGGATACAATCACCCATGTACTACTTTTTTATAGTATGTTCCCTAATTGTGATGGATATATCCTTCAGTAGCTTCCTAAAAAGGGATAAGTAGAAATAATTTTTTCAGATCTGGCATGCCCCAAAATGCCTTTATTCTGCCTTCATACTTGGTGAGCAAATGGTTAGATTCTAGGCTAGAAGTCATGTTCCCTCAGAATTCCAAAGGCATTGCTCAACTGTCTTCTCAGTTCCGATACTGCTGTAGAGAGGTCAGTGTCATTTCTAATTCTTCATGTGCAAGTGAAAGTTTAAGGAGTGGTGAGGCCTTCTCTCTCCCACCTAGCAACTGATAACTTTCACTGTAGGGTGTCTAGCAGGGTGACCTAGCTGTTTCATTAGGACGCTCTAAATATCAGTATTTATTAGTGCTTTCTCTGAGCTGTCCAATATTTTCCAGAGAAGACTTTTTCATAAAGGAGAAAAGATTTAATTGGGTGCTAGTGTTCATGCAGCTGAACAGCACAGGCGGGCTGGGAGTTTCACTATTTAAAATGTTGCCAGTCCCCTCATTTTCAGGTGAGCATTTCTCCCCTACCTTCCACAGTGCCAGGTATCCCTGCCCCTGGAGCCAATCTGGTTAACTTTCTTCACAAAATGTCTTTAACTTTCTATGAGGGTTGAGGAAGAACATTCACCAGGCTGCCTGGGATAATGTATATATACATATAGAACCTTCCACAGACTTTAAAACATTTCTCATTTTCAGCCTCACATCTCATCTGTACCCCCAGAGATACTTGGTGCCTCCAATTCCTGAGTCTTTTCTAGAGATCTATGATATGAACTAGCTGGAATACAGCAAGGATTTGGTACGCCCTCTGCAAATACTTTATATTCTACTTTCTCAGCTAAATTATGTGCTCCAACTACCTTCCATCTTCCTGAAACTTTCTGACATCATTTATTTGCTGTCCCCTCCTCTGTTCTTTTTGCTCTTGTAGGTGTATGCTGTTTTTATCCCTTTACTATCATTGAATGGGGTTTGGGAGAGAACAGAAATAAACATTTGTTCGATCCCTCATGCTTAAAAAGACGGCACAGCTCTTGAATCATTTTTATCTGATGCTAATATATATCTCAGGGTGCATCCAGATTTTGTAGAGCCTGGAGTTTATACAGTTTGGGGGCCCCACTTTAGAATAATACAAAATTAGGTATGAAAGCAAATATTCAATTTAGAATGAGAAATCATAAATTTTAACAAGCTGACAAATATCACAAACATTATAAAAACCAGAAAATAATACTTTCATTAATTGACACACCCCCTATAAAACCTTTTTTCCTAGTTTCTTGGCTGCATACTCTTTGAGTACCTCTTCCCCTGTGATGGGTTTTTTGCAATTTGTTTTATTGAGATAGAAGTCACATAACATAAAACTCACCATTTTAAACTGTGCAATTCAATGGTTTTTAGTATGTTCCCAATGCTGTACAACCATCACCACTATCTAATTCCAGAACATTTCCATCATCCAGAAAGAAACCCCATACCTGGGAAGTCACTCTCAACTCTCCCCTTCCCGTGTCCCCTGGCAACCATCAATCTACTTTATGTCTCTATAGATTTTCCAACTAGAATCATACAATATGTGACCCTTTGTGTCTAGCTTCTTTCACTCAGCATAATGTTTCTGAGGTTCATCCATGTTGTAGCATGTATCAATATTAATACTTCATTCTTTTATAGCTGGGTAATATTGATCCCTGATCCCTTTTATAGCTGAGTAATATTCCATTGTATAGATATACCACATTTTATTTACCTATTCATCAGTTAATGAACATTTGGGTTGTTTCCACCCAACTATTTTGGCTATTATGAATAATGCTACTATGAACATTTGTGTACAAGTTTTTGTGTGAACATATGTTTTCAATTCTCTTAGCTATATAGCTAGGAACAGAACTGCTGAGTCATATGGTAATTCCCATGTTTAACTTTTTGAGGAACTGCCAAACTTTTGCCACAGTGGCTGAACCATTTTACATTCCCACCAACAATGTATGAAAATCCTTGCCAACACTTGTCATTTTCCCATTTTTTATTATAGCCCTCCTAGTGGGTATGAAATGGTATCTCATTGTGATGTGCATTTCCCTAATGACTTATGATATTGAGCATCTCTTCATTATGCTTACTGGCCAATGGTCTATCTTCTTTGGAGAAAAGTCTACTCAAATCCTTTGCCCGTTTTTTGTTTTTTTGTGTGTTTTTCTTAACTGAAGTACAGTTGATTTACATTGTTGTGCCAATCTCTGCCTTACAGCAAAGTGACTCAGTTTTACACATATATACATTCTTTTTAAATATTCTTTTCCATTATGGCTTATCCCAGGAGACTGGATACAGTTCCCTGTGCTACACAGTAGGACCTTGCCATTCATCCATTCTAAACGTAATAGTTTACATCTACCAACCTCAAACTCCCAGTCCATCACTCTCCCTCCCTGCCTCCCCCTTGGCAACCACAAGTCTGATCTCTATGTCTGTGAGTCTGTTTCTGTTTAGTAGATAGGTTCATTTGTGCCACATTTTAAATTCCATGGAAGTAATGTCATATGGTATTTCTTTCTTTCTGACTTAATTCACTTAGTATGATAATCTCTAGATCCATCCATGTTGCTGCAAATGGCATTATGTTGCTCTTTTTCATGGCTGAGTAGTATTCCTTTGTATATATGTACATCTTTATTATTTTTAATATTTTATTTTTTAATTTATTTGCTTATTTATTTGGCCGTGTCGGGTCTTAGTTGCCACATGCACAGGATCTTTAGTTGCGGCATGGGAACTCTTAGTTGCAACATGTGGGATCTAGCTCCCTGACCAGGGATCGAACCCGGGCCCCCTGTATTGGAAGCATGGAGTCTTAGCCACTGGACCACCAGGGAAGTCCCCCACATCTTCTTTATTCATTCATCTGTCGATGGACATTCAGGCTGCTCCCATGTTTTGGCTATTGTGAACAATGCTATGAACACAGGGGTGCATGTATCTTTCTGAATTATAGTTTTGTCCAGGTATATGCCCAGCAGTGGGATTGTTGGATCATTTGGTAATTCTATTTTTAGTTTTCTGAGGAACTTCCATACTGTTTTTCATAGTCTTTGCCCATTTTTTAAATGGGTTGTCCTTTTGTCATTAAGTTGTAAGAGTTCTTTATATATTCTGGATACTAGACCCTTATCAGATATTATGATTTACAAATATTTTCTCCCATTCTATGAGTTATCTTTTTACCTTTTTTTTTTTTTTGGCTGCACCACACAGCATGTGGTATCTAAGTTCTCCAAACAGGGATCAAACCCATGCCCCCTGCATTGGGAGCACAGAGGCTTAACCACTGGACCGCCAGGGAATTCCCTCTTTTTACTTTCTTGATACTGTCCTTTGGGGTACAGGTTTTTAATTGTGATGAAGTCCAATTTGGTTTTTTCTTTGGTTGCTTGTGCTTTGGTGTCATATTTAAGAAATCACTGCCACTCCAAGGCCTTGTGTTTCCATCTAAAGTTTTTATGGTTTTCGCTGTTATATTTAGGTCTTTAATCCATTTTGAGTTAATTTTTGTATATGGTGTGAGGTGGCAGTACAACTTCATTCTTTAGCATGTGGATATCCAATTGTTCCAACATCATTTGCTGAAAAGACTAACCTTTCCCCATTGAGTGGCCTTGGCACCCTTGTGGAAAAAATCAATTGACCACAGATGTATGAGTTTATTTCTGCACTCGCGATTCTACTCCACTGACCCATATGTCAACCCTTATGCCAGTATCATACTTTCCCATGAGTTTTATAATATTTTCTATAGAGATAACAGAAAAATAATTCAGTCTTTTCTCTAGCATAGTTGAACATATTTTTGTTGTTGCTGTAAAACTTAGAAAAGTTTCTTTTAGCACAGGGCCATTATTGGTAATGTTATGTAAACTTTTAGGATTGTGGCCAAACTTGGGAAAACTACTAACAAGTCTCTTTCATATGAAGCTTTAAGATTCGGAAGAATTTTTCACAAACTGGCCTTTTGGCATCAAACCTTGGTTTTTGCTCCACTAACTACATACTTCAGGTGCCAGATGCCATGGGACATATTCATATCACTATACCATCTCTAGGACTGCATATTTATGTCACAACGCCAAATGAGTTAACACAATGTGCAGTATTCCTAGACACTATCCTCGTACTCAGACGGCTAGCAATACCTTGACTATACACGAAGAGACTGTGAACCACATCAACATATCCTGCTAAAACCCAACTAAATGTATCCCCAAGTCAGTTTCCCCATAGCCAGATGCCCAAAATGCCTACAGCTATTCCAATGCCACCAATATGAGAAGTATGAGAGAAGGGAAATCAGTGTAAAAAGAGACAGCAATCTTAACTGATTGTGGTTAAGATATAGCACATTTGCAAATCCTTCATAACTATGTGACAACGTACAGGAAATATTGTTTCTTGATCTGGGCACTGGTTATTATATAGGCGTGTTAAGTTTGTGAAAAGTCTTAAGCTGCACACTTATAAGCTTCACACTTTTTCTGTATATAAATATAATATATACTAATAAAACAATTCTTTAACATCTTTATTCGAGTATAACTGCTTTACAGTGTTATGTTAGTTTCTGCTGTATAACAAAGCATGAATCAGCTATATGCATACGTATATCCCCATACCCCCTCCCTCTTGCATCTCCCTCCCACCCTCCTTATTCCACCCCTCTTAAAGTGACCATGAACTCATTGCCAGGGTCCCTCCCAGGCCCTCAGATAGGATCCTGAAAGTTAAGCTTCTTTAGTTTCACAGTAAACTCACCTCTAAATACAACAAATTGGATTATCACAAGATGTGGTTTCTAGTACCACCCTGGAGACTTGGGTCTTGCCAACTAGCCATGGACTTAAAGAAGACACACATGACCTCCCTCAGCATGTTATTCACATAAAGTGCGGAAGAGGTTAGACTATAAACTCTAAGACATCTTTCTAGTAGTTGTTTTTCTAAGAAATATTTACAGAGTACCTCCTAAGTGTTTAGTATTACTCTAGGTAAATGAAACACACAGTCTCTGCCCTGCACAATTTCTCTGTAAATCTAAAATTTAAAGTTTTTTAAAAGACAAACAGGTAAAGAAGTGAATATAAAAATAAATTATAAGTCCTCTGAAGTTAACAAGATACTATGATGAGAATAATGAAAGTAGAAGCTACTTTAGACAGAGTATTTAGGAACTCTTTGAAATTATAAACTGACACAGAAAAAATAATAAGTAGAGAAAGAAGACCCTGGCAACAAAAGAGGGGGGGGCCTTCAGGTGGGAAAAAGATTGACCTTTTTTCAAGAAATCAAAACACAAAGTTACTAAAGCAAAATGAGCCAAGGAAAGACAGGGCCAGATTGTACAGGATCTTGTACAAATAATGTCTATTTCATTCAAGTATAATGGAAAGCCACTGGAGGGTTTGAAGCAGGCGAGTAAAATTATCCAATTTACATTTTCATTTTCAATTTATGAAACTGCTCCATGGGGAACAGATTATAAAAGGGTTAAAGAAAAACAATGCAGACCTGATGGGGGAGCACTAAAACCCTGATTATTAGCCCTGAATTATAATATTTTTTCAATATAAAATTCATTCCAGAGAATTAAAGAATTTAATTCACATACTTGCATAATTTATTTTATTCAAATAGTATTTATCTGCCTTCTTTCTTTTTACCAGTCTGCTTCTGTTTCCATTGAGTATCTTTTTTATCCTTTACCAAAATAACTTACGGATTTTAATAACATATTATCATAACTCTTCTAGAAACTGTTGAAAATTTCTTTTGTTAAGTTCTCTGTAATAAAATTCCTGGAAACTTCAAAGGCAGAACATAAAATAACTCAATTACAAAAGCTGGAAAATAGTATGCATTAGATTAGGATACCAAAGAGCATGGAGTCCAACCAAAAAAACAAAAGAAGTAGCAGTGGTAGCTGCCACCACTGTCACCTATGACAGTTTTTTAAATGGCTGCAAATTCTTTGCCACTTTTTTCATCAAGAGATGCAATCTATGTTCTTTCCCCTTGAATCTAGAAGAACTTTTAAGTAACTTGCCTGTAACCAATAAAATGCAACAAGGACTTTCTAGGCTGAGTCAGAAAAGGAGATGCAGCTTTCGCCTTGTTTCCTGACAATTCCTGCTGGTACCCTGAGCCAGTCATATTAGCAGTGTAACTGCCCTGGGGCTGCCATAAACTAGCTCGTGCAGTGAAATCACATGGAGAGGCTCGCAGATGACCTGAAGAGACATAAATGCCCGGCCAGCCCCCAGCTATTCCAACTCCAGCCATCATCTGAATAAAATACATGACAGACCCTGAGCCAAAACCAGCCAGCAGGGACTTTCCTGGTGGCCCAGTCGTTAAGAATCCACCTTCCAATGCAGGGGACACGGGTTTGATCCCTGGTCCGGGAACTAAGATCCCACATGTCGTGGGGCAACTAAGCCCACGCACCGCAACTACTGAGCCCGCGTGCTGCAACTACAAAGCCCACACACTCTGGAGCCTGGGTGCCACAACTAGAGAGAAGCCCGTGTACCACAATGAAGAACCCACGTGCCGCAACGATGATCCCGTGTGCCGCAACTAAGACCCGATGCAGACAAAAATAAATTAATTAACTTAAAAAATTTTTTTTAAAAAACTAGCAGAGCCCTTTCCAAACTCCTAACCCACAGAAATCACAAGAGATAATAAAATTATTGTTTGTGTTTTAGGCCTTTAAGTTTTGGAGTAATTTTTTATACAGCAATTCTAACAAGCTTTTATAGCAAATATATGATCATTAGTTCAACTTATTGGGGGGAGGGGAAGAATTTGGCTAGCAATAAGGGTGCATTTTTCCATATAGAGACCAGCTTTCATTTATTTTTTTTATTTTTTAGTATTTACTTATGTATTTATTTATTTGGCTGCGCTGGGTCTTTGCAGCACGCAGGATCTTCATTGTGGCATGCAGGGTCTTTAGTTGTGGCATGCGAACTCTTAGTTGCGACATGTGGGGTCTAGTTTCCTGACCAAGGATTGAACCCAGCCCCTGCATTGGGAGTGTGGAGTTCTAGCCACTGGACCACCAGGGAAGTCCCAAGACCAGCTTTCATTTATTTAAGAGATTTGAAAAAGCTATGTAATAACCCAGAGAAAGTCTAATAATAGTAAGTAAGGCACACTCTTCCTGAAATCAATCTAATTTTATGGCCTTATAGCCTCTACAGATTCTTTCCCTGCATCATGATTCATCCATAGCAAAAGGAAGTGCATAAATATATTTACCATGCCACTGAGCTCAGCCAAATCAGTCTTGCATTATAATCCTTCTAAATACAGAAGTTATCTATTATGGCCTAAATTAATCCCTGGCCTTTCTTCAACCAAAAGAGTGAGTCAATTATTGCAAAAGCATCAAAACTGCCAAACAAAGCAAAAATTATTAGATTTACTCTTTTGAACTAAGAATCACCACACATTACCACTAAGTAGAACAGCCCTTTTAAATTATGTATCTCATTCATCTCTTTTTTAAACTTTTATTCATTTAATTAAGTATCTAATG
Source organism: Balaenoptera borealis (assembly GCF_965194805.1). Lineage (NCBI taxonomy): Eukaryota > Metazoa > Chordata > Mammalia > Artiodactyla > Balaenopteridae > Balaenoptera > Balaenoptera borealis. The sequence goes on along the minus strand of NC_138879.1, from coordinate 14,140,802 downwards.
AGCACTGTGGGTAGGCAAATATGAGTAAGAGCTAGTTCATAGCTACGGAGGAGTTCACAGTGCTATGGGGAAAACATCAATACAACCAATGAATTTTAAGTCAATATAATAAATGATACAACGAAGTATTCTAACGTATTGCAGGAATATAAATGAGGGTGTTTTGGATATTTCTATTTGCTCCTTCAGATCATTCTCCATCCTTTAACCAGCACTTGGTGTCCTAGGAGGCTGACGTAATGGACTACAGGAACTGGGCTCCCTTACCCTCCAGCCTCAAATTGGGTTCAGTAAATGAGAAGCAACAGCAAGGGTCTCTCTGCGTTCCCATGACTACTCGCTCCCTTTCCCTTTCTTGCCCAAAGATGATGCAACTTCCTAACATTGCTAGTCCCTAGGTGCTACACCATTCCTAATTGGATTCCCTTAACCCTGCCCATTCATTCTAAGTAGTCCCCTAACGACATTCTCTTTCACCTTTTGTGAGAATGTTATCTGTTTCTATCAGGACCCTAACTGTTAAGACAGGGGCACTTAACTCAGCCTGGGGAAGTCTGGGAAGACTTCTCAGAGGAGAAAATGCTTCAGCTGTCTTAATAGCCCGAGTAGATTGGGCAGGGTGGCTAGGTAAGGAAGAAAGTATTGTAACAGAGTCTAAGTAAACAGCACCATCAAAAACTTGGGAGATAAAAGAAAATGTGAAAAGAATAGTAAAGAGTGAGGAATTCAGAGTGGTGTAACAGGCATATGATGGGACACACGCATGATGGGAAACAATGCTAGAACCAAATCATAAAGAGTTTTTAGATTAAGGTATTTAACAGATCCGGCTTCTGTAATAAGTAAATTCAAAGAAAATTCAAAGAACAAAGGTGGGCGGGGGGGCAATGGGCCTATACTTTAAAAAAAACTTCAGACATACCAACAAAATACAATGTGTAGGGGCTTCCCTGGTGGCGCAGTGGTTGAGAATCTGCCTGCAAATGCAGGGGACACGGGTTCGAGCCCTGGTCTGGGAAGATCCCACATGCCGCGGAGCAACTAGGCCCGTGAGCCACAAGTACTGAGCCTGCGCGTCTGGAGCCTGTGCTCCGCAACAAGAGAGGCCACGACAGTGAGAGGCCCGCGCACCGCGATGAAGAGTGGCCCCCGCTCGCCGCAACTAGAGGAAGCCCTCGCACAGAAACAAAGACCCAACACAGCCAAAAATAAATAAATAAATAAATAAATAAATAAATAAATAAAATTAAAATAAAATAAAATAAAGCAAATGCCCCTAGGAGAGAGAAGACCGCTAAGAGCTCAAGGTCTAAAAAAAAAAAAAAAAATACAATGTGTAGACCTTTCCTGCATCCTGATTAGAGCAAACCAATTATTCAAAAAGGGGGAACAGGATGAGGAAAAGAAGAATTGGAAATGTATCTCTTCATGACATGGATGAGGTTATCTTATTTTCAATTCGTTCATGTGTCTATCAATGAATGTTTATTGAAAATATTTTATTCCTATTTCTCATTTTTATAAATGTAAGTGCTAAGAAAACTTATTTTTATGAAAATTATTTTTAATGATCAACTAACAACTTGATCGCGTCCCTAATTTTGTTGAAATTGAAGGGTTGAAACCACGTGACTTGTGAAAAGATGTTAGTCATTGGAGTCACTGCCTTCTCGATAACCTCATCAATATTCTAAATTGTCTCTTAGGTGCCCTGGAAGACCTCTTACCCCAGGACAATGTACTATTTGGGACGGCCTAGAGATGTGCCTTTCTTCTGTAAAGTGAAAGGAAGAAAATATGAAAAACTGATCAACTTTAGAATCTGAAAATTGAGCTCCCTTAAAAATACCCATGGGCTTTCATTCTTTTATTTCACCCTCATTGTATGTATCACTAACTCTAGCACTGACTGTTCAATTATTTCATCCATCAAGTCTTGTCTCTACTTGTTCACACTGTAGGTTCCCTGAAAGCAAGATCGGGATCCAAATCTCTTCTTGAAATCCCAGAACCTACACCTCAGGCTAAGGTGCATGTTAAGACTCTCAACAAATGATCACTGAATATGTAAATATTTCACCACCATTCCAAGTCCTCTTTCTAGTTAGAGAAAAAAGACTTGAGATAACCAAACTGGAAATCAGAAGAAACTTGAAATATCATCACCAACCCTATTTTAAAGTAAGAAAAATGCTGGCTTACCACCTAAGTTTTCCTACCTATGTAAAATAAGAAAAACTCAAAACAACTAGGAAATAGAAAACTAAAATGTACAAGGATTCATATTTTATTACAAAAGATTTCTGGTACAACTAGCCTAATTTCTATGGAATTTGAATAATTGTACCAATTGTTCCCTCAAAAAAATCAGTTGCTATTCTCTTCATAAGATTCAAGAAAAAAATTTCATCAGATAAAAGATTATATTTCGCCTTCACTGGTTTAGAATACTTGTAAAGTCAGGATCTCAACAGTAATTAAATTACATAACAAATGAGAACAAGTTAAAACTATAGAGCTCTGAAAAAATATTAATTTTCTTCCTAACACTGACAGACAAGTTATATATGTGAATTTCTTAGGTGACACTGCAAAAGTAGATCTTTTTGCAGTGACTATCAGACTGATCTTCACTTTGTTGAAAAGTAAATTTTGCAGAGTATGGTAAAAGAGTTCTAGCCATCAAGTCAAATATTAACTTTAATGAATACTTTGGTTCTCTATCTTTATAACTTAACATTGTCAAAACTACTAAGGTACAAACATCAGTTAATTCAGTAATAATGTCACAAAGAGAGATTCTATTATCTGTTTCAAATGAGGTCCTCTTAAACCATGTAAGCTTTTTTCAATTTCATGAATCATTCTTTAATTCACAAATATTTACTGAAGATATACTATGTACCAAGTACTGTGTTAGACATGGTATTTTGAATGTGTCAAATACTATTTTACTTTAAAAAGATAGAAGAATCTTTAAAAATATTTTTTCTTCATTCTTCTTCCTTTACAAAATTCAATTTTTTTAAGAAAGCTCTTTCAACCTTATTTATAGTATTAAATTTATATGATTCTGAATAATCTGACCAAGCAATTAAGTGTTCTACTTCACTAGAGAAAGTTGTATTTAAAGCCTGACGACATAAGATCACACACAAAAAAAAGTTGAATAAACTACCAATGTTTGCAATTCTTTTTTTTTTTTTAAATGACCTAACCGCCTCTTTTTTTTTTTTTTTTTAATTAAATTTATTTATTTTTGGCTGTGTTGGGTCTTAGTTTCTGTGCGAGGGCTTTCTCTAGTTGCGGCAAGCAGGGGCCACTCCTCATCACGGCGCGCGGGCCTCTCACTATTGCGGCCTCTCTTGTTGCGGAGCACAGGCTCCAGACGCGCAGGCTCAGCAATTGTGGCTCACGGGCCTAGTTGCTCCGTGGCATGTGGGATCTTCCCAGACCAGGGCTCGAACCGGTGTCCCCTGCATTGGCAGGCAGACTCTCAACCACTGCACCACCAGGGAAGCCCCTGCAATTCTAATATAACAAAAATAATTTTTGTATTGCTCCTGTACATGTAACATAGAGTTTATATAAGAAAGTTTATCCTAAAGTATGGATGTGCATTAGAAGCCAGCATCACCTTTGATAGTTTCTAATTCTCCAGCTCTATTTCAAGAACTCTTATTTACACTCTGGGTTTCTGTTTTACAGGTCTTTACTCACTGTTCACATCTACCTGTGCAGAAATATCTCCATCTACTGGCAACAGATGAAACTACAGGCTATTTTTGAAAGTACCAGCAAAAAGTCATTGAAGACTTGGATCCAAACAGTTCTCCCATCTCCAAAATCCTGAGCCATTCAAATTACTCTCCAAAGCTCTTCCACTTCTTACCAAAACTGGATAGAGGGGTTGAGGGAGAATACAATTAACTGTCTAAATGTTTGCTATATCATTTAAAGATAAAAATTATTACAATAGCTAATTTAGGGACTTCTCTGGTGGTCTAGTGAGTAAGACTCCACATTCCCAATGCAGGGGACCCGGGCTCAATCCCTGGTCAGGGAACTAGATCTCACGTGCACACCACAACTAAGAGTTTATGTGCCACAACTAAAGAGCCCACATGCCGCAACTAAAGATCTCGCATGCCGCAACTAAGACCCGGCAAAGCCAAATAAATAAATTAAATATTTTTTTAAAATTATAACAATAGCTAATTTAACTATATGAATTCCTTCAACACACTGGTACCCCAAGGTGTACAAAACATTTATGCCTATTTTATAAGACATGATTTCATTTAAATCAATACCTATATTAATCATTATTAATGTTGCACTTGCTCCTATAAAACAGCATATAATCGGTTATGACTACTTTATTTAAAACACAATCTTTAACAAAATTGAGTTATTTGTAGTGAGGTGGATGGACCTAGAGTCTGTCATACAGAGTGAAGTCAGAAAAAGAAAAATATATACCATATGCTAACACATATATACGGAATCTAAAAAAAAAAAATGGTTCTGATGAACCTAGGGCCAGGACAGGAATAAAGACGCAGACGTAGAGAATGGACTTGAGGACACGGGGAGGGGGAAGGGTAAGCTGGGACAAAGTGAGAGAGTAACACTGACATATATACACTACTAAATGCAAGATAGCTAGTGGGAAGCAGCCTCATAGCACAGGGAGATCACCTCAGTGCTTTGTGACCACCTAGAAGGGTGGGATAGGGAGGGTGGGAGGGAGACGCAAGAGGGAGGGGATATGGGGGTATACATATATGTATAGCTGATTCACTTTGTTATACAGCAGAAACTAACACACTATTGTAAAGCATTTATACTCCAATAAAGATGTTTTAAAAAAAACCACAATCTTTGTACACCACTACATATAAAACAGATAACTTATAAGAACCTACTGTATAGCTCAGGGAACTCTATTCAATACTCTGTAATGACCTATATATGGGGAAAGAATCTAAAAAAGAATGGATATATGTATAACTGATTCACTTTGCTGTACAGCAGAAACTAACACAACATTGTAAATCAACTATACTCCAATAAAAATTAATTAAAAAATAAAACACAATCTTAGATCAAAAATTTCAAAATACATTAACATAATACTTTACAGCTTGAACAGTATTTTTCACACACATTATTTCTTATCTAGCAGGATCCTAAAATAAATAACACTGTCATTTTAAACATGCATTTATAACTGAAAGCATAGGCACCAAGAAAATAAGTGACTCGCTTAAAGGCACAAAGCTTATCAGTGGCATAACTAGGATATGAACCCAAATTTTCTGCCTCCAAGTTCTATACTCTTTCTACAACATCCCAACTGCCTCCAACAATAACAGTAAATAGGTCTATATTACATATGTCTGCTTTGTGACAGTTCCCAGGAATGCACTGTGGTCAAATAAAAAAGTCGTCTTAGATTTTAATAAAATTAAGCTTTTTCCACATACAGATGGCCAACAGGCACATGAAAAGATGCTCAACATCGCTAATTATTAGAGAAATGCAAATCAAAACTACAATGAGGTACCACCTCACATCAGTCAGAATGGTCATCGTTAAAAACTCTACAAATAACAAATGCTGGAAAGGATGTGGAGGAAAAGAGAACCCTCCTACGCTGTTAGTGGAAATGTAAATTGGTGCAGCCACTATGGAAAACAGTATGGAGGTTCCTCAAAAAACTAAAAATAGAGTTGCCATATGATCTAGCAATTCCACTCCTGGGCATATACCCAGACAAAACTCTAATCCAAAAAAGATACATGCACCCCAGGGTTCATAGCAGCACTATTCACAATAGCCAAGACATGGAGACAACCTAAATATCCATCAACAGATGAATGGACAAAGATGTGGTACATGTATACCATGGAATACTACTCAGCCATTAAAAAATAATGAAATAATGCCATTTGCAGCAACATGGATGGACCTAGAGATTATCAGTAAGTCAGAAAGAGAAAGACAAATACCATATAATGTCACTTATATATAGAATCTAAAATGTGACACAGGACTTCCCTGGTGGCCCAGTGGTTAAGAATCCGCCTGCCAAGGCAGGAGACATGGGTTTGAGCCCTGGTCCAGGAAGATCCCACGTGCCGCAGAGCAACTAAGCCCGTGTGCCACAACTACTGATCCTGCGCTCTAGAGCCCGAAAGCCACAACTGCTGAGCCCAAGTGCCAGAACTACTGAAGCCCGTGCGCCTAGAGCCCGTGCTCCACAACAAGAGAAGCCACCGCTATGAGAAGCCCATGCACTGCAACGAAGAGCAGCCTCACTCGCTGCAACTAGAGAAAGCCCACGCACAGCAACGAAAACCCAACACAGACAAAAATAAATTAATTTTTTTTAAATGTGACACAAATGAACGTATCTACCAAACAGAAACAGACTCAGGGACATAGAGAACAGACTTGTGGCTGCCAAGGGGGAGGGGGTTGAGGGAGGGGTGGAGTGGGAGGTTGGAGTTAGCAGATGTAAGCTATTATATATGGAATGAATAAACAACAAGGTCCTACTGTACAGCACAGAGAACTATATTCTGTATCCTATGACAAACCATAAAGGAAAAGAATATTTAAAAAAAGAATGTATATATATGTATAACTGAATCACTTTGCTGTACAGCAGAAATTAACACAACATTGTAATCAACTATACCTCAATTAAAAATTAAGTTTCTTCCTTTCTTTTGTCTTACAGGAAAAAATGCTCATAATATAAAATATAAGTTTAAGAAAACCATCGGGACTTCGCTGGTGGCACAGTGGGTAAGCCTCTGCCATCCCAATGCAGGGGGCCTGGGTCTGATACCTGGTCAGGGAATTAGATCCCACATGTATGCTGCAACTAAGAGTTTATGCATGCCACAACTAAGGCGCCCACATGCTGCAACTAAGGAGCCAGCGAGCCACAACTAAGGAGCCCACCTGCCGCAACCAAGACCCGGCACAACCAAATTAAGTGATTAATTAATTTTTTAAAAAGTTAAATTAAAAAAATAAAAAATAAAATAAAAAAACCATAATCCAACCCACATTTGACAAAACAATTATATCCTTTCTTTTCTATTGCCACATTTTAGATATGTTTATTTTTTTTAATCCCATCTTTTTCCAAAAACGAGTTGAGGGGGCTGATAGCTGGTAAACAGCAAACTTTGTTAAGTCATGCTTATTGTAATCTACTTTCATCAGTAAGAGACAAAAATAATAATAAACTTTTTAAAGATTCATAATAAAAATGCTGAAAAGAAAAATATTGAGCCCAACCTAGGTTTATTCTGATTTCTTATATCTCCATTCGTGGTACCATAGAATTAAAAAAAAATCAATGTCTGACATATGGCAAGAAATTGATAAATATTTGTTGACTAAACAAATGAAATAGGCTCTAAAGCAGGGGTTCCCAACCCCCAGGCCACGGACTGCTAACGGTCTGTTGCCTGTTAGGAACTGGGCGGCACAGCAGGAGGTGAGCGGCAGGCTAGCGAGCAAAGCTTCATCTGCCACTCCCCATCGCTCACATTACAGCCTGAACCATCCCCTGCCCATCCATGGAAAAACTGTCTTCCACGAAACCAGTCCCTGGTGGCAAAAAGGTTGGGGACCACTGCTCTAAAGCATTACAAGATCCTAAAGTATTATGGGGTCCTAAATTAAAGACTCAATTATGCTTATTAAACTATCAAAATGTTTATGAAAAGTTCAAACAATGTTTGAAATCAGAAGACTTAAGTTAAAACTACAGTAATAGGAAAGTGTGAATTATAAATAATAAACTTACAAAGAAAAGAATTATAGATGAAAGGAACAGAATAGAGTCCAGAAATAGAACATGTATGTTGTCAACTGATTTTTAGCCAAGGTGCCAAGACAACTCAACGGAGGAAACAAAAGCATTTTAACAAATGGTGCTAGGAAAATCAGATATCCGTATGAAAAAAAAAAGAACCTGACCCTTATTTCTCACAGCAAATTTTTAAAAAGTTAAATTTAGGAGGATCCTACACCAAAATGTAAGTGCTAATATTATAAATATTGCAGAAGAAAACATAGAAAATTTTTAGAACTGTGGATTAGGAAAAGATTTCTTATATAGGACATAAAAAGCATGAACCATAAAGAAAAAAATTGATAAACAGGGCTTAATCAAAATTCAAAACTTCTGCTCTTTGAGACACTATTGAGGGGGGGAAAATGCCACAGATTAGGAGAAAATATTTGCAAAACACATATCTGATAAAGGACTTGTATCCAGAATACAAAAAGAATTCTCAAAGCTCAATAATAAGAAAACAACCCAATTTTAAAACTATGAGCAAAAGATTTGAACAGATATTCACCAAAGAGACACAGATGATAAATAAGTCCATTAAAAGATGCTTAACACTGTAGGTCAAAGGGAATTAAAATTAAAGCTACACTGAAGTAATCTCTACACACCAATTAGAATGGCTAAAATCAAAGACTGACAACAGCAAGTGCTGAAGTGTTGGCTAGGATTCGGAGCAACTGGAACTCTCAGACACCACTGGTAGAAATACAAAATGGTACAACTTTGAAAAACAGTTTAGCAGTTGTTTTTTTTTTAAGTTAAACACATACTTACCATATGATCCAACAATCCTAAACATTTACCCAAAAGAAATAAAAACTTGTTCACAAAGAGAGGTGTACCCAAATGTTCATAGCAGCTTTATAAATAATGGCAAAAAACTGGAAACTAATGTCTGTGGATATTTGTGAATGGATAAACAAAATGGGGTACGTGTGTACAATGCAATATTCCTCAGGAATAAAAGGAACAAACAACTGATACACAACATGGATGGACCTCAAAAGCACTATTCTAAGTAAAAAGAAGCCTGACTCAGAAGACTACATACTGCATGATCCCATTTACATAAAATTCTAGAAAAGGTAAAACTATTGCAACAGAAAGTAAATCAGTGGTTGTCAAGGACTGGGGATATGAGGAGACTGGCTGTGAAGAGGCAGGAGGAAACTTTTGGGAAAGAAAGAAATGCCATTTGTGCAATCATCTATGTAGGAATTCCTACCTAAAATCAGGATTTATTTTAAACTAAGTTTTATGTCTGCTGTCAATTTTTAGTAAGAAACCAAATGCCAAACTTAAGACACATGTTGATATTTCTTAATTCATATCAAATGCGGTTTTTAAAAAGTCAAAGCCTTTAGATACGATTCTAAAACAAACATAAAATTCTTCACTTTGTTCAATTAATTATGTATTAGTGGAAAAATACAAAAGAAAAAAAATTTTTAATGTTAGCATTCAACTGTAAAAAATGCCAAATACTGATACCTGGAAAACTAGCATTAGTGAAATATTAGTAGGCTTAGTGTTCAGCAAAGTTGCTCTAATCAAGCAAAAATAGATATGACTGCAATCTTAAATACAAGCCAATAACTAAGGTTAGAAAATACAATGGATATGCCACAAATATCAATTAGCTGGAATTACATTAAAACATAGGAAGAAAACTATTAAACTATCCTAAACAATATGAACAAAAGCTTAAATAAACGTAAAAACATAACATGTTCCTAGGTGGGAAAACTAAATACACTTAAATGCCTCCTTTTCCCAAATTAATGCATTCTAATTACAATCCCAATGAAATTTCTTTTTAAATTTAACAATTTTAATATTCACATGTAAGAGCAAATAAGTAAAAACAGCAAAAAAATATTTCTAACACAATGAGAATATTAAACTAAATTATAAAGCTACAATAATGAAGAGTATGGCACTGAACAAGAGATAATTTGACTGTTATAACTAATTTGTTAACATAACTAAAAAGATATCACACCACTATGGAAAGGAAAAATTGATCAATAAATAATGATGTGATGACTGAGTAGCAATTTGGGGGGAAACATCTTCCTAAACCATTTTTAAAAACACTAAAATAAAATGTACTTAAATATTTACTAAGCCTCTTGAAGAAAAGGGTTTTCCTAAGTATAGAAATGATAGGAAAAACAAAGGAAAAGTTGGACAAATTTGACTCCTAAAGTAACAAATTTATTCAAAATCATTTTTCTTTCAAAAATGATCAAAATTAAAAGTCAAATAACAGACTGGGGAAAACGTCTGTAACAAATATGACAAAAGATTAGTATCTTTTTTAATTCTCAGGCAGATCACTAAGAAAAACACAAATGGCCTAAGTGGTAACTAGGACAAGACCAAACAAGGCAACAAAGAGAAATATAATTAGTAAACAGACAGGAAAATATTCAACTTCACAAGAAAATGTTAAATACTATATGCCATGAAGTTCGCGAACATTTTAAAAAACAAGAGCCAATTCTTGTAATAGAATATTAAGAGGGACACATTTATTCAATGCTGCTCTAAACAGGCACAATTCTTTTAGGAAACAGTCTGACGAAAAATTAATCAAGAACCTAAAAAGATCCACACCCTTTAATGCAACAGCACTCTCTCTATGGAAATTTCCTAAGAAAACAATCCCTTAAAAAAAAAAAAATTATCCATACCAAGGTGTTTACAAATTATCTATGATAACAGAATTTGGAAATAAAAGTTAAAACAAGAAAAAAATATGAACAATGGTTGTTGTATAGCATTCTCTTAACTGGTTATCCTAAAATCAGTCTTCGTGGTTCCCATTCCAGTCCATCCTTCCTATTGCCCAAAGATTAACCTTTCTAAACATCAAATATATCGAAGCTTAAAATCCTTCAATGGTTCCCACTACCTTAAAAAAAAAAAAAAAAAAAAAAAATCAAACTTCTTGACAAAATATAACAAGGTCCTAAAATGGGTTGGTCCCTGTCTACGAGCCTCACCTCTTGCCACTCACACCCAGTGCATCAGCCATAAAAAACACGTATAAAACTACACAGAATTACTTCTATGTCTCCAGCATTCGTTCAAAATAAAATTCCAAAAGGCTCTTAATGCATGCTGAAACAGGATTCTGCCTTCATGGAGCTTACAGCATAGACAACAAATGCCCTTCATTGAGTTAGGTCTTATGCTAGAGGAAGAGCCTCTTAGTCACAGAGGAAAGGTCAACACAGGTCAAGGAAAGATCTGTGGATAAGGGTACCTTGAGCTGAGCCTTAAGAGATAAGCAAGTATCTCAGGGGACAAGGGTAATTCCAAAAAAGTGAAATTATTTTATTTTCCACACAAAATCCTGTAAGTTTGTAACAGGCTTTCTAGACAGACAACTTGAGTTCTGACATGTACTTAACCTCTCCGAGTTTCTCCTACCTCTTGAAGTTATTATGAGAATTAAAAGTAATAACAGATGTAAACTTAATACAGTGTCTGGCACTTAATAAGCATTCAGTACATGTCCCTCATACAGAAACACCTAACAATGTTGATTACAACAGTATATTTCAAGGGTTCAGCTTTCTTAGAGCAAAGAAAGTAACAGTAAACAAAAAGAAAGGCAAAGAGAGAAAAAGCAGTAAGAACAGGGTTAAACATGTCACCATACAGCCAGAGTCAAACGGTTCTCTCTACATACCATGATGATATCCTTGTACTACACATTACAACAGCACAATAACTTATATTCATAATGATACTGAATCATAAATAAAACATTAAGTTCTGTTAAGTATGGTCTATTTGAAAGGAGTAGGGCATATTACATCTTTAAAAGCCTTCAAAATCTTTAAAAGACATCAAAAATAGCTAAAATTAAAACCTTGCATGGCTAAAGCATGGATCTTCATTTACCTTGAAACCTTGAGTTATATACTAAATATGCTAAATTACATGCTAAATAAATGACATGTTAGTATGTTGTGATAGTTACAGTTCAACCAACAGGAAAAAAGTAGAATCCATGATTAAGCACACACACACACACACACACACACACACACACACACACACACACACACACTCTCTCTCTCTCTCTTACTCACCAATGAAAACCAAACTACATGAAGCACCTAGGCAGGTTCAGCCCCCTGCCTGAAGGTTAGACTAGAAGAGAGAAACTTAAGAGAAAAGGAAGGAGCTAAGCCACATTGGCTTCCTCCTCAGAAACCAAGAAAAAAAAAATGAGCTGGGGACATTCAAATCACTAACACCCCTAGAACAAGTCATTATGGTGTACAGGCACATTCCCACTTAGAAAACTGCGAGGTATAATCAAGTTGTAATTTTTAAAGGCTTGCATCAATAAAATATGCAGTAAAACAATACTAAGATACCAGCATATCTAAAGTGAGACTTTTAAAGGTAATTTTCCTTTAGCTATAGACAAGGTTAACCTCATTACTGCTTAGGGTTTTATAAATTAATAACATGAGAAGCACTGTACGAAAACATTTAAATTACAAAAAGTTCTGCAATAAATGTTCTGGAGAAGTAATCTGTTATTTCTCCATATCTAAGAATTTTAAATATTAGAAATTATACTGCTTTTTCCAGTCTTTGGTTTTCAAAAACAGTAATATAAAAAATTACCCCCAATTTTTTTTACCATCAAAGAATATCTTCTATCCAAACCATCATAAGAAAAGCCTATTCATAAGTATAATGTATACAAACTTTACATTTTATAATCAATTTGCTCTACAAATACTAGTTGAAATTGATAGCTTTACCATACAGCCCATTTTAATGATCAAGTGTTAATGTGTCATAAAAAATAGAAGTAGTTTAACGGACCAAATCAGATTTTAACCACCAATGACCTGAGGAATCTCAAATTGGGGATTAAATTAGCCCTTCCTTATTTGCATCAACAAATACTAAACAGTTTGCTAGTTGACTGTGGTCTCAGGAATAACATGTGGAAAAGTTTAATATCTGTTGTGGGCAGAGATCTCATGGTTCAAATATTTCTCCTTCAGTTTGTATGTATGTGTGAGAGTGTGTGTATGAGTGTGTGTGTGTGTATGTATGTGTGTGACAGACAGACACCATGCAAGAGTTGTTTACGTCTTTCAGTAAAGGGGCAACTCTACATTAAGGATATAATTGAGTAACTACAATTCATAAGGTACCTGGGAATCAAAGACCATCTATAAATTTAAAATACTAGTATGGTATTAACTTAAAGCAAAGAACAATTACTTTAAATCATCTTACAGCCCAAGTGTATTGTAAACCAAATAAAAAAATCACTACGGGATCTGGGGTTTTTTTTCTTTAATTTTCCTCTCTTATGGAACCCGAATCTAAATGAACTGTTAAACACTTAGTCTAAAGGTATGCCAAACATTTCTTAAGGTCTTAACAAAGAATCAACTTTTTTTTTTTAAACAAAACGAGGCCTAGGTTAAATATTTTATTTGGCTTCTCAAGATGGACTGAAAAGTTGGGCACCAGCTCCAGACCAATTCCTGGACGCACATCAAACACAGCCCTGTCATTTATCCAGTCAGTCAAAACAATCTTTTCCATCTAACTCTTTAATGTTTATGTCCTAAAAAGCTGCTAATTGAATCCAGTTCTTGAAATCTATGTGTTAAAATCTATACCATCTAACCTGTAAATGAACAAAAATGAAAAAATACATGTTAACTTTCCTGGCAAAACAGAAGAGAATCCACCATACGTAACCAAAATGGAGAGGGCGATGTTTTTAATATTTGAATAGTTTTCTCTTAAAATATGACAGACACAAATTCCCAATGGTTTTAAGAAATTGAGAGTATCTCAAACTGTTTTTACAATTAAGGGGACACAGTGTATTTAAAATTCCTCAGAAAAATCTAAAAATACAAAATCACTCTACAAATTTAGTCCAGTATTTTTTTGGAGGGATAGGGAATAAATGTAATCTTTTCTCCTAACTTTACTCGTGAATTTTTATAGTGTATCATATTCAGTAAGGAAACCACAGATAAACACTTTAAGATCTGTTGAGTCACACTAAAAACCTCAAACTCATTTTATCTGCAGAAAATCAAAATCCCTGTTTTCTCCCTCATGTTCTTATTGTGTATACAGCCTAGAAGGAATTAAGTGGCCACCAGCCTATTTCTGATACTTTTTGCACACCTGGAATCACAGGTTCTTTCCACCATCACTGACACAGGACTGACTCCAGAGAGGACCAGATAGAGTAGATAAACTCTAAAGCAACAAAGATCCCTTATAAAGGTTTCCATTGCTTGGTAAGAAAATAAGGAAACTGAATGGGGGGAAGTAGGGGAGACAGGCATCTCCCAATCCAGGTTTTCCATTAAGAACCACTCAGTTAATGATTCTTTGCAATCTTCCCTAAGGAAAGTAAAACTGTCATTAAAGTAATATATTTTAAAAACTGTAGCCAACATACAGTCAGGCTAAATTCTCAAATACCTAATTCACTGCAAGTTTTTATCTCGCAAGTTTTTATCTCGCAAGTTCAGCCAGTGGACTGGGATGTGACACACAAGCATTCAATTACAAAATTAGTCCATATAAATCTCAAAGTCTAGTGGAGGCAAACATAATTACAGTTTATTCTTACACGCGCACCCACACACGCATACACACACAGATTCTCTAAGGAAAGCCACCTTTCTCACCACACATCTGAATATCAACGTGGATAATTAAGAATGAATACTGAAACTAGGATAAGTACACTGGTTTCCATTACACTTTTCAAACCCCAAATAATTTTTCCTTATAATGAGGTAACACGACCATGTAAGAATATCAAAAATGGCACACTGTAAGCAAAACGTACCTGTAACGTTAAAGATTTCATGCACTTGGAATCTTAAACACTTTGTAAGAAAAGCCTGCTATCTAGCAACCCCTCCAGACATTCTTTTCCATTTAGAAAAGGGAAGGGGAGGAGAGTGGGGAGAGAGAGAAAACTTCGCTTAAAGTCTGAGTACATACTTAGAAATGGACCCCAAAAAATGTGTTTTTAAAGCAGGTCTAGAGTTAGCAGTGAGACACATGTTCTGCGGCCTACAAGGAACAACCCCAAACACGCTACCCTACAATCAAACACTTCCAAAACACAGAGGGTACAATGAGCCCGAGTCGTCGGATCAGGCAGACACACCGGAAAAGTCAACCTCAGTCTCCTTCCCTCTCAAAGCCGTGCGTTTCAGGTGTGTGGCACCGGCTGCTGTGGCTGGCAGCAGAGAGGGAAGGTTCTGCACGCGGGCACAAGTGGGCGAACAAGTTAACAACCAGGGAACACACACACACACACACACACACACCTCCCGTTAAGCGCTCCATCTTTAAGGAGTGTTTACTGCGCGCAGTCAGCAGCCGGATTCAATAATCCCCGCCACAGGAGCTCCTCATCCCCTCCACGACCCCACCTGGGCAGTAGCCCAAGGGCTGCTTCCCGACACCCCGGGAGAGAACCGTGCTTCTCGGTCCAGGCTTTTCGACCTCAAATCCGCCAGGAATTCCAACCGGGGGACCACCCCCCCCCCAACAAAAGACCCCCGAGTCACCCTTGGCTTTTGTAAGAATTTCCAAACAAGGCAGAGTGGTTTGCAATTACTCTCCCTGAACTAGGCCTTCCCACGTTCCCGACTCTCCACTCACCACTGATCGCGACCCTGGCCCTTCTCAAGGCCACAGGCACCCCCCCGCCGGCTCGGCCACCCCGCGGCCGCCCCGGCCCGGCTCCCGCCGCCCGCCCAACCCCCTCACCTGTCAGGCGCAGCTTGACGGGCCCGTTCCTCCGGCCCCCGGGGTTAGACATGTCCCTGGCGGCGGGGGCGGCGGCGGGGCTGCGGCCGCGGCGCGGGGCCCGGGGCCGGCGGGCGGCGGGCGGGGCGGAGGCGACGGCGAGGCGCGGCGCAGTCACCACAGCGGCCGGGGCTGGGGCCCGAGCAGCCGGCACCGCGGCCGCCACGGCCGGAGGGTCCCGGATGTGCCGAGCGTCGTCGCCATGAGCCGCGGAGGGAGCGGGACGCCGAGCTCCCCCCTCCTCCCACTTCTCCTTCCTCGGCCCGGGACGCACAACAAAGCGGCAGCCGCGGCCGGCCGCGCCGCCTCCGCCCGCTCCCGCGCCCCCGCTGCCTCCACGCAGCCGCCTCCGCCTTTCCCTCCTCTCGGCACGGCAAGGCCCAGGAGCCGACGGGGCCGGTCGGTTGAGGCGGGCGGTGCTCGGCGGCGCCGGAGCAGGACTCGGGGCTCGGCCGCTTCCTCCTCCACCCGCCCTCTTGTCTGAGGGAACCGGGTCTTGGGGCCGCCGCCGCCGCCACTCGTCGGCTCCGGGGGCGGGGAGGAGACGGGGGGGGGGGGGGGGGGGCGGGACCGACGGGGGCGGGGCCGGAGGGCGGGGCGGGGCTGGAGGGCGGGGCCTGGGCCGGCGCGCGCAGGGTGCCCCGGGCGCTGGGGCGCCAGGCCCGTGTTCGGCCTGGGCGCGGCGGTCTGGGCTGGTGTGTCCTGATGTCCCATGCAGGAACTTGAGGAAGGAGCGGGCAAAGCAGCAGAGTGGCGGCGCCGAGGTCTGTGGTGCCAGGAGGGCCTAGTGTTCAGCCCGCTTAAGGGAGAGCTTTTGTCAGTGCAATGCAGACCGCTTTTATTAGACGCCCACAGCGTGCAGGGTTGAGAGGCTGGGGCGAGCAAAGTTATAACCGAATCCGCTGCGCTCCGGATTGAGCGTCGCTGGGGTGAGGGAAGAGACACTATTCCCTTACCGAGGGTTCCAGCAAATCCCCCGGGGTGTTTTGCTCCTGGTATCGTAGTTGCCACCACCATCCAGGACTCACCTGGTGAACGAGATCAGGTTACCGGCCTGCTTGGGCTCTTTTTTCAGCTGTAGCTCAAGGATAGGAGGATAATAATGCCTGAAAGGATAATTAACAAGATAAGCCTTCGAGAGCAATGTATGAAAAGCTTTTCGTACAGTACTGTATTTCGTTATCTCAGGAGGGAAAAAATAGAAAATGAAATAAAAATAAGTGTACCTTACCCTTTGACCCTGTAATCGCACTGTTAGGAATTTATTCTTGATATGATAGTACAGATGTTCTTTGCAAACTTCGGTTAATAACAAAAGGAGGATGAGCTAACAGCCTAATGGCGAATTACATGAACAGCATGGGTTTTAATGCCGCCATTTAAATGGCAATTATGAAGACCATATAATTTGGAAGAGTTAACAAATAATCAAGTTTAAAAGCAGCATAAAAAGTTGTATGTATGCATGCAAACGTATGCATGGGGGATTTTTTGTGTGCTTTGTTAGTTTTGCTTAAGACTACTACTATTGCAATTTTAAATGTTTAATAAAGTCTGATATATTTTAATCCTAAGTCAGTGTCAGTCATTTCTTTTAATTCATCAGTGATGTCATTTTATTCTCCAGATCAAGTTACCTCCAAGAACATCTCATCAGTCTGGATACAGCCCTACAATTAAAGTGATCCAAAAATTATATAAAGTTCTGGAAGTTAGACTAGAAATTCAGGGGACGGTGCTAGAAATTCATTCAACAAATACTGAGTGCCCACTATGTGCAAAGCAGTGAACAAGTTCCTCTAGAAATGCTTCTTTGTGCTACAGAAGCTCTGAAGATACACTAATCAATTTCAACAATAGTTGTGATCACAATTTAAACTAGATGTATAATGGCAATAAAACTTAGCAAACTGATGTATACATACGCATTTGCCTCATTCTAATGGCACCCACTGTTCCCAGCCACCCACTAACACAATTTGTAGCTTTGTATTAGGTAACAGAAGTTAGGATTTCAGAACACAATGGAGGAGCTGTGGAGATTGCCTGTTGTGAAGTTTAAAGCAGTACATTCAAATATGTAAGTGACAGTTCAGAAAAATGTATACATGCTTAATATGCAGAGGAGGATTTGTTTACGCTTGCCTGCATGTAAGTTTAAATCTCATTGTTTAAAAAAAAGATTCAGATAAGAATACTTTAGGGACTTCCCTGGTGGCCCAGCAGTGGTTAAGAATCCGCCTGCCAATGAAGGGGACACGGGTTCGAGCCCTGGTCAGGGAAGATCCCACATGCCGCGGAGCAACTAAGCCCGTGCGCCACAACTACTGAGACTGCGCTCTAGAGCCTGCGAGCCACAACTGCTGAGCACGTATGCCACAACTACTGAAGCCCACATGCCTAGAGCCTGTGCTCGGCAACAAGAGAAGCCACCACAATGAGAAGCCCCTGCTCGCCAGAGCTAGAGAAAGCCCACGCGCAGCAACGAAGACCCAACGCAGCCAAAAATAACCAACAAATAAATAAATAAATAAAATTTTTAAAAAAGAATAAAACCATTTATACTATTCAGGAGAGCTAAACTTTCATTGGATTACATTTCAGCGTTAGAAGCACAGCATTGCTTCATCATGGCAACACTTTTAGACATATTTTTGAGAAAAAAAAGGAGGAATAACAATTCTTAAGAATTCACTCTTTTCTTTCTTCCTAAAATAGAAATCTACTTCTAATGTAAACTGTACTTGCACATGTCTCTAATGGGTATGGGAATTGCAGAAAATCTTTTCAAAGCCTTTTTATGCCCTTATGACTTCTAATTTGCTCTCAGTGGAATTGTGCACCTTTTATCGAATCATTGTTTTAGGCATCTTTCTCAAGTATACTAACTCCACCTATTTTATACCAATAAAATATGTCTTTTTCCATAAATGCCATTTAATAGAACCTGCCAATGAAAATGCTATAACAACTAGTTAAATAGCATTTTTGAGCAGAAGTGGTAAACTTTTTCATTAACTTATTTTAATCACTTGAAGTTGCACTCTTTATGATGGTATCCTAGACCAGAGGTGAAAATCTACACAGAGTTCTAAGACTATCTAAAATCTTTTGTTTAAATATGTTTCTGTTTTCCAAGGCTAATGTTAAATTTGATGTGACTTTGCAAGAAAATTCTTACCATCTGTAGTTGGTACTTTTCTTCTGCTCCAGCCGTTAATATATTTTGTACATAGAAGAGTTGTCTCCAGTAATAAAAAATCTGTCAGAGGTAAGGTTATGTTAATAATGGTACTCCTGTGAATCTATTTTTGTAGTGTAAATTTCAAATTTATTACAGTTTATGTGCCATGGAAAAAGCAAACATTAGGCACTCAGCAGTTTCTACCACTGCTTAAAAATTCAACTTTCTTTAATGTTTAACTGTTATTAATTGAATTTAATATTTAGTTCTAGCTTCCTCCAAATCAGCTTGTAACTGATGAAGCAGCCAAGCACAGCCCCCATATACTTGCTGTTATCAACCTGACTCTCCCTCCCCGACCTCCACTCATTTCCTCTCTGCCTCTGCCTGTCCCAGGTCCTCAAAGTTAGGTTCACTAAAAACCCTCACATGTAGTCCTGTTCTGACATGATTTAGGATTAGGTCACATTCTGAGCTGTTCTCTGTGACCCCTTCCCTCACACCCTCCCAGCACACCTGGTCCCCAGTGATGGAAGTTGCAGTCACATCCGGGACCTCTCTCTCCAGGTGTGGGCTCCCCCATGCTACTCACCTCAGCTCTGGCCTTCTCGGCCTCTACCTTGGTGTACTAAGATGGTAGTCCTTACCCACATCCTCTTCTGAGGGAATCTGCCCTCACCCATGGCTCTAACGTGGTATCCTAGGCTCCACCCCCAGAGACACTGATTCAATAGGTTGGGGTGAGGGCCCTGAATTTATGTTTCTAATGCTGCTGGTGGAGAGAACCCACTTTGAGAACCACTGCCTTAGACTAGGGATGAGCCTGGATGGCTCCGTTTGTACTAGGTGAGCTTGGCCTCAGCTAACTGAGCCAAAGGTGGATGAGTGACCAAGTGGCAGATCAGATTTTCTCTCCTTGGAACATGAAATGGGACACTAAGCCACTGAGTTAGTGGTGGGGAGCTGAGCGGAGATGTCCTAGACTTAGCAGCTGAGGAAGCCATTTTAAGGTTCAATTAGGTAAATAATAGAGGAAATGAGTGTGTAGAAGGAGACTAACAAAACAGACAAGCAGAGAGAAATGGAGACAAGAGGCTTCATAACTCTAAAGAGGGAAACAAAGAGAGTGATTGTCTGACCAATTTCCTGCCAGTACTCCCAGCCCAGGTGTGGCTTCTTACAGTTCACTTCCAAGCGATCTCACAGTGCAGAATAATCACCCCATCCATTACTTAAGCAAGTTTAAGTGGATCCCTCCCCCCTTTCATTCACTTTGTCTCTCCTTGGAACACATTTTCCTCTTCAGGCTATCCTAAACTCTTCCCTAAACACCCTTAGATTCTGCCTTGCTCCTGCCTGTGTTCTCCCCAGAACTGAGTCTCACCTACAACCCAGCCTGTGGCTTGGATCCTACCACCCAGGGGCAGCACTTCTAGGATCTAGTGCAGTCTAATACATATGCCTATCATGCTCTTGAAATACGATTTATGATGCCCTGCAAGTATAAAATGCACGTTGGATTTTAAAGACAGTACGAGGCAAAAAAAAAAAAAAGAAGGCAAAATATGTTAATCTTTTTTATATTAATGACATATTGAAATGATAATATTTTGGATACCTTGGATTAAATAAAGTCTTAATTTCCCCATTTCTTTTTACTTTTTCTAATATGGTTACTGGAAAATTTGAAACTACAAGTGTGACTCACTTTATATTCCTATTGAACAGTGGTGATCTAGAGGATAATGACCATCCCACCCATCTAAACATCTACCCAGAATGTTTGCCACCAGCCAGCTGGACTCCCCACCAGTGGGCTCTGTGCTCTGCCCAGCACCGGACTTTCCCTGCATCACTCTTTAGACCTTATCCTACCCACCCAGCTCTGCAACCAATTTCTATAACTAGGTCAGTACAACAGCAACTATCTCACCCTAGTGAGTGTGGGACGATCTTGTGCCAGGACCCTCTTTCTGCCCCTACTCCACCTACCTGGGTTTGACCTAAATTGACTATCATACTTTGTTGCCTAAGTCTTACGACTGGACAGATCTTATACAGCAGATTCATACGTCCTGTAGAGAGATGGGCTAGATGACCTCAGTTACAGGTTGGATCTTTGTCCCCCCAAAAGATATGTTGCAGTCCTAAACTCCACCCCCTGAACCTGTGAATGTAATCTTATTTGGAAATAGGGTCTTTAATTAAGATGAGGCCATTAGGGTGGGTCCTAATTCAATACCACTGGTATCTTTAAAGAAGAGGAAAATGCTGTTTGAAGTCAGAGACACACAGGAAGAATGTCATGTGATGACAGAGGCAGAGATTGGACAGTGAAGCTGCAAGCCAAGGAAAGCCAGCGATTGTTGGCCTCCACCAGAAGCTGGGCGGAGGCAAGGAAGGGTTCTACCCGGACTGTCAGGGAGAGCATGGCCTTGCCAACACCTTAATTCTGGACTTCTAGCCTTCAGAACGGGGGAAAAATAAATTTCTGTTGTTTTCCTCCACCCAGTTTGTGATACTTTCTCACGAGAGCCCTAGGAAACTAAAACAGCCTCTCAATCCCTTCCATACCCAATTATATTATATACAATACAGGTAAAAAGGCACATTGTATAACTGATTTTCATCGTTTGTTGCATTTACAATAGTGTGCTTTTTAAAAATATTAAAAATCCTGTAAATCTAGGCAGCTTTTATGCACCCATTTTCAAATGTCTTAAGTATATACACTGCCCCATGATATTGTGAATTCTGAGTTAAAAGAGAATGTAATTTGAAGGGATTGCATATTTTCCAAAGCCAATTTGGTGATTTAAGCGTGGAAGTATTACAATGAAATGTTTGAAAAGTTATCTGTGCATGGTTTGCTGTAAGCTGATATCATGAAGCAACACATCTTTTCGGGATGAGGTAGCAGCCCCAGCCCCGGGGGAAAGGGAGCGGGCGCATCGCTCAACTGCAACTACTTTGGACAACTGAGCAACACGAGCAGGCTCTAAAAAACAGTCATATCCAATCATCTTCAAAATAAAAACTGTAGTAGCTACAACATAATTCTCTAAGGGTGGGATGGGAGGAGATGTGGAAATATTTGTATGATGCAGTCTTTATGGGTAATGCAGAGAATATGGGCCAGAATGAGATCAACATGGCTCATAAGCCAATGGGTCAATGTCAACCATTGCTTAAAAACCTTCAGTGGCTGCTTGTTGCCTTTGGAATGCAATCCAAACGGCTTTAGTGGCATAAAAGGAATGCTCATGATATAAATATATAAATTTTTTTTTTTTTTTTTTTTTTTTTTTTTTTATAAATTTTTTAAAAGCAGAAAACAAAAATACACGTGAGGAACGATCCCAATTCCAATTTTTAAATAAATATACATATACGTTCATTCATTCAAAATGATATTTACTAAGCATATGGTAGCTGTTGAGCACTGTTCTTAAAGCTTGTAATCTAGTGGAGGAAGACAACCAATGAGGAAACAATACATAAAATACAAAGGGTAAGAAGAGAATTATCTGTTGCTCTCTAGAATGCACTTTCAATGTTTAGGTCAAATCAATCACAGTGATTCTCCAAAGTTTTACCAAACATGTTGAGAAAGATTTTACCTCTTTCCCACTAAACATAAACTAGGAAGGACAGGCACTGCAGGGCCATATTGTGGCCCTCAATGGAAGACACTGTCTGAGATTAGAATCAACACAGATGAAGAGGGGCCAAGGGATGAAGAGAGTGGAATATGATCTTGATTATCCCATTAAGCCCCTGGATCCAGCCATTCCTAAAGCCATCACATAGTTTGGGTCAGGTCTTCTGTCACTTGCCCACAAGAGTCCTAGCGGATACGTTCAGGGAAGCAGAATCTCTGGGGTGGAAGCTGTAATCTGCCTGGTTAATAAGGTCTCCGAGTGAATAATCATTGAGGAGGTAAAGAATTGGCTCCAAAACACAGGCCAGCAAACTTTTTCCGTAAGAGGCCAGAGAGTAAATATTTCAGGCTTTGCCAACCATAGAGCCCCCTCTGTAACTACTCAACTCTGGTGTTGTAATGCAAGAGCAGCGATGGGTGAATGGGTGTAACTTTGTCCTAATAAATCTTTATTTACAAAAGCAAGCGGTGGGCTAGATCTGGCCTACCGTCCATAGCGCTAATCCCTGCTCTAGATCTAAGGCCATAGGTAAAGAGCACAGTGTCATAACTGGGAGGGTCAGTAGAATTCAGTAAAGTGTTTTTCCAAGATCTGTGAAATCTGAAACTATTTAATGGTTGAGGGAAAGCCTCCAATACAATTCTAACAACAGCTAATGGTTATTGGGAATTCCCTGGCGGTCCAGTGGTTAGGACTCTGCGCTTCCACTGCAGGGGGCATGGGTTCCATCCCTTGTGGGGGAACTAATATCCTGCATGCCAGGTGGGGCGGTCAAAAAAAAAAAAAAGAGCTAATGCTTATTGAGGGCTCACTATGTGCCAGATGCTGTCCTAAAGGATATATCACTCAGGATGCTTGGATTAGCAAGAAACAGAAAACCTGACCCAGACAAACTTAAATAATAGAGATTTATTATTTCACATAACAAGTAGCTCTGAGATAGGGTTGATTCCATAACTGGAGTTTCAGTGGTTTAGTGATACATTCAAGGACCCAGGTTCTTTCCGTCTCATGCCTCTGCCTTCCTCAGGGCTTTGGTTTTGCCTTCAAGTAACCATGACCACAAGATGGCTACGACAGTCCCAGGCCTTGTGTCCAGACCAAACAATCTTCAGAAGAGACAGATCATCCCTTCCTCATCTGCTTCTTAGGAGTGAGGAAATCCTTCCCAGAAGCCCCTTCACACTAGCATCTTTCCCTCTCAGCTCTCATCGGTCAGAATTTGATCCTAGCCCACTCTTAAACTAATCATTGGCGAGCAGAATGGAATTTCCAAGATTTAGTTGAGACTAATCAGGAATCACCCCTGATCTAGGCTATGTAGAGAATTCAGAGAACAATGCAGAGGATGTATGAATACCTGAACGGAATCAGAGTTCTGTTAGAAAGGAAATAGGGGGGCCAGGAATAGATATTGGATAAGCAACCACAAGTGATATTATTAAGTGATATTCTTTTCCATGTTTTACAGATAAGAAAATAAGGTTCAGGGACTTCCCTGGTGGCACAGTGGTTAAGAGATCACCTGCCAATGCACGCCCCTCCTAAGAGGGATTCAGATCCAGGTCTGCAACTACAGTGCCCACGACCTCCATCACCACACTAATGTGCTATGGTAGAGCTGAGGATGTTAGGGAAGAGTAGGATAGCTCCAAAGATTATCTCAAAATCAAGTAAAATTGAGCCAGTTTATTAAACCTATGATATAACCAGATCTCCCTAGCAGGGTGAACCACTTAACTTTTGCTGTGTAACAAACCACCTCATAATTCAGTGTGTAAAACCACAATCATTTATTTAGCTCACAATTGAATGGGTCAGCAATTTGGACTGGGCTTCTGAGCTCAGCTGGATTCACTCATGCATCTTTGGTCAGCTGCTGGTTAGTGAGCAGATCAGCTGGGGACTGGCTGATCTAAGGTGGCCTCAGGTGGGATGGCTTGCCTTTGTTCCACGTGGTCTCTCATCCTCCAGCAAGCTAGCTTGGGCTTGTTCACAGGGAGTCTGGGCAGAGTGCCAAGAGGGAGAGTGGAACTATGTAAGACCTATGCAGTCCTAACTCGGCTCTAGGAAAAGTTACTACTTTATTAGGGACTGAGCTGAAAAAGGATTTTCTTTTCTCATTCCACAGAAAGATTAATGCTATAAACACTTTTGTGCAACATTATGCCCCATTCCCATAGTTGTAGCTTAGGGAGTGATCAATAGGTTGGCCTATTTCATGGCCAACATCACCTAGGCTTCCAGAGGACAAGGACTCTTAACCAGAGCTGGCAGATGATGCCAAGAAGTGGAACATGGATTTAGTACAGAGAATTAGAAAAGTAGCACCGTGGTCAATAGACTGAGGCTAGAATAAGACAACATGAGGAGAGCATCTGAAAACCAAATGTTAAAACCCAAAGACAAAATGACATCCAGTCTTGTGCTCCCACCAAAAGATATTCCATATGGCAATCAAGAGACTAGAGGGACTTCCCTGGCAGTCCAGTGGTTAAGACTCCATCCACGGTCCCAATGCAGGGGGCATGGGTTCAATACCTGGTCAAGGAACTAAGATCCCACATGCCTCGAGGCACCACCAAAAAAAAAAAAAAAAAACAAGAGAGAGAGACTAGAGCCATATTTTTTACTATCCTGGTAGAATAAATATAAACTATACATTCATTCATCAAATATTTATTGTACCAAACCCCATCAAACTTGAAATGAATGGAATTCTTAATTTTCAAGTTGCTGTCTTTAAAAATATTCTTCAGAATACTTATATTATCTTTATAGGAACTAAGAGGGTTTCCCTTCAACATCAGAATTTCCCTATTTGCAAAATTATTAAAACATGTGGTGTAATCCATCTGAAAATATTGATATGCTTTGTTTCTGAATTCATTCACTACTATCATTAGCAGTTTAAATCTATGACTGTATGTAGGCATTTAAAACATTCTGGAATTAATTTCTAAGGAAAGGCAGTGAGCACAAGTAAGTTGTTTTTCATCTTATGAACCCATTCAGAAATTTGCCGTCTTTAGGTATGAACTTACACAGCATGAAGCTTGGCCCACAGCATTTCTGAAAGTGGAATTTGGCTCATGTGAATTCTCATAACAAAAGAGGGATTGCCAAAACTAGCAACTTTCTTCAACTACAGGTGAAATAATATTCTTACAGAGTAAATCTCACACTGTGAAACCATTCAGAGTCAGTTCACTAAATGTTCTCTAGAATAGTTTTCCACAGAACCGAAACCATGAAAAGTGATTCAGCCAGTCAAGACCACGGAGGGAATTCCTCTCCTGCATCATCATGCAGGAGTCACAAGAAAGAACTCTGAGTAAATCAAAGTGAAACCTGCCTACCCTCATGGTAGAGTAGCCTGAAAGGAGAGGTTCTGTTGACTTAGCTTTTACAGCCTGGAGTAGAGGCATGGATATAGAAAATGTTAGAAAATGTTCATGAATATGAATATAAAGATACATGGAAAATAAAAACAAAAGCTATCTACTGTATTGTTCAAAGTTCATTGTGAATTTTCTTGTTGGAAATAGCAATTTCAAATTGCCATTTGTGATTACCTTATAGCTAAGTAATCTATAATATACGTAACTAATAGAATGCCATATTGGCCATTAAAAATGCTAAGTAGGTAAACTATATTAACACACTGAAATGTATAATTGCAATAAAGTTAAGTTTAAAAAAATATTTAAGAGGGGACTTCCCTGGTGGTCCAGTGGCTAAAACTCCGCCCTCCCAGTGCAGGGGGGCCTGGGTTCAATCCCCGGTCAGGGAACTAGATCCCACATGCCACAACTAAGAGTTCGCATGCCACAACTAAAAAGATCCTGCCTGCTGCAACTAAGGAGCCCACACATCGCAACAAAGATCCCGCATGCCGCAACTAAGACCCAGTGCAGCCAGATAAATACATAAATATTAAAAATAAATAAATAAAAACTATTTAAGAACATTGAGTTAAGCATCACCGAGTAGCACATATTAAGAAAGAAGTTGAGGGGCTTCCCTGGTGGCGCAGTGGTTGAGAATCTGCCTGCCAATGCAGGGGACACGGGTTCGAGCCCTGGTCTGGGAAGATCCCACATGCCGCGGAGCAACTGGGCCCATGAGCCACAACTACTGAGCCTGCGCATCTGGAGCCTGTGCTCCGCAACAAGAGAGGCCGCGACAGTGAGAGGCCCGCGCACCGCGATGAAGAGTGGCCCCCGCTCGCCACAACTAGAGAAAGCCCTCGCACAGAAACGAAGACCCAACACAGCCAAAAATAAATAAATAAAAACTTTTTTTAAAAAAAAGAAAGAAGTTGAGAACACATGACCTAGCGAGTGATTCTGTTTCGAATAAAAACTTTATATCCCAGCAAGAAATAACAAACTGTCTTAATATTGAACCATAGAGGGACAGTTAAATAAATTATGGTACATTGATATTATGGAATACATTCAGCCATTAAAATAATATTGTAGAAATATATTTTTAAAATATTAGATACATAGCATACCTATAATGCATAAATATTAAACATTATTTTTTATATAAAAATTTTTTAAAATTTATTTTTGGCTGTGTTGGGTCTTTGTTGCTGCGCACAGGCTTTCTCAAGTTGTTGCGAGTGGGGGCTACTCTTTGTTGCGGTGAGCGGGCTTCTCATTGCGGTGGCTTCTCTTGTTGCGGAGCACGGGCTCTAGGGACGAGGGCTTCAGTGGTTGTGGCACACAGGCTCAGTAGTTGTGGCTCACGGGCTCTAGAGCGCAGGCTCAGTAGTTGTGGCTCACGGGCTTAGCTGCTCCGCAGCATGTGGGATCCTCCCAGACCAGGGCTCAAACCTGTGTCCCCTACATTGGCAGGCAGATTCTTAACCACTGCGCCACTGGGGAAGTCCCTAAATATTATTAATATATGTATTTCTTTATGTGGGAAAATGCTTCCAATATGCTGTCAAGTGAAAAAAAACTTTATAATATAGTATTACTGTATAAATATATTAACAAAAATAAAATATATATGCAGATTTAAACATCTTAAAAGAAACACACCCAAATGTAACAAGAAGTCATTTCTAGATAATAGGATTTCTATTTCTTCTTCTTTTGCATATTTATATTTTCTACTTTTTTCTATAATGAACATCTGTTACTCATGTAATAAAAGTTTAAAGTATTGGCTTTTTAGTAAGATTAAAAACATGCAGGGACTTCCCTGGCGGTCCAGTGGTTAGGACTCCATGCTCCTGATACAGGTGCACAGGTTCATTCCCTGCTTGGGGAACTAAGATCCCACATGCTGTGTGGCGCAGCCAAAAAAAAAAAAAGCAAATAAAAAAGAATGAAAGGATGACATACACCAACCAATGACATACACCAACAAGGGTGTATCAACTACATGACATCATCAACTAGATGATGGCATCATATGGGATTTTTATTTTCCTCTTTAACTTTGATATTTTCTGAATTTTCCACGAAGAGTATAAAATCATATTTCATATGTTAGTAATATTACATATTACTAATACAAATTATTTCACCC
This sequence comes from Balaenoptera borealis, assembly GCF_965194805.1. Lineage (NCBI taxonomy): Eukaryota > Metazoa > Chordata > Mammalia > Artiodactyla > Balaenopteridae > Balaenoptera > Balaenoptera borealis. The sequence goes on along the minus strand of NC_138879.1, from coordinate 14,112,682 downwards.
CATACTGGTTAAATGGGCAGGGGAAAGGAAATGGTTAGTTAGGAGAAAGATTACTTCAATAAACTAAAAATAAAAACTTCTGCATTACCATCAATTGCTATAGATTCCTTCTTCAGAAATGTGATTGTCAATGGCAAGATTCCTAAATGAAGCCAATAAAGGTTTACAGTAATTTGCAAATACCGGCAACACCTTTGTATTGGTCCAAATGGTGGTGGGATCCCTGAGTCAACATCGCCCCCTTCCTGTGGTCATAGCATTTTTCTCTGAGACAAGGACAGCCCTATGCCAAATTCAAGTGAGAAAACTGGAGCTTAACAGGGATCCCTTGGGTCACTTAGATTCAGATTCAATTGCTCAAGTAGAAGCTGAGGGAGATGGGAACCAACAACACCCCCTGTGGAAATGACTTCAGGCTCTTAGCTGACAGTGGGCTCATCATGAGTCATTCCAGTGTCATGGGCTCTTAGCTGAATTCACAGCAGGATTCTATTGGGGATGAGGGTCATGATGGTCGCCCTCTACCCGCAGCCCATCAGCCTACGCCATAAGCAATACTTTCAGGTCTGGGTGCTATACTGTAAAAAGGACAAAGGAAAAAGAAATCAAGATGCTGAGGCACTTCAAGCCGTGCCCCATGCAGAATGAAAAGCTGAGAAAGAAAACTCAGAGGAACACATCAGCTGCCTTAAAATAACTGGTAAGAGATCGCTTTCAGGTGAATTAAAATTCTTCCACATGGTTTTGCAGGGAGGAGCCATGACCAGTGTGGTGGAGTTGGGATTAGAATTCTATTGAGACAGACCTTGAGACAGGAAGAAGGCTTTCTGAGTCATTTGAATTGGCAGAAGATACACTGGCTTTGAACCTGCTCCTCAGAGTGTGGTCTGCAGAACCACAGCATGGACCTCAGGGGAAGCCCACTACAAAAAAGTGCTGGGGGACTTCCCTGGTGGCGCAGTGGTTGAGAGTCCACCTGCCAATGTAGGGGACACAGGTTCGGGCCCTGGTCCAGGAAGATCCCACATGCTGTGGAGCAACTAAGCCCATGCGTCACAACTACTGACCCTGCGCTCTAGAGCCCGTGAGCCACAACTACTGAGCCCGCGTGCCACAACTACTGAAGCCCGCGCGCCTAGGGGCTGTGCTCCGCAACAAGAGAAGCCACCACAGTGAGAAGCCTGCGCACTGCAACGAAGAGTGGTCCCCGCTCACTGCAACTGGAGAGAGCCTGTGCACAGCAGTGAAGACCCAGTGCAGACAAAAAAATAAATAGTATAAATTAAAAAATAAATTTATTAAAAAAAAAAAGAAAAGAAAAAAGTGCTGGGTCTCACCCAAGACATACTGAATCAGAACCTGTAGTTCAAAAAAAGATGCCCAGGTGACTCAAATGCACATTCAAGTTGGGGGGGCACTGATCTGGACTGCCCACCTGGGGAGGGGATAAGTGTCCTGTTGCTCTGGAGAGAAATCAGAGGCTGGGCTACCCTCATTCAGGAGACTGAGGAGAACTTAAACTGGAGGACTATCCGAGAAAGATTTATGAATAAGAATGTTCATTGAAGCAGAGTTTGAATTAGAAAATCAAAGTCTGATAAAAGCTATAATGAGAAAATACAAAGCCATTAAAAATTACATCTTAGATGAATATTTAAAAGCATTAAAATGTTCATTAAAAATGGTCATAATACATTAAGGGAAAATAAATTACAAAATAATATGTACAATGTGATATTTACCATGTGTATTTAACATTCTCTTAAAAGTAATTATGAGAACCTTAAAAATATACTTAAAAGGTTATCTAGACTATGGAGACTGATTGTTTTTTTTAATTTTATTATAAAAAAAGGAAAAATTGCTCATTATAAAATTTGGAAAATGGTAAACACTATAAAGGAGAAATTTAAAATGACTTATCTATCACTCAAAGATAACCATTGTATATTTCCTTTTACTGCTGATTCTGTGCAAATTTATGTATTTTAAATAATATTTTTCTGATTATAAAAGTAATACATGTTCAATGTAGAAGATTTGGAAAATCAGAGAAGTACAAAGGAGAAAATTTTTAATATTTAGATAAAATCACTATTAATATTTTGATCCAGCTTGTGTTTTTATGCATAAACATAAAAAAATTTAAACCAAGTTGTTATCATACTGTAAAAACAATTTTACATCCAGATTTTTCACCTATCATGAGACTGTTTCCATATCATCAAATATTATTATTATAAGTGACTATATAGTATTTTATCCTGTAAATATACTTGATTTATTGCCCATTCCAATAGTGATGAATATTTAGGTTGTTTCCAATTTTTCACTAGTTTACATCTATAAAGAACACGCTTGCTGGGCTTCCCTGGTGGCACAGTGGTTAAGAATCCGCCTGCCAATGCAGGGGACACGGGTTCGAGCCCTGGTCCAGGAAGATCCCACATGCCGCAGAGCAACTGGGCCTGCATGCCACAACTACTGAGCCTGCGTGCCATAACTACTGAAGCTCGCACGCCTAGAGCCCATGCTCCTCAACAAGAAAAGCCACTGCAATGAGAAGCCCGTGCACCACAACGAAGAGTAACCCCCGCTCGCCGCAACTACAGAAAGGCTGCGCGCAGCAAAGAGGACCCAATGCAGCCAAAAATAAATAAATAAATAATTTTATATATTAAAAAAAAATACACTTGCTCATGACTCCCCGGTCATTTTATTAGACTGAGTCCTAGAACTGGGATTACCTTGAGGTCAAAGGGCATGAACTCTTTCTAGGTACAGCCTTTTTTCAGAAAAATGAGACTCAGTCTCACTGCATGCCCACCAGCCTTTCTTTTCCTAAAAGCTGACAGTATGGACTGGCAAATTCTCTGAACTCAGAGACTTTCTTGGAATTTATTTTTTTTCTTTAATGACATACATATTCAGTTTCTTCCGTACCTGTTTGCTTATTCTGATACACTACTTTTTCATGGATCAATTATGGTCATTTATAGTTCTCTTGAAAAATTTTCCACTTCATCAAGAATTGCAGATTTACTAGAATTGAGTTGAACATCATATGTTTTAATTTTTAAGGGGTTTCTTCCCATCTGATATTATATTCTCTTCCTCATTTCTAATTGTAGCTATTGTGAGGGTTCCCCCTTTTTTTTGTCTACTTAGATCATCAGATGGTTTTAATATTTCAAAGAATCAGCCCTTCAATTTGTTTATCAATTCAAACTTATTTCTGATTCATTTACTTTTCTTTATTATTTCCTTCAGAGAATAACTTCCCAAGCCTAAAAACAATATAAGTGACTACAAAGGAAAAAATTATGAATTTAACTCTATAAAATTATTTTTAAAACTTATGCAGACCCAAGAAAAATTAACACAAAAGTAAAAGAAACAGACTGCACTCTGTTCCCAAATGTGATTAGGAAAGTTTTAATATTTTTATTATGTAGACAAATTCACAAGAAAAAAACCCCAAGAACCCAAACAATTAATGGACAAAGTACTTGCACATATAGTTCAAAGAAAAATTTTTAATATTCAAAAATATTTAATGGGGATATAGGTACATGTATAGCTCCACTTTGTTGTAAAGCAGAAACTGACACCACTGTGGAGCAATTATACTCTAATAAAGATGTTAAAAAAATAAAAATTTAAAAAAATTTAAAAAAATAAAGGTTTCCCTATAAAAAATTTTTTTAATTATTCAAGTGTTAAAATATGTATAATTAATTGAATCAGGAAAATACAACAATAAAGAATAACTTCATGTTAGAGTTTCATAGAACTCACTGCTTTTTTTTTATGATAGTCTTATTGAGGTATAATTCACTTGCCATGCAATTCATCCTTTTAAAGTGTACAATCCAGTGGTTTTTAGTGTATTCACAGAGTTGTACAACCATATCACTATCTAATTTTAGAACATTTTCATCATTCCAGAAAGAAACACTGAACCCACTAAAAGTCACTTCCCACCCCTCTCTCCTTCAGCAGTAGACAACCACCACAAATCTACTTTCTGCCTTTTTAGATTTGCTTATTGTGGACATTTCAAATAAATGGATTTACAGTAAGTGGTCTTTTGTGACTGGCTTCTTTTACTCACTATAATGTTTTCAAAGTTCATCCATGTCATAGCATGTGTCAGTATTACAATCATTAATGAATAATATTCTATTGTATGAATAGACCTCATTTTTGTCTATCTATTCATCATGGGCATTTGGGATGTTTCCACTCTTTGGTGATTATGAACTTTCGTGCACAAGTCTTCATGTGGAAGAACTCTGTCTTTTACACAGCTGGAAATATATAAATTGGATGTAACTCTTTGACAATGTCATATATAAAATGTCCATAGCTTTACCATAATCTCACTTCTCAGAATCTGATTCAAAAAAACCAATAATATAGGATGTGGGAAAGCACTAAGTAGAAAGCTGCTCATCATGATATTATTTAAGCATGTGCCCTGTTTCTCCAGCAAAGGGACAAAAATAAGGACCCATCTTCTTTATAATTTACATGACTGGAGACAAGTTGCTGTCTTTCTTTTATCCCAACAAGCTTTCCCAAAAAGCTTCTGTGCTTCTTTTTGACTGAGAAAATGGGTCAGTCACCAAAGGGGCCCATCTCTGCCACAGTTGCTGGGTGGCTCTCCCACAGGGTTGGAAGGAGGCTGCTGGGCACTTGGGCACAGGTTGGCTACCCCTGCTCATTTCCCCAGGAGGGCAGGCTTCCGGCCCCAGCCCCTCCCTGGCCCACCCTGGTGAGTTCCTCCTCCAGCCCCTCCCCCCCACCCCCACCCCCACCCCCACCCTCCAGTGTCTTTTAGACGACAATGAGGATCATCTCAGCCCATTAGTGAGACTAATACCATGAAGCCTCATTAAGGGAAGATTTTCCCACCACTTCCCAACAACTTTTGAGCTCTGCCCTCCAAAGAGTTTGGATGGAATGGTCTCACACTCTGAACTCTTGGAAGCCCCCAGAGTCTGGGGTGCTCTTTGCCTTACATGTACCTGACCACAAGGAGCCACGCAAGGGGGTCTTCCTGAAGATCAGTCCTATGCTCCCCTGGTGGCGCAGTGGTTAAGAATCTACCTGCCAATGCAGGGGACACTGGTTCGATCCCTGATCCAGGAAGATCCCACATGCCGCGGAGCAACTAAGCCCGTGTGCCACAACTATTGAGCCTGCACGCCTAGAGACCGCGAGCCACAACTACTGAACCCACGTGCCACAACTACTGAAGCCCGCGCCCTAGAGCCCGTGCTCTGCAACAGGAGAAGCCACTGCAATGAGAAGTGTGCGCACCGCAAAGAAGAGTAGCACCCACCACAACTAGAGAAAGCCCACGCACAGCAACGAAGACCCAACGTAGCCAAAAATAATAAATTTTTTAAAAAGATCAGTCCTACTGCTGGCAGCTTCTATTTTTAATTTTTAAAATGGAAACGTTAGTTTTCTGTGAATGGGCAATAAATTTCACTCAAAAATCAAAAAATACAAAGGGATACACAGTGAAAAGGCACCCTCCAATCTTGTCCCAGCCCCCCGCTTAGGGACAATATTAGGGACTAGCCAATATTACAGTTTGGAAACTGATAATACATAATCTTTTTCACACCTTGTTTTCTTTAATTATCATCCCATCTCAGTGCATAACTTGGTTATATCTTAACTTATTTAACCCATCCTTTATTAGCTTGTTTCCAATCTTTTGCTAATCAGTCAACAGTACAACAAATACCCTTATAAAGTCAAAAGGGTTCTGCACCCAAATTCCAATGTGTAGATAGGGGTTTTCCCCCCACACCACCAAGCAATGCTCTGACACCAGCTGGGTATCCTACAGTTCAATTCAGTTCTACACTATCTATCTGATAGCATCAGATTGCACAGGTTAAGGGCTCAGTCCTACAAGACTGCCCACACCCCCCTTCAAAGGCTGATCACAAGCCTAGGTTATTGCCTGTACTTCTGACTGACTGGCTACAGATCAGAGGCTCCAGCAACCCCCTCCTTAGTTTCAATTAATTTACTAGAGCAGCTCACAGAACACAGAGAAACATTTTACTTACTAGATTACCGGTTTATTACAAGAGGATTTAATTCAGGAACAGACAGATGGAAGAGATGCATGGAACAAGGTACATGGAAAGGGTAAGGAGTTTCCATGCTCTCTCCCAGAGCGCTACCCTCACCAATCTCCGTGTGTTCACCAACCCCGAAGCTCTCAGAACCCTCTCCTTTTGGGTTTTTATGGAGGCTTCAGCACACAGGCATGATTGATTAAATCATTGGCCATTGGTGATTGAACTCAATCTCCAGCCCCTCCCCCTCCCAGGAGGTCGGGGAGGTGGGACTGAAAGTTCTAACTCTCTAATTACATGGTTGGGTCTCCTGGCAACCAGCCCCTAACCATAGGTCATATTAACATAACAAAAGACACCTTTACCACTCTCCTCACTTCGGAAATTCCAAGGGTTTTAGGAGCTCTGTGCCAGCCACAGGACCAAGACCAAATGTATAAATCACAATATCACAAAAGGGCATCATTGCTCATGATAAATCAATGAGTTAAATGGTAAACGTACCCACCTAACTCATAGATGGTGGGATGGGGATTCAAACCAAGGTTCTCTAAGCTAGGGTTTAGGATCTTGACCATGAAGCTAAACTGCATTTTTGGTCCCTCTCAATCTGAAGAAACAGAGTGTTACTGTACAGGTAATTTTCCAGTGAATTGCTCTTAAAGTGAACATTTTTAACATGTTTAACATGTTTAACATTTTAACATTTAACATGTTAACATTTAACATAAACATAACATTTAACATTTAACATTTAACATAACATAACATAACATTTAACATAAACATTTAACATGTTTAACATTTTAACATGTTTAAGAATATTTTGTTTCCTTTTCTGTGAAATAGCTCTATATAGTCTTTGACCATTTTCCACTAGGTTACTGGCTTGTTCCCTTACCCATTGTAGAAACTCTTAATATATTAGAGAAATTAGCCCTTTCTGTATTCAAAATCGAAAATGTATTTCACTGTCATTTTTCTTTTGACAGCTTGTGTAGAGGTTTCTGCCATGAAGAAATTAGATTTTATATGATCATATTTATTCATTTTTAAATTTTATGGATGCTGGACTTCGTTTCATACTTGGACAAGATTTTCATTTATGAAATAATAAAAAAATTCTCCAGTGGATTTTTCAAGTATTTTTATAGTTTCTTAGGGTTTTTTTTTTGGACATCTAAATATTTGGTGATCTTGAAATATGTCCTAGTTCAAGATATGGATTTGAGGGTTTTTTTCTTCCAGTTGGCTACTCAGTTGTCCCCAACACTGTTTTTTTTTTTTAGTTATCTATATTCCCCATTAATTTATATACCCTTATAATATATCAAATTTCACTGAAAACATTCAAGTGATACCTTCTTCTAGTTTATAAAAAAAAAACTGAGTATTGACACCCCTTATGAACACCAGGGACACCTTAAATATTTGGTAACAGAGACCAACAATAGGATTCTGGTTAAAGCGTATTCTTGTAAATCTCCCTGATGAAATCCCTTTAAAGCCATGATTAAAAAGAGTATGTCAAAATGTAGGGGAAATGCTTCTGATGCAAATGTCAAGTGAAAAAGGAAGGATATAAACTTTATGCAAACCAAGAATATGACCACATTCTGAAAACATGCATAGCAAAGAATCATATGAGCAAAACACCAGAGGATAATAGTGGTTTTGTTGGGAGGAGAGACAAGAGATTCCCCCTACCTTTTTTTCCCTGAATTTTTTGAAAGCGGTGGTATAATTTTCAAATTTAATTTTTAATAATGGCAGACTGTCCATATGGGTTTTTCTCCTCTGTCTCAGGAGACCTCATTACAATGATAGTAAAGAAATAAAAAGATTACAAACCTATGAGGAAAGAAGAAAAACAAAGGAAGCAAAATATCTCATGGCTGAAAAATTCCAACACATTTTTGGGAGAGGGCAAGCTGGTGGAGGAGTGGTAACAGACACCACAGAGCTGTGAAGGAAGCGACAAGAAGGCGCTGGGTGGGGTGGTGATTAAAGTAAAACATGTCACTTGTGGACAGGACTCCAGACTCCCCTCCTGGCAGATGTCGCTGACTCACTGTCCGTGCCCTCCAGCCAAGACACTTAGAAGTGCTCCTGCCTCTTTTCTCCCAGCTGAACAAGGAACACTGTGTTTAAAGTCTCTAGCTTCCACTTGGGGCTGTGGGGAGGTTAATTACTATTTGAGAAGGTATGTGAGCTGGTGGGATAAAAGACCCAACAGGCAGGAGGAGGGTTATTACCAGTCATGTAACCCTTTAAATCCCATGATCCTCTCATGCACCCAGGAGGCCAGCACTCTGGGTTTAGAGTTGGGCAGTGCAGGTGCAGCCTAATGCACGCTGTGGCCAAATGGTCACATCACTATCAGAACAGGGCGGAGGTGGCCAACTTAAAGATATGAATGGACGTGAGACTCCCAGCCGGGATACCAGCCCAGGCACATCCTTGAACTAGTGACCTGTCCTCCTTGGTCCCCTACCCAATGCCCCTGTTCCTCCCCAAATCTGGAGCCCTGTCTTTTTAAAATTTATTTTATTGAATTATGGTTGATTTATAATGCTGTATTAATTTTTGCTGTATAGCAAAGTGATTCAGCTATACATATATATATATTCTTTTTCATATTCTTTTCCATTATGGTTTATCACAGGATATTGAATTTAGTTCCCTGTGCTACACAGTAGGACCTTGTTGTTCATCCATTCTACATATAATAGTTTGCATCTGCTAATCCCAAACTCCCAATCCATCCCTCCTCCACTCCCCCTTCCCCTTGGCAACCACAAGTTCATTCTCTATATCTGTGAGTCTGTTTTGTAAATAAGTTCTTTTGTGTCATATTTTATTTTATTTATTTATTTATTTGGTTGCGCTGGGTCTTAGTTGCAGTTCGCGTGCTCCTTATTTGCAGCAGGCAGGCTCCTTACTTGTGGCATGAGAACTCTTAGTTGCAGCATGCAAGTGGGATCTAGTTCCCTGACCAGGGATCGAACCCGGACCCCCTGTACTGGGAGTGCAGAGTCTTATCCACTGCGCCACCAGGGAAGTCCCTGTGTCATATTTTAGATTGCACATATAAGTGATGTCATATACTATTTGTCTTTTTCTTTCTGACTTACTTCACTTAGTAAGATAATCTCTAGGTCCATCCATGTTGCTACAAATGGCATTTTTTTTTTTAGTTTTTTTTTTTAATTGAAGTATAATTGTTTTACAATGTTGTATTAGTTTCTGCTGCACAACGAAGTGAACCAGCTATATGTATACATATATACCCTCCCTCTTGGACCTCCCTCCCACCCCCTATTTCAATCTTTTTTATGGCTGAGTAGTGTTCCATTGTACATAAGTACCACATCTTCTTTATCCATTCATCTGTCGATGGACATTTAGGTTGTTTCCATGTCTTGGCTATTGCGAATAATGCTGCTATGAACATAGGGGTGCATGTGTCTTTTTGAATTAGAGTTTTTGTCCAGATATATGCCCAGGAGTGGGATTGCTGGATCATATGGCAACTCTATTTTTAGTTTTTTAAGGAACCTCCATACTGTTTTCCATACTGGCTGCACCAGTTTACATTCCCACCAACAGTGTTAGGAGGGTTCCCTTTCTGGAGCCCTGTCTTAAGTTCTTACTTAGAGCTCCTTGCTGCCCTGCCTTAATCCTACTTATCAAGACAAGTCCAGTCTCCGCACGCTGGGAGCCCCGATACCCTAGAATTGCTACTCAGAATGCAGTGCTCTTGTCAAGATGTCCAAACGTGGTACAATTTGGTGATCTCCAATAAATTGATGGTGTTAGCACACCACACACACACACACAAACTTGATTTCAAGAACTTGCCAGTGGGCTAGGATCCAGTCTCCTTTCTATGGCTTGGAAACCAGATGGGACTAAAAATATTCATGTATTTATTCAGTCAATTGTCTTCATTCTTTCTTTGAGGGAATGAATTTCTAAGCCCAGAAATGTAGCTTTGAAGACCACAATAATCATTCATTGAAAATCCGCTCTATAGGTCAGTCCCTGTCCTAGACCCTATGAAAATGCAAAGAAATACAACTCCTACCTCAGAGCTAGCTAGACTATTTACACTCCTTTTAAAGATCTAAGCGTTCTTTTCTCAATGAGGGCGGGAACCATGTCTGGCTTATTTGTGCTGTATATTGCAGTAATTCATCCAGTAAATATTTACTGAACACCTACTATGTGCCAGGCCCCGATTCAGGCACTGGAAATACAACAGTGAATGAAAACAAAGTATCTATTCTCAATCTAGATTCTAGTAAGAGAGATAGACAATAAATTAACGAAGAAAGAAACCCGTAATATGTAAAGCAGTGATAAATGCTTAGGAAAGATTAAGAAGGGTAAGGAGACAAAAGTGTTGGAGGATGCTATTTCACAGAGGTTTGTCAGGGGAGAGTTCTCTGATGAGGAGAAGTTCAAGCAGAGACTCGATTAGGCGAGGAAGCAGGCTGTGTAGAGATCTGGAAGCAGAGGGAGCTGGAAGTACAAAATCCTCAAGGGAGGAACAACCAACAGTGTATGTTGGAGAACAACATATTGAGTGGAGTGAGCAAAGTTCGGGTGCAGTCGGAAATGGGGGTTGGGGAGAGGGAGTGGCATTGCCATGTAGGGCCTTCTAGATAAGGACTTTGTGTAAGCTTTGTATAGAAATACAACACAGGTAGAGAAAAGTACACAAATTGTAAATGTACAACTCAATGAATTTTCACCAACTGGACCCACCCATTTAAACCACCTTCCCAACTGAACTTCAGAACACTGCCAGCAACCCTGAAGCCTCTCTCATGCCTCCTTTGTCATTATCACCCCAAGGATAACCACGACTTCAACTTCTATTACTGTAGATTAATTTTGCCTGTTTTTGAACTACATGCAAATGGAATCATACAGTATTACCCTTTGGTGTCTGACTTTGTTCACTTAATGTAATGTTCGTGAGATTTGTCCATGTTGTTGTGTATAGTCATGGTTTGTTTTTTTCATTACTGTGTGGTATTGCACTGTGTGAATAAACTACCATTTCTCTCTGTATTCTACCACTGATCAGCATTTGGATTGTTTCCAATTTGAGGACTATTTCGAATAATACTGCTATGAGCATTCTCGTTTGTGTCTTTTGGAACACGTGAGTATGCATTTCAGTTGAGTAACTATCAGGGATGGGATCTGGGGGCATGGGTTTTTCTTTGGTAGACACTACCAAACTGTCTTCAGATTTTGCTTTTTAATCTGAGTGAAAAGGGAAATCATTTGAAGGTTCAAAGTAGAGAAATCGCATAATCTGACCTACATCTTTAAAGGATCACTTACTAGAAGTCTTTAAAGATTACATTTTTCAAAAGTTCAGCACATGAAATAAAACCCAAGCTAGCTGGAGCCAGCACTAAAAGCATAACTCCAAAGTTATATCTCTAGCCAGGACCTCTACTCTGAACCACAGACCCATGTCTGCATAGCCTACTCGACAACTCTACGTGGATGTCTAATAGGCATCTCAAACTTTCTATGGCCAAAACCAAATTCTTGATATTCTGCCCCGGACCAGCTCCTCCTACAGGGGTCCCCATCTTAATTAATAGTGGCTCCATTCTTCAATTTACTTGGGCTAAAAACATTGGTGTTATCTTTGTCTCCTTGTATTTTTTCACACCCCGTATCCTATCAGCAGATCCTATGAGCTCCATCTTCAGAATATTCTGGAACCACTGGTCACCATACCCCCTGCCCTACCTCTCTAGACCATCATTATCTCTCCCCTAGACTATTGCAGTGCCCATCTAAGTGGTCTCCTAGCTCCCTGTCACTCTTCTATTAAAAGTCTCCTGTGGTATCCCATATCACAGAGTGACAACCAAAGTCCTTACTACTACTCACAGGTTACAGCGTGGTATGGCTCCTTTACCTCTCTGGCTTTGACTCCTGTGCCTTTCCCCTCCTCACTCCATTGTAGCCACACTGGCCTTTCCCCTGTTCACCAAACAGCCCAGGCACACTTCCACCTCAGGGCCTTTGCACATGCTACTGCCTCTGCCTAGAATGCTCTTGCCCCCCACTGCTCACTCCCTTGCCTCCTTCCAGTCTTTACTCAAAACTTCTTCTTCCAACAAAGACTTCTCGAGCCACCTTGTTGAACATTTCATGCTTCTCTCTGTGCCCAACATTTCACATTTGCTTTCCCAGCTTTGTTTTCTCCACTTAGCATTTATCACTATCTTACATGCCATAATTTTTATATGCTTTATCTTGTTTATCAGCTGTCCCTGCCAGTGGATCATACCTAATTGCCATGAGGACATTGATTTTTATGTTTTGTTTACCTCCGTAGCCCAGCATCTAGAATAGGCTTGGCACATAGTAGGTACTAAATAAATATTTATTGTCTGAGTGAATGAATGGATGGAAAGGATCCTTGCCCCAGATCCTTTCTTGATTACCTGTGCCTGAGAAGCTGATGACAAATCAGAGGTGGTTTCTAAGCATCTCCAGTAAGTTGGAGTTGCCGATAGAAACATTTTCCTTCTATCCTCTCCCTTCCTGGCATGCAGGGACCTGGGAAAAGCGTAGATGCTGATCGATATCTCTGACTGGGAAGGAAGATGGGATTAGGTACTAGAAATTAGAGGAAGGATGTCTCCGCCCGTCTGCTCCCAGCAACAGAGGCTGCGATCTGCCTGGCAAGTCGCCTGCTCTCAGAAACAGGATGTGTCCAGAGAGGAAGTGACTGCAGACATGGTTGGGGGGGAAATGCCCTGTGCCTGAGACAGAACACTTGAGGCTAGTCATTCTGGAGCCTTCCAAGGGTCCATTCCTGGGGGATGAGTAAATTCTGCTCCATGGTCTCGTGGTGACTCACTGTATCTTGGGGAATGTGCAGCCCATCCCTAAGACCGGGCGAACAGGTGTTTCCTTCTTTGGGGTTCCCAGCTTGGGTGACTGATTGCTGAAGGGGAGAGAATGCTGATTCCAAGCCCACAGCCAGCTCTGGTGGGCTGCGAGATTAACCTGCTTCTGTGCCAGCGTCTTCCTGGGGATGATATGAGCGAGGAAGTGAACACTTGGCAAGGCAGCAGGTCTTGGTGCCGTGTCTGCCATCTGGGGGAGGAATAACTCAGTGACAGAGAGAGGATTGAGAGCGGCTGTGTGAAGGCTCTGTAGGAAATGTCAAAGGGAGTAGCTTTCTAGCAAGTCGTTTTACTAATCTTGATTTGAGGTCAGAGGTTAGACGGTCTAAAAGCCCATTGCCCAGGGATCTATAGGAAACCTGCTTTCTGTGCCTTTCCCCAGAGTGGGCAAGGAAGCAAGCTTGGCCTGAACGAGCCTGGGGCCCATGCTCAGGGGCCCCAGCAGAGGAATCTCCCAACATTGCTGAGGTGGTCCAGCCTCAAGACCATGGAGGCTGTGGCCTGAAGTCTTATTTGGCAGCCAGGAGAGAGAAAAACAGTTCCTGCAGACTCTCCACAGCAGCTCTGCCCTGGTGGGCTCAAAAATTTGGACTCTGTATTTTGGCCAAAGGGCATTAATGTCATAAAACCCGTACCAGGAAACTTTTGATGAAAAATAGCTTGGCTGTTTAAGAAAAGAACCACAGGGCTTCCCTGGTGGCGCAGTGGTTGAGAATCTGCCTGCCAATGCAGGGGACACGGGTTCGAGCCGTGGTCTGGGAAGATCCCACATGCCGCGGAGCAACTAAGCCCGTGAGCCACAACTACTGAGCCTGCATGTCTGGAGCTTGTGCTCCGCAACAAGAGAGGCCACGACAGTGAGAGGCCCGCGCACCGGGATGAAGTGTGGCCCCCGCTCGCCACAACTAGAGAAAGCCCTCGCACAGAAACGAAGACCCAACACAGCCAAAAATAAATAAATAAATAAATAATAAATAAATTTTAAAAAAAGAAAAGAACCACAAACACAGTGCTCAGCATAGAAATGGGCAGATGCATCAATTCAAGTTCCCAGAAGAACAGAAAAAGCAAGAAAACTCTCTCAACACTTGGCATGACCACAGCAATCTCCAGACAAGCTCTGGGCCTTGTGTTTATGGTGAAATGCAGTGAGCAGCTCAAAGCTTGGAATGTTATTATGAACATTATGATTATTATAATAAAAGCTGAGGTATTTTTTTTCTTTCTCTCTGAAAACCAAAGCAAGCATCTTTAAGCTTGTCTTTGATAAGACATTAAAGGTAGCAGGAGGTCTCATCCTGGCAGGCTTCTTCTAATACATTTATTTACAGAAAAGAGCTCATATGGTACAAAGCATCTGCAACCTACTTTTTTTGCTTAAGCAATTTGTCATGAGCATCTTTTTACGTCAATATGTAAAAATCTACATTCTTCTATGTGCTTCCTGTAGACTGAGAAACAAAGGGATCTTTCTTGATGGAAGACATGGAATCATCTTGGGAATGGCCTGGAGGTGGGCCCCAAAGCAGGCATCCATTCTGCTAAATTCTCTTTTAAATATTCCCACAGGAGGAGCTCACCACCCCAGCCCTTGGTCACGTTTAGCAGAAACTGGTCCATCTTTTTTCTGAGCCCCCTCTTCTGTGTGACAGCCAGAAAGGTGGGAACACCTCTAGGCCGTCTTGAGTTCTCCCCTCCTGTAATTTCCCCTCACCTTACTCCCATCTCACTTTTTCCTTTCTAGAAACTGGAGATGGAAGGCTAAGCAACCGATCTTTCCGGTAGCGTGAAGAACCCTTCCAGTTTGCCTGAGAATGAGGGTTTTTCCCGGAACATGGGACTTTGAGTTTTAAAATCAGGAGAGTCCCAGGGAAACCAGGAAGGTTAGTCACCCTATTCCCAGAATCATGGGGGGTGAGGGGAGACATGGTCAAATTTGAGTAAGTTGCTAGAGATCCCCTTTTCACA
Organism: Balaenoptera borealis; assembly: GCF_965194805.1. NCBI lineage: Eukaryota > Metazoa > Chordata > Mammalia > Artiodactyla > Balaenopteridae > Balaenoptera > Balaenoptera borealis. The sequence goes on along the minus strand of NC_138879.1, from coordinate 14,097,660 downwards.
GTTCTACCCACGTCAGGTTGGAAGTTTCTGAAAGGCACGCTCTCTGAGATTCGACTTGGCCTGCTTAGGTCCCAAGTCCACCCTGGAAACAGTCGCCAGGACAGGGGATGGATGCTTGGGCGGCAGAGGAGAACTAGCCACCAGGAAAGGGACCCGCTGAGGACGATGACCCCTTCCACTCAGCAGAGGCTTCACGGGGCTGAAACCAGCCACAACCTCTCCCCAGACTCTCCCATTTGGCCTCACGTGAAATGGCTTAATCTCACTGAGCCTCTGTTTCCTCATCTGAAAGTGAGAAGAGGATTAGGATGCAGTGACATATGTCTGGCCCTTAGCAATATCGAGAAATCTCTAGTGACATGTGGAGGGATCTCCAAGGTGCTGGAGTGGAGGTCAGGGGACGGTTCAGTAGAAGGTCATGCTGTCACCGCCCACCGAGCCGGGCAGTTCCCCTTGTCCTCCCAGAGCCAGCCAGCCATTCACTCATCTCCACTAAAGGCAGCAAGGTCAAGGGCCATTCAGACCCTCTGGGTCAGTTTGGTTAGGGGGCGGTTTGCACAAAGCTTTGCTTGTTAACTTTATTGGGCCCAGAAGGTGCGCATTATAGAACACAATGTTCATGCCAGTGTCTCCGACCACAGACCCCAAGAGTCCAAATGTTGAGACACTCAGGAAGTCTAAAGGGTCCTCTCGTCTTCAGAGGCCCAACCCAGCTCACAGGAATGGCATGCATCAAAAGGCAGGAAGTCCCTACAAGTCTGTCCCATCAAGCCACCAGACACTGGTCACCTTTCTGTGGCTGCACAAGAAGTCAAGTTCTCAGGGAGGGGTGAGGTGATCTGGGACTTTCGAGGCCAGGGTGGAACCCATGCCTGAGAAACAAGGCCACCACAGGAAGCGGGCTCCCCTCTGCCAATAGAGGGACTCAGAACTGGGCCTCAGCTCCCTCATGGGATAAGTGACATTTTGGTTCCTGTTTCCTTCCCTCTCTGTTTTTCTTCCTTTTTTTTTCTGCATACATTCTCCAAGGAAGTATCAAACATGTACTGCAACTCCCAGGAACAAGCCCCCAGAGAAACACGGAGAAGAGTGGGTGGCCTTCCTTCAAGATCTGATGTATCAAAGGCCCAGGACAATCCTGGCCCATCACTCTCCACTGCCAGCCGTGCCTCACCACTGACTTGGTGGCCCAGGGCGCCAGCTCCCTATCCTGGGCTTCCTCAGGGGTAAGAGGGAAGGTAAAGGAAGAGAAAGGGAATGGCTTGCACCAACGGGATGGCCTGGCGGGTCACAAAGTTGGGCTTGGTCACGATGGCGCTGGGGGGATTTCTCTGCAGCCCATGGTCCGGTCCCGTGAAGAGAGAAAGAAAGAGAGAGAATCTCTTAGTGAGCTGAAGCAGCATCTTTGCAGAAGAAGGGAGAATAAATAACAGGTCGGCCAGGAAGACCTCCTGGCCTCCTGAAGGCATCTAAAGGTAAAACACACCAACTGGTCATAGGAGTCCTGCTTAAGGCAGAAGCAACCCAGAAAGTGAAAGTAAAGAAGACACAGGAGATCAAGAACAGGATGGGAGGAAAAGAGAGGCAGAGAGGGAGACAAATCCCTAGGGAGAGAGGGCAGTGGTGTGCAGCTCCTATTGGCTAAAGCCCTGTCTAGGCCACTGAATGCTGCTAGAAGATTTAGTTATCACAGCATCTTACACATAAGAAAACCGAGCGAATTCCCTGGCTGTCCACTGTTTAGGACTCAGCGTTTTCACTGCCAGGACCCGGGTTCAATCCCTTGTGGGGTAACTGAGATACCACAAGCCATGCAGCACAGCCAAAAAAAAAGAAAAAAGAAAAACAACAACAACAACCAAGACCCATGAAGTTAAATTCTTCACCCTAGGACCACAGGCAGGTATTAGCTGAATCAGAATTTGAACCCAGGGCTGTCTGACTCCAAGGTGCAGGCTTTTTTTTTTTTTTTTTTTTTAATTTATGGCTGTGTTGGGTCCTCGTTTCTGTGTGACGGTCTTCTCTAGTTACGGCAAGCAGGGGCCACTCTTCATCACGGTGCGCGGGCCTCTCACTATCGCGGCCTCTCCTGCTGCGGAGCACAGGCTCCAGACGCGCAGGCTCAGTAGTTGTGGCTCACGGGCTTAGTTGCTCCGCGGCATGTGGGATCCTCCCAGACCAGGGCTCGAACCCGTGTCCCCTGCATTGGCAGGCAGATTCTCAACCACTGCGCCACCAGGGAAGCCCGGGTGCAGGCTTTTAATACAACTCTACACTTTATCAGTAATTGCCTCAGAGCTGCCTGCTTTGGGTCCACACTTGATCCATGGCTGCTTCTCGTTGCTTATAATTTTTAAAATAATCACCATGTAAAAGAAAATTTTAAATCATAAGGTTAAGTCAATATATACTGAATGGTATATTAAATAGGAAATGGATTTGGCTGCTGCGACAGAGAATCAAAATAACAGTGGTTTAAAGAAGCTAAGTTTCACTACCTAACAGCATACACAAAAATAAACTCCAAATGGCTTAAAGACTTAAATGTAAGACCAGACACTATAAAACTTTTAGAGGAAAACATAGGAAAAACCCTCTTTGACATAAACCACAGCAAGATCTTTTTTGACCCACCTCCTAGAGTAACAGAAATAAAAACAAAAATAAACAAATGGGACTTAATTAAACTTAAAAAGTTTTTGCACAGCAAAGGAAACCATAAACAAGACAAAAAGACAACCCTCAGAATGGGAGAAAATATTTGCAAATGAAACAACAGACAAAGGATTAATCTCCAAAATATACAAATAGTTCATGGAGCTCAATATCAAAAAAACAAACAATCCAGTTAAAAAATGGGCGGAAGACCTAAATAGACATTTCACCAAGGAAGACATACAGACGGCCAAGAGGCACATGAAAAGATACTCAACATCACTAATTAGAGAAATGCAAATCAAAACTACAACGAGATATCACCTCACGCCGGTCAGAATGGCCATTATCAAAAAAGCTAGAAACAGTAAATGCTGGAAGGGGTGTGGTGAAAAGGGAACCCTCCTACACTGTTGGTGGGAATGTAAATTGATACAACCACTATGGAAAACAGTATGGAGGTTCCTTAAAAAACTAAAAATAGAACTACCATATGACCCAGCAATTCCACTACTGGGCATATACCCAGAGAAAACTATAATTCAAAAAGAGACATGTACCCACAATGTTCATTGCAGCACTATTTACAATAGTCAGGACATGGAACCAGCCTAAATGTCCATCGACAGATGAATGGATAAAGAAGATGTGGCACATATATACAATGGAATATTACTCAGCCATAAAAAGAAATGAAATTGAGTTATTTGTAGTGAGGTGGATGGACCCAGAGTCTGTCATACAGAGTAAATTAAGTCAGAAAGAGAAAAACAAATACCGTATGCTAATGCATATACATGGAATCTAAAAAAAAAAAAAAAAATGGTACTGATGAACCTAGTTGCAGGGCAGGAATAAAGAGGTAGACGTAGAGAATGGACTTGAGGACACGGGGTGGGAGGGGGAAGCTGGGGTGAAGTGAGAGTAGCATCGATATATACACACTACCGGATGTAAAATAGTTGGCTAATGGGAAGCAGCAGCATAGCACAGGGAGATCGGCTCGGTGCTTTGCAATGACCTAGAGGGGTGGGATAGGGAGGATGGGAGGGAGGCTCAAGAGGGAGGGGATATGGGGACACGTGTATGCATATGACTGATTCGCTTTGTTGTGCAACAGAAACTAACACGGTATTGTGAAACAATTATACTCCAATAAAGATCTATTAAAAAAAAAAAAAAGAAGTTAAGTTTCTCTCTCTGTTAGCAGTCCTTAGCTGTCGGGGCCAGCCTCTTTCTGTCTTGTTGCTCCTCCATCCCAAGAGCATGGTTCAAGATGGCTCAACCCATGACATTCACACTCTAGCCAGAAGAAGGGGGCGAAAGGAAGGGGAAGGCACAACTTTCCTTTAAGGGCACAGCCTGGAAGTTGAACGCATTATTTCTCCTTACATTTTACAGACTAGAACATGGTCATAATAACCACATCTAGGGGCAAATGGAGTAGAGGTGAGACTGAGAGGGTGGTCCCCTCGGCCCTTCAGGCAATTAGGGGAGGCCGGCATGGTGGGTATCTCCAGCCACAAGCAGCCTGGTGGATTACCCCAGCACACCATGCAAAAGTCCAACTTTCTGTGTGTATCATGATGTGCAAATGTTGGGTTCCATTGACTTGTAAGCCTATAACTAGGTGGCATAGAGATCTGGAAAAGAACAGGAAAACATTAAAAAAAAAAAAGAATAGGAAAATATTCTCCTGGTATTGTATGGTGGGGGATGGATATTAAGGACAAGAACATTAGGACAAACCCCTTTGACTCTCACAAAAAGAAGAATCACCAGTACAAGGACATTTCCCTCAAAACTAATTGCACCTGGGGAAACGATCCTTTAGTTGGCTAGAAAATAAAAACAGAGAATTAAAAATCCCAAACAATATATTTGCCGAGTGGAGTCATTAGGGAATAGAAAATAAATTAAAATGATCAAGTAAGATTGATCTCAGGAATTCAAGAATTGCTAAACATCAAAATTACACATATGATAATAATAACAGTCTTGCTGGACATTTTGACCCTTCAAATCCACTCTTCACCCTTCCCCATCCTGTTTTATGTCCCTGGTATCTAAGGGCCACATCAATGGGCTTCCTCACCCTGGTTTCTTTCTTTCTTATTTATTTATTTATTTATTTATTTATTTATTTATTTATTTATTTATTTATTTATTTATTTTTGGCTGTGTTGGGTCTTCGTTTCTGTGCGCAGGCTTTCTCTAGTTGCGGCGAGCGGGGGCTACTCTTCATCGCGGTGCGCGGGCTTCTCATTGTCATGGCTTCTCTTGTTGTGGAGCACAGGCTCGACACGTGCAGGCTCAGTAGTTGTGGCTCACGGGCTTAGTTGCTCCGCGGCATGTGGGATCTTCCCAGACCAGGGCTCGAACCCGTGTCCCCTGCATTGGCAGGCAGATTCTTAACCACTGCGCCACCAGGGAAGCCCCCCTCACCCTGGTTTCTGATAGGCTCAGCCAATGGGGGCACCAAGAGAACACCAGAGGAAGGGACCATGGTCGGGGTGCTCATTCCTCTAGCTGCCTGTCTGAGAGCCTGCCACCGGGCTGCTACATCCCTCGACCGAAGGTCACAGCTCCTGTCAGGCAGCCCTCTCCAGCTCTGGATTTCAGTCACCACTCCTGCCCTTGCCCTTTCAGGACCAGGCACAGCAAAGCATTCCACTCTTCCTTGTTGTTTTCCTCACCTTCCTTTCATTAAACTCTCCTCATATTACCCAATTTGAATGGGCTACCTGTTTCCTGCTAGTAATTGGTACCAGGGGTGGCCCAGTACCAAGGGCAGCCCCTCAAAATAGAATCCCATGATGGGTTGCTTACATAATTGAGGAAAGCGGCAATAACCTCCTTGTAGGAGTGGTGGGCATAGATGGGTCATGTGTAATCAATGGCATTCGGTGGCATTATCATCACTCAACTTATTGGGGGTGGCATGGGATGAAGGGCAGGTAGAGGATAAGGCACTAGGATCTGGAGTGACTTGGGCACTTTTATACTATGGCAATAATGGTCATTATAAAGATTGTGGAGTCACTTGGCTTCTACTGACATCACCAGAGAAAATACGTGGGGAAAAGGAAAAACTGAAAGCTGTGAACGTCGAACTGAGAATCCAATGGACAGTGAGAAAGGCTTGGTGGCAGCTTTGAAGGAGCCCTCATTTCCTGTCCTTGCAGACTGTATATGGCTGAAGACTGAACCCAGGACCTCACTCTACATAAAGCAGAAATGCAGCTCCAATTAAATGTTCAGGGAAGGGCACAGTGGGGAAGTGGTGGGACCCTGAGGCTTAGGATGGGGACATCTGAGTAGCTACAGATAAGGGTGAGAAGTCTGAACTCTCAAGTCCCCTTGAACTTCCCTTATCATCTCAGGCCTTCTCCTGTCTGGGGAACCAACTCATCCCTGCCTTCAGCGATTGCGTTTAGGATGGTTGCTTCACAAAACGGATGTCCAATCTCCTCATTCCTCCAGGACCAAAAGGAGTGTTAGATTCCCAACTTAGCCCAGCTGGCCTGCTCCAGAAGGAGATGGCCTACACACGGAAAGAGTTGCAGGACCTTGCCAATTCAAAGGAAGAGTCCTGGGAGCATATATGCCTGGGAATGGATTCTAAGCACGATAACCTAAGGAGGGTAAATAAAGGTTTGATTGGGTTGAATTCACTGACATGGATGTAGCCAGGTTCGGGCATTGGAGTTTGGCATGAATAATCTCCTACAATGGCTAATTCAGACTGAATTTAATTGTGACCTAAAGTTAATGAGGTTGAGATGCCGAAAATTCCCCGGCATGCTGAGTGTAGAAGAAGGAGTCTGAAAGCTCAAAGAAATAGGGATGTTTAAATGAGTCAATTATATGTGACCTCTCAGCCAACCATATCTCCCTTCCTCTGCCTCAAGGCCTGGAGGATACTCCCTTTACCAAGACATTTACAGAAATGTGACGGGGTCACCAGTCTCCTTCAGGAGCTCTGTGGTGACTGTCACTGTGGACTGGAGATGAGGTCAAGGGTGTCACAGAGGAATAGGAGTCTTTGATCTCAATGAGAATAGCCAAATGCCAGAAGGGTAGAGGCCAGGTGGGTGTCTGTCAGACACCACATGGCACAATTACTACTTAATAAACAACAGAGAGGAATAGTAATCAGACTACACTGATTTGTGGGGATCTATATTGATGGCCAATTGATCACAGGGTTCCTGGGAATTAAGTAGGTGAGCGGCCTCGTAAGATGCTACTTGACACGTAAGGAGGAAAAATTCCAGGTCTGTTGGGTAGAAATCTAACTCAAGTTTCCCTGATAGTTACCATGGCCTCCTGTGCAGTTCCCAGAGCTACCATTTTACAGGTCCAGGTCCCACTGACTGAGAGAGAGGCCAAGACCTTTTGAGACAAGGTCTGTAATGCAGTCACAGGTATATACTGTGAATATTTCCCCAAACCCTCCATAGAGGGCCCCAGGGCCAGTTACCATGGTGGCTGTGCTCTAGGGGAAAAGATACACCCAGACTTTCTCGGGGTTCTTAGATATTGGCTCTGAACAGATGTCTCTGGAGACCCCAAAGACCACCGCAGTCTACTGGTCAGAATAAGAATTTATGGAGACCAGATGTAAATGGAATCCTGGCCCAAGTCCAGGGCCCTGTGGTTCTTCTCCTAGTCCCTGAATTTATACAATGAAGACACACACTTCGTGTGGTAGGCAGAATAATGGTCCTGCCCCGCAAAGATGTGTACATCCTTATCTCCAGAACCTGTGAATATGTTACTTTACAGGGCAAAGGAGAATTAAGGTAGCAGATGGAATTAAGTTCGCTAATCAGATTTCCTTGAAATAGGGAGATTATCCTGGAGAGTGTGGTCCCAATGTAATCACAAGTGTCCTTAAATGTGGAGGAGAGAGGCAGAAGAGTCAGTGTCAGAGTGATGCAGAAAGATTTGACCAGCCATCTCCGGCTTTAAAAATGAAGAGGCCACAAGCCAAGGAATGCACACAGCCTCCAGGAGGTAAAAAAGGCAAGAAAATGGATCCTCCCCTAGACCCTTCAGAAAGGAATGGAGCCCTGTGGACACCTTGATTTTACTCATTGAGACCCATTTCAGACTTCTGACCTCCCAAACTGTGAGATAATCACTATGCGTTGTTTAAAGCCACAAAATTTGTGGCAATCTGTTACAGTGCCATACACTCAGTAAAGGGCAGAATTCCCACATTGGTGCTCTGACCCGTGCAGTGAGGATATTATGGTAGGAATGGCCAGATAGAAGCTATGGAACTTCCCTCTTACCCAATGCCCCACCAGGATGGCAAATCAAAAACAGGACCACACCCCAATGTTCACTGCAGCACTATTTAAAATAGCCAAGCCATGGAAGCAACCTAAATGTCCATAGACGGATGAATGGATAAAGATGTGGTGTATATATACAATGGAATATTACTCAGCCATAAAAAAAGAATGAATTTATGCCATTTGCAGCAACATGGGTGGACCTAGAGATTATCATACTTAGTGAAGTAAGTCAGACAGAGAAAGACAAATATCATATGATATCAATTATATGTGGAATCTTTAAAAAAAAAAAAAAAGATACAAATGAACTTATTTCCAAAGCGAAAGAGACTCACAGACATAGGAAACAAACTTATGGTTACCAAAGGGGAAAGGGAGGTGGGGGGAGGGCTAAATTAGGAGGTCAGGATTAACACATACATACTACTATATAGAAAAACGATAACCTACTGTATAGCACAGGGAGCTATACCTGAATACATATATGTATGTATGTACAACTGAACCGCTGTGCTATACACCTGAAACTAACATGATATTGTAAATCAACTATACTTCAATTAAAAACAAAACAGGACTTGGGCTTCCCTGGTGGCGCAGTGGTTGAGAATCTGCCTGCCAATGCAGGGGACACGGGTTCGAGCCCTGGTCTGGGAAGATCCCACATGCCGCGGAGCAGCGGGGCCCGTGAGCCACAATTACTGAGCCTGTGCGTCTGGAGCTGGTGCTCCGCAACAAGAGAGGCCGCGATAGTGAGAGGCCCGCGCACCGCGATGAAGAGTGGCCCCCGCTTGCCACAACTAGAGAAAGCCCTCGCACAGAAACGAAGACCCAACACAGCCATAAATAAATAAATAAAAACAAATACTTTAAAAAAAAAAAACAAAAAAAACAAAACAGGACTTCCCTGGTGGCACAGTGGTTAAGAATCCGCCTGCCAATACAGGGGACACGGGTTCGAGCCCTGGTCCAGGAAGATCCCACGTGCCACGAAGCAACTAAGCCCGTGTGCCACAACTACTGAGCCTGCGCTCTAGAGCCCGTGAGCCTCAACTACTGAGCCCATGTGCCACAACTACTGAAGCCTGCGTGCCTAGAGCCCGTGCTCCACATCAAGAGAAGCCACCGCAATGAGAAGCCTGCGCACCGCAATGAAGAGTAGCCCCCGCTCAACGCAACTAGAGAAAGCCCACGCACATCAATGAAGACCCAATGCAGTCAAAAATAAATAAATAAATAAACAGAAAAAAACAAAACAGGGAGTTTCTGGCGGGCCAGTGGTTAGGACTCGGCGCTTTCACTGCCGTGGGCCCAGGTTCAATCCCTGGTCAGGGAACTAAGATCCCGCAAGCTGTGTGGTACGGCCAAACAAACAAAAAACAAACAAAAAAAACAAAAACCAAACCAGGACCAAACCCCTAGGGAAACTGCAGTAATTAGTGTCACCATCAAAGACCTGAAATATGCAAGGACAGGCCCTATAACACCCCTGTCTGAATAGTGTAAGTCCCAAGTGGTTACGGAGAATGTCAGGAGATTTACCCAGATGTAATCAGGTGCCAGCTGTGCCAATTATAGCTACAATTCTAGGCACTTAATACATAGCTACTCACCAGAAAAACACTGTTTCCCTATGCCCATCAGGAGAGAAAATCACAAGGAGGGACCAATACAGACGATCTTTACTGTTTTGCCTTAGGGCTCCCTTAGCTCTCCTTTCTCCCCCATATTCTAGTCCGGAAAGCGTTGATAATCTTGATAGCTCACAGAACATCACGTTGGTTCATTACAATGATGAGCTGCAAGTAGTAATCACCTTAGATATCTTAGTAAACCAACACATTCCAGAGGGTAGAAGATAAACCCCATAGCCTTTCAAAGCCTACCATATTGTGAAGCTTTTAGGGTCCAGCAGTCTGGGGCATGTGAGAACATCCCTTCTAAAATAAAAGATAAGTTTTTGCACTTTGCATTGTTCACCATGAGGAAAAAGGTGCAACCCTGGTAGACCTCTGAATTTCAGAGATGGCATATATCACATTTGGACATGCCACTCTGGGTGACCTGAAGTCTGCCAGTGTTGGTGGGGCGTTGAGTGAGAAAGAGCTCTCTAGCAGTCCAGGCTACAGCACAGACTGCCCTGCCTTTGGGCCTTATGACTCAGCGCACCTAGTGAAACTGGAAGAGCGTCTGGCCAACAGAGATACTCTCTGGAGCACTGACAAGCCCCAACAGGAGAGTGACAGATTGGAGAAAGGTCATGTCTTCTTCTACCAGTAACTATTCTCCATTTGAAAAGCAGCTCCTGGTTTGCTTCTGGGCCCAGGTAGAGTGTCAACACATGACCACAGGCCACCAAGTCACGTGCACGGCAGCGCTCCAGCGTTCCACTATCAAATGCAGTTGGTATACCTGGATCCAGGCCTGAGAGGATCCAGGAGGCACAAGTGTTCGTATGAGCGGGTGACAAGGAGTTCCTGCTGCTTCGTCATCTTTCCCTCAATCCTATACCTATGGACTCATGGCAGTTTCCTTATGACCAGTTAAAAGAAGAGGAAGAAGAACCAGAAGGCCTGGTTTCTGGCTGAGTTCGTACTGTATGCTGGCATCAGCTGAAGTAGATGACAACTACATCCCACTCAGGCATAGCCCTGAACAACAGTGGTGAAGGAAAATCTTCCCAGTGGGCAGAACTTCAGACCAAACAACTGGTTTGTCCCCTTTGTGTGGAATGAAAGGGGGCCTGTGAAATGGCTCCACACTGACACATTGCCGGTGGCTGATGGGCTGGCTGACTGGTCAGGGGCTTAGAAAGTACAAGACTGGAAAGTTGGTGGCAAGAAGTTTCTAGAGAATAAATCCACATACCTACAGTCAATTAATCTTTGACAAAGAAGGCAAGAATATACAATGGAGAGAAGACAGTCTCTTCAGCAAGTGGTGTTGGGAAAGTTGGACAGCCACATGTAAATCAGTGAAGTTAGAATACTCCCTCACAGCATACCCAAAAATATGCTCAAAATGGCTTAAAGACAAATATAAGACATGACACCATAAAACTCCTAGAAGAGAACATAGGAAAACATTCTCTGACGTAAATCGTACCAATGTTTTTCTAAGTCTCCCAAGGCAATATAAATAAAAGCAAAAGTAAACAAATTGGACCTAATCAAACCTATAAGCTTTTGCACAGCAAAGGAAACCATAAACAAAATGAAAAGACAACCTATAGAATGGGAGAAAATATTTGCAAACGATGCAACTGACCAGGGCTTAATTTCTAAAATATACAAACAGCTCATACAACTCAATAACAAAACAAGAGAACTATATCCAATCTCCTGGGATAAACCATAATGGAAAAGAAAGAATGTCTCTATGTGTATAACTGAGTCACTTTACTGTACAGCAGAGATTGGCACAGCATTGTAAATCAACTCTACTTCAATAAAAAAAAAAAAGTTAAAAGACAAAAAAAAGCAAAAAAAAACCCCCAAGAACAAACAATCCAATCAAAAAAATGGGCAGAAGACCAAAATAGACATTTCTCCAAAGAAGACATACAGATGGCCAATAAGCACATGAAAAGATGCTCAACATCACTAATTATTAGAGAAATGCAAATCAAAACCACAATGAGATATCACCTCACACCAGTCAGAATGGCCATCATTAAAAAAGCCTACAAATAACAAATGCTGAAGAGGGTGTGGAGAAAAGGGAACCCTCCTAGGGACTTCCCTGGTGGTCCAGTGGTTAAGAATTTGCCTTACAGTGCAGGGGATGCAGGTTTGATACCAGGTCGGGGAACTAAGATCTCAATTGCCGCGGTGCAACTAAGCCCATGCGCCACAACTAGAGAGAAGTCCGCGTGCCGTGATGAAGATCCCATGTGCTGCAACTAAGACCCAATGCAGACGAATAAATAAATAAATACATAAATTTTTTTAAAAAAAGGGAACCCTCCTACACTGTTGGTGGGAATGTAAATTGGTGCAGCCACTATGGAAAACAGTATGGAGGTTCCTTAAAAAGTAAAAATAGGGACTTCCCCGGAGGTCCAGTGGTTAAGACTCCGTGCTTCCACGACAGGGGCCATGGGTTCGATCCCCAGTTGGGGAGCTAAGATCCCACATGGCTCGAGGCCAAAAAACCAAAACATAAAACAGAAGAAATATTGTAACAAATTCAATAAAGACTTTAAAAATTGTCCACATCAAAAGATAAAAATGTTTTTAAAGTTTCTGGGGGAGACCTATGTGGATGGACCCTTTGGAATGGGCCCAGGATGTGAAAATATTTATGCCCCACATATATGCTTAATAAGAGCCACATATATGCCCATAAATGAGGTGGATAGGATGATCCACCCTGTGGATGTCATTTGGGCTCTTCTTCCATTCACCCCAGTGCTTCCTCAACGCCCATGGCCAAAGTGGCCACGGCAGCCAGGATGGAATCTACGTCTGGACTCAGCAACAAAGACTTCCCCTTACCCAAGCCAATCAGACTACTGCTACTGCTAAGGGCCCTTTCTGCGAACAGAGGTCAACACTCATCTCTCAATATGGCATCCTTCCCAGGGTGGAGAGACCAGCCAGCCACCTCGTAACATGTGGACTCCTTCCATCACGGGCAGGGCTGTGCCTTATCCTCACAGGAACAGATGTATATTCCAGGTTCAGATTATCTTCCCTGCTTGCAGTGCTTCTGCCAATACCATAATTTGTGGATTTACAGAATAGCTTATCCATCACTGTATACTCCACAAGATGTCATCTCCAAACACTTTTTTTTTAAATTAATTAATTAATTAATTAATTTATGACTGCGTTGGGTCTTCGTTTCTGTGCGAGGGCCTTCTCCAGTTGTGGCAAGCGGGGGCCACTCTTCATTGCGGTGCACGCGCCGCGCCTCTCACTATCGCGGCCTCTCTCGTTGCGGAGCACAGGCTCCAGACGCGCAGGCTCAGTAATTGTGGCTCACGGGCCCAGTTGCTCCGCGGCATGTGGGATCTTCCCAGACCAGGGCTCGAACCCGTGCCCCCTGCATTGGCAGGTGGATTCTCAACCACTGCACCACCAGGGAAGCCCCAAACACTTTTAATGCAAAAGAAGTACAGCAATGGGCTCACATCCACAGAATTCACTGGTCTTAACACATGTCCCACCACCCAGAAGCAGCTGGTTTGGAAAAGAGAAGAATGGACTACTGAAGACTCAGTTATAGGATCAGCTAGGAGATGACACCCAGTGGGGTGGGTGTGTTGGCCTACTAGGTGTGACTTTATGTTTTAAAAAGCTGCCAATACTTGGAGTTGTCTCCTTCAAAACTAGAAAGCATAGGTCTAGGAAACAGGAGTCACACGGGAATGGCCACTCTCACTCTTATACCTAATAATGCACTTGAAGAAGTCTTGCTTTACCTCCCTTTGGCCTTGGATTTGGGGGTTTGAAGGTTCTAGTGCCTGAGGTGGGGATTGTTTCCACTAGGTAATTGTTCCACGACACTCATGGTTCTAAGGAATTGGAAGCTTAAACTTCTCCCTGGCCATTTGGGGATCTTCATGTTACTAAACCAGCAGGCAGAGAAGGAGATCCCTGTACTGGCTGGGGTGATTGATTCTGATTTCAAGGGAAAATTTGATTTCTGCTGCAGAATGGAGGGGAAGAAAGACCATGTCTGGAACCCAGGAGATTCACTGAGGTGTCTCCTAGTTCTTCCTTTCTCAGGGATACTGATCAATGAAAAACTGTGGTGCCCAATAAAGACCAAACCACCAAGGTCTCATCAAGCAAAGACCCTGTCCAATGGAGCTGGTAGAAGGTAAGGGGACAATGGAGTTAGTGGTAGAAGCTGGTGGCTCTGGGAGCAACTTGGGCCTCATGATCTGTTACAGAGGCTGGGGCTGTCACCTCTTTTTTCTATCCTTTAGCTTATATGAAGAAAAGCTGAAGTTTCAGCTGAGAGTGGTAATAGGACCAAATTGACATCACTATGCAATGACACAATATTAATGAGACTCAATGGGCCCCCTTTACCAAAGCCACTCATTTCTCAATGGATGAAGGAAGAGTGTCTGCTGACAGGCAAAATTGCAGACTGGGATGGTATCTTCTGTTTGCCCTCTCCTCCAGATTCAGTTTCCATCCTCCTCTGTGCCCTGCTCTGTGCCATAGGAGGATGCCCTGTGTGAACTTCAACGATGGGGCCCCTCACCTCTGGTGACCACTCATGTTTGACCAAAGGGAGTGCTCACAAGAGATAGAAGAGTGGGTTCCCTTTTCTCCCTCCCTGAAGGGTCACTGTAGATTGGCTGCATCCCTTGACCAAATGCCCTGCCAAATGAGCAGTCAAGGGGCCCAATCTACACAGCCTTCTCTACATCTATATCCCAGTAACTGCCCCTCTTCTTACCCCTCTGGGTCTAAAGGTGGTAAAGGCTGCCCAATGTTCCTAATCCTGGTGACCTCTACAACTGCCCCACACCATAATGGTTAATTTTATGCATCAACTTGACTGGACTTAGGGATGCCCAGACAGCTGCTAAAACATTATTTCTGGGTGCACCTGTGAGGGTGTTTCTGGAAGAGATTAGCATTTGAATCAGTAAACTGAGTAAAGAAGGTTGTCTTCACCAATGTGGATGACCACCATCCAATCCACTGAAAGCCCGAATGGAACAAAAAGGCAGAGGAAAGGCCAATTTGCTCTCTCTGTTGAGCTGGGACATCCATCTTCTCCCACCCTCAGACACTGGCATTCCTGGTTCTCAGGCCTTTGGACTTGGACTGGGACTTACACCATTGGCTCCCCTGGTTCTCAGGCTTTGGGGTCTCAACTGGAACTTATACCACTAGCTCTTCTGGGCTTCCAGCTTGCAGACGGCAGATTGTGGGAATTCTCAGTCTCCATAATGCATGAGCCAATCCCTCATAATAAATCCCTTTCTATATATCTATATCTATATCTATATCTATATCTATATCTATATCTATATCTATATCTATATATCCTATTGGTTCTGTTTCTCTGGAGAACCCTGACTGATACACACACCTATGTAAATAATCCCTTTATTAAACTCGCCTCTAATTTCAAGCGGGATCCTAACCAATATAATAGCTTATATAGCTTAAATAGCATTTTATATGCCAAGTATTGGTAATAAGATCTTTACATACATCAATTCATTTAATCCTCCCTAGAACCCCATGAAGTAGCTACTGTTGTTATCCATAATTTACAGATGGGAAACTAAAGTACAGAAAAGTGAAGTAACTTATTCAAGATCACACAGCTACTGACCTAATGCAAGTTGGCTCCAGAATCTATGCTCGTAACCACTGCACTAATCTGTGTCCCTTAATGGCCAAGCTAGCTAGTGGGGACTTGAGTGTTTATAATTGTAGTGGGCATTTCTCATTCTTTTTGTCCACCCAGCATCTGAACCCTCTTCCCACGTATCTAGGGTACAAGCATATGACCTAGGCTCAGCCATTCAAAAACATCCAGCCCAGAGTTGCATGGTCCATGAGTAACTCCATCTCTAGTGACACAGGATAGAGTTCTTGGCTTAACGGTGGCAGTCCTGCTGGTGGATTCACCACCATTTAGTGCTTGAGGTGTCAGCAATGTATCTAGAACTCAAAGGACTGGTCCTAAAATTCTGAGAGAGGCCATTCTCCTCCTCAAGAATTGCTTTTCTGCCTAAATCAGCTAGAGTTGATTCTTGCATCCTGCAACCACAAACTCTGATTGGTGCTCTTGTTTGTTCTCTATTTCTCTATGTTTGATGTATTTCATAATAAAGAACATGAATGTAATCTATCTACTATATTAATAGATTAAGGAAGAAAATGACCATCTCAATAAAAGCAGAAAAAGAATTCAATAGCATTCAACGTTTGTAAATAATAATAAACTCATAGGAAACCAGACTAGCTGCCAACTCCCTTAACCTGATGAAGTTTTCTATCAATGTGTTTAGGAAAAATAATGAAAATGCGGAAAGCCTTCTCTCTGAGACCAGAAAAAGAAAATGAAAGCCCATTGTCAGTAATTCTCTTTAACATTGTATTGGAAGGCCTAGGCAATGCAATAAAGATAAGAAAAAGAAATTAAGAGGTATTAGAATTAAGAAGGAAGATACAAACAGCATTTATTTGCAGAAGATATAATAACTACATAGGAAACTCCAAGAGAATCTTTGGACAAACTACTAGACTTAAAAGAGTTGAGAATGGTGTCTGGATATAATATCAGAATACAAAAACCTGACAGCGTTCTTAGACAATGGAATAATCAATTAGAAAAAAAATCCCTTGTATAATAACAACATAAGCTCTAGGATGCTTAAGAATAGATCTATCAAAATATGTTCAAAACCTCTATGGAGAAATCACCTACCATTATTGAAGGGCATAAGAATAAGACCTATATCCACAAACAGAGAAATATAACCTGTTCAGAGATGGCTCAATATTGTAAAGATGTCATTTTCCCCCAAAATTAATCTATACTTTATAATCTATAATGAAACTTCAATAAAAATCTAAAGTTTTTTCTTATTGAATTGATAAAAATTTTAAAAAGGCTAAGAAATAGCTGAAGAAGAACAATGTAGTGAGACCTGCCCTTCCAAATGCTGTAATAATAGTATAATAAAGACAGAGTGGTATTCATGCAGGGAAAAACAAAGAGACCAATGGAACAGAATAGAGAGGCCAGAAACTGACCCATATCATATAAAAACAATATATGGCAGAGGGGACATTACAAATCAGTGAAAATAAGATGACTATATCATTTAAAAGTGGTGCTGGAAGAATTAGTTATACAAATGGGAGAAAATAGATCCTTACTTCACAGAATACACAAAAATAAATTCTGGATGGATTGGAGAACTAAATGCTGAAGCAAAACTTTAAAACTTTCAGAAAAAAATATAGAGAATAGTCTTTATAGCATTGGGTAGAAGAAGATTTCTTAAATAAGACACAAACAGGATAAACTATAAAATTGGGAAAAATAAACACTTCTGTACCAAAAGAAAGAAAATAAGAAAGAAAGGAAAATAAAAGACCATAATCACAGCAAAAATAAAGTCACAGACTTTAGGATTCATTTTCAGAAGAAATAAAGAACTCCTATCAAAGCAAGAAGAAAATGACAAAAAACCCAAGTGGAAAAATGGACAAAGGATTTTAAAAGGAAACTCAGAAATGGTCAAGAGTGTGAGGGAAGAGTTCCTAAACTCATTAACAGGAAAATGCAAATTAAAATCACCCTGAGAGACCCCTTTACATCCTTCAAATTGGCAAGAATTTAAAAGACTGACAATGTCAAGCGTTGGCAAAGATGTGCACAAATAGGAACTCACATGCACTGCTGGCAAGAGTGTAAATTGGTACAACCACTTTGAATAAAAAGTTGGCCACAGCTAGTGAAAATCAATGGTGAACAAATCCTTCAATCCAGCAATTTTCTTCTGGGTTTACACCATAAGCAAGCTCTCACTCACTTACCCAAAGAGGGAGAAACAAGAATGTCCACTGCAACTCTGTAATAGAAAAAACACTGCAAACAACTCAATTATCCATCAAAAAAATACTGGATAAGTAAATTGCAGTAGAATTGTACATGCACAAATACCATGCAGAAGCTTTAAAAAAACTAGAGCTACATATATCATCATGGATAAATTTCAGAAACATAAATTTGAAAGCATGCTGAAATAGGGACTTCCCTGGTGGCACAGTGGTTAGGAATCCACCTGCCAATGCAGGGGACACAGGTTCGAACCCTGGTCCAGGAAGATCCCACATGCCGCGGAGCAGCTAAGCCCGTGCGCCACAACTACTGAGCCTGCGTTCTAGAGCCCATGAGCCACAACTACTGAGCCCACATGCCACAACTACTGAAGCCCACCCGCCTAGAGCCCATGCTCCGCAACAAGAGAAGCCACCGCAATGAGAAGCCTGTGCACCGCAACGAAGAGTAGCCCCCGCTCGTCACAACTAGAGAAAGCCCGCGCACAGCAGCGAAGACCCAACGCAGCCAAAATATAAATAAATAAATAAGTAAATTGAAACATGCTGAAGTATAATATATACATGATGTAATTTAAATAGAGTTAATAAACAGCCCAAACAACAATTCTATATATTATTTGTGGATGCTATATATGTTGTAGAATTATGAAGACATCATAGAAATTCAGGAGAGTAGTTACTTCTGGAGAAGGGAGGAAAGGAAACAAGATTGGTGAGACTTACACTTCAGGACTAATGGTAGCAAACTCTATCTGTAATGCTTCATTTCCTTAAAAATAAAATAAAAAATTGGAAGCAAATATAGCAAAATGTTAAAAGTTACTCAAATAGATAGTAGATGCAGAGGATACTATATTAAACTCTGAACTTTTGCTTAAAGTGTTTAACAGTTTTTTTACATGGAGCCCTTTTTTGCAGAAATTGACAAGCTGACCCTAAGATTCATACAGAAATTGAAGGGACACAGAATAACCAAAATAATCTCAAAAAAAAAGAACAAAGTTGGAGGACTCACACCTCCCAATTCCAAAACTTACTACAAATCTACAGTAATCAAGGCAGTGCCCTACTGGCATAAAGATAGACATATAGATCAAAGGGACAGAACTGAGAGTCCAGAAATAAACCCTTACATCTATGGTCCATTGACTTTCAACAAGGGTCCCCAGACAATTCAGTGGGGAAAGATAAATCTTTTCTATAAATGGTGTTGGGACAACTGGATATCCACACGCAAAAGAATGAAGTTGGACCCCCTACCTCACACCACATATAAAATTTAACTCAAAATGGATCAAAGACCTAACTGTAAGAGCTAAGGCAGTAAAACTCTTAGGAGAAAACATAGACATAAATCTTTGTGACTTTGGATTAGATAATGATTTCTGAGATATGACACCAAAAGCACAGCAATAAAATTAAAAATAGATAAATTGGACTTCATTATAATTTCAAACTTTTGTGCTTCAAAGGACACTGTCAAGAAAGTGAAAAGATAACCTACAGAATGAGAGAAAATATTTGCAAATCATATATCTGATAAAGGCCTAGTGTGCAAAATATACTAAGAACTCTTACAACTCAACAATAAAATGACAAATAATCCAATTAGAAAGTGGGTGAAGGATCTGAATAGACATTTCTCCAAAGAAGATATACCAGTGGCCAATAAGCACATGAAAAATACACACAACATCAATAGTCATTAGGGAACTGCAAATCAAAACCACAATGACATACCATTTCACACCCACTAGATTGCTATAGTCAAATAGATGGATAATAAGAAGTGTTGGGGAGGATGTGGAAAAACTGGAACCCTCATACATTGCTAGTGAGAATGGAAAACATTTGACAGTTCCTCAAAATATTAAACGTAGAGTTGCCCTATAACCCAGCAATTCCACTTCTAGCCATATACCCAAGAGAACTGAAAACATATGTCTGCATAAAAACTTGTACACAATGTTCACAGCAGCATTATTCATAATAGCCCCAAAATGGAAATAACCCAAATGTCCATCGACTGATGAATGGATAAACAAAATGTGATATGTCCATATAACAGGAATATTATTTGGCAATAAAAATAAATGAGGAACTTATATCTCAACAAAGCTGTTAAAAATTTTTTTAAATGTTAAAGCTCAAAAAATAAATAAATAAATGAGGAACCGATACACGCTACACATGGATGAACCTGGAAAGCATTATGCTCAGTGAAAGAAGCCAGACATAAAAGTCCACATATTGTATGATCCCATTTGTATGAAATGTGCAGAAGAGGCAAATCCAGAGACACAGAAAGCAGATGAGTGGTTGCTTATAGCTGGGGAGGAGGGGTAAACGGGGAGTGACTGCTAATAGGTACGGGGTTTCTTTGGGGAGTGAAGAAATGTTCTGAAATTAGATAGTGGTGATGGTTGTATAACTCTGTGAATAGACTAGAAGTACTGAATCATACACTTCAAAAGGGTCAATTTTATGGTAAATGAATTATACTTTGATTAAAAAAAAATGCATTGCAGATCCTACGTTGGAGTTTGTAAACCGCTCTTTCCCTCCCCCACTTCTCCCCCGGAGAAGGCTCAGGACAGCATACAGGTGTATGACTTAGAGGTTGCTCAGACGCCTGTCCTCCCTGGGAGACCATGAGGAAATGAAGCTGGAGCCCTGTGTCAGAAGTCCAGTCTTACAGGCTGCTCTGTGGCATCAAGAGTGTTTGCCACTTTATCCCATAGCCAAGCAAAACACACACTCGATTGCCGGAAACAGATGAGCTCTGGAGTGCATGCGATGGCTTAAAAAGTTGCTCCATATTTAAGACGGCATCATTGCCTTGAATGTACATGTGAGACTGCTCTAGTCACGTCATGATAATCGGTGGTGGTCTCTCGATGCGCAATCACTTTCACTCATTTCATGAGCAGATCTGAATACAGTTGCATTTCAAATATCTAAACTATTTGTAGATAAAAATATGCGTATTTCACATGTGTGTGTATTCATTCACTTATCCATCCATCTAACAAATAGACGTACCTAACAAAAGAGCACCTATTACTTGCCAGGCACTGTTCTAGGCACTGGGGAGACGAGATGAACAGAGGAGAAAATGCTCCGACTCTAATGGAGATTACGTTCTAGCCGGGGAGACCGAAAATGAACATAGATCATATAAAGCAGGTGGTGATAAATGCTATACTGTCAGCGAGAGCAGGTTGAGGGGATCAAGTATCTGGATAGCGGACAGGACATTCATGGTTGGCTTCTCTGACAGGGTGACGCTGAGCAGAGATCTGGATGAGAGGCATGGGGAGCAATGACAAACTTTGCACACACCAAAAAGCACACACGTCCCGAGGTGGAAGCAAGCTTGGTGAGTCTGAATCACAGAAAGGAGGCTAGCATAGCTGGAACGGAGTGAACAAGGGAGAGAGGTAGTAGAAAGTGCAGCTGGGGAAGATGCTAGGTGCCACCCATGCCTAGATGTCACCATCCGGACTTGGCATAAATACAAGGTGACATGGGAGGTCCAGGGAGGGTTGCAGGCAGGGAAGCCATATGTTCTGCTTTGTACTAAGAGGCCGGCCCACTGTGACTCTGTGCAGAGGATGGAGTGTAGGGGGGCAGGAATGGAGGCAGAGAGACACAGCTTTCCATGTACAAGCAGAGATAAAGGTCAGACGGATACATAGCCAACTCTCAGCGCAGTTAACCTCCAAGTCACATTTAACTTTCTATTCTTTGATATAGTTTGGATTTGTTATAATGGGTATGCATTAATTTGGATGTTAGAATACAGATGTTTTAAAAGGTAACCTCTCATCTGGAACCCTTGTGCATTGCTGGTGGGGATATTAAATGATGCAGCCACTGTAGAAAACAGTATGGTGGTTCTGCAAAATGTTAAGCATAGGGACTTCCCCGGCGGTCCAGTGGTCAAGACTCTGTGCTTCCAATGCATGGGGCACAGGTTCGATCCCTAGTCAGGGAACTAAGACCGCACATGCCGCGTGGGCAAAAAAAAAAAAAAAAAAAGTTAAGCATAGAATTACCATATGATCTAGCAATTCCGTTGCTAGGTATATACCCCAGAGAACTGAAAGCAGGGACTCAGATACTTGTAGGTTAATGATCACAGGAGCATTATTCACAATAGTCCAAAAGTAGAAACAACCCAAATGTTTATCAACAGATGAATGGATAAACAAAATGTGGTGTATATATGCAATAGAATATTACAGCTTTAAAAAGAAATGAAGTTCTGATACATGCTGCAACATGGATGAAACTAGAAAGCATTATGCTAAGTGAAATAAGCCAGATACAAAAGGACAAATATATGATTCCACTTATATGAGGTACTAAGAATAGGCAAATTCATAGAGACAGAAAATATAACAGAGATTAATAGGGGCTGGGGGCAGGGAATGGGGAGTTCTGTTTAATAGGTACAGAGTTTCTCTTTGGGATGATAAAAAAGTTCTGGAAATGGGTAGTGGTGATGGTTGTACAATGTTGTGAACACACTTAAAGCCAGTGAATTGCACACTTTAAAATGGTTAAGATGGTCAATTTTATGTTATGCATATTCTACTGCAATTTTAAAAATCTGAACAAAAAGAAAGACGATAACCATTCAGGAACAGTTAGGAGACAAACCCCCTTTCCCCACATTTATCAAAGAAGGGTGACATTTAAAGACGGTGGGGAGAAATCTGCATAAATGCTGTCTAGAGAGCAGACACTTGGGATGAATACACTTCTACAAGATAATGACATCATACGTCTAAAACTCTCCTCTATTAAGAAAAAATGCCTGTGATGTGGTCTACAGCAGCACTGTCCAGTAGAAATACAATGTGAGATGTGCGTAATTTTACATTTCTAGTAGTCACATTAGAAAAAAAAAAAACCAACTGGGAGGAGGATTTATTTTTACAAAATACTTGTTTAACCCAGCATACACAAGATATCATCTCAGCTTTAAATAATATAAAAAATCAGTAAGGAGATATAGTACATTCATTACTTTTTTCATACTAAGTCAAGAGCCGATGTGTATTTTGCTCTTGCCATCCATCTCAGTTCGAACCAGCCACATTTCAACACTCAAGGGCCATATGTGGCCCCTGGCTTCCATCCTGGAAAACTCCAGGCTAGTTTGAGGGGCAAGATTCTGAACGAGCACTCAGTCCCCTGGCCTCCTGCTCAGCTCCATCACTAACAACCACGGGGCCTATGGAAAGTGCCTTAATAGCTGTGAATCTCAGTCCTAGTCCTGAGAAATTCCTAATAAAATGGAGTTAAGAGTTCACCTGCCTAGACCATAGGGTTATTGGAAGACTCCAGCGAGACAATATACAACTATAAAGGTTCATACAGTTGTGATGTTTGATTGAATCTATGTATCAATACCAAAATGCAATATATTAAAATTATAGTCGGAACTTCCCTGGGGTTAAGAATCCACCTGCCAATGCAGGGGACATGGGTTTGATCCCTGGTCTGGGAAGATCCCACATGCCGTGGAGCAACTAAGCCCGTGTGCCACAACTATTGAGCTCACGTGCCACAACTACTGAGCCCGCATGCTGCAACTACTGAAGTCCAAGCACCTAGAGCCCGTGCTCCGCAACAAGAGAAGCCACCACAACGAAGAGTAGCCCCCACTCGCCGCAACTAGAGAAAGCCTGCGCGCAAGACCCAACGCAGCCAAAAAAAATTATAGTCTTAGGTAATCATAACCATAGGCAAGATAAATACTTCTGGACAGGAATTCCCTGGTGGTCCAGTGGTTAGGTCTCCACGCTTCCACTGCAGGGGCACGGGTTCGATCCCTGGTCAGGGAACTAGGATCCCATGTGCTACGTGGCGTAGCCAAAAAAATAAAAATTAAATTAAAAAAAAATACTTCTGGACAAGTGAACTTGGGGGGAGGCGTGCAGGGAGGGTGAAAGGAGAAGGTCATGGCAGTAAGCATCCGTAGACAACTCCAGACTAGTCTTCTCCAGGAAGAGAAGCCCCAAAGCCGCAGTCACTGACTTGTGAGTGTGTGGAGCCTGAGAAGCACATGGTCATAATTGCTCTGCAAGTGGATTTTCTTCCAGGCTCTAAGATGCTATTTCTCAAAGGAAGGAGCTCAGAGCTTTCTTGTTTATGGATTTATTTTTCAGGGGTGGGGTGATTTAAAGAGCCGGAGCTGCTTCCTGACAGTGTACGCTGAGCCGGCCTGGAAGCCTCAGGCCCCAGCCAGGCTGACCACGAGCCAGACCCAGAGTAAGCTTCGTCCCACACTTCCTGTCGGGTCCAGCAGCCTGAGTTTCCTGGTGACCCTTTCCTGCACCCAGCTGATTCAAAGGCCTGGCAAGACCTGGTGCCAGCCAAGAAAATCTGAGGCAGCCAGGTTTGTTATTTCAAATCTCTAACCCTGCAGACCTCTGTGCTTGGCTGGTAAATAGAAAGTTAAAACAAGGATGCACGTGAGAGCTGTGATTTATAATACAAGTGGGCAAAAATCCCTGCATGACCAGCCTTCATTAAATATGAAAAGTGTCAGCCCATTTCAAATTTAATGAATTTAACTAGTATAGTAAAATAATAAAAATGATGAACAGTGGGAATGTAAAGATGATACAGCCATTCTAGAAAACAGTTTGTCAGTTTCTTATAAAGTTAAATATACACTTACCATAAGATGCAGCAGTGGCACTCCTGGGAATTTATCCCAGAGAAATGAAAACATGTGTTTTCCGGTATACCAATGTTTATAGCAGCTTTGTTTGTAATAGTCCTGTATTAGTCAGGGCTCTTCAGAGAAACAGAACAAATAGGGAGAGAGTTTGAGAGAGAGAGAGATTTATCATAAGGAATTGGCTTACATGATCACAGAGGCTGACAAGTTCCAAGTTTCGCAGTTGGTGAGCTGGAAACGGAAGAGAGACAATGGTGTAGTTCCAGTCTGAGTCCAAAGGCCTGAAACCCAGAAAGAGCTGATGTTTCAGTTTGAGTCTAAAGGCAAGAAAAATCGACATCCCAGCTCAAGGCACATCAGGCAGGAGGATTCCCCCTTATTTGGGGGAAAATCAGCACATAAAGTTTCATAGAATTACACACTCCCCCAAAAAAGAACGCGTGGGTTTTTTTTTTAAATGATGATGAATGTCTGTAGTGAGTATCACGTTCCCAGCACTACTCTTGCAACTTTACATGCGTAACACACGCAATTGAGAGTAACCGTGTGAGTAAACACGACTGACCCATTTTATTTTTTTTTAACTTTTAAAAAAAATTTATTTTATTTATTTATTTTTGGCTGCGTTGGGTCTTCCTTGCTGCGCACGGGCTTTCTCTAGTCGCGGCGAGCAGGGGCTGCTCTTCGTTGTGGTGCGCGGGCTTCTCCTTGTGGTGTCTTGTTGCGGAGCACGGGCTCTAGGCGCGCAGGCCTCAGTAGTTGTAGCATGCAGGCTCAGTAGTTGTGGCTCGTGGCTCTAGAGTGCAGGCTCAGTAGTTGTGGCACATGGGCTTAGTTGCTCTGAGGCATGTGGGACCTTCCCGGACCAGGGCTCAAACCCGTGTCCCCTGCACTGGCAGGCGGATTCTTAACCACTGCGCCACCAGGGAAGCCTACTGACCCATTGTAAAGAGGAAGAAACATGCTCAGAGAGTGCAAGTACCCACGTACAATCACACAGCAGGGAAGTGGCAAAACCAGGACTTAAACCGAATCTGTGTGACTCCAAGCCTTTTGCTCTTTCCCCTGCCTGCCTCAAGTAACCTCCTAGTCCATAAATAAACTCCAAAGAATGGAGCCTCCATCGCTCACACAGTAGATCATTCCAGCCCTGATGTCATCTCAAGCCACAGCTGAGCATCCTACACTTGTCCTTCTCACACGCCCTGAACCCCTCACAGCTGCAGCTGGGTCTTGAGATAAATGCAGAAAATCCTACTCTATGAAGAGGTGGTAAGAATTAGCAGAAAGTTGAGGCCACTGAAGAGTAAACTACACAACGAGTCCAGATAGGCAGATGGCTC
The DNA here is from genome assembly GCF_965194805.1 of Balaenoptera borealis. Lineage (NCBI taxonomy): Eukaryota > Metazoa > Chordata > Mammalia > Artiodactyla > Balaenopteridae > Balaenoptera > Balaenoptera borealis. The sequence goes on along the minus strand of NC_138879.1, from coordinate 14,072,105 downwards.
AGCCCAGGGTCAGGGGTCCCGAAGTAAAGGGAGCAGCTTTCCTCCATAAACCGTACTTAGATGGTGACTGGCTTTTTAAGGGTGTGTGTGTCTCCTTCAGGATGCCTCCCCTGACCCCCTCCAGGCTGAGCTAGGAGCCCCCGCTTCAATGCTCTCATCAACAGGATTTATCAGGGACTTACCATATGGTTCTAGAATCAATAGTGTGTATGCTGATGATCTAGGAGCCTAGCACAGAACTTGGCCTGAGTAGGGGCTCAGTGAGTGCTTGTTGAGTGAATAAATAAACTATAAGAATCTAACACAGGGGTTGTGGACGAAAATCCCTTCAGAAGCCAGGCAGGATGGACCAAGACATCATCATACTGAGTGAAGTCAGACAGACAAAGACAAGTATCTTATGATATCACTTATATGTGGAATCTAAAAAAATGGTACAAATGAACCTATTTACAAAACAGAAATAGAGTCACAGATGTAGAAGACAAACTTATGGCTGCAGAGGGGAAAAGTGGGGGGGGAATAAATTGGGAGATTGGGATTGACATATACACACTACTATATATAAAATACATAACTAATAAGAACGTACTGTATAGCACAGGGAACTCTACTCAATACTCTGTAAGGACCTGTATGGGAATAGAATCTAAAAAAAAAGTGTATATATGTATATGTATAACTGATTCACTTTGCTGTACAGCAGAAATTAACACAACGTTGTAAATCAACTATACTCCAATAAAAATCAATTAAAAGAAAAAGAAGCCAGGCAGACAATACAAGTGATTGAGGCTGAGGGTGGTGAGTAGTAGGGAGTGGTGAGGCCTAGAGTGAAACGGAGCACACGCACCATGTCTAAAGAGGCAGCCACTACTCAGCTCCAGCCACTTGCTGCCATGGGAGAATGTGGACCATCTATTGCCTCATCTGATTTTTCAAGAGAAGCCAAAATCCAGGCTTTTATGATGAGCTGCTGATTTTTTTCATGTTGTGAACTAATTTTACACTTTTCAAATTAAGTGAGGGCCAAACAAAACACATATGCTGGTTGACCACTGCCCAGAAGACATGTTTAGAACTTCTACTCTGAAACTTAGGATGTTCTGCAGTTTCTGATGCAGTGATAGTGATTTTGCTGATAACTGATAGGCAAAGAGGTCAAGAGCAGGCAAAGGAAAGCCAATGTCACCATCATCCATAAGCCAGTTCCATTTGGATGGCCTCCTCTGTAGGTATCCCACTGGGAGAGGTCCAGAGAGCAGGCAGAAACTCTGAAGGCCGGGAAGGAGGGTGGGGGGAACAGATGGCCTTGTGACTGCTAGCTGGTTTGGTTATAGGATTCTTATATAACTCATGGAAAATGCATCTTTTTTGAATTATCAGATTATTTTCATCCTGGCACTAGAGGCACAAAGACCAGACAATCTCATCTAATGGACAAAAGATGGGCTTGCCAGATCTGTTTAAAGAGGAGCCCTCATTGCCTCTTGCACCAGACACAGGGAATTTAAGACAAGACTGGACGGGGCTCTGGGGAAGAGACCATGGGTGGTGAATCACCCTGGCTGACAGAACTAATATGGATGTAAAGTCTCCCCACATCCCACCCTTCACTTCAATACCAGGGACCTTTCTCATCTCCCACACTGGCCAGTTCTTCTTCTCAAACAAGGCAAGTGGCACAAAGCTCAGAATGGTGCAGTTTCAAATCCTCCCTCCACCATTTCCTGGCTGTGAGTTTAGGCAGGTGAAAGCTTTGGAATCTCAGTTTTCTCCAGCTTTAAAATGTAACTAACACGTGTGATATGACACACTCCTTGATAAGCTATAATAAGAAGGGCACTTCATCTCTTCGGTATCTGTTCCCAGAATCTACATCCCCAGTCTTACCATGAGAAAACATCTGACGAGCCCAAATTGAGGAACGTCATACAAAATGTCTGAGTGGACTCTTTGATAGTGTCAAGATAAAGAAAAACAAGGATCGACAGAAACCATCATAAATTGGAGGAGACTAAGAAGACGGGACAACTCAGTGCAAGGTGGTACCTGCGATTGGATGCTGGGATCGGAAAAGGTCGTGAGTGGAACTGGTGAGACCTGAATAAAGTCTGTAGTTTAGTTTTTAAATCATGGGACTGGTAGCTCTTCCTCTTCAAATCCCTTTCCCCTTTCTCTTCTTTTCTCAAACAATTCAGTCCTCAAACTTAGTTGGGACAGAGCAAGGTGGGCGTCCACCGTCAAAGGAGGTGGGGAGCTGTGGTGACCCAGAGTGGGTGCCCACGGAGGGGGGAACCTGACATAAGGAGTCAGAGCCCGAGCAGGGTGGAAAGAGTGTCCATCCAGGAGCGGCCTGGAATGAGGGGTCAGAGGCCAACAGTGAGAGGAAAGCATGGCTGTTTGAGAAGAGAGTGACAAGTAAGGAAGGGAGAAGGCTGGAACGAACCCTGTGGTGCTGGATGGGAATCAGACACATCAGTGTGAACTCATGGCTCGCAGGATGTACAGAGAGATACATGAATCATTACAGAGGTGGGTGTTTAATAGGTCGAGTTTCAGTTTTGCAAGATGTGGATGGATGGTGGTGATGGTTGTACAACAATGTGAATGTACTTAAGGCCGCTAAGCTGTACACTTAAAAATGGTTAAGATGGGGGACTTCCCTGGTGGTCCAGTGGTAAAGAATCCACCTTACAATGCAAGGGGCTCAGGTTCGATCCCTGGTCAGGGAACTAAGATCCCACATGCCGCGGGGCAAATAAGCCCGTGCACCACGACTACTGAGCTTGTGCGCCTCAATTAGAGAGGCCGCGTGCCGCAAACTACAGAGCCCACGTGCTCTGGAGCCCGCATGCCACGACTAGAGAGAAGCCCGCGCACCACAACGAAAGATCCCGCACACCTCATCGAAGATCCCGCGTGCCGCAACTAAGACCCGACGCAGCCAAAAATAAATTAAAAAAATAAAAAGGTTAAGATGGCAAATTTTACATTATGTTTATCTTACCACAGTTTTTTAAAATGATAAATAAATGTAGATGTAAATGACTGTATGTGTGTCACGTTGTATGTGTGTGTCATATTGTGTGTGTGTGTGTGCGTACACACCTACATTCCCTCCCTCTGTCCACGGAAAAGGACTGGGAGGCCTTGCCCTGGTAGCAACGAGCACAGTCAGTATTCAGATCTTGACTTCTAAATACGATTTTCACTAAAACCAACCATGTTCCTTGGAGAAATGGCTGATCCCAGGGTTGAGACAGGAAAATACAAGATGAGCCTAGAACATCTAGTGCTAGAAAGCTCAAAGAATGACAGGTCATGGCCAAAGGACACAGCAACTAGCTTGAATGGGCTCCCACCAGCCACACCGGGAATAATTTAATTATCAAAATAAGTAATGAGAGTAACGGACTGTAAGCCACTGAATCCACGAGCCCCTGCAGACATAAATAAAGTACGTGCCCGAGATCATGAGGGGGAAGGTGGACACTCACTCTCTTTTTCCTGTTTCATTTTTTCCTATTAAAAAAAAAAAAATGCTTTGAGTGGAAAAGATATGACACATAGAGCAAACTAGAGGCCCATAAAATTCCTAGAGAGACAGTCCAGGACATATGGACTTTTGAGATCTGCCCAGTGTCATTTCCTGTTGGTGGGGAGGGAAGGTGCAGGAGGTGCCAGTGAGGCACGGGACGTGGGAGGGGAGCAGGAAGGCGGGGAAGGGGCTGGGCTACCAGCTGCTGCTTCTGACGGCCCCCTGCAGTGGTCTCTGCCCTGCAGAGTGAGGTGCTCCACCTCTGGTTCACAACGAAGTGTAAAAGCAAACGGGTTTCTGAGCTGGAAGAAGCCCGGAAGACTTGGCCAAGCCTGCTGCTTAGACACGAGGACACAGCATCACCTCTTCCGTGGGTCACCGGGCCTGGCCAGCTCCCCAGGGCCTGCAAAGGGGCCGTGGTTGGAATGAGGCCATCTGCTTAGAACCCCATTATCTGGGCCCAGTTCTGCCTAATGTACAAAACAGCATCATCATGTGTACAGAGGGGCAGGTTCTATGCCTTGCTGATGACTCATTTCAGGACCGGAATGAGGCTGGAGCTGCGCACACACCAAATGCAATCGCCTCCACCTACAGGGCTTGTCTGTGCCTCCCGTGGTACCTCCCTTGGCTGGGAAGGCACAACTGCTTGCTGTGGAATCTTGAGAAATTTCTTAACTTCTCTGAGCCCCAGTTTTTCCATCTGGAAAATGGGAACAAAAATTCCTTCCTCACGGGCCACAGTAAGCCTATTAGAGTCACGGGACAAAAGGCCCATTCAAACCCAGAAAGCTCTCCATCCGTGTCTACCATTCCTATTGGTCATTTGTATACCAGTATTCTCTCTTCTATTGGATAGTAAAAATCTTAGGGGGGAAGAAAAGGACTTTTTCTTCCAGGCTTTGTACCCCAGCAATTAGTACCATCTCTGACAGTATGAGGCAGGAGACAGACAGATGACATTTCAGTTTCTGGTTTTACTATTTGGTGGCTGTGTGACTCCAAAAGGAAGATTCCTTAACCTCTCTGAGCCTTAGTTTCTTTCTCTGTAAAGGTGGAATCCTTGCCCCCGTGACCCACATGTTTGTGAGAATTGAGAGAGGCAATGCATGTCAGGGTATATGTGCTATTTTCCTTCCCAGGCTCATATTAAAGGCTCAAAGAATAGCTGTTGAGTTGAAGGAACGCACATCAGGAAAACATCTCTTAAAACCATCCAGCTTTGGCCCTTTCTCTGCCTGGCATTAGTTCTTTCCTCTTCAAAAATTGGCAGCTGCCAGAAAAGAGCTGATTCATTCTGAGGAGAGCTCTGAGTCTCACATCCCAGCCAGTGGAGGTCTCAGCTTCCTATCTTGGTCTCGTCTGTTGCTGTCCTCAAATATATAGAAAGGACATTGCCTCTTTGCCAGATGCAACCAGCTTCTCTTCTCCGGTGCCCTCCTGGGTGTTCCCTGGGAGCCACGCGGCTTCAGTGGGACTCTCATCTGTGGCTAAGAGCCCCGGCCGGAAACCAGGTCTGCAGAGCAAAAGGGTCTGGGTTCTGGGGTACCAACTTCCTTGGTCCTTTGGACCAAGAAGAAGGTGAAACCAGAGAGGCTGGTTACACCTTAGCAAACCATTTGGCCTCCTTGTGCCTCAGTTTTCTTATCTGTTAAAAAGGCTTATAGATACTACCCACCTTACAGAGTGCAATGAGGCTTCCTTAGAGGTTCGAGTATGTAAGGGGCATACTTAGTACAGTACCTGGCACATAATAAGTGCTCACTCAGTGATCACTATTATGAATGTTAGCTCTCATTTGGAATCTCTCCAGCCCTAAATAATTCCTCCTGAGTAGCTTAGAAGTTGCCAGGGTTCAAGCTCAACTCTGCTTTACCAGGGGAACTGCGGGAGAGAGTTAGTCTCTCACTTGGTTTCTCTCTCTTCCTTTCACAAGTGAGGAATCCAGGGACTTCCCTGGTGGTCCAGTGGTTAGGACTCTCAGCTTCCACTGCAGGGGACACGGGTTCGATCCCTGGCTGGGGAACTAAGATCCCACGAGCTACACCGTGCAGCCAAAAAAAAAAAAAAGTGAATCATCTGATCACCCAGATCCCAATACACCCAATGAACCCCTCTCCTCCTCCAAAAATTATATAAATCCCTCAAACAATCACCCACTCAACTACCAGCCACAATCTAACTACCCCCCTGAAACTTGGACACTGCTCAGTGTAATCAACGCACAAAATTGAAAGCTTTTGCTTTAAGCTCTTATTTGAAACCTTGAAACAAGAAAAACAGCAGAAGAAGCAGCCTTCCCCATCTCTGTGAAATCCTAAGTTAAAAAAACCTCAAAATAAAAAACCAAAGATAAATTTTATATATAATTTTAAAATATAATTGCATACTCTATTCCATAATACAATTATTATATATTAACAAAATAATTCTAGAATATACATCATTTCCATGTGTGTGTATACACTCAACCAAAGGCTAAGAGAAAGCCTGTCGCACTCAAAAGCGAAATGGAACAAATTACACAGCCTTTGCATGACAAGAAAGAGCTAGAGGAATAACTTTGTGGAGGGCCGCCAAGTTTTCTCTGAAGCAGCTGTTGAAATTTGCTTCATGATTACAGTGGGATGTGATTGTAGGTGAGGATTGGGGACAGGTTCTTTGAGTAACTGTTTAGATCATTTTGCACAGCCTTAAATATATTGTGCTCTCAAAAAAATCTATTCACTTATCTATCTGTCTGAAATTTGTCTCCCTCCATCCTTAAACTCCTGCTTTTTTAAATTAACACTAATTGAGAGCTTACTTGTTTAGCTGTTTATCTATTCACCCTTAAAACATCCCTAGGAGTTTGATACTAGTTTCATCCCCAATTGGCTGACTTGGAAGGTGAGGCACAGAGCAGTTAAGTAACTTTCTGGAGGTCACACAGCTATGCAGTGCCAGAGTCAGAATTCAAACTCAAATCTGTCTGATTCCAGAGCCCACACTCTTAACCACTAGGCTCTACTGCCTCCCTGTGGTGGGTTTTACAGTCAGGAGGAAGCCACCAGCTTTCACAAATCCCTCCCTACCCGATAACACACAGAACTCAGTGCCCCCCTGTTGCTTCTCATAACAAGCCCCACACCTTGTGTTTACATTTTCAACACGCATAAAATATTAATCCACCAGGAGAAAAAAATACATTGGTTTGAGTTTTTTTAAACCAATAACTTCCACTTTCTCTGACTCTAGGCCATCGTAAGGAAAGCATTTTTTTCTCACCCTCCTATGTGAAACCAAAAGAATTCACTCACTGTCAACTCTGGATCTGGGGTAGGTTACATCTCCGAAGTTTTAGAAACATCTTGTTCTTCACATCGGTGTTTCAGATACCTCCAGATGGCAGGGAGGCAGGTTTATTTTCCTCCTGCTAAAACTTTTAACGTTTAAAGCAAAAGTTTTTGGCCTCGGAGGCTGGTTTCGCGCTACGGTGGGTGAGGCTTGGGGTGGCGGGGGAGGAGGGTCCTGGTGGGTGGGGCTGGTTTGATGTATCTGGTGGGATTAGGAGCAAACGTGTAGAAGATTAGAACAGAGCCGACGGGGTCTGTGTGAGATGGATTGAATTAAGGCTTGATTAGTTATTTGGTTCTTTACTATTTACCAAGTAATGTGGAGGGTGACAGAAAAGCAGCCCAAGAAAAGGGCAAAGAAAAGAGTGGGGGAGGTGATGCCACCTGGGACGTATCATTCCCCTTCTCTGCGCCTCGGCTTACCCATTTGAGAAAGAGGAGGTGGAATTAGTCTCTTCTCTCCCTTGCGGATCTAATTCCATGACTGATATGTGCCTTCTCTTCATTTCTCCCAAATTGTTGTCCCAGTTTTCTGAGTTTTCACTGGTACCATCATGAAGGCACTCTGTGCCCATCTATTGGGAAAGTAAGTGTGTGCGTGTTGTGTGTTTGTGTGTGCATTCAGTGTGAATGACTGTTTTATGCATATCATATGCCTGCCACTGTTCTGGGTACTGTGATTAGTGCAGCAGACAAGGTAAAACCCTGTACACACAAATATCCAAGTCCTCCTCTTCCTGGACACACCACTGAACTACACTTCCTGGCCTCCTGGGAAGTTAGGCAGAATCACAGAACAGTTCTGGCTGGTGAAATGTGGGCAGAAGTGATGTATGTGATTTCCAGGCCTGGTCCCTAAGAACACAGCTGTGGTTGTCCATGCTCTGTCTATCTTCCCTGTTTGGTTGGTCAGATACTAAACCCCTAGAAAATGACAGAGCCATTTGTGGATGGAAGAAACCTGAGTCCCTGAATGAGCATGTGGAGAAGAGCCCCCCCACCCCCGCCCCACACACAGACACACGAATCTGCATCAGAATGTGATGTGAGCAAGAACTAACCTCTTTGTGTTAAGCCACTGAGATTTTAGGGTTCTTGGGCCTATAAGCAATGCTTTTTTGGGAAGTAAAAGCACTGCAAACTAAGTAAAGGGATAGTGATTAGGGAAAGGGGTGATGTCATGAAGGTTTTAGGAAGAGGTAACATTTGAGGCAAGACCTAAGGATGAGAAGAATGAGTCACATGGAGATGTGTGGGGAGACTACCTCAGCAAGAGGGAACAGCACAAGCAAAGGCCCTGTGGCAGCAGCAAGGTTACAGTTTGAGGAATAGAGGCAAGGCCAGTGTAGCTGGAGCACAGTGAGCTTGGGAAAGTGTGAGAGATGAGTCAGAGGGGTGGGTGCCCGATGGCAGCTAGTTCACAGAAGGCCTTGTAGGCTGCAGTGGGTTTTATTCTAAGTGGGAGGTGAAGCCATTGGAAAGTATGAAATGGAGGCATGATAGGATTTGATTTGTGTTTTTAAAAGACCCCTCTGTGGCTGAAGTCAGATTGGTGGTTACTTCTGGCAGCTGGGGAGTGGGGACTAGGGGCTAAGGTTATGGAGGGGAGGGTTGAGGGAAAGATTAGTAGGTGATTGACTGGAGAGGGGCCTGAAGGAACCTTCTGGGGTCCCAGAAATGTCCCATATCTTGATCCAGATGGTGGTTACCTGGGTGTGTCCATAGGTAAAAATGCATTGAGCTATACGCTTAAGATTAGAGCATTTAACACACATTACTGTGTGTATATTTACCTCAATAAAATCAAATAAAGACAAACGAAGCAACCTAATGTCCATCGACAGATGAATGGATAAAGAAGATGTGGTACAGGGACTTCCCTGGCAGTCCAGTGGTTAAGATTCCACGCTTCCACTGAAGGGGGGGTGGGTTTGATCCCTGGTCCGGGAACTAAGATCCCACAGGCTGCACAGTGCAGCCCAAAAAAAAAAAAAAAGAAGAAGATGTGGTACATATATACAATGGAATATTACTCAGTCTTAAAAAACTGAAAAAATGCCATTTGCAGCAACATGGATGGACCTAGAGATTATCATACTAAGTGAAGTAAGTCAGACAGAGACAGACAAATATCATATGACATCACCTATATGTGGAATCTAAAAAAAAAAATGATACAAATGAATTTATCTACGAAACAGAAACAGACTCACAGACTTCAAAAACAAACTTATGGTTACCAAAGGGGAAAGGTGGGGGGGCGGATAAATTAGAAGGTTGGGATTAACATATACACACTATTATATATAAAATAGATAGGACTTCCCTGGTGGCGCAGTGCTTAAGAATCCGCCTGCCAATGCAGGGGACACGGGTTCGAGCCCTGGTCCGGGAAGATTCCACATGCCGCGGAGCAACTAAGTCAGTGCGCCACAACTACTGAGCCTGCGCTCTAGAGCCCGCGAGCCACAACTACTGAAGCCCGCACACCTAGAGCCCATGCTCCGCAACAAGAGAAGCCACCGCAATGAGAAGCCCGTGCACCACAATGAAGTGTAGACCCCGCTCGCCGCAACTAGAGAAAGCCCACGCGCAGCAACGAAGACCCAACGCAGCCAAAAATAAATAAATAAATTAATTAAATAAAATAGATAACCAATGAGGACCTACTGTATAGCACAGGGAACTCTCCCCAATACTCTGTAATAACCTATATGGGAAAAGAATCTGAAAAAGAATGGATATATGTATATGTATAACTGAATCACTTTGCTGTACACCTGAAACTAACACAACATTGTAAATCAACTGTACTCCAGTATAAAATAAAAAGTAAATTTTAAAAAAGTCATGGGAATTCCCAGGTTAGTCCAGTGGTTAGGACTCCGAGCTCTCACTGCTGAGGGCCCGGGTTCAATCCCTGCTTGGGGAATTAAGATCCCTCAAGCCGTGTGTCACAGCACCCCCCCTCCCCCCCCCCCAAAAAAAAGTAAATTAAAAAAAGACAAATGAAAAGGAGAAATCCAGGGGAAGTTGTTGTAAGAGTGAGCAAGTTTCGCCAAAAAACAAGTCCCGGGGACTCCCTGGTGGTCCAGTGATTAGGTTGCAGGCTTTCACTGCCAAGGGCCCTGGTTCGATCCCTGGTCGGGGAACTAAGATCCCACAAGCCAGGCGTCTCAGCCAAAAAACAAACAGAAAACAAGTCCCTCTGGCTGCTGCATGAACTGGAGGGGTACTTGCTGTTCCAGTTTTACTCTCTGTTAGGGAGACAGGGAGAAGAAAGGGAGCATGTCCTTCTCATTGCCACCGGCTTGAGTTTTACCTTTTAAAGGCAAACTGGTTTCATGTTCTTCTTTTTCCCCGTTCTACCTCGAGAGACAGAGTCTCTGCCTCTACTGTCCGCATCCCGGCCCATCTCTGCCCTCCGCGGCCACGCGCTGCCCTGCCTCTGTGCTGTTTCCATCCTGCAGGGCAGCGTCATCCGTCCGGGAGGCCATACTCAAACGCTGCCAATGGCCTCAATAATCAATGTAATGTAATTTTTCCCCCAGTCAAGGATCCAGTCCCAGATCAGGGACTGCATTTAGTTGTTGTTATGGATTGAATAGTTTCCCCTCAAAAAAAAAAAAAAAAAAAAAAAAAATATGTTGAAGTTCTAACCCCCAGGACCTCAGAATGTGACTTTATTTGGAAATACGGTCTTTACAGAGGTAATCAGGTTAAACTGAGGTTGTTAGAGTGAGCACTAATCCAATATGAATGGAGTTCTTTTATTTTATTTTTTTTTTAATTTTATTTACTTTTTTTTTTTTGGCCACTCTGCACAGCTTGTGGGATCCTAGTTCCCCAAGCAGGGATTGAACCCAGGCCCTTGGCAGTGAAAGTACCGAGTCCTAACCACTGGACCACCAGGGAATTCCCGAATGGAGTCCTTTTAAAAAGGGAAATTTGGACACAGGGACAGGCACGCATCGAGGGACAAGGGCGCGAAGGAAGGCAGGGAGAAGACGCCATCCACCTACAAGCCAAGGACAGAGGTTTGTTACAGACCCTTCCCTCACATTCCTCAGAAGGAACCAACCCTGCTGACACCTTGACCTCAGACTCGTGGCCTCCAGAACTTGAGACAATAAATTTCTGTTCTTTAAGCCCCCCAGTTTGTGGTATTCTGTTACTGCAGCTCTAGGAGACTAAGACAGTTGCCCGGTCACTTTAATAGCCCTTCTGACTCGATTGAAAAAGAGCAGATGATCCACCATGGGCCCTGAAGCCGTAGGCTGCCTGGCTTTCAGAGCAAGTTTTCGGGCATCCGTAGCACCCATCTGGTGAGATCTGACTGGACTTTCTGCCTTTAAATGTCCACCTGGGGTGTTGGGTGGGCCAGTGCCCAGGGCTGGGCCCTGGGGGAACCCACGGGACACCAAGACTTGGACGCTGCCCTCAGGCTGCCCATGGGCAGCAGGATGGAGGGGACACCTTTCCCCCAAGGAACAAGGTAGACACAGCTTGGTGAGGGCGGCAGGAGGAGGAGGCCAAAGGGGGCAGCAGAGAGAAGGGAGGGACCACGTGGGCACGTCCAGGGGGCTCCCTGGGTGAGGGGAAGGTTTCTCAGGTTTTCTCCATGAAGGACAGTTTTTAAGGGTTTTTTGTTTGTTTGCTTTGGGGTTTTGGGGGTTTTTTTGGCTGTGCTATGCAGCTGGTGGGATCTTAGTTCCCTGACCAGGGATCAAACCCGCGCCCTCGGCAGTGAAAACGCAGAGTCCTAACCACTGGACCACCAGGGAATTCCCCAGTTTTTAAGTTTGCCAAAAAGAAAGATTGAAGTAAAATTCCTGGTCTCTGTCTATTGGCTGAATTTCCCTGTGGCTGTCTCTTGCTGAAGGTGGGACAAACGGTGACAGCCTGGGGTCTCCCTGGCAGCTGGGCCTTGAGGAAGGAGAAAAGAAATAGCTGCTTGCTGAATAGGCCCTGTCGGAGAAACAGAGCAGCTCATTCACTGCAGGAAAAACAGGACCTCAAAGCTCTGGGGCCCGACCGGGAACTGTGCAAAAAGTGGTTCCTTTTCCACAAAGATCGCTCACAGGATGCACAATGCACTTGATTCCCAGGGCACCTAGGTGCGGTGAGAGGTGCGTCTTCAACACCCCATGGTTTGGGAGATTGTCATCACCCGCAGGGCTGAGCCCAGGAACCCAGGGTGCTTCCAGGAGCTTAGACCTAGACCTGAATGGGCTGAAAGATCACCAATGTAAGATACATGGCTAAGAGGGAGGACACAAGCCAACACTGAGTCACTTTGAACCTTTACCCCAGGATGCGACAACCCTGAACGTCTCCAGATTGTCAAACATCCCCTTGGGGGTTGCAAAATCACCTTTGATTGAGAAACACTGCTTTAGATAAAAATTCACCTTAGACTTGTTAAATTTTTTTGCAATTACCTGAAATCTACCTCAAAAGTCTAAATGACCCAATTTCAACACCAGTATTTGAACCCCACTGAATGCAACAGAAAGCAAATCAAGGAGGCAATTAATTACATACTGCCTAACTTGCTGCTTCCTTGTAGCTCCAGTTGCATTTGGCAGTTGGCTTTCCTTGCTCTCCACTGTTTGAATTGTTGCTGTGCAGGGCAAAAACAGCGTCGGCTCCACCTCAGAGCTGGCCGCATGTCAACAACGGCTGGGAGGACTCTCATGGGGCTTTCCAAGCTTAATTAGTTCATATTTGTCAAGTTCCTTAGGAAGCTCAGGCCAGGATGCTATGGGAAGTCCAAGTTACTGGGATTCTCGCCACACTCTTTAAAAGAACATTCCCACATAAAAAGGCCAGGGTAAGCCAGAAAAGAGCTCATAGGAGCGTGTGTGTGAATAGTGAAGGCGTCCTTGGGAAGTGCATTTGAGACCATAAAGAAAGAGAGTAATACTTTCCAACTTTCTGGCCCTCCTCCTATTCTCTAGAGCAGGAAATTATTTAAAGTATTTCCTGAACAGCTGAAGTATGTTAGAAACCTGCTAGCATTCTCTACATTATCTCCAGGAAATAGACCCCGAAGAATTTCTTTGCAACAAGAAACTATTTGGGCTCTGTTGCTCATTTCCACCTGAATGGGATGGATACTCTCATTCTGGGAACTGGAGATAGCAATCTTGTTAGATCATTTTGATGTCATACTCAGTGTATGTCTCTTAGCATGTGTGTGTGTGTGTGTGTGTGTGTGGTGTGTGTGTGTGTGTGTGGTGTGTGTGTGTGTGTGTGTGTGTGTGTGTGTGTGTGTGTGTGTGTGTGTGGAGACAGAGAGAAACTTTCTTTGCCGGGTAATTTAGCTTCATCAGTAATAGCTCTCTAGTTATCTAGTTACCCCCACTTAATCTCCAGGGTGGGGTAAGAATGAGGTCAACCTCTTCTGTTTTAGGCAGAATTCTAGAATGTGCAACAAAAGGAAACTGATTAGTCCCATCCCACCTCTAGAGATTTGCTCTCTCCAAGGCTTGAGCCCATAAATCTCTCAGGGTGGGGGTCCACAGGCATGCTGCCCCCCAAGCCAAGTTTAAGCCTCCCAAGCAAATCGATGTTGGGATGTTGGTGAGGTCACGGGACAGAGAGCCATCTGGGAGCCAGCTGTGACTTTGGCTAGCAAATTCCCCCAGCCTCCTAGGAGAAGGGCAAGCATGATTACCACAGCAGAAATACCAGGGGGAAATGGCAGTCGTTACACCCAGAGCAAAGCACAAGGCCTAGAAAGAAAGCCAATTTCCGAAGAGAATGACAGATCTGATTATGCTGGTGAAGGCCAGGCAAGTTCCCTGCTTCCTTAAGAACAGTTAGGAACCATTTCCCCTGCGGCAGCCGTGCTCAGCATCCAACCCTGGGAAGTGTGTGATTTGCCTCTCGGAGACCTGGCTGTCAGCAGGAGGATGGGGAGCCAAACAGTATTTTTGTTACCGCCCACCCTCTGGGGCCTCCAGGGAAGCCAAACTTGAGGCCAAAGAGAGAAATACAAACCCCTGCCATCTTCTCTTTCTGGGGACAAAGGCACCACATTCTTCGTGTGCTTCATCATGCTTTTGGAATGAATGTCCACCAAATGCCATCTTTTAGGGACAGCCGTTAAAACTCCCGTTCAACCTGAGTTCTTTAGTCAAATTACAGCTAAATTCTTGGCCTGAGGTCTTAAAGGACTGCGTGAAGCGGGCTCAGATGGTGATGTTAAAGAACATAAAGCATGCCTCAAATGTGTAGAAAATAAATTGGAAAGATCTACACCTGAAGTTTCTAATACTTTGAAGGTGGCTACACCTTTAAGAACCTAATTTTCATCAGCGCATGAGCCCCTTTCTCAGAAAAGCTCATACTCACGTATCTAACGGTAAACTTTGCATACGATTTCAGGGGTTCATGGGCCCCTTAAGGTGTATCCTGGATCTCAGGTTATTCACATTAAAAATTTCTATCTCTACAATCTACTATGTATAAAACAAATAAGCTACAAGGATATATTGTAGAGCACAGGGAATATAGCCAATATTTTATAATAACTATAAATGGAGTATAATCTATAAAAATTTTGAATCACTATTGTACAATTAGTTGTACACCTGAAACTAATATTGTAAATCAACTGTACCTCAATAAAAAAAAATCCAATACTGTTCATGTGTTTAAGTAAATGCCTTGTGGTTAAATTTTTTCCTTGTATTCTTTTTTAATAAAATTTAAAATAACTTGAAAAAAAAGAATTCCTATCTATGAAAAAATATACAATCCAATGGTTGGGCTTTAGGCTATTTTAATCTTTGTGGTGTTGTATTTTTTAAATTTTCCAAAATTAGGATTAGTTCTGTAACTAGGGAAAGTTATTTTACAAAGTTACCAAAAAGAAAGAAAAGAAAGAAGTTTCATATTCACTAAGTTAATGTTTCCTTGGAATGACAGAGACATTGGCTGAAAAGATGGGCAAAAACGTAGTGCGGGGATAGTCACTGGTCACCTAAAAGTTTGGTCCAAGCCAAAGAGTTTGAAAAGGTCTTCTCATTATTATGTGTTTTTCCACATTTCTCCTGTTGTCCAACAGTTTTGCTAAAAAATCATATGTGTCTTTCGTAGCTACAATCAGAACAGCCTTCTGATACTTAGATATTTATATTATCCTTCAACTTTTCATTCATTTAGAATGAATTCAAAGTTTTCTGATTCATCCAATCCTTCCTCAACTTCCCTTGTGTTTGTGGCTAAGCTTCCAATATCTCTACCTGAACCTGTTCAAGTTCTAAACATTCAACCTTTTTCAGAGGAGAAAATACAGCTTTGTTTGGCTGTCTCACTGTGAAATGTTTGCTCACTTAAGGAACTTTATATCACTCTTAAGTAAAGGCCGATTTGTTGTCTATACTGACAAGTTTCTAAGCAAACCATCACCAAGTTGGCTTGGGTGGCTCAGATGGGGCTGTTCTCATGGCTGGTGAGACAACAGATGAGGAGGTGCCCCAAATAAACTGCTCAACAGAATTCAGAGAAAGGGGAATGGGGGCGGGGCCCAGGAAGAGAACGCAGAGCTCTTGCAGGGTTTAGCTGCAAAGGGCATCCCGGAAAAAGCTGGTGAGCCTTGGGCCAGTTCCAGTTTGGAAAGCTCTGGCAAGCCTGTAACAAACCTAAAGGCTGACAGAACATCCAACGTTGGGATAGACTCCTACCATTGAGTATAGAAACAAGCCATGTAATGTCTCATGTTGATGTATATCTGTGACTGATAAGAGGGGGGAAAAAAAGGGAGAGTAATAACAAACTTAGTCTAGGAGATAAAATGTGCCAAAATAGAGGTCTGTGGAAGAACTGAAGGAAAACTTTGCTGTTAAAAGGTTGGGAATAGCTGTTCTATGACTACAATACTTAGCTAGGATATTAATACTATATAGTAATTAGTACCTGTACTTATATTGTACATCAGAGATTGTGCTACTTTAACAGCCCAAAGGTCACTCACTCACTAAAATATAGTAGAGACAGATTTTGAACTCAGGCTGATCTGGCTCCTAATTACTAGTCCATTCCATAGCACTACCTCTCCAAACTAGGACAAGGAAAGACATTTTTGATTGTGAAAAGCGTGGGAGGAATGAACAAACTGATCAATTTAAGAGGGTTTGGTGAGTACAACTCCTACACAGTGTTATGAAACTGTCCCAAATATTTAGGAGGAACTGGGCATTTGTGGACACCAGAATTATGCTTTCAAACTATGCCCAAAACATGCCATATAACATACAAGTGCTCAAAATTAAATTGCTCTTCTGCCCTCAAAAAGCCCTACTTGATAGCTTGAGTGTTTTTTATCATCTTTATTAGCTGGGGTTACGAAAGTTAAACCAGCGATGTTACTAAAACACTTTTCACGAACACTTTCCCTTGGGGGAGGGGAGCACCGCATGATTTGGCCAGGTTTTGTTAATCACAAATTAGGTCAACAGCCCAACCTCAAAAGAAAGCACCATTAATGACATATTTCAAGGGCTTTGCAAAATCAGCCAGCTGGGTCTTGGCAAGCTTCAGCAAGGGTGGAGGGAGGGAAGGAGCGGCCAGCTACACTTTCCTTAATGGCCTTCTGAACTTGGGGTCCTGTAGCTCACAAGGTTTCCAACTGCCCATACAAACAAAACGGAAGACTTTGCTTCCACTGCTATTTAGAATGGAAAGGAACCTGCCACTTTGGTGACCACAATTTTGGTTTTAATTCTTGGTTCTGGGAAGCTCAAAAAAATAAATAAATGAATAAACAAGAGCAATTTTAGAGGCCTAATGCTGAAGCAAAAATCCTATTTAACAATGAGGATTTACTGTAACAAGAAATTATCCAGAATTTCTTTTCAGTGATGCAGCCACAGAAAGGCTGAAGAGAGGGAGGGAAAAAAATCAAACATGGGTAAGAAAAGGAATGTTTATTTCCTACCTTAATTCTAAAAATAGTTAAGTTGCTTGATAGGATTTAAAGCCAAGATACAATGTAGCAATTTAAAGAGTCAGGGACTTCCCTGGTGGCACAGTGGTTAAGAATCCGCCTGCCAGTGAAGGGCACATGGGTTTGAGCCCTGGTCCGGGAAGATCCCACATGCCGCGGAGCAACTAAGCCCGTGAGCCACAACTACTGAGCCTGCTTTCTAGAGCCCGCGAGCCACAACTACTGAGCCTGCGTGCCACAATGCCACAATTACTGAAGCCCGCGCACCTAGAGCCCGTGCTCCACAAGAGAAGCCACCGCAATGAGAAGCCCGTGCACCGCAACGAAGAGTAGTCCCCGTTTGCCACAACTAGAGAAAGCCCGCGCGCAGCAAAGAAGACCCAACACAGCCAAGAAAAAAAAAAAAAAAAAGAATCAATACTCCGGGAAATATTTAGCACTGACGTTCAATCTTTTAATGATAATGTTAACTTTTTTTTTTTGGCTGCGTGGGCTGTGGGATCTTAACTCCCCAACCAGGGATCGAACCCACAGCCCCCTGCATTGGAAGCACATAGTGTTAACCACTGGACCACCAGGGAAGTCCCGATAATGTTAACTTTTTAAAGATTTTTGCAACAAGCAAAATAAGTGTCTGCAGTTTTTACTTTTATATTTCACTAAAATTTTGTGTTACCTTCCCACCCTTACTTACAACTAATACAAAAATCAGTTATAGGCAAAGATAATTTATTAAAACCTTACATGAGATTTAAAACTGCTAGCTTGAAAATGTAGCGCGTTAATAAAAGTAATTTAGACATTATCATTTTACGAAAGAGGGAAAAGTTGGTGGCTATAGAGTGTTTTATCACTTTTTAAAATCAAGCTGAATATAAAACCTCAAAAAATACCTAAGATTTTATCCAGTTAAGTTCAATAAAAACATACAAATGCCTCTCTGGATTTTAACTCCAAGGAAACTAGTTATGTTAAGAATTTTATCTAAAATATGAAAATGTATTTTTAGAAATCAGCTGCCTCCTGTCCATTACTTCAGAGTCACGCCTTTACGCTAACAAATCCAGGCCTTGTACTCTTATCAAAGTGTGTATTACACTAGTCCCTTTAAAGCCATAAAGCTCCACCTACCTTAAAGCAAAAGCCTAGGATGTCCAGGTTTACTTCCACATTTTCTCAAGTGAAAGACTTCTGGATGCAGCAACCAAGAAGGGACTTATGCTGGGGAAAGGGGAGGGTAGAAGGGGAGTGGAGCATGAGGCAGGCAGGGAAGGGAGGACAGGCTGCAGAGCCGCAGTCTGGTTGCTTCTCTCCTCCCCCCCAACCCCCACCCCGCCCCGCTTTTTAAAAAAATTTATTTTATTTATTTTTGGCTGCGTTGGGTCTTCATTGCTGCACGCAGGCTTTCTGTAGTTGCAGAGACCAGGGGCTACTCTTCGTTGCGGTGCGTGGGCTTCTCACTGCAGTGGCTTCTCTTGTTGCAGAGCACTCTAGGCACGTGGGCTTCAGTAGTTGTGGGTCGCGGGCTCTAGAGTGCAGGCTCAGTAGTTGTGGCACACGGGCTTCGTTGCTCCGCGGTATGTGGGATCTTCCCTGACCAGGGCTCGAACCCGTGTTCCCTGCATTGGCAGGCAGATTCTTAACCACTGCGCCACCAGGGAAGTCCCAGTTTTTATCTTCTGTGGTGGGAAAAGGCAGTGGAGGCTTTGCTCATCACTTTTCCACCAGTCAAAAAAGCAGCCAAAAATAAATTTAAAAAAAAAAGGCAGAAACTAACAGTTGTACTTTAAAGATGCATTTCGTTTTCCTGAGACTTCTGGGATACTGTAGCTAACACTCCACCCCCCCAACCCCTTCCTTTTCTGCTAACAGCATAGCAACTCCTTCAAGTAGTGGCTTTCACAACCCAGGCTGCACAGATGGAACACCTGGGGATTAAATTAAAAACTTAAGTACACTATTTCAACCCCACCCGTTACCAATTAAACTTTCCCAGTTGTTGATGCCAAGGTGCAGCCTTGAAACCACTTTCAGCCTTGAAGTTTCGGAGGAATGAATTCCACTTGTAGCTCCAGGAGAAATTTATGATTAAATTTAATATTTTTATCCCATCTCCCTGGCCAGTAAGCCTTGAAAAGACATTGGCTGAGGGCTTCTGCGAAATTTTATTTGTTCTTTGGTGAAAACTTGTGAAAAAAATTTTTCTGACTGGTGTGAAATGGATGTGAAGACTGGAAGTGCCAATGGCCATTTTCACCAACCAAGAGGGGAAGCAGCCTGGAGCAAAGCCAGAATTCAGAAGTGGGCAGGGAGTTATCAATCTTGTATCCTTGATGACATAACAAACCTTACATTAAATGATGTCTGCAACCAAAACTACACCCCTGGTTAGAGTCACATCCGTTCAATTCAGCTCCCCTTCGTTTGCAGCCTTTAAGAGCTCTAAATTAGAAAGTAACACATCGGCATGGTGACGTAAAGAAAAGGGTGGAATCTAATCTTTATTTACAGGACACTGCAAGGTATGAAATTCCACATAGAAATAAGAAACCCATTGAGAGGAGAGGCTTCATACAGTATGTACAGTTTGGAACTGTTCAAGTATAGTTTCTTTGTAAAAAGTGCTACAATAACAAACCACGTGTAAAGAGTTCTTAGTAGAGAAACAGTAAGACAAACTTCTACCAAACATAGTACACAACAAACAACTTTATGCCTCAGATGTACGATCTAAAAGTTGAAGGTCCCAGCAGTGCCATCCTGAACTTGGAATGTATACCCTTCAGAGGTAGTTTCTGGCACAACATTTTGATCTTCCTCTTCCTGGAAGTATTTAAAAACAAACAATATAATCCCATAAATATGGCACATTTCTAAGAGGTAGCTGCCTAGAAGTCTGTATTTACTCTTTTTTCTTCTTTTATCTCAATTTATTTAGGCTAAAAACAAAAACAAAGTTTACTCATTTCTTCCGCCTCTGGCAACCACCAATCTGTTCTCTGTATCTATGAGCTTGTGTGTGTGTGTTTTTTAACATTCCACATATAAGAGAGATCTTATGGTATTTGTCTTCCTCTGTCTGACTCATTTCACTTAACATAATGCCTATAAGGTATTCACTCTTAAAGTCTTCATTTGCGTATTTCACCTTTAATCCTGAAACACACTTCAATATCTCAAATAGTGGAGGGAGGGCTACTGAAACTTGCCTGAGAGGGGAAGGTTCTGAATGGGTTAAGAAATGCTACTACAACATGGATACAACTAGAGATTATCATACTAAGTGAAGTAAGTCAGAAAGACAAATACCGTATGATATTACTTACATGTGGAATCTAAACTACGACACAAATGAACCTATCTGTGAAACAGAATCACAGACATCAAGAACAGACTGGTGGTTGCCAAGGGGGAGGGGAAGGGGGAAGGATGGAGTGAGAGGTTGGCGTTAAGTGTAAGCTATTATACATAGAATGGATAAACAACAAGTTCCTACTGTACAGCACAGAGAACTATAGTCAATATCCTATGATAAACCATAGTGGAAAAGAATATATACAAAAAAGTATATATATATGTATAACTGAATCACTTTGCTGTACAGCAGTAATTAACACAACATTGTAAATCAACAATATTTCAATAAAAAATTATAATATTAAAAGAAAACAATTTTTAAAGAAAGCTTCTACAATTAACAGAAAAATAGAGATTTTTTTAACCTGTCACTTTTCAGTAGGCAAGAGCAAAACCGAATAGGCCAGAGGATGGCTGTGGGGTCGGCCTACTTCTCCAACTCCTACACAAACTCAGTCTCAAGATATTCCAAGATTCATGGGACTTCCCTGGTGGCGCAGTGGTTAAGACTCTGCGCTCCCAATGCAGGGTGCCCAGGTTCGATCCCTGGTCAGGGAACTAGAGCCCACAAGCATGCCGCAACTAAGACCCGGCACAACCAAATAAATAAATTCAACAACAACAACAAAAAGATATTCTAAGATTCGTGAGGCTCTTCATTCGAAAGTAAATTGGTGACTTTTTAATATCTCAAGTTACAAAGATGGTATTATCATCAAGCCAAACATTAGAGGAGCAAATATGTATGTTATCTCCTACTTACACTGATATTTTACTGTATTTTTCAGGGCTCGTTAAAAAAGTATGAGGAAAAAAAAATCTTACGGGCTTAATCCTAAGTGTGTATTTTCCCAGTTCTTATTAACATTACCAGGTTACTCACCTCCACAGAGAAATACTTCTCAATCAAGTTTAATGAAGCTTTGTACACAGACTCATTTTCATGGTTTTGTAGAGCTTCAATTTTGTCCAAACCTCCACATTCTTCAATCATTATACTAAGTTTCTCAGTTTCACCTAGTTTTTCAGCAGCCTAAAAAAAATTTCCAAGTTTAGTAGCTTAAACTTTGTTCTGTTTTAATGAAGAAAACAATGTCTACGTTTGACTATCAACATATATCAGACAGAAATAAACACAACAGTTCCTTCCATAATCCTATGAGATAAAACTATCTCCATTTTTATCTACATTTTACATTTTTTAAAAATTCAAGGGACTCAGACCTGTACTTGCTCTTAGCAACTACTTCTGCAGCCTTCAGCCACAAAGATCTTAGTATAGTTCTCAACCTTTTCGGCAACTTTAAAAATGACGCTATATCCAGGTTCAATTGGTCTGTGATGGGAATAGGAAATTACTAGTGTAAAAGCACCCCAGATAATCCCAAGATGTATGTAGTCAAGGAAGAGAACCATTGTCCGAGAGTAAAGATGGCCTATGGTATGTAAAAACAAATTCCCTGGACTAGATTATTTGATGATATCAAGAACCTATTAGGTGTAAGAATGATATTCTGGCTAAATATGTTTTAAAGTTCTCAACTTTTAGGAGAAACATAAATTTTTAAAAATGAAATAACTCACTTGCTTCAAAATAAAATTGTAGGGCTTCCCTGGTGACGCAGCGGTTAAGAATCCGCCTGCCAATGCAGGGGACACGGGTTTAAGCCCTGGTCTGGGAAGATCCCACATGCCGTGGAGCAACTAAGCCCGTGCACCAAAACTACTGAGCCTACGCTCTAGAGCCCGTGAGCCACAATTACTGAGCCCACATGCCACAACTACTGAAGCCCACGTGCCTAGAGCCCATGCTCCACAACAAGAGAAGCCACCGCAATGAGAAGACTGCGCACTGCAACGAAGAATAGCCCCCGCTCGTCGCAACTAGAGAAAGCCCGCGCGCAGCAACAAAGACCCAATGCAGCCAAAAATAAATAAATAAATTAATTAATTAAAAAAAAAAAAATTTTAGGTAAGGTGAGTAGAAAAAGAGGCCAAGGGCTTCCCTGGTGGTGCAGTAGTTGAGAATCCGCCTGCCAATGCAGGGGACATGGGTTCGAGCCCTGGTCTGGGAAGATCCCACATGCCGCGGAGTAACTGGGCCCGTGAGCCACAACTACTGAGCCTGCGCGTCTGGAGCCTGTCCTCCGCAACAAGAGAGGCCGCGATAGTGAGAGGCCCGCGCACCGCGATGAAGAGTGGCCCCCGCTTGCCGCAACTAGAGAAAGCCCTCGCACAGAAACGAAGACCCAACACAGCCAAAAATAAATAAATAAAATTAAAAAAAAAAAAAGAAAAAGAAAAAGAGGCCAAATGTTGACAATTATTTATGCTAGGTGATGGATACACTAGGGATCATTACTCTAAACTCAACTTTGATATGTACAAATTTCCATAATCTGAAGTTTAAAGTTGTTGAGTAAGACCTACCTACCACCAAACACTATGACAAGTGCCATGTGCTAGCATGCTTGGATCAGTTAGGAACGGAACCAGAAGAAAAATATAATTAACTAGGTCATTCAAATTTAATCTCACCAAAATTCAGTATGAAACTGGGGAATTAAAAATTCTTGACAAAATAAATAGGTATGAATAGTGTCCACATATGTACCTGACCTCAATTCAGGTGACATCATGCACCTGTCATCTCCTTTATATCTCTTACAATCCCTTGTCACACCTTTTATCAAGAGTGTGGCCCCCATAAATGTCTCTCTGATTCTGTGGCCCCCTGAGTAAGCTCAGCTGCCCCCACCCCGATCACCTACATAGCAAACCAATTATCAAGTCCAAATTCAAACACATGCCACCTTCTTAAGATTTACCTGAAAGATATTTGAGATGGCATCCAGAATAACCAGAATAATTTTAGTGTCTTTCGCAGTCAGGAGGTTCATCAACGGTTCTATTATGCCACAATGAACAAGGTATACGATCTGCTCAACTGTTCCGCCGCTTGTGTAGTTGGTCACAGCCCATACAGCTTCCTTTTGTGTCTTAAAGTCGGCCTAATTAACATAAGAAAACAGGTTTATTTCAGAAGAGTCATAAAAATAAGATTCCAAACGTACTGTTTCAGAAAAACGGTGACTAAAACTACCAACTGGTCCTATCCAAGCTTAAGTAAAAGAAATGACTATAATTCAGCAAAGGCAGTTAAGTAGAACTTAACATTAGCACATTAAGAATCTACCAAGTGCCTGTCCATAAACACTAACAATCCCTTATTAAGTCCTAAGACTTCATTACCTTAGAGAGAACGCCAACAAGGAATGGGACTAATCCATGATTTACAACTTGCTGTATCTGGTCCTGGCGGCCAGCCGTGATGTTTGACATTGTCCACGTAGCTTCCTTTTGAATATTAGTTTTGGAGTTTGTTAGCAGGCTGGGAAAGATGGCAAGTGCTCCTGCATCTATTACAACCTGAGTCTGTTCATCTGTCCCAGTGACAATATTCCCTATGGCTCTTAGCGCGGGAGTCTGAAAAGGAAAAAAATGTTGACGCTGGCGGTTATCTTTTATCTTTTCCAGCACTGCTCAAAATCTCTATACCCTAAAAGTTTTGACAAGTAAGAGGCTCATTATATGGCCTAAAATAGACAATATGTCAATATTAGTACCAATTGATTATGCTCCTTACACTTTATATTCTCACCTGAAAGTTCACTTACCACAATTGGCAATTCAGTAGCTCCTAAAAGCTTCACAAGTTGGGGTACAACCCCAGTTTTCACAACCATTTCAATCCGTTCATTTGGACCATCGGTAAGGTAGGAAATAGCCCAGCAGGTATCAGCTAAAACTTCTGGATCATCGTGATGCAGGAGACGAACTAAAGTAGGAAGAATTTGTTCAACAGCATCTAAGGGGGGTGCAGGATTCTTGTTGCGACAAAGATTTGAAAGTGTCCAGGTAAGATTACGTAAGTAACCACACTGGGGGAAAAGAAAAATGCAATGAAGTGCTCTGTTTTTTGAGAAGGTGGGAAAATTATAATCAATGAATAACTTGATGTATGTTAAGTAACTTACTGCTAAAGATGACAAATCAGGAATCGCCAAAAGTGCCAATAGCGGGTCAACTGCACCATACTTGATAACCAAGTCTCGGAAAACCGAGCCATCACCTTTAAAAAAAAAAAAAAAAAAAAGGCAAAGTTAACCATAACTACTTGTCTAGCACCATCAATTTCAGTGACTGAGTGCACCAGTGTCTTGACGCAAAGAAAACACTCTCAGAAATTCCTTAAATTAGATGCCACTTCCACCCCTTATACGCACTGGAAGCAAGTAAGTTCAAAACCCAACACAGACATCACTATTACTTATGACAAGGCTCTTCTACCAACCTCAGTATGACTGGAGACACTCAGTCAAAAGAATTTTAAATCCAAGTACCTGCAATGTTTCCTAGAGCCCATACAGCTTGTTCACTGATGTGAGTGTGGGGAGATGCCAACAGAGAAATGAATGCTGGGATAGCACCTCCATCTACCACAGCCTTGGTCTGTTCTGATGTCCCGGAAGCAATGTTAGTGAG
Source organism: Balaenoptera borealis (assembly GCF_965194805.1). NCBI lineage: Eukaryota > Metazoa > Chordata > Mammalia > Artiodactyla > Balaenopteridae > Balaenoptera > Balaenoptera borealis. The sequence continues at coordinate 14,047,372 of NC_138879.1, read as the reverse complement.
GGCCCAAGCAGATTCAAACTGAATGGGACTACAATCAGTTCTGCCCAAGAAGGACACAAATTTTGGAATCAAACCAGCCCGGATTATGCTGTCTATAGGGGGCTGTTTTTCCCTGGAAAGCAGTTTCCTAAGGGAAAGCAAAAAGAGAAACAAAAGTTGAAGGTGATTAACAAAACAGGTTCATATAAAAAAACAATTTAAAATGCAACTCAAGAGTTTAGAACTTTAAACAACCTTTTACAGTAAAGCACTAAATGCTGAGACATCCTGGATTTAAGAGGAGCTGAGCAGACTGGTTGCATGGCGCTACCGTAAGTTGCGTCGTAAACTACTTTTTTTCCAAAGCTGAGATATTACCAATAACATAGAACCTTCTCTCTGCATCTCTGCAGAAATCTACTTTAGATCTTATCACTTTTTAAAAACTTTGACAATCTGATAGCATCACACTCTGTTAATTTAATTTGCATTTCTCTGACCACTAGTGAAGCTAAACATCTTTTCCATGATTATTTGTCAACTGGACTTGCTTTTCCCCACACTGTCAAGCTACAGAAATTATTAATCCTTTCTATTATGGATATCACAAATATTTGTGTATGGTGGGAGATAAGAGTCTACATATATTTATTTCCTAAATGGATGGACCATTCTAAATAAAAGTGCTAATCCCACTTCCTGAATAATTCCTCCTTTCCCTGACACTGACTTGAAATGGCACTGTGACAAAAACTTTGTAATTTTGTTAAAAAGTACACCAAAAGGTTAACAGTGATTATCACTGGAGGTAGACGGAATTACAGAAAATTTTACATCCTCCTAAGGGAAGATTCTAATGAAAATAGGCCTAGGCCTGGCTTAACCTTTACTTGACCCACACCACCTGCTCATCACTTTCCCACCAAAAAATGTAAAAAGGCTGATTTCTTAGGTTACCCATGCTATAGCAGACAAGACTTACCTAGCAGCTTGAGTAGCTTGGAGCTGGCTTTCCAAATTGTTGCTATTTATGCCCTTGACAATGTCATCAACAGACCAATTTACAGTGCCCTACAAGAAGAGTGGAATTAATTTTGCAAATTATCATTTTTAAGATTAAATACAGGGCTTCCCTGGTGGCGTAGTAGTTAAGAATCCGCCTGCCAATGCAGGGGACATGGATTCAAGCCCTGGTCCGGGAAGATCCCACATGCCGCGGAGCAACTAAGCCTGTGCGCCACAACTACTGAGCCTGTGCTCTAAAGCCCGTGCGCCACAACTACTGAGCCCGTGTGCCACAACTACTGAAGCCCACGCACCTAGAGCCCGTGCTCCACAACAAGAGAAGCCACTGCAGTGAAAAGCCTGAGCACCACTAATGAAGAGTAGCCCCTGTTCGCTGCAACCACAGAAAAGCCCGTGTGCAGCAATGAAGACCCAATGCAGCCAAAAATAAAATAAAATAAATAAATTTATTTTAAAAAAAGAATTAAATACAAACAATAAAATCCCAACGTGAAGACATTCCTAAGTTTATAATCAGTTACTACGAGTTTAGCCCTACATTAAAATTTGCCTGTTAATGAAATATTCATTTTTAATATGTAGAACAATTCTCAAACTTGGTGTCATGATTAAACAAAGTCTCGGGCTTCCCTGGTGGCGCAGTGGTTGGGAGTCTGCCTGCCAATGCAGGGGACACGGGTTCGAGCTCTGGTCTGGGAAGATCCCATATGCCGTGGAGCAACTAAGCCCGTGAGCCACAGCTGCTGAGCCTGCGCATCTGGAGCCTGTGCTCCGCAACAAGAGAGGCCCCCACAGTGAGAGGCCCGCGCACCGCGATGAAGAGTGGCCCCCGCTTGCCTCAACTAGAGAAAGCCCTCGCACAGAAACGAAGACCCAGCACAACCATAAATAAAATAAATAAATAAATTTAAACAAAGTCTCAAGTAATGGAGTATCCCAGCATTTAGTCACTAAAGTAGCTGTGAACAACTTTAAAAAAATGAATTTGAGCACTGTGAAGGTTATTCCTATCTTAGTCTAAATCACTTGTATTTAGGTATGCTGGGAATTTTCATATCTAAGTTTGTTATCTATTCATTTCCACAGTAGTGTTGCAAATATAAATGTATAGGTTGTGATCATAGGTTTGAGTTAACTGTAGCGTTGGTTTGAGAACCAATGCTACAGTTAGCTCAAAAAGACAGTGTCCCTTTCTCCCTATAAGCTTACAACTTAACAAGGAAAATGTGACAAGTAAACAACCATATAATAAATGGCTGTATGTATAACACTATATATATAGTGTTATATGTATATAGTGTTATACAGAATTTACTCTTCTTTTTTGGTGCAGAATGGGGTGCTACAGGAATTCTGAGAAGGGAGCATTTTTCCTGTTAGGCTAACCAAAGAGTGCTATAAAGGAGAAGATGGGATTTGAGTATAAAACTCGAGAAATAGCACATAGGTGGAATTCAATAAAAAAAAAAAAACACTGATAAAATACGGAGCGCTAAAGTAAAGCATAACGTGAAAAAAACTAGGAAAGTGCCCAGTATCTTTGAAAGATGAAAGACATAAATTTGAAAATCTAAGATGGGTCTAATTTACAAAAAACATTAAAAAAATAAGGATTTAAAACCATAAAGTTTCTAAGATGTTTAAAGCAGTATTTTAGGAAAATTTTTAGGTAAGTGGCATGTGGCACAGAATGAAGGGCAAGATAAAATTAGGAAACTACTGAAAGTATTTCAGTACTGAGGAAAAAGACCTGAATAAAGCTGGTGACAAGTACAAAAAATAGAGAAGAAAGAAAGGGAGGAAGAAAAAGAGAAAGAGAAAGAAAGAGGTAGAAATAAGATGGTTCTGGACACGATTAACTTTCAATTAACAGTTGAATGGCCAGGTCAAGGTATGAGCTGGCAACTGGAAATGCAGAAAAACTTGAAGGGAGATCAGAGCTAAAGACAACCTTAGAATAAGCTTCAGTAGATTACGTAGGGTGGGCAGGAAAAAGACAACGCATCAGAATTACTGACTGGGAGCACACAAAAACAGATCTTCACATTTGATAGTTAAAACCACAAAGCTAGGCATGTTATTTAAATTTCTAAGAAAAGCCCCATATTGATTTTTCTGGGTTTACCGTAATTCACAAGCTAAAATATCCTTACCTGGTTGTTGCGGTTTTCCTGCAGTGGAGAAGCAGCATCGTCTGGAAAAGAGCTGACATTTCTCCTTTTCAGCATCTGGTCATCCTTCTTAGCTTTCCTGAGCTCCACATTAACTTCTATTCGGCGCCGCCTCATTTCCTTGAGAAAAGACAACATATCATCTCACCTATTACATCAGTTTTTGTTGTCAAGTGAGGGCACTTTTTCAAATTCGCTCAAAATTTTGACCCCCTTTCCAAATATATTCCCGTTTAAAAAATATCATAGGAAAGCAACAGAAGGTACTCACTGTACTGTCTTTCCCCTTGTTCTTGAATCTGTTAAGGCGGGCAGCTGGTGAATTAGCATTCTCATTGGTGGACATGGTTATCAGACAAAGGGAGAAAGCTGTAAGATGAGGGAGAGAAAAAAATTTCCCTTTTATCATTTTGATTTGCAATAAGATGAGCATTAATGGAATTACCAAACACATACTGAGTCTACATTTCTATATTAGAGGAGGAACTTCCTTTTTCAGCACTATTAAACAGCTTTGGCCAAATGATCTTTGGCCCCTCCCCTCTGAAGGGCTGAGACTTCCTGGAGCAGTACTGTCCACCAGAAATATAATGCGGGCTGCATAAATTTAAGTTTCCTAGTAGCCACATTTTTAAGAAAGCAAAAAGGAACAAATGGAATTAACTTCAATAATATATTCTATTTAACCCAACACGTATTTTCTCATTTCAACACGTTACATCAAAAAATTACTGAGATATTTTACATTCTTTTTTCATACTAATTCTTCGAGATCTTGCGGGGACTTTAAGCTTACAGCATAACTCAATTCAGACTAGCCACATGCGTTTGGGGACTACCACACCGGACAGTGTGCCTCTAAACTCTATATTAGACCCATAAATAGTTAATTGAAGACAAAGTAGGGGAAATGAGGTTACAGTTTAAATCTATGTCCTAGGGGCCATAAATTCAGATCCTCTGGAGCCTCTACTGTCTTTAAAAGGCCAAAACAGGTACATTCTCCACGTCTGAAAATTTTTAAAAATCGGATTTATCATTACATTGTGGAGTCTTTCATAAAATTTCCTGCCCACCCACCCTGAACACCGGCGACGCAGTTCTGCATCTTCAGCATCTCGCATATATTTTCATTTCCAGAAATTCTGAGCGAATCCACTAAATTAGGCTGATATCAGCTGTGCTTCACTCAAACTCAGCTACTTAAGAGCAATCTCCAAAAGAGCACAAAAGTAAACGTCCTCCTTACAAGTGGCTATCTTTAATTCCATTCTGTTCTTTTACGAAATTGTGACACAGCCAAACCAGGGCCTACGTATTAAGAGACGTTCAGAACTTCCAACTGCCACCTCCATCTCCAGTCCCTTCCCCTGCCCCACCCCCCCACCCCCGACCCCATTTCGGGGAAGCAGCAGCGGGAACGGGCGGAGGAGGAGCCAGAGGCGCTGGGCCCCCTACCGAGGCTTTCCTCCTCGGGCCTCACTCTGATTCTCTCTCAAAGACAATCGCGGCTGTTCGCAGGGCCTCGAGCCCTAAAGCCAAGCACTCGCATGGTGCAACGCCCGTCTCGTCAACGAACTACGCCCCCGAGGCCTCCTCAACCAGAGAGGCCAAAGCCAGGCTGGGCATCTACCCCGGGCCTCCCCTCCCGCCGCCTGCAATCCGAGCGCGGCCTTGCGGGCCAGCCGTTGCCGCTCGGGCCGCGCTGCGGCCTCAGTTCGTACCTACAGAGCCGGCTCAAGCTTCCACAGGAGGCGGTGCGGGGCGCACAGGCTGCGGATCGACTGCGCTCTAAACGTCTACCACGGTCAGCCAGAGGACGGTGTGGCTCGAGCAGCCGGCCGGCGCGATTTAAATTTCCCGGTGGCCCCGCATTCCGATTGGCTGGTTCGAGCTTACGCTATGCGCCCATTGGTGGATTTGAAAAACACGTTGGGGAGGGAGTCAGAGGGCCCCGAAGAAGAGAGGATAGCATCGCGAGATAAGGGAGAGGCCGGGCTATCCCAGAGCGCCTTGCAGTTCGGAGGGGAAAGACTCCAGATCCCGGCACGCAGCGCGAAGAGCCAGTTCCCAGTCCGCCATGGCTGGAGCGTTGCCTCTTAGCAGTGCGTTTATGCTTGTACGGTGGATGGTAGTGTCCCTGGATGTTTGCCTTAAACAAGTACCACAGATGATTCCCAAAATAATTCTCTTTCAAAATCTTGATATAGAAATATATTGCTATGCATTTTTCCCCTGATAGGACTCAGAAGGAACTTGGTCGGGGTTTCTGGCCATCAAGGAGGGGAGGGGTAAGGCAGATATGTGCTGCATTTTTTTAGGTGGTGTTGACGTTGTTGTTTAACTTGCGTCATAAAAGACTGCATAGAAGGCACAAATATGGTAACAAAAGGTTTATTATGCCTGTTTCTCCAGTCTTATTTCTAATAATTTCAAATACAGTACAGCTGCAAATCTTTATCCATATTTGCCAAATGTTAACATCTGCCACATTTACTATCTCTCTATGTAAATATATATATACACGGCTTTTACATATTACTTTTTGAACCATTTGAGAGCAAGTCTGAGAAATCATGTCCCTTTACCCCTAAATATTTCGGCTCGTATCTTGTAAGAATTCTGTTATATAACCACACCACAATCATCAAATTCAAGACAACTGAACTTTGATGTGATTACTTATTTATAGTCTGTGTTCAAATTTTGTCAATTGTTATAGTAATGATCTATGCTATATTTTATACATTTCTGAATAAAATGTTTGTATTTTCTCGTACTTTTTAAAAAAGCATCAATGATGGTTATCAGAACCTCAGGATTATGGGCCACTTTGTTGTCTTTTTGCAACTTTTCTGTATTCTGAAAAGGGTATTTTTAAGAAAAGCTGTATTAGCTTATTTTTTACTATAAATTCAAACAATGAACTTCATCCCTTCTCGCAGGCATTTTTGCCAGCCTCACTCATTGTGTAGCAGCTATGAGAGTCATAGGAGGTTGATTTCTACTCCCACCGAACCAGTCAGCACAATCCTATCCCCCTAAATGCAAAAATGTGGAAGGATTTCACCTCCAAACCTGTCACTGCAAGGCATTCTCTTGGCTACTGTGAATGGTTCTGGGGCAGTCATGTGACCTAAATTCATCCAGTTGGGAAGCCTGTGCCTTTTGTTTAATGATTAGAGGTTGGAAAGCAGGCTCTGTTCTTCTGAACGGAGAGATGTGAGTAACAGAAATTTGAATTAGACAGTCCAGAAATCTGAATTAGACAGTCGTAGAGAAACCAGGATCAACAGCCTGCCTTACCTCAGAAAGCTGCAATTATATAACTTTGAAATTACATCATCCAATACATTTCCTTTGTTGTTTAAGCCCGTTAAATTGGGTTTTCTTTTTTTTTTTAATTTATTTTTTGGCTGCGTTGGGCCTTTGTTGCTGCGAGTGGGGTTTCTCTAGTTACGGCTAGGGGGGCTACTCTTTGTTGCGGTGCGCAGGCTTCTCTTGTTGCAGAGCACGGGCTCTAGGCGCGCGGGCTCAGTAGTTGTGGTGCACGGGCTTAGTTGTTCCGCAGCATGTGGGATCTTCCCAGAGTAGGGCTCGAACCCATGTCCCCTGCGTTGGCAGGTGGATTCTTAGCGGTTGGATTCTTAACCACTGCGCCACCAGGGAAGCCCCAAATTGGGTTTTCTTTTGCTTGCAAATATTGGGTACTATGTGCCCAGAATTGTTCTGTTTTACCTTTATGAATACATTTAATCTTCACAACTCTGTGAGGTAGTATTATTTGTTCCATTTCACAGAAGAGTGGGTGGTTAAGTAACTTGTACAGGTTTGCACAGGAGTAAATGGCAGACAGGATTCAAACCCAGGCCATTTCATTCCAGGATCCGTGCTCTCTGACCACTATTCTGTATTTTCACCTGAAAATAACCTGAAACACAAGTAAAATGTCAAAAGTGAAAGTTGCCTTTGAAAGATACAACCTTGTCCTGGGAAAGCATACACCCCCAACTCTTCCTATTGTAGTTTGGATGGAGATTCAGGAGAGGGTCTGTCTGGCCTAAGCCAATCATTACATTCCATCCCCCAGACACAGGAATTTGGTGATGAAGATGTAACACAATGCAGTAAAATATATACTGAGGCTTTTGTGAGATATCCCCTCTCTTCCAGTGGACTGCGTGCCGTGATGACGTGAGCCTGAGTATGAAGCTGCTCCAGAGAAGCAAACCCAAGTGTGCCCAAGTCTGAATAATTATAGTTTACCTGTCAGTCATTCTTTCAAGAACTATGTTCCACTGAAAAAGCAGCCAGTTTAGCCTGCAACTCAAACATTGAACAAATGTTTTCCTCAATTCTGTGGTAAAAGTGATTTATGCATAATTCCCATTTTGTCACACAAAATATTAAAAAGATGTGTACGCAAGGGTCGAGATTTAAATTAATAATTCTTATAGTGTCATCAAGGATGTTCTTAAGTGAAGCTGGCCCAAATTCCCTCCCCTCCCTCCACTGCACAAAGGTGAAGAATAACGATTATTGCTAACAGTGTCACTGCCTTGATTCATTAAGGTGTCAGTTTTACCCACCATCGCTTCTGCACCATCGTTGCTATATGATTATTTATTATTCACTAATAATGTCCTAGTTTTTGTGAAAAGCATTTCCTGGATGACTCAGGATCCACAGGTAATAAAACTGACACATAACACACAGACACATAAGATTTGAAAGATGCACACCAAAATGTTAATAGTGGTTAACTCTGAACGGTAAAATTATTATCAATTTCAATTGTTGTTTGGCTTACCCCCATTTTATACAATTTAAAAATGAACAGGTATTATGTGTCTAAGAAGAAAACGAAATCGTGTATTTTTAAAAATAACAAATGCAGCACCTTTATATGCAACAAGCATACAGATACTATGCATGGAACCAGAAAATCTCTAAATCTTTATCGAAGACCTAGCTTTAAGATAAAAACAAAATTCGTATTATTTTGTATTTAGGGACCTCGTTATATTTATTTTCCCTTCAATTCCGAAAGAAGAGATGGGGAGAAAAATGGATGTAGGTGAGCGGGTGAGAAGGGCAGATTTGAAGAAAAGCCTCTTCACCCTGGAAACTCCCAACAGCTCCCAGCACATAATGCTATCCAATTAACGTAATTTGAAAAAATGCAGGGAAAAAAAGGGAAGGAGGCAGCTGTTAGGGACGGGAAGGTTGGGGGGATGCGGTAGGACCTCACCCCAGAGGAAGGTCGCAGGAACTCTGCAAAATGCAGAGGCCCGGGACCGCCCTGGTAAATAGAATTAGAACGGGGAGAGGCCAGGCACTGAAATTTTGTTTAGAGTTCCTCCGCCCCACACCAAGTGCGCCTAGTATGCTGCCAGGACTGAGACCCTTCCGAAAACCCAAGAGGAAACAGCTCCCCCAGAAACACCCAGAGCCACCCGCGTGCGGGCCACGCAGTACCAGGGAAAGGCGGTGGGGCAGACCCTGCGCATGCGCGCGGAGGCTCTGGCGGCGGGACGGGTCGAGGGCGCAGGAGTGCGCAGGCGCGTGCTGCAGGCACTGGGGGCGGCTCCCAAATCACACACCGCCGGAAGGGAGGCCGCAGAGCGCGAGGGCGGTGCGCGATGATGGCATTCCGTAAGGGGACGGTGTGAGAACCCGGATCCCGTGGTGACCCAGTGGCCTAATGGATAAGGCATCAGCCTCCGGAGCTGGGGATTGTGGGTTCGAGTCCCATCTGGGTCGCAGGATGATTAGTTTTGGTGGAGAGAAACGCGGGGATGAGCACGAAAGTAGATTTTGAAATGTCGTAATTTCGCTTTCTCTACAGCGATCTCGAGGGCTATCCGATTTACAAATTAGGAAATGCATCTCCGGGTTCTAACAGCACTGTAAGTGAGACCTTGCAAGTAAAAGCTAAAATCTGACCCAAAAGAGGAGCATTTACTCTTGCTTAGTTTATACTGATCTTTAAAAGAGAAAAGCCTTAGGAAACAGCAACTGCCAACTGGACAGATGGCATCATCTCTTTTTCTATCTTTTAAAAATGGGTTTCATCATGGGCAGCCACACATGCAAAACTTCCTCCCCATTCTTATCCCAAGGGGTGTGTGAGCAGATTCAACTGTGCTGGGTCCAAACATTTATTTCCAGTACTAAGGAGAATATATAAGCAACTGTGTTTTTACTTGTGTTAAAACATACAAATATAATAAATACAATTTATGGTTTCTGTCCCTAAAGTATAATGAACAACAAATTGTAGTTGGAACGTAAGGTTTGTGTGTGTGTGTGTGTGTGTGTGTGTGTGTGTGTATTTAATTTGCAAATTAGTGTAATAAAAGAAATACAATCAGAGTTTAAGTTTGTCAGACTGGTTCAGTTGACTAGCTTGAAAAGTTTAAACTCTTCTTCTAAAACTTGTACAAGAGGAATATCGGGGAGTGAAGTCCTACTTCTGAAAAACAACTTAAATACTAAGTGCGATGTGGTATCCTGGATTTGAGCCTGAAAAAGATAAAGGGCGTTAGTGGAAAAACCAGTGGAATCTGAATACATTCTGGAGTTTAGTTACCAACAGTATGCCAACGTTGATTTCTTAGTTGTGACAAGTGTACATGGTAATGTAAGATGTTAGCATCAGGGGAAACTGAGTGAAGGGTATATGGGAGCCCTCTGTTCTATCTTTGCAACTGTCATGTAAATCTGAAATTATTCCAAAATTAAAGTTTATTAAAGAAAAAAAAACCTAAACAATCAATGGGGAAATTTAGGTGATACCTTTACCCCCCACCCTTTTTTTTTCTTTTTTGGCCACACCGAGCGCACCCGGACCACCCATCAAACCCATGCCCCCTGCATTGGGAGCGCAGAGTCTTAACTACTGGATTGCCAGGGAAGCGCCCCCCACCTTTTTTAAGATTAGGAATGTAGTGCTGAATTTAAAAACCGGAACACATTAACAAATAAATAAGACCAGGACACAATTTCCAGCTGCATTCTTGGTACCTCAGCGCTGACGGCCACATTAGGTCCTTGCTACAGTAGGTGCTCAAAAAATCGGAGCTGCATTGTCTCCTGACTCCTACCTGTAGGCAGCATCTGGGGACAACGGACAGTGACAATGTCTCCGTGGTCCAAAGGCAAGATTGCTCTCATACACAATACTCAGCCTGAGGACTGGGCAGGACAAACTCCTCACAGGTCCTCCCGTCTCTGGGCTTCTGACTGCCCTCTGGGCCTCCAGCAAGCTCACCTGACCCTCCCACCTCATTTCTCTCCTTCAGCCTCTCCTCTCAGCCCAGCTCCTTCTCTCTGGCAGATGTTTTGTGACTCATTCACCATAGTTCATTTGGCTGAAGTCAATGCCTACTGAACACCCCACATTCAAGTCATTCCATGCAAATTCCACATTTTCCTCTTCTCTCACCTCCATCATCTCCCCCGTGTTTTCCCTCTTCTGTCTCACATGAAGAGATGTCTCTTCTCCAGTCCCAGGCCAGTCCCAGGCCAGTCCCTCCCTCTGATTTTGCTTTGAACCCCTTTCTCCTCAGGAAACTTGTCTGACACTTAGTAGACACTCAGAAGGTGGAAGCCTGTTAATTCCCCCCCTTGACTATGTCTTTCGTTTGCCTCTACTGGCTCTTTCCTTTGAGCCCCAAACATTCTACAGATTCTCCAGTCCTTAAAAGCTCACCCTTGGTCCTGGGCACCTGGCATGAGTCCTGGGTACCTCCCTCCATGCACTCAGGTTGCCTCAAGGGCGGCTCCTGAGTACCCAGGGTCTCCTTCCCTCCACCTGCCATGTTCTCTTCATTCCTCTGTCGCTGGCCACACTCCTCCTGGAGAGGGACCTCTTAATTGGCAAATTTAAGAAATACCTTTCAGTCCTTTTCTTGCTTGACTTTGACCTGAAGTTTGAAATTCTTTTTATTTTTTATTTATTTATTTATTTTTTGGCTGCATTGGGTCTTCGTTGCTGCGCGCGGGCTTCCTCTAGTTGCGGTGAGCGGGGGCTACTCTTCGTTGTGGTACGCGGGCTTCTCATTGCGGTGGCTTCTCTTGTTGTGGAACACGGGCTCTAGGCCTGCGGGCTTCAGTAGTTGTGGCACGTGGGCTCAGTAGTTGTGGCTCGCAGGCTCTAGGTTGCAGGCTCAGTAGTTGTGGCGCACGGGCTTAGTTGCTCCACGGCATGTGGGATCTTCCCGGACCAGGGCTTGAACCCATATGCCCTGCATTGGCAGGCGGATTCTTAACCACTGTGCCACCAGGGAAGCCTCCGGTTCTTTCTTCTTGAAACACACCCTTTTCCCAGGCTTCCAGAAAAATGTCTTTTTTCTCGGTTCTCCAGTCAATTTCTCAATCTCCTTTGCTAGTTCCATCTTGTTTCCAACAATGGAAACAAACCAGCCCAACCTGAGCAAAGCAAATGAGAATTCATTGGAAAGACATGGGGAAGGGAGGTGCTTACTAAATAGGAGGGCAAAACTGGAGGACCAGTCGTGGGAACCAGCAAGAATAAGGACACACCAATGGCCCCCCAAAAGCAAGAAGCTGGAAGCACAGTGACTCTCAGAGCCAGGGACACTTGTCAGGGACACTGCTGCCAGCATTGCCACTTTTCATGCAGCTAGACCTGCAATAAGTGCCTCTGATAGTTTTCTTCATCCTAGGGTCACTTGCTCCAGAATCAAGTTTCCCAGGAAAAGCTTACAATTGGCCCAACTTTCTCCTGTTGATTCATGGGGCCACAAAGGGATCACCCTCCCACCAATTCTTCCCATAAAGGGGAAGAGGTAATTCCTTAAAAAGAAAAAGAGGCATGAATGCTAACTAGCCATGCAAAACATTGGCACCTATCCTCAACACAAATGTTGTACATTTTATTTTGAGTATTCCATATTAATTGTTCCACCATGACTGTTGATTTTAGGTGATGTAGACTGGGTTGTTTTTTTTTTTTTTTTTCTCATTCAACTTTGTTTTAATGAGGCTCAAAATCCTCTAACAGATTTTTGGTCCAGTTGCTTCCATTAAAAAGTTCTGATTTTAAGAACTAATACCTTAAAACTGCCACAGACACACACACACACACACACACACACACACACACACACACACACATACGCAGACCCGGTAACCTTGCCATCTTACAATGCACAGGTTAGCCCCATAACAAAGAATCATCTGGCCCCTTGTCTAGGAACTGCCTTAGAAGCTTGACAAACAGGGATGGTATGACTATATCATTGATGGACCTCATGAAAAACATTTTAGGGCCTTACTAATTGTCCCCTTTTTTATCATTTTTCCTTTGACCCCAAGCAATCTCAGGGGCAACGTGAGGAGTGGGTCAAAGGGTACAATATTAGTATTGTATTAGTCCAAATTTTCAAAACTCATTTAAGAATGTCAGAAAGTACACCAGAATTAATATTAAAATACAAGCCAATGATATGAACATTCAGAATGATCCTACGTTTAAATTTTACCGGATTTCAGTATTAAAAACTACAGTAAAGTTGCCATTTTTCTCCACTCCTCTCGAAAAATCCTACAAAAGCACAAGGGGAATGAGAAGCAGAACCACAAACAACACCATCAATGAAACTAGGAGATATCTGCAACTCCTCAAATAGAAGGAGAAGAAAGGGCTACCAAAAGCAATGAGGAACCAACACGGATAGATGCCAATTAGAAGAGGATGCTCGTGGACGCAGATCTTAGGAAATGCCAGCAGAGGGCGCTTCTCCAAGGGGAGGGTCGCACCCTGAGAGGCAAAACAATAATCCCTTGTTTGCAGTAAGACTGGGATGTGCGGACAGCGTCCTGTCCTCACAGGGACAGACACGTGTTCTGGGTATGGATTTGTCTTCTTTGCCTGCAGGGCTTCTGCTAGCACGACCATTCCTGGACTTAGACACTGCCAGAATGCGCAGGTCCAGTAACCAAGGAGAGGAGGTAGGGGTGGCTTCTCCCACTATGACCCCTAATAATTCCCTGGAAGAATCTTTTTGCTTTCCTTGACAGTGATCTGAGACTCAGTGGGTCTAGAGGTTCTAGTGCCCGGTGGAGAGATCTTTAGGCCAGGAAATACTATCATGGCTCCATTCAATTGGATCTGAGGCTGCCCCTTGGCCATCTGGGACTCCTCAGGCTGCTGAATCAATAGGCAGAGAAGGGGGGCGGTCACTGTTATGAGCTGAATGTTTATGTTACCCCCAAATCGATGGGTAGAAGCCACAGTGTTATGGTATCAGGAGGTGAGGCTTTTAGATGAGGTCATGAGGGTGGAGCCCCAGGATGGGATTAGTGTCCTTATAAAATGAAGAAGGGTCCAGAGCCCTTTCTCTGTCTCTGTCTCTCTCTGTCTCTCTGTTGCACTCTGTCTGTCTGTCTCTCTCTCTCTGACATGTGAGGAGACAGCAAGAAGGCAGCCATCTGGGAGCCAGGAAGAGAGCTCTCGCCAGAGCCCAACCATACTGATACCCTGATCTCAGACTTCCAGCCCCAGAACTATGAGAAATGAATGTTTGTGGTTTAAGCCGTGCAGGCTGTGGTACTTTGTTTATAGCAGCCCCAGGTATGACAGTCCCTGAACTAAGCCTTGGTGAACGATGTGATTACCAACGGGGAAACGGTTTGCTACTTAGTGGAGGAAAGAGGAAATGTCTGGAATCCAAGGATTCACTGGGGGGCACATCTTAGTGTGCCCTTGTCCCAAAGACCCAGTTAATGGCAAAGCACAGCAATCCAATAAAGACAGGACCACCAAGATCTCAGGTCCTACAGGAAAAAAGTTTTGAGTCTCCTTACCAGGCATAGACCCCTGCCCAGCTGAGGGTAGGAGGAACAGGGAATAAATGATGGAGGAAGGTAGTTAAGATGATCAACTTAGACCTCATGGCCATTTGCAGAGGAACCTTCTAACAGCTACATTTATGTTAATTGGATCTTTTCCCTTCTCTTTAATTTCTACCTTATATAAAGAGCACTGCTAATAGTTTTGGAATCCATTAATTACTAGCTGTATAACCTTGGGCAAGTTACTTAACCTTTCTCTTATCCCTAAACTGGGATAATAAAAGTATAAGCTCCTATGTTTATACAAAGATTTAATACTTGGAATGGTGCTCAGTAGATGGCAGCTATTATTATTGTTATTAACAATAGATTTTCCTTTACATTTCATTGTAATATTAGACAAGGCAGTTCCCAAATTAAGAAGCGAAAGATTTCCCAATTTTATTATTCATTTCAGAGATGATTTATTGAACTACAATTGCATATTTATATGGAATGTTCCAAAATTTGTAATTATAATTTTTAAACCCCTCAAAATTAATTTATAAGATATCTTTTTACTATAGTTGACAAAATCATAATAGGAAAAACATCCAGGAGAATGGTAGAGACCCCAAGTTCAGCATAATGATTACCTCTGGGAAGGAAAAGAAATTGGATGAGGGAGGAGCCTAAGGGGCCTTCAACTGTGTATTAGTTATTTATTGCCACAAAACGAATTACCCCAACATTTAGCAGCTTAAAACAATGAACATTATTACTCACACTTTCTCTGGGCCAGGAATCTGGGAGTGGTTTACTGGGTGGTTCTGGTCTCTCAGGCGGAGGTTTCAGTCAAGCTCTGCACTGGGGCTGCAGTCTTATCTGGAGGCTCAACTGGGAGAGGATCTGCCTTCAGGCTAACTTACTAGCTGTTGGCAGACCTCAGCTTCTCACTGACTGTTGGCTGAAGACTTCAGTTGCTTCCTTGCGGTGGGCCTCTCACAGACTGCCTGAGTGTCCTCCCAACACAGCAGCTGGCTTCCCCAGAGGAAACGATCTAAAAGAAAGAGGTGAGAGTTCAGTCTTTTTGTAACCTAGTCTTGGAAGTGTATATTATCACTTTTTCCATATGCTATTGGTCACTCTGACCAGTCCTGCTACAACTACAGGGGACTTGTAGTGGGAAGGGACTACACAAGGTGTGAATACCAGGAAGTAGGGATCACTGGGGACCAGTCATCCTGGAGACTGGCTACCACTAACTATATCTGTACTATTTTAACATTAAAAAAACATGACACAAATATGGAAAAAATTATTAAGATTTGATAAAACTGGGAAACTGGGTCACACTTATGCAGGTATTCATTATATTATTTTCAATAGCTTTCTTTTTTTTCTTTTTTCTTTTTTGGCCACCCTTCGTGGCTTGTGGGATCTTAGTTCCTTGACCAGGGATTGAACCCTTGCTCTTTGCAGTGGAAGCGGGGAGCCCTAACCACTGGACCACCAGGGAAGTCCCAACGGTAACATTTCTTATTTAAGATATCAAAAATTAATAGATCACGGACTTCCCTGTTGGCACAGTGGTTAAAAATCCGCCTGCCAATGCAGCGGACACCGGTTTGATCCCTGGTCTGGGGAGATTCCACAGGCCTCAGAGCAACTAAGCCCATAAGCCACAACTACTGAGCCTGCATGCCACAGCTACTGAAGCCTGAGAGCCTAGAGCCCGTGCTCCGCAATGAGAAGTCCGTGCACCACAAGGAAGAGGAGCCCCCACTGGAGGCAACTAGAGAAACCCATGAGCAGCAATGAAGACCCAATGCAGCCAAAAATAAATTTAAAAAAAATTTAGTAGATCAAACTATACAACACTTCAACACCACAGAACACCTCCCCCTCTGTATTCTTTCCAGTCACTACCCATCCCCAGGATAACCATAACCTGACTTGTAACTCCATAGATTAATTTTGTCTATTTGTGAATTTATAGAAATGAAATTACATAGTATATAGTCTTTTGTGTCGGACTTCTTTTACTTGATATCATGTTTATGAGATTCATCTATACTTTGCTTTTGTAATTGTAGCTCATTTAATTTCATTGCTGTCTAGCAATGATTATGGTTCACGATTTTGTCCCCAGGAGACATCGCAATGTCTGGAGACAGTTTAGATCGTCACAACTGGAGGTGGGGGGCGCTACTGGTATCCAGTAGATAAAGCCAGAGATACCGGTTAACAATGCATGACAAAGAATTATCTTGCCCAAAATGTCAATAGTGCCGAGGTGGAGAAACCCTGCTCTAGAGTATTTCAGTATGTCTCAATGCATTCATTCCTTTGTTAACGGGGACACGGAACGTTTTACAACAGCAAAAATTGAAAACAGCCTAAAATGTTCACAAATGATGGTTTGTCTAAATGAGAATATATTATGGACTTATGAGATTTCGTATCTACAAAGAGTTTGTAATAATATTTTAATTTTCATTGAATAAAAGCTGAATACAAAATTGTATACATGACAGGTGAAATGGGGAAGTGCCCTTGTCATGGTGTCATGTGAACAACACAGGATCCAAAATAGTGTTGGTCCTCTGATGGCATCTGTGTGAAATGGTATCTAAGAAAGAGCCTGGAAGGAAAAACATGGGACTATTGCAGTGATTGTTGGGTTTTTTTTTCCTTTAATTAATTAATTAAGGCTGCATTGGGTCTTGGTTGCTGCACGCGGGCTTTCTCTAGTTGCGGTGAGTGGGGGCTACTCTTCATTGCAGTGCGCAGGCTTCAGTAGTTGTGGCATGTGGGCTCAGTAGTCGTGGCTCGCGGGCTCTAGAGTGCAGGCTCAGTAGTTGTGGCGCATGGGCTTAGTTGCTCCGTGGCACGTGGGATCTTCCCAGACCTGGGCTCGAACCCGTGTCCCCTGCATTGGCAGGCGGATTCTTAACCACTGTGCCACCATGGAAGTGATTGATGGTGGTAGTTCTTGTGTCTACTCTATTTTTATTTTCCAAATTTTTCATTACAGTAACGTAGAGTGATAGGAAAACAAAATCAAGAATTAAAAGGCAGCTACTTAGGGAATTCCCTCGAGGTCCGGTGGTTAGGACTCGGTGCTTTCATCACTGCTGAGGGCCTGGGTTCGATCCCTGGTCGGGGAGCTAAGATCCCACAAGACAAGTGGAATGGCCAATAAATTTTAAAAATTAAATAAATAAAATTTAAAAATTAAAAGCAGCTACTTACCATTGTCTGTGGAGAGTCCATCTATAGGGCATCGAGGCTCTCAGCATCTTCCCCCGTTGGGGCTCCTTCCCTAGTGTGCCGCCATGCTTCCTGGGCCTGGGTAGATTCACATGCTCTCTTGTACCCCAGTGCCATTGCATGTGCTGTTGTCTCAGCCTGCAATGCCTGTCCTCCTTGGTCTATCTGGTGAGTCCCAGTCATTCTTCAAACCAGAGTTTACGTGATGTCTCCTGTAGCCTTTTAATATTGCACTTAACACTATAACGGAACGTTATTCCCCACAGCAGTCTGTGAGCCACTTGAGGGGAGGATTTATGTCCCAGTATTCCAGGACCTAGCCTGGTGCCTGTAGGAGTAAACCTACCAGCTATCTGTGAAAGCCTGAAGAATCTGGGGAGACCTCGGCCCCAATCAGAATGGTCCTGAACTCGAACGAGAACATGACCCTAATTTACCTAATGGGAACCAGAGCAACAGTACTGTACTCTTTTTGAAGAAAGATGATGACGACGGGTATTTCCAGCTTCTAAAACGCCTGGCACATGGTGTTTCTTTGTTTTTGCTTTTGTTTTTCCTTGGCTGTGCTGCGCAGCTTGTGGGATCTTAGTTCTCCAACTAGGGATTGAACCTGGGCCCTGGCAGTGAAAGCGCCAAGTCCTAACCACTGGACCACCAGGGAATTCCCGGGGCACATAGTGTTTTGATACCAAGTGGTGGGCTGCAATTCAATTCTGACAGTAACCACCCAGAGTTAGCGCAGACCTCACTAGTTAAAGGGCAGATGACCCAGAACAAGACTGCCCTCATTTCAGACAGCTGGGTATAAATCTAGGGGGTTCTCATGATTCCTCTCAGGCCTGATAATTCTCTACAACAACTCACAAAACTCAGGAAAGTGCTCTACTTACGATCAAAGTTTTATTATAAAGGATACAGATCAGACCCAGCCAAATGAAGAGACACATAGGGCAAGATCTGGGAGGGTCCCAGATGCTTCAGGGTTTTCTCTCCACGGATCACAGTGCATCACCCTTCTAGCACATCAATGTGGTCACCGACCAGGAAGCTCCACTGAGTTGTCAATGGGTTTCATTAAGCAGGCATGATGGATTAAATCATTGACCATCTGATTGAACCCAATCTCCAGCCTCTCTCCGCCCCCTGGAGGTCAGACAGGCTCAAAGTCCCAACGCTCTAATTACATGGTTG
The DNA here is from genome assembly GCF_965194805.1 of Balaenoptera borealis. Lineage (NCBI taxonomy): Eukaryota > Metazoa > Chordata > Mammalia > Artiodactyla > Balaenopteridae > Balaenoptera > Balaenoptera borealis. The sequence continues at coordinate 14,028,932 of NC_138879.1, read as the reverse complement.
GTCTTTCTGATGACCAGCTCCCAGCCCTAAGCTATCAAGGGGCCCTCCAAGAGTCACTGCATTAGCATAAACTCAGGTGGGATCCAGGAAGCTCGTGAATCATTAAGATGCTTCCATCACTTGGGAAATTCCAAGAGTTAGAAGCTCCATGCCAGGAACCTGGCACAAATCCTTTACTATACAACACACAGTAGATGCTCAACAATTATTTGCAAGGCAGAAAGATACACTCAAAATGCCAGAAATTGGCAGGGGAGAGGAAGGCAATTAGGCTCTTAGGTTCTTCCACCTGACACGTGGAAGATAGGCATGTAAAGGTGGACATATTAGGTTATGAGAAACCAATACCTTTAAACATTCCAATTATAGGACGAACTCCCCATGCTCTGGCTTATATTACCAAGCACTCTGATGATAATTTGGCTTCCCAGGTGACTTGTTTTTAGAAAGAGAACTCTAGCCAGGCTGACACGAGCCTGCAGGTCTGCCTGAGTCAATTTCTTGTTGGAAATTAATAAAGTGGCATTCTGACTTACATAGTTCAGTCTCTTCGAGCTCTCTGTGCTTTCCACCATGAATATGGCTTCTGCTCCTGCAAGCCATGCATGTGCTGCCCAAGACGCAGCCTTGGACCCTGGCAAGTTCTTCCAGGCTGGTGCCACCCTGGGAGCCTCTAGGAGCCTTCCAGTCAGCTCTCTGCCTCTACATTTCAGGGTGTGGGCTTCAGGGCATTCACAACATTCCTGCAACAGAAGAGTTTCGGGAACACCCCAAACTGGATCTGAGTGACTTGAATATTATCTCAGGCAGCTATGTCTAAGATGTGGTTGTAACTGAGAAAGCTTAAGCCTAGTTAATTTTATTCCACTTGACTTAAAGAGTACGTGAAAGAAAGGGATCTAAGGACATCTATAAATTATAAACCCCAAAGCATGAATTTCACAGTGTTTTTTGGTCTGGGCCAGAATCTGGACACACTGACTCTGGTGTACCTAAGCCTTGCAGTGACTGAAGAGATATACTCTTTTGGAGGAAATAGAGAATTTGCTCCTCTAAAACTCAAATGAGGGAAGATTAGCCCACCCTCAACTGCAATTTGATTTAGTGCTCAACAGGCAATCTCCTGATTAATCATTAGACCTCTGAATCACCTTTGCTATATCCTCTCTATTACAAATTAATAAGCGACATTCTGGGGCTTCCCTGGTGGCGCAGTGGTTGAGAATCTGCCTGCCAATGCAGGGGACACGGGTTCGAGCCCTGGTCTGGGAAGATCCCACATGCCACGGAGCAACTGGGCCCGTGAGCCACAACTGCTGAGCCTGCGCGTCTGGAGCCTGTGCTCCGCAACAGGAGAGGCCGCGATGGTGAGAGGCCCGCGCACCGCGATGAAGAGTGGTCCCCACTTGCCGCAACTAGAGAAAGCCCTCACACAGAAACGAAGACTCAACACAGTCATAAATAAATAAATAAAAGAACGTGAATTTCTTAAAAAAAAAAAAAAAAAAAAGCGACATTCTGGTTTATACATCTGCTTTTTATGAGTTTGGTTAACGTGAGTTGGTCCCACAAATCTAATCCACTGACAAAACTGAGTTTCAAGCTGAGGAAAGTTGAGAACTAGACTACAGACATAGTGACCCCCTCCAACATATTGTCAGCCTGTGACTAGACAGCCAACTCCTCCCTAGAACACATTTATCTCACCACATCCCTCAAACCAACACACACCGAATTCAGGAACCTGTTCTACAGTATCCCTGAGTCACGTTCTCTTTGGATACCCCCAATGGCCAGGACCTCATTGTCACAACACCTCAAAGCAGCCTGCTTTCTTGGAGATCTCAGTTGTTAGAATATTGTTTCTTAAACTGAAATTAAACCTGTCACTTCATAACTTCTACTTACTGGTTCTTTCCCAAAATATAACAAATATTTTTCTGTGCCTAGGCTGCCTATTCTCAGTTCCTCCAAAAGAACTTGACCATGATGGACTCCAGCCCTCTCACCACCCAGTTGTTTTCCTTCTAGCTTTCCAGTGTCTTTCTTGAAAACATGATCCCCCCTGCCCCAAATCTGATCGGTCCACTAGCACTATTATTTTTGAGACATAAGATATTAGTGCAGCAAAAGTTTGTTATTTCTTTCAGCAGTTGCATCTCACTGTTGGCTCACGTGCTTCAGATAAAAATGCCTTCATCTCAATGCATTTCCCCTTCCTTTTGGATTTGAAGCTGTTGAAATGAGATACATGTCGGTAAGGCTGTGGGTTTACTATGGTGAGCTTACTTCCCCCTTTGGTGAATGCTGTTTCTGTTCAGTCTGAGGGACAGGGTCCTTAGCTCAGGACAAATATACAGAGCCATTTCAAGAATTCAGACCTAAGTAGTGAATGAGTTTTTCTTAGAAAGAAAAAAGAAAAATCCACCTTTCTTGAGGAAATGAGCCATCATTAGAGAGCTGGGAATGATTTTTACTTTTTTATTCTCTAGCTCCTGGTGGGTAAAAGGCACTCGCATGGGCTTGATGAATCTAGCCAACCAGCTACCAATTTCAACTGGGGACAGGGGGAGGGAAAAGAAAAGCTATTTTACTGAGGCTTTTTTCCTTTCTGATTCTAGAATATAAATATTGTATATATAGTAAAACAGTGTAACCAGACCTAGGATGTAGTGACTTGGTTCCTTTCAGAATCCCTGAGACAATCTGGGATGAATTTTCTGTCATCTGGAATCTCCTCCTTTCCACAAGCCCAAACTGTCTTAAGCTCTAATTTGCCTATTTGTTGTTGACTTAATCTAGACAAATCTCCCTATCACTCACACTCCCCCACCCTGTCCCTCAGCCCCTCAACATCCTTGTCCTCTCCACTGGCCACCCCACGCTCTCCTCCACGCAACCCCGGCCCGCAAACCCACACGGGTTTAAAGTGTAGGTTTTGATGCTCTCATTGCCCACGGATCGCAGGACAGACGTTCCCAGGGACAACTTTGAGAGGCCACGTGCTCGTCCCCCTAAGGAGGTGGGAGAAATCCCTGCAGCTCGGTTTTGTTCCAATGGTCTGTTCAGTGAGTGATTCCCGTTTCCCCAAAGGCTGCCCCTCATTAGCATGAACGGGGGTGGGGGGGGGGTGGAGAAGGGGTGGGGGGAGAGAAAGAGCAAAAGCCCAGGCTCAGTTTTAGAGCCTGGGAACCGTGTCTACAAACATGACAGCTAGAGCTTTCTGGCTCCTCTGTTTGATCGTTGGATCATCTCCCGAAGCCCCAGTGGCGGAGAGAAAAGGTAAGATCGATGAAACGCTGAGCCCTGGGAGAGGGGCTGGGATCCGGGGGCGAGCTGGGGAGAGGGCGCGATGAAGGGCGGGACGAGAAAGGGGTCAGGGCTTGCCAGAGAGGAGATTCCAGGTCCGTGTTCGTGTTCGAAAGGAGCAAAATGTGTCCCCAAGATTGTGTGTCTTGGCAGCCTTTATAGGAATGAAGCCAGTTGTTCAGCTACTGAAATGATCTCGAGCGAGCCGGGCAGGCTGGAGAAACTTTGCATGTTAAGTAGTTGCTCCATCACAGAGGAGGGAAAGTGTCAAAAGGGGTCGTGGCGCGCCTTTCGGGAGCCGTGCGGGCCGGGCTCGCGGGACGCGGCGGGCGGCGGGCGCCCGGAGGAGCGCGGGGTCCGCCCAGCGCCCGGGTCCCCGTCCCGCCGGCGATCAGAGGAGCTGGGTGCGCCCCTCAGGGGCTGGGAGCGGAGGGAGCCGAAATCGGACCTTTCTCCCCTCTCCCTGCAGCCGCCAACCAATGGCCTTGGGACACCTGAGTCTTTAAAACACACACACACACACACACACACACACACACACACACACACACACACACACAATTTCATGCCTGAGATGAAAATTACTGAGGGAATGAAGAAATAAGAGGTTCTCTGCGGGGAGGTGTTTTTGTTTGGCTTTTACTTGGATGTTCTGTTTGATTCACTATCTCTGGGAAAAATAGCTTCCGCACCTCACAGGGTAATTTACTTTGGGTTATTTTTCCACATGGAAATTGAATGACTTCAGTGGCATTTAACCCAAATATCAGACAATCTTTCCCATGACAACAGATGGTGATATCAATGGGGAAGCAGTTGTGAGGTCAACAGTTGACAGTCAGGAATTGGATATCCACCAGAACTTTATTCAGCTGTGTATGGGCAACGTTTAACATAATGAGCCAGAATCAACCTCTCTGCAAAAACATGAACTATAATCAGCTATTATTGCTGGGTGAAAGCTGATTTTAAAGGAGACTGTCAATTTGGCAAGATAAATCACTTTAAATGAAGTGTTGCAAGAACTGCAAATGGGCAGACCAAGCTCTTCGATGCCAGAGAGAAATGCTGAAAACCAGCCGTTAAAATAATAGAAAAAATAAAGATGGGCTCTTGTGCCCGTCTGGAGGGCACTGGGACCCAGGCAAACGGGGAGGTGATATTGTGTAACTGGGCATGGAAATTGGCCCAGCTTCTAAGCTTGTTGAAGTTTGCTCAACAACCTGCCTGCAGAACTGGGGAAAATCACTAATAATTAAAAAAATTTGTTTTCATGCCGTTTGCCATTTAGGAGCTTTTCCTCCACCATGGGAAGGGGTGGGGGTCGGGCAGTGTAAGCGATGAGGGTGCTTTTACACTTAACCAGGGGTCTCTGCGCCCAGCCACGCTTTAAACCTCCTTCTAAGCTGCGGTTTACTACTAAGTGGTGTCCAAGAAGCCAGATAAAAATCCACTCACAGATGCTCGACTCTGCACAGACCAAGATGACAGTGTAAACACGGATGGGAAAACCAAACAGTTCTGTTGTCAGGGGCGCTTAAACAATTAGGAGAACCTGTAATATGAGACCTTTCCCCCTGGGGTTTGCTCTAGGTACTTTCTCAACAAACTGTACACAGCAAAAAGGCGGATGTTTACATATATATTAAAGAAAGGGCAAAAGACTTTGTTATTTAACCAAAGTTGTCAGTTATCTTTAGTCCTAGAACAAATAGGTGGTTGTAATTTGAAAAGCTATTGATTTGCAAAGCCTCCTTAACAAAATGAAATGTTCCCATGTGGTGAGAAAAATGTTCTTAGTTGCCCTCATTCTTAGAGGGCAAGACCCTCATCTCCGTCTCCTTGGGGCCTAGGAAACCTGGGCTCACCACCAGCCGGGGCGCCTTCCTCTTCCCCCTCCCGTTCTCTTTCCTTCACTTCCATGTCTGCTGCCCTCTCCACGTCGCCTCTCGCAGGTGTACGCTACGTTTACATTGTCCCCCATCTCCTCTCCCCTCCCAGAGCCATTTCTTCTTCCCCCCTGTCGGCCTCTCCTCCCCTCCACAGCCTCATCTCTGCCCGCCTTCCCTCCTCTCTCAGCCTCCCCGGCCTCCCCTCCCCTCCTCTCGGCCTCCCTCCCCTCTCTTCTCTGCCTCTCCCCTTCCCCCCCACCCCCGTCCCCTTCCCTCCCCTCTCAGTCTCCCCTTTCCCCACCCCTCCCCTCTCCTCTCAGCCTCCCCGGCCTCTCCTACCCTGACGGCCTCCCCGGCCTCTCCTCTTCTCTCCCTACAGCCTCGCCGCCCCACAACCGGAAGCCCGACCCCGGCGGCGGCCCGAGTGCGGAGACTCCTGGGCCCCGGCCGCAGTCGGTCCCCGAGACCCCGCGGCGGCCGCGCGCAGCAGAGGCCGCTCCCCGCGCCTGGTCCGACCTGCGGCGCCGGAAGCCCCAGCCGGCCGCCGAGAACCGGGCCGGCTTCCGGGAGGCAGCACGCGCGCCCGCTGGCCCGCCGAGCCCGCGCCTCTCGCAGGCCGAGAACCGTGCGTCGCCGCGCCGCGTGCCCGCGCTGGAGGACTCCCCGCGGCGCGCGCGCGCCCGGGCCCTGCGCCTCCCGGCCGCGCGGCCTCCTACGCGCGCCGCCGAGGCCCCCGCCGGCCCCGCCCACCCCAACCGGCCGCGCGCGGCCGCACCGCCCCCGGAACCCGCGCCCGCGCCGCCGCCGCGCCTCAGCCCACAGCGGAGGGAGGATGCGGAGCCCGGCGCCGAGCCTTGCGCGCGCGCCTGCAGGGCGGACTTGGACGAGCGCGAGTCCTACTGCGCCAGCGAGTTCGGTGAGCCCCGCCCGCAGCTCCTCCCGGGCCCGGGCGGCCGAGCCCAGGCCGCGGGGCGAGCCTTTCCGAGCCGAGAGCACCGGGCTGTGCACCGGGACCCCTAAACCAGACCCTAGAGAAACCCACCCACTCGGTCCTGCAGGCCCCAGAGCCGTGTCGACTATTTCGTGATTTGTTAGAAACGCACTGGGGAGAGAAAGAGGATGTGAGCGCTATGCATTTCTCCAAACTCTTTGTTTTTTGAAAGCAGCAGTCAACGGAATCGTGCATGATGTGGACGTCCTCGGCACAGGGATCCGGCTGGTGACTCTGCTGGTGGACCGGGACGGGCTGTACAAGATGAACCGCCTGTACATCACTCCGGACGGGTTTTTCTTCCGAGTCCACATATTAGCCCTAGACTCCTCTAGTTGCAATAAGCCATGCCCCGAATTTAAACCTGGTATTGAAACTGATCTAAGTGATCATTTTATATATGTTCTTTATGTCACCATTGTAACTTTGACATATCACAGCCCGGTCTCTATCGGTTACCCCAGTACCTTTTTTTTTGGGGGGGGGAGGGCTATTCTAAAATGAATAGAATTTAGAAGACAGGTATTATTTCGGCCACTCTGATTTAAATTCCATCAGCGCCTCCGGTTAAAGATGGGAACTGAGCGGATTGGCACAAAGCAAACACTCAATATTTGTTGACAAGTGGAGTGAATGACGAAACACTGTTGCCAGACGGGATGCCTAAGGGGCTTTTTAAACTGAGTTTAGAGACGTCTTTTGCTGGGCGCGTGTGTTTGGGGGGGGGGCGGGTAATGCCCACTCCCACGTCTTTCTAGAGATGTGCTCTGTAAAATCCTGCTGGCACTGTTGTGATTAGGACCTTTGTTTCTAGTGCTGGCTGTTTACAGGCTGAGTAATCTGATTATCTTATAAAGGTCACTAGGCTATTTCCACCTGCTGTCTGAGGTTTAAATGTCTGAGATTCAGCATGTGCAGCAAGATAAGAGATTCAAGCTTAGGCATTTCTTAAAAGCCTTACATTTTCTTATTGTTACGTGGTATTTGAAAGATAACTACGAATTTATATTTTGGTTTTTTTTTTCTTTTTTTTTTTCAGGCAGCAGGTATATTGTGATGGGCCACATCTACCATAAGAGAAGGCAGCTACCTACAGCTCTGCTTCAGGTCCTGAGAGGGCGCCTCCGACCAGGAGATGGACTTCTCAGGAGCAGCAGCAGCTATGTGAAAAGATTTAACCGGAAAAGGGATGGGCAAGTGCAAGGGGCAATTCACACCCAGTGCATTTGAAACATACCAGCCTGGCATTTCTGGATCATAAGAGACTTGGAATTCAGCAGCAAGACAGGAAAGGCCTATCATTAAGTAATCGGATTTTCCTTTAGAACAGGGCACACAGCTCCTTTAGGAACTAGTTGCAAAGTGCCAACTCTCATCTTCAGGTTGTCACTTTTGTACAAAATACTTCATAAATGGTTATGCTTCTGAGCTCTGTGGTGAAGTTATTCAACTGGTGTGCCAGTTACTCACACAAGCTCAGATAACTGACCTGTCCAGTTAACAGATCACTGCTTCATGTTGTTTATTTTTAATTATTTTAATTTAAATACATTCTTCAGTAGAAATAGTTCACAAAAACATTTCCTTGATTTTAAATATACAATTTTGAATAGTTTATATCATGTATCAAACCAAATTTTATACTAAAACCATCACATTTTAAATTCTGTACATAACAGTAAGTGCACTAGTCAGACGTATGAAATGTCATTTAGATCACATTTAGATCAAACACTAAAGTCAGAGCCCGAGACAAGTATTAAAGTTTTACATTTAGAGTACTGAAGGGCTTATTCAAGCAAACAAATGTTTGTTCAAACAAGTGTTCCTGATGTACCAAAATATAAGATACAGTTTATTTTCATGCCTCCCTGCTTCTAAAATCCTATGTTTTGTGCCATACTGGCAGCTATCCCAATACCAAACATATTCTGGGTGTATCTGATGTCATTTTTCTATTAAGACCAAGTATCATGTTTGTGTTTGTAAAGCAGTAAATCTTTCTGTGAAATCAGATCTTGGATGCACCTGGTTTTTTCAGCCTCACTGAGCCCCAAAAGGTTTGGGAAAAAGCATTTCTCAAACTTACTCCAAAAACCCTGGAACCAATATTTAATGACGGCTTGCAAGCACGTGAATTTTAAACGCTTTCCAGTTGGCTTGAAAAAGATTTAATCACGAACTGAATTTATTATTGATTTTATACCTCAGCCCACAAAGACATTAACAATTTTTTTTCAGAAGACCAAGCTGTGCTTTAATTTGAAACGCTGTGAATAGAGACACTGATAATCCATGGTTGAAGATTACTGCCTAAAGAAAGATAGAAAAAAGAACTCCACTGAGGAGACAAAAACAGTCCATTTGGTATCAGATGAGATGCACTCTGGAGCTCAGGATGTGTCATTAGTCTGTAATGGCACAGAGTCTTTAAAGGCCTCGAAGAAGCACTATATACACACAGGATGTCAGGACAGCACAGAGAGACTGTAAGACATAACAACTGATTGTGACGGGAGATACTGTTACCTTATTTGTCCCAAACAGGGGGCAAAGAGGTAAAATAAAAGTTGAGAGGTTCTGACTATGCCGTGGTAAAGCATTAACTGAGGGATTTTTTTAGCGAATTTGCCAAGAATGAGTTGTGCCCAAGCTTATTAAAAATTATCTTAGAATTGCTTTTTGGGAATCCACTGCATTATTACACAAACCATTGGCAGTAGATTAGAGTATGCAGTGAATGAAGAGCTTCTGGGTTAGTTTTCTTAAGGATAAAAATTAACTAAGACAGAAGTAGCACCGGTCACAAAAACCAAAGCCGAATTTTTGAATGTCAAATGGCTAAGTGGTGATCCTGAGTAACATGGTGGAGAAAATTACAAAATGGCCAAATAGATAAATTATTAGTTGGATGGCCAGATGTTAGAGCATAAAGAGAAGTGTTATAAATAGCTCTGGTTTAAAAGATAGAAAAAAAGTCACTTTGATATAAGCCTGAGGGTTAGGGTTTGATTAGATTGCTTTGATAATAGTTTCTGAGAAGTTTTGGAATCACACCAAAAGTGCCAAAACTGTGATCTGTGTGATACTTGGAGGTCACATGGTTAGTATGTACACCTTGGCAAACACAAGCAGGCCAGTTTCTTAGAAACGTTAAACTTAAGGCCATCATTCAAGACCAGGTTTGCAATGAGAGATGAGCGAGGCTCGGGACTTCCCTGGCGGTCCAGTGGTTAAGACTCCGTGCACTCCCACTGCAGGGGGTTCGGGTTCAATTCCTGGTCAGGGAACTAAGATCCTGCATGCCAAGAGGCACCGCCAAAAAAAAAAAAAAAAAAAAGAAAGTGATTGAGGCTCAAATGAGGTAGAACAGTGGTGCATATGGGGATATATGCACGGGAGGCGGTGCACAACAGGCTGGGAATTCCAGGTTAGGCAAAAAAGTTTAAGGAGAGTCTTCTCAATATTCAGTCAGTACCTTCAGTACAATCTTTTAATTTTATGGAAAATTTTAATTCCCAAATTCACTGTAGTTCCAAATCCTTTTCTCCTGTTGATAGATTTTCCTTAGCACGTGGGTTTGTGCTCCAAAGACTAAAGGATCACGGGCACAATAGAATACCTTGTTGCCTTCAAGAGGAGCTCAACACATCCCTCCTTCCATTCAGCTGTTGGAACTCAAGCCGAAAAAAGTGTTTTTCTTTTGGTAGGGAAAGGTCCATAAAACATACTTTTTTTTTTTTTGTACTAGCTTTTAACTGTCTTTGAAAGGTATCACTTAGCACTGTTTATATTTCTCTTAAAATCATTTTTAAGGTTGATCAAACACAGGTATATGCAAACACCTAAAAACTGACCCACTACCTACAATGAGTAACTTCAGTTTCGGGTACAGGACTTTATCATTTAAAAAATATAGCACTTATTTCTTTAGTTGAATTTGGTCCAAATTGGATCAAGCGGGGTGTGATCTCCTAGGAAATGTCTTTTTTGGTATCTTGTTCCAAGTATCCAGAAGTACTTCAGAATATTTCAATTTATTAAAAATCCTTCCCCCAAGTACTTATAAGACATTACTTTGCTCATGAGAGATCACCATTCTCATTTTAAGGACAAGAAATCTGACACTTATGGGTAATGGCCTCAGTCATGAGGCTAAGTGTGTAGATTTAAAAGGTCACCGCACTGGCTCTTTAGTATCAGAAACACACAAAGATGCAGGGAGTTTGCCTAACAAATGAACAGAAATAGGGAAAGAACTTTTATTTGCAGATTCCAGGAAGGTAGATTACAAACAGCAGCAAATCTCAGAGTCTCTTAATAACACTCCAGGCCACTTGAAATATAAAAAGGTAATTGTTTTACTTTAGAAAATATCTCTGAAAGTTCACAATTTTTTAAAACTACTGCAGGACATTAACTAAAGTGCAAATCCTGCAGAATTTGGGTAGGAGAAAAAAGCCTTACCAATATTATGAAAATACTTTTTATGAAATGGTTTCAAGGATTGTGAACCTGGCAGATGAAATATAACAAGCATTGAAAATACTTTTAGCAAAGGAAATCTGTTGATGCAAATTAAACATATATACAAGCCCAAAGACTGTGTAGAAAAAGCCTAACAGTATAACAAATGTGCATTCTACTACTTGGATTATTGAAAGCAAAATAGCTGTAATACGTATATTTTATTGAGTAGCAGAAGCTTGTCAAATACTCGTAGAAAAGCAGCTTTTGAAACTCAGTATGTTATAAGAATGCACGTTTTTCCAAAAATTACTTTTGAAGCACTAAAGCTCTGTAGTTGATAAAACTATAAAATGTCTGTGTATTTATATGGTGATAGAAACTGCAAAAGGCTTTATACTATTAAATACATATATGAAATTAACATATTCCTGGCCTGAGGATTCCCACAAAATTTACTTTTGTACAATTAGGCAATGCCAACATCTACAGAAAATATGTTAACCAACCAACCACTGTTTCATTAGAAACCGCACCAAATCCAATGTCAAAAACATTACTTTATTTTTCTAGGGTGAAATGTCCTATTACGTACAAAAAGAACTGCTGTTTAAATTTGCCACAATCTCTTAAAAACATAGCAATCTATTGCCTACAGGTAGGAAAGTTCTTGCTGCAACAAGTTTTAAATGATTAAGCCCATCTATATCTATATATATATGAATAAATAGTACAGAAATACTGTGACATGATGAGATGCAGAATAATTTTATAATTCATTAAAATGTAGGATTCTTGCATCAGCACAGTGCATACAATATGTAACATTTTTTAAAAGTAAAAGGACAAAATAACCTATATTTGACTACTTCCATGTTAGTATTTTAAGCAAAAACTTTGTTTCCATGTTTTCAATATTGAGCAATTAGTCTCTTTAGTTTGTAAGCATAAGTTTAAGTGATATTTTTATGTACAAAAAGGAATGGGCTTCATTAGATAAAATTAACCCAGAATAACTTGTACACCTGAGCCTGTAAGAAGAAAGAACTGGGAACTGTAGCAACGTCTTTCTTTTAAGAAACTAAGGTCCGGGAAAGGTTTTGCATAGCAGGGTGATATTAAACAGAAAGAAACTTTTAAAAAACAATAAATGGATAAATTCCAGAACTTGGTAGGACAAAGCTAATACGAATTAGTGCAAAATCTAGTAAAATTTTTGCAAAGCTGCATAAACCAACTATGGCAGATCTCACAGAAGCTATTATTACAATGAAGAAATACAACATGTAAGATTAGAACACTGAAAGGAAAAACATGCAAAATACGCCTTCCTCTGCTGCTTCCATTTTTTTCCCCTACTGTTTACACTACTTCTTCTTATGTGGGAAAAAACTCAACCAACAAACAAATACAAAAAGGATGAAGTCATTTTAAAAAATGCCCTTCATAAAAAATAAGTAGTGGTCTGTAACTGATAATTTGCCTGGTATCATATAACGTACAGATGAAGGCAATGTGTATTTTGTCACATTACCTTTTTTATTAGTCTGATCAATTGATGCAACAGGATTAGCACCCCTGAATATTTTTCTTCGATGTGATGACAGTGGGCTGGGAATTATAAAATGAAGGACCACTACTACCCTGGAGAAATCCAGGTACAATCAGATCCTTCTGCCTTTTATTTACCTTGCAGCCCTCCCTTTCCCCTCAATGGCTTACAGAGAATCATTAGCGCACATTCAAAGACACCGTCTGTGGGAGAAAAATTATCTCCATTTATTTTGTTTCATATACATCCATAGTTGAATTTTAATACAAAAAGAAAAAAAATTAGAATCTGACAAATGTTTACAAACAAGATACCTTCAAATAGATTTTACTCATTTTAACCTGGTGCAGAGTAAATGACAAATTGTACTGTTATATTCAAGGCAACAGAGTCTGTAGTCCAGGACCACTTAGCCCAACCTTTATGCAAGCTTAATTTTTATCTACTATGAACAATAAACTCATTGTTGATTCCCAGTTGTGTGTGTGTGCACATGTGTACATAGCAGCTCCTTTCATAGAAAGAAAAGACATCTAGAGGTCGTCTTGTACTTTTACCTACAGGAATCATGATAAGATACAGAATGGATTACATGTAACCGGGGCTGGATTTTATAAGAAAAAATAATTAGCTGACAAATGAGGGCAGCAATAAAAAAGCGTCTTTTTTGCAACAATAAATAAATACAGTCGAAAGTTTTCTGTGAGACTCTAAACCAGCTTCTTCACTGAAGAGCAGACGTGGCATTTCCATGGAGTTACACTTGACCCCATATTATCATTTTTTCTCTCTTTCTTTCTTTTTTTTTTTTCTTCAATAAACAAAGTTTTCCCGCTTCTGCCACAATAGTAAAACCATTTGATCTTGACAAGATAATGGTGTCGTTGACTTTGCTTTTCCCTTGTCCGTTGGACAAAATTGGCCAAGAATATAATTGGACTGTTATGACCAATAAAAACGAAGTTTAGGTCAAGTCTTGTCAGGATAACCTGACTAAAAACATCTGGCTCCTTAATTTAAAACAGTTCAGACAACCAGATTCTTGCTGTGTTTTATGTTAGGTTAACACGCTGAACTTTAAGAAGCTGTAGACTGCAGTTTGTTGTTATGAGACCTACAGAATACAGAAAAAAGGGAACAATTAAGCACCCTTCATTTTTGAAAACAGTGATGCTTTATGTGGATGCCAAGGTCAGTCTGTCTGGGGAAAGCAGCCATGTTCTTTCATTCACCCTTGGCAAGCAAATATATGAGAACAAGTAAGAAATTTTTACCCTATAAAATTAAAAATTTTCATTGTACACTAAACATGATAATTCACTGGAAAAAGCCAATATTAAAAAAAAGAAATATAAATATATATACATATATATATGTCCAATACATTTTTAGCCAAAGGGACAAATAGAGACATTTACAGAAGCATTACCATTGTGGTAAAAGTGTGTGTGTGTGTGTGTGTGTGTGTGTGTGTGTGTGTGTGTGTGTGTACGCGCACGTTTATTTACATTGAGTTGGGGAATATGAAGGAAAAAAAATAAAATATTAAAAGGAGAGAAATAACAGTATTAAAATCACATTTTTCTATTAAATTTCAGAAAGTGTCCTTTCTAGTTTCACAGTTTTATTAACAACTTTTGTTAGTAAACCAAGTAACTGTACAACTGTACAAGTATGTTCTATTGCAATAGTGTATATAAATACAGTCTTCTCGGAGTTTACAATTCTTAAATACATTGTTCAACATGGCTGCTAGAATAAATTGTTTACTACTATACATCTTTTTTTAAACATTAAAAAATTATATTAACTCATCTGAACTCTGGGGGGCAATTTTGAATTAGGTAATCAAGTGGTACAATAAAAGAGTGACCCCAACATCCAGTTCTGATTCCAGTTAAAAATTCAGACTAAAGATATCACAATCTGTAAGAAAAGAAAGAACATGGATGATATAAATGATGAATTATAACAAAGAACAGTTATGAAAATAATGCTGGAGATCACAAATTAAAAATGGGGAAAATACAGCAAAGGAAACCCTGGAAATCCATAAAAAATAATAGTTCAGTGACTGGCTACATATATGTTTCATTCTGCCCTAAATCTGGAAATCAACAAAAATCCCCTAACATCTCTTCACAGATCATTTTATTTACATAAGCAGACTTGAGCAAACTTCTCAGTTGGCTCCCATGTTCTTTAAGAAAAATTACATAAACCACAATATAATAAAAAGCTACATGAAACCACCAAATGGCAAGCTCTCCCGAGTGGCCCCTTCACCGTGCAGACCCAGCCTCTGGGCCTCCTCTCCTTCCCCCAGTCCCTGGGTTTTGCAGCAGGCCCACCTCAGCAGTTGCCGCCACCACCCACCCTCTGCGTCCTGCCTGCCAGCCTGGCAGCAGGGTGGGATTCAAATCCTCCAGCTTCTACTTCCACCAAAGGCTAAATAAAGCCTTTTCAGCTGAAAAAAGCTGTTTTAGAAATTTAATTGGAGTAATAACTACAAGAGGTACGAAGCAAGAAGCAAAAAAGCACGGAAGGCTTATAGTAAGTTGTGGTCCTCTGCCCTATCTTTACTCAACCTGAAAACCAGGCTCTCTAGGATGAATGACTTGGAACTTTCAGTTCTTAGGTAGTTAGATTTCTTACACTACTATTTCTTATTTTATCAACTTTATATTGTTTAAATCCTGCTATGGCAAACAAGAACTGAGCTCATGTAACCATTTTCCCTCCTCCCTTCTTGAGTACAAGTTTTATTTTTCTGTAATTTAAAATTAAATCTTTCCATGCTTTGTCTGTAGACATTCCAAAAGTTGAAAATCAATGTACTGTTTACATGACTATGTAAATATTTTTCTCTGTAGCACCTACTCTTTTGCTAGGAGGGCATTCTTAGTAACCTATACAACTTTTTGCCTTTCATGGAGTTTCTAATTGACTTTCATTTGCCCCCTTACATTCTTAAGTTATCTAATGTATGAATCAATTTTTTTCCCTCCAGACGCATCCCTCTTGGGAGTGCTCCATTCTCCTGCTCCAATTTGAACTGCCTGCTGCATGGGCCTGCTGTACAAATGTCACTCTGGGTCAGAGTCGTTCTCTTTGCTTTCTTGAAATCCAAGGTCTTTTGTTTTCTTGATTTGCTTCTTTATTTTGCTAGTGCACATCTTAAAATACCTTGCTAAGAAAGTATGCAAGGAAAAGAAGCCCTTTCTGAATCCTTATATGACTTGAAAATGTACTTATTCTGCCTCTACGCTTGACTGGCTAGACACAGACTTCATTTTTCCTCAGACTTTTGGATTTATTCTTCCATAATCCTCTAGCATTCCACGTTGCTAGAGAAAAGTCTGATAACCAGTCTAATTCCTGTTAATCTATAAGTTGTTTTATCCTCTTTACAAGCTTTCAGAAGAGCTTCTTCCATCCTTAGCCTCTGGAGATTTTACAGTGATGTGTATGTGCGGCGGACCTTGTCGCACTTGTCCAGCTGGCTTACACGTTTGTTTATCCACTCCACCCCATCTCCCTATCCCACAGGAACATGAGCTCCGTGGAGAGCAGGAACTTGGTTTGTTCTGCTGCTATAGTCAATTCTGACACACAGCCGGGGCTCAATAACCATTTTCTGAATGAACAGTTTTGCTTGGATTTGAAGTTGTGTGCCTCTCACTGGTTTGGAAATTTTTCTTATATTAGAGTAGTCTTTTGATAATTTCCTCTCCTCTGTCTTCTCTGTTCTTTCTCATGGGAATTTCCATGAAATGAATATAGATACTTTGTAACATTTTCTTCTTTCCTATTTTTCATCCCCTTGTCGTTTTGCTCTTTACACTGAGAGGTCCTTGATTTTAACTTTCAATGTGTGCAGTAAGTTTAAAAAAATTTCCAGTTACTCTCTTTTTCTCAGATTGTTCTTTATTTCTAATGTCCTGTTCACTGTTTTGCAGATGCAGTATCTTCTAAAATTTCTCTCGGGACATGACTTAGAGGCTTGTTTTGTTTTTTTAAAGCTCTCTCTTGTTCTCTCTGGAATCTATTTTTCGGTTACACCTTGACCTTTTTCTCCTTTACACTGCAGGCTTTCCTTACCTATCTGTCCGTCCCTGTCTGTTCCCACTTATGAAGAGCAAGTTAACAGCCTAGATGGGTGCCTGGAGAACCCTGTGCATGTGTGTGTGGCTTACTGACTGGCAGGCTTTGCTTTAGATCAGAGTTTTCAGTCTCAACACAACTGACATTTTGGAGCTGGACAATTCTTTGCTGTGAGGGCTATCCTACGCACTGTGGGACGTTTAGCAGCATCTCTGGCCTCTACTGATTAGATGCCAGTACCACTAACCACCTCCAAGTGTGACAAATGGCAATGTCTCTAGGCATCGCTAAATATCCCTTACGGGGTCGGGGTGAGTAAATTATCCTGTTGAGAGCCCCAGAGTTAGAATGAGGGAGCCGATCCTTCAGAGATCAGGGGAATTTTCCTCTGGGTCCCATTCTCTTCTGTCTAGTTCTCTGCAGACGGTTTATTCTCCTTCTTTGGAGAAGAACCCTGTGTTCTTCCAGTTCTTTGGGCTGCCTACGCAGGCTGCACACTGGGGTTAAAGGAGGCTGTGACTAGCCCAGATACCGATCTTCAGTTAACCCCTCTCTCCTCCCACTCTCTAGAGCCTTCGAGTCTATTTCAGAGTCTCCGTGTTGGAGGCCGTCTGGGGTCCTACTGGTCGGCAGGCTGTCACGTCCACTGAGGAGCCCAGCCCGCGAGGAGGAGTCTGGCTGCGCTGGCCCGCCTTCGTCGGCCGGTCGCCTTCCATCTGCTGAAATCTCATCAGCTAACTAACTTCTACCATATTCCTTTCACCACTCTGAGCTTATCCCTTTCTATTCCTTTATTATTATTTTCCTGGGGACTCTGTCATATTAAAGTTAAGTCCTCTTCCCTTTTAAGTTTTACAGCCGACGGGTTAACAGATAGGCAACGATAGAAATGGGACAGTTGCAGAGATTCTGTGGAGTCTCTTGGTTGGTGGGCTATACAGCCGGCCCGCCCACCTGCTTTCCTTCCCTCCTTGCCTATAGTTTTTGACTCCTTCGCTGAGAAGGTGATTGGATACTTCAGTTGTGCTTGTCCTTCACTTTTAGTTTATGCAAACTGACTCTGAAGTACAGTTCTTGATCTACCTTGTTACAGGAGAAGGAGAGAAACAAAATACCCTGAAGATTTGCCTCAGAGAAAAATGACTAGGTAGAGCACTGATTCTTATGCTTTGGTATGCAGAGTCCCTTGGGAGTTCATTAGGGAATACAGATGCCCAGACCCCGGCCCAGCCAAGATCTACCCAGTCTGACTAGGGAGGATCAAGCTTGCGGGCTGGTGGATGGGGGATGGTGAACAATGAATCTCAGGGCTACAGAGCGGTGGCAGCTCTCAAAGAAAAGGGAAACAGGCTTCCGTTGAAAGGAAGAAAGTCATGGGCTTGGGAAGGAGCAGGTGCGGAAGGTCAGAAACAGAAGGCACGAAGGTCACAGCACCTGACTAGCATGCAAAGCTGCTCAATGTTTTTATGTTACTAGAGGTTCAAAGAAAAGGTCTGCGGACTTGGATTAAAGTCTAGTTTTGCCCACAGAAAAAATCCAGAAGAACAAAACAATTCATGATTTCAAAGACACAGCAAACACAAATGAAAGAGAAAGCGCTTAAATCCCCACTTCGTGGTCTTCCCCTTACTCTACCCTACAGAACAGTCTTTTTTTAAAAACATTATTTTGTTGAATTCTACCAGTCTTTGAGCATTTCACCTACTATATATATGCTATGTTGAGTATTAGTTTCATAGTTTAAAAAAAATTTTTTTTGGCCGCGCGGCTTGCGGGATCTTAGTTGCCCGACCAGGGATAGAACCCCGGCCCCCTGCAGTGAAAGCACCAAGTCCTAACCACTGGACCGCCAGGGAAGACCCAGAACAGTCATTTTTATACTTCCGTAAACTCAGTGAGAGCAAGAACTCTTACTACTACTATCTTTGTATGTGCCCCATGGCATTTAAGACAGCATCTTACATTCTGTAAGCATCTGATAAATGCTTTTTGAATTTTAAAAAGTGACTATAATTTTAAGCAGATCATAAACAAACCCAGCAATTTCTCGCTAGGAACTGAATTAGTTCAGAGCGCTGAACACATCTGCTTACCTGCTAGCCTTGAATCCTTTCAATTTCTGTACAAAGAATGATTCAAGAACTTCTGCACACTGGTAAAAAGGGGAGTCACTTGGATTGTAGTAACGACAATTATCAAAAATTTTGGTCATATCTGCTACAAATTCCGTCAGCTTTTCATAATATCTTCTTTGTACTCTTTCTTCCATGGTGGCAAGGTCTTAAAAACACAAAATGTAAAAGATTTTCAAAGCTTTAAGGTTGTTCCAATGTGAATACTGCCTGCAGTTCTGACAAATAAGAATACATAACATCTTGCCCAAGCAGTCCTGGAACCAGGCTGGTTTACCAGTGAAGACTACGTAGCAATTCTTGAAGAAAATAGAAGCACTTTTCCAATTTTGTTTTTGATTCAGGGTCTACAAGATAAATCCTGGCTACTGTTAAGAAGGGTCTTTTACTTTCAATTAACTACAGAGACGAGCTCTTTATTCAATTGGTTTGAAACAAAGGAAACACTACACCAACATGAACAATACATATCTAAGTATAACACACTTTCACATGCAAACAATTGATTAAATACCTTACATGTACAAAGAGAAGGAGGAGTCCAGAATTAAGAATAAAATCTCTGTGGTTTTGTGAGCCTTGTATTAGACTTTAATAATATAATTTTGTTTCCTTTTAAATTTTTATTGTTACCTTTTATTGGTGACAAGTGATACTGACTTACCGATTATGTTGGTAATGATATAAAGTGTCTACTTAAAATAAACTTAAGGGGAAAATATTAGCTGATATGAATAAAAATAGCAGTATGTAATAGTAGAGATAGTATGCAGAAATGAAAAAAATTACTAGGGTGGTACACAGGTAACTGCTTTGGAATACTGAGCTAAATCCACCCAAAATAACAGTGGGTCGCAGGAGACAGTTGTGCTTGAAGGAAAATTCCATATACAATATGACATAAAAACCTGGGAGAGTAAAAGGTCAGTGATCTCAAATCAATCTAGGATTGATAGATAACACAATTCCTAACTAAATCTCAATAATTATTTTAGAATTTGAGAAAATAATTTTAAAGTACATTCAAAAAATAAAAGTGTAAGAATATCTAAAAAACATTTGAAAAATAAAAGTAAAGGGAGAAAATTTAATCTATGAGACATTAAAAAAAATTATAGGGACTTCCCTGGTGGCGCAGTGGTTAAGAATCCACCTGCCAATGCAGGGGACATGGGTTCGAGCCCTGGTCCGGGAAGATCCCACAGGCTGCGGAGCAACGAAGCCCATGTGCCACAACTACTGAGCCTGCATGCCTAGAGTCCACGCTCCGCAACGAGAGAAGCCACCGCAATAAGAAGCCCGCGCACCGCAATGAAGACCCAATGCAACCAAAAATAAATAAATAAATTTATATAAAAAAATTTATAAAGCTGTGATAACAAAAAGTGTGGCATTGAACAACATGATACAAACATTAATGGAACTGAATTCAAAACAGGAACAGACCTAACTGTATTCAACGTAAGAATTTCACCTATGTTGAGGATGTCATTTCAAATAAGCAGACAGGAAGAATTCATTAATAAATTGGGTTGAGGCAACTGCCTACCTATATTTGAAGAAAAATTCTATCTCACACTATATGCCAAAGTAATCCGAGGTGGATTAAAATTTAAGGACAAAAATGAATGTAGTTAATCACTGAATTATGCATATAAAAGTAGTTAAAATGGCAATTTTATGTTATACATATAATATTTTAACATACAAACACATCTTTGATAGTTCCAGTTTACGCAGGTAGGGGAAAAACGTGTAAACAAGAACAACTGCAAAAATGCACCCAGCCTGATTAAATTCCAAACAAGACTTGGGCTCATCCATTCTGTGTAGGTCACATAAGCTGTACAGGTAGGCAGAAAGCTTAACACAGCCCGCCAGAATATCACCATATTCAGACTTAAGTTCTGGGCACTTCCGGACCGACTAATTGTAATAAAGTATGTGAGTAGTGTTTGGACATTTTATGATTTCAACTTAATTAGTATCCCTTAAAAAAAAAAAAAAAAGTACTAGGAGAACATACAGGTAAGTATTTATGTATCTGGGGTAGGGAAAAAGGCTAAAAATACAACTCTAAAGGTAGAATTCATAATGATTAATAGATTTGAATTTAAAAAATGTTAAAAACTATCATATGACCAAAAAATTGCCATAAAACATTAAAATATCCTTAGTTTATAAATAACCCTTAAGTAACACTGACAACAGTATGAATATCTCAAGAGCAAAATGGCAAAATACATAAATAGGGAACTCATGCAGAAGTACAAACAGTAATAAGCACATCACTAGTTACTGAAGACAGGCAAAGCCAAACAGTCACTTCCTTTGCCCAAATTAGCAGAAATTAAAAATTATATAACATCAGTCTATTAACAGAGGCTACCTCTAAAGGTGGATGAAAGTGGTGGTAAATTTTACATTTTACTCCCTATATCTCTGTAACATCTGCATTTGTACATCAAACATATTCTTTCGAAATAAATATTTGCAAAGAAAAATTTTTCTCCTCGAAAGAGTGATAATGCTCAGGGTTTTCAAGTGTGCAGAGAAAAGGGTACAGATACACGCTATCAGTGGAAACTGGTTCAATCTGCTGAAGTGCAATTTGAAAATACTTACCAAAAGCCTAAAAAGTATACATACCCTTTGGTACAGAAATTCTATAACGTCATACAATTAAAAACGATGTAGGGGGACATCCCTGGTGGTGCAGTGGTTAAGAATCTGCCTGCCAGTGCAGGGGACACGGGTTCGAGCCCTGGTCAGGAAGACCCCACATGCCACTGAGCAACTACGTCCGTGTGCCACAACTACTGAGCCTGTGCTCTAGAGCCCATGAGCCACAACTACTGAGCCCCCATGCCACAACTACTGAAGCCCATGCGCCTAAAGCCCGTGCTCCGCAATGAGACGCCACCGCAATGAGAAGCCTGCACACCACAACAAAGAGTAGCCCTGTTCACCGCAACTAGAGAAAGCCCACACACAGCAATGAAGACCCAATGCAGCCAAAAGTAAAATAAATAAATAAATAAATTTATAATCAATCAATCAATCAATCACGTTAGTCTGTCTCTTTCCAGACATTTGCTATGCATCTCTAAACACAGGTACGTACCCTTAGAAAACATACAACTGTTTACTGCTTAAAACCTAGGGATTGCTCTGTAACTTTCCTATTTCTTTCAACAATATGCTTGGGAGACCTGTATTATCTGTATGTACATACCCACATAAAATGCTGTTTATCTTGGTGGTATTAAAAAAAGAAAAGAAAAAGACAGGAAAACATTCTAGCTCTTCAAGAAAAGAATTTTGGCTAAATAAGTTAAGGCATATTCAATTTACAGACTATACAAAGCCATTAATATCATGTTATTGAAGATTAATGACACAGGAAAATGACTGCCAGACACAAACATTTACTATATGATCTCAATATTTTTCTTTTTTAAAAAAAAAATATATGTTTTCAATTTTTACACATACACACACACACGAACACACCAAAATGTGGTAGCATTCAGTGAGAAAAAGATCAAAAGTGCATTGATCTTTTCTTACTTTTTTTATTTCCTAAATTTTCTATAATCACGTTATTTTTAGAAGCAAAAGACATCTATTTATTTAAATAAACACCCCAGGTACTTTCTCAAAGGAGATTATTCAAATCTGAAATGTGTATAATGATTAATTTCTTCTATCTTAGACATGAGGATAGAGGTAACGGCTACTTACTTATGGTTTTTCTTCCCAAAGATAAGCCCTCATTTATCTCTTCTTCATGTTTCCACATCTTTGAAGTTGCCGTCAATACAACCCCTGTCTTTTCTTTTCTTTTATTTCTTAAAAACCTGGTTGAACTTTAATTCCTTTAATTTTTTCCTTTTATTTTATTTTATTTATTTATTTTTTTATAGCTACTTTATTTATTTATTTATTTTTGGCTGTGTTGGGTCTTCGGTTCGTGCGAGGGCCTTCTCTAGTTGCGGCAAGCGGGGGCCACTCTTCATCGCGGTGCGGGGACCGCTCTTCATTGCGGTGCGCGGGCCTTTCACTATCGCGGCCCCTCCCGTTGCGGGGCACAGGCTCCAGACGTGCAGGCTCAGTAGTTGTGGCTCACGGGCCCAGCTGCTCTGTGGCATGTGGGATCTTCCCAGACCAGGGCTCGAACCCGTGTGCCCTGCATTAGCAGGCAGATTCTCAACCACTGCGCCACCAGGGAAGCCCTCCTTTTATTTTTAAACTGAGGTATAATTGACATAGAATACTGTGGTACCTTTATGTATACAATGCGATGATTTTTTGTTTTAATTTATATATTTTTGGCTGCGTTGGGTCTTCGTTTTTGCGCAGGCTTTCTCTAGTTGTAGTGAGTGGGGGCTACTCTTTGTTGCGGTGCGGTGGCTTCTCATTGCGGTGGCTTCTCTTGTTGCAGAGCACGGGCTCTAGGCACACGGGTTTCAGTAGTTGCAGCACGCGGGCTCAATAGTTGTGGCACATGGGCTTAGCTGCTCCGTGGCATGTGGGATCTTCCCGGACCAGGGATCGAACCCGTGTCCCCTGCATTGGCAGGCGGATTCTTAACCACTGCGCCACCAGGGAAGTCCCAATGCGATGATTTGATGTTTGTATATATTGAGAAATGATCACCACAATACTTTTATTTAACATCCATCACCGCATATAGTTACAAACTTTTTTTTTTTTGGTGATGAGAACTTTTAAGATCCGCTCTCCTAGCAACTTTCAAATACACAATAAAACCATACCCATTTAAAAAATGCTTAGCTGGCCATCTGGAATATTTTCATCAGCTAGAGCTAATTTTTTGGCAGTTTTGGAAGCTTTTAGCTATGTTTTAATTTCTATAACTTCTTTCATAGATAAAGTATTTTTAATATAATCACCGGTAGCTGTTAATCTTTTTTTTTTTTTTTAATTTTATTTATTTATTTATTTATTTATGGCTGTGTTGGGTCTTTGTTTCTGTGCGAGGGCTTTCTCTAGTTGCGGCAAGTGGGGGCCACTCTTCATCGCGGTGCGTGGGCCTTCTCACTATCGCGGCCCCTCTTGTTGCGGAGCACAAGCTCCAGACGCGCAGGCTCAGCAATTGTGGCTCACGGGCCCAGCTGCTCCGCGGCATGTGGGATCTTCCCAGACCAGGGCTCGAACCCGTGTCCCCTGCATTGGCAGGCAGATTCTCAACCACTGCGCCGCCAGGGAAGCCCAGCTGTTCATCTTAATACAGTAAATCCCCTACATATGAATGAGTTCTGTTCCGAGAGCACGTTCGTAAGTCTGACAAAGTTAGCCTAGGTACCCAACTAACACAATCAGCTATATAGTACTATATTATAATAGGTTTGTAATACTTTTCACACAAATAATACATAGAAAACATTTTTAATCTTACAGTACAGTATAGTACTGTATACTTGAAAAGTATACAGTAGTACCAGCTACATCACCGATGCTTTTACGCTTGCTTCCAGACATCCTGGGCTTGAAATAAAGATACTGTACTACTGTACTCTATACAGTACTGCACAGTAAAGTACACAAAAGCACAACCACTTGTAGAGGATGCACACATGTGACAATGTACACCAGACACGTGAACTAACTTACAGGACTGGACATGTGAATGCACGTTTGCATCTTTGAAAGTTCGCAACTTGAAGGTTTGTTATGTAGGGGACTTACTGTACAGTTACTTGTAGCTGTTATTTAGTACCATTTTTATTTTCTGGGCAATGAGGCTATATTCTCTTGGATTTCTACCTTTGCTCTCCTTTAGGAAAAGATGAAGAAGAGGTGACAGGAAAGATGAGAGGCTCATAAGGATCCCAATCCGTTCACTGATTTCATTCATTATACAGTAGAGAATACTCTGCTCATCCTTTGATTTAGCTACTCCTCTACTGATAGCTATTTATTTCATTTTCAGTATTTCTGCAATTATGAACACTGCTGTGATGAACAACATACCTGTGCACATGTAAATCCTAAGAGGTGAAACTGCTGGGTCCAAAGGTACACATACTTGAACTTTAATACGTACTCCCAGTTTATCCTACAAATGACCATATACCAGTTTGGACTCCCAGCAGTCTTGCTCAGCATATCTTCATGATATATCAATTTTTTGGATGATAAATGAAGTAGCTGCTGAGACTTCTGAAAAAACTCCATGTTCAACTCAAGCACTTACCCATAGGTTCCTTAATAACACCGTAATAATCTGGTGCATCATTAGGATCCACTGGTTCAAGGAAAGGCCAGGCCATCTTATGGGCCTATAATGAAAAAAAAAAAAAAAAAAAAAAAAGACATCATTATTGTCAGGTGGAAATGATAATTTCACTTAAGTTCCCCATTTGAGTTCTTGCATCCATCGACCTTTAAACTGGAAAAGTCAGTTTTAAACTCGAGAGATGAAATTATTTATACTTAGATGATTTTGGCTGTGGTCACAAATTATCTCAGACGAGCATGCTCTGTGATAATGGTTCTCAAAGAGAGGTGTGGGACCTTAGCCTGCAGCGGGGATGGTGGCGCACTAGTTTAGGGGTCAAGGAATCTGTACTCTGGTCCCTTCACGATGACCTGCCAGCTGAGCGATGTTGGCACTGCAATCACACCTATTAAACTGGAGTGGGATGGGTTCCAAGTGTGGAATGGTTACCTCTGCAGGCTAATGACGTGGCAGAGGTGTGATGGTGATGTTAAATAACATTCAACCACATATCGAGACTATTGTTCTCGTTTCAGTTCTTTCAACGCTTCTCATTATGATTACAACAGGAGGAAGTGTCAATCTAGCACTCCTATGTCTGGAATACATCTCTAATACTTGCTAATCTTAGAAGCCACCCCCATCTTCCTTCTTATTTTTAATAAGGGAGGGAAGGCTTTGGCTCAGAGCCTTAGATAAGCATTTGTATCTTACTAGAATTTAATCAAATTGCTTTTCAATCAATGGTGGTAAGATAGTTTTCTTTAAAAATAAAATTTAGGTTAAAAATAATGAGTCATTTTAAACATGAGCATTAGCTAAACAACAGCTGAGCTAGTGTGTGGCTCTGGTTAACCTCACGGCGTCGGCACGGGAAGGACTGAAGTCTGTGGAGCACTTCAGCTGGGAGTCACTAGATAGTCAGGTGCTCTAAGATTGTAAAGGTCAAACCCCAGGCGTGTTTCCAAGGTCACGCTGGTTGATTTCATCTTTAAATGCTGCGCAGAGAGTGGTTTCTCACCTGTAAAGAACGCAGCACCCTCTTCAAACCCTCATAATCTTTCTCTGTTAGCGGCGTGAGCACTGTCATGGCATCCTCTGTTGACTGGCACTGTGGACAGACATACTCGTCAATGAGTTCTGCCTCACTTTGCAAGATGCCAACGCAGCGCCCGTGGTACCAATTCTGACACCGATCACAGCCAATATAAAATCTGCAAGATCCGAAATGGAAATGTGAGTTCAAAACAGATGGGATCACATTACTTATAATTTACTTTAAAAAGTAATAAAACATGCATCGAAAATATTCTAACCCTGGGATATAAAATAGTTTTAGTATTATCATTGTTTTAATACTTTTGAAGATTGACATTCCAATGAGTTACTTTAGTATTTCTGATGTTAAGAATAAGCATTAAAGGTTTAAGAACACTGTCAAAATTGGAGAACCAATATGAAGAAAAATGTAAAACATTTAATTGACTTTAAAGCTCAAAACAAAATAAAGACAAAAATCTTTCAACTAATACCATATCAAATGGGAAGCTGATATTGGCCACCCAACTGGGAGTTCAAAATCCTAAAAGCTGTTTAACAGAGTCTCGGAGCTTGTACCCAAATTAGTGTTTTTCTAACCTGCAATAAAGCACCATTTCAAAACACTGATAAAGTCCAAACAAGTCAGGCTATTTTAATCTCATTAATTTCTATGTTACATATTGAAGAATCAAGTCTACCATTAAACCACATTTTCCCCAATGCATCTCAAACATTCACTATGAAGCAACATAAATTTTGAAGGGGAGGTAAAGAGGGAAGAAGAGAAAAAAAATTGGAAAAGAATTTGTAATGTAAGTGTATAATATATGCAGAAAAATACCTTGCTTTTTATTTTAAAACAAATAAGTAACCAGTCAGAGCAATTTGGCTTCCTAAATTATTAAATATGATGCTCTTATCAGAACTCACTGTGACTCATCATAAGGTGTTCTGCAGATACAGTACAATTCCTCACTGTTGCCCTCTTGTGCCCGTTTACAATCATTACAGATGTACACATCCATTTTCTTAGCCTCCTTTTCTGTGATGCCAACACATTCTCCATGATACCAGTTAGTACAAAGATCACAGCCAATATAGAACCTAAAAGCATTCACAATGAAAATGACAATGTAATTGTCATTTTGAGCTGCATGGTACGTAAGTCTGTCTTCCCTGTCCTGATTCACGTTCTTACAGGATAACTTTCTGCAATGAGTCAGCTAAACATCCTGAATCCAACCATTCTAACCCTGACAAACTACAGCATCTGATGCTATATCAAGTGTGGGGACATAGAGTCGCTCGCATCAATTTCAACAAATACACTGTTTAGTGAAATGTGGGTCTTTAAAAACACACTGGAATTTGAAAAAATAAACAACACACTGATGGTAATGTCTCCCTCTTAATGAATGTGTGTAAAACTGTAACAGGCACAAAAACCAAAGCCAAAGAATCAAAGACTTACATCTGTCAAACCTATGCCACAGAAGCCATTTCAAAATCAGGGCTATTTCTTAGATAGGTTTGAAAATGTATCTCACGATTTAAATTTGAAAACAAAGCAAAGCGCAAACACCAAGTAGAAGTTATGCTACAAGGAACATGCAGGAGGTCAGCCAGGTGTAGAAGATAAATGGTCAAAACATGGTATGAAGAAGAAAACTAAAAAAGGTACATGTAGTAATTCAGTTTCTACCAAGTTTTCTAAGTAAATATTGGAACTTAATCTAATTTTAACAGACTATGACATGGGCCAGTTTTTCAGTTAATAGAATGTGTGTGACGATGTGGAGTGGCCAGGTTAATTAGCTGGTGAGGAACTACTTCAATTCAAAAACAGGGACACACGGTGTGGAGAGTGATGTAAGGACAGTTAATCTAAAACCGCAAGAGGGTCTACAAGATGGGGCCGTATGAGTGTGTAACTGTGGGTAGTAATCAGTTAATTAATCCTCAAGTCTTTTGTCATGTAAAATCCCAAATGGTAAAGTGAAAAGCATCTCTATGACAAACACACAGTGTATCAAAGTGTTGATGAATGCCCTGGAGGAACGCCTTGTCAAAGTCATGGCAAGAATAAGCGTGAATTGCAGGGAACGAGACTGGCCTTGCTGATACCATTGGTTCTACCAAGGTGTTTCTTGGCAGACTCGCCTACAGGAATCAAAGTAGTCCTTCCACCTAACCTGCTTTTGAACGCAAAGGAATAATGGTTGTGTGGTGTATCCTATTGCCACTAACTTTTTTCTTTTGAATTATGACTCCCGCATGATTTTCACTGCCGCACGTGGAGGCCTTCAGGGCGTTTTGGTATGCTGCCTTCACCAGGTGGTGGGCTGTGTGTTCTGGAAGTGAGCTCAGGACCTGAATTTCAGGTTTTAGTCACTCTCACTAGATTCCCAAAGCAGCCTACTTTGGAACAAGAGATCACAAAATACTCCTTAAAAACCACTAACTCTTCCCAACTAGAATAGGGAATGAATGAAGCCGGTATACTGAAATGTGAATAATGAAAAACTAAAAAATATGAAATATCCCCAAAATAATGAGGTAATCTCAATAGAATGAGCATACGTACACGTGTGCCGCATTTTATGCAATTTAGGTGTTAAAAAAAAGTTGTGTGTGAAATGAATTTCTATGATCTGAATATTTTAAATAGGCCAAAATGACTTGTTATTTAAGGAAATTCCATAAGCAGATCTTTTTGTAAAGAAAGAACATCTTTTGTAAAGAAAGTAAATTTACAAAAATTGTATTGGACTTGTACTGGACTAAGGGGAAAATCAATCAATAGGGTTCTACTTTTTATATCATGTCTAATTTCTCATAAAGTAAGACAATGAAAAGTGAAGATGCCTACACTGATCTGTGTTTGATTCAACACACAGCTAAGTCTACCAACAAAAAGTTTTGATTTAGCACTTGCAAACAGACTGTAATTTAAATAGCACCACTAAAGCAGCTTCAATGTTACAACTTAAACATCATTAAACAGACAATTTTATTTTATAAATTGATTAGGCATCCACTTACAGTAGACATTAAGCATTCCTAATTCTAAATGATCATACTTTTTTAGCACAATCAAATAAACTTTTGGGTACTATAAAATTAACACTGTGGTTAATTTTGGCTTTAAAAAGTTGGCCTGCATTTGAATGTTGAAAATGGAAGCTAAATACCTAGTTGAGTGATAATAATGATAGGAAAAAAAAAAGTGTAACCATGCTTATGGATTACTGTCTCTAAAATCGTGTATATATCACCAAATACAAGTTACAACTGTCAAAAGCAGCTTTCAGCTGCCATGCTTATCAAATTTTTGAGTGTAGTACTTGAGGAATGAGTGAAAGAATCACTTTTTGTATTTTTCTGACTTTTGTCCCCAATAAGAAAGTGGGAACTTTGACAAAAATAATATTAGGTTACAGTATTCTAATACAAAAAACATAGAATTACTTAAAATTAAATGCTAAAAATCCAAAACCACTCAAACTCAAAAGCCCCTTGCACCATTTGTATGTAGGTCATCTTTAGGATTGGATGTAATCGTGGGGTTGGGAAGATTCCAGAACAGATGATCTCAACTTTGGGCGGTGACAGTAATACACCTTTCTCCAGACGGCATTACTAATTGATCTGGAGTTGATCCAGAGAGAAGAGGAGACAGCAAAGGAGCAACAGAAAGCTTATCTGACAGAAAAGAATATGATGAAGGACAAACACGAATCATGAACACGTGGAAAAAGAACCAAACTTTTATTCTAGTGTCAAGGTTAAAAATATCAGCTGCAAAACCACAGATGAAATATTATTATCCTTATTTTTAACTATTATTTACATTGCTACTGATATACTCATTTTCTTCAAAACTGGAAACTGAGCTAAACTTTTAAGAAAATAAACTAGAGCTCAAAAAGATCTACTCACTTAGATTCATCGTAAGGCGTTTTACAAATACAGTAAAGCTTTGTGTCCTTCTTCGTTTCCTTTGAGGTAGTAGAGATCATTTTCTTCTTCTTCGACTTGGAGCTTGAGTCTCTTTCCTCTTCTCGCTTCCTCTTCTGGGAAGCCACAGGCAGCGTGGCCGTGGCCGTGGCCGTGGCTAGGGGGCCCGAGTGCTGCGGCGGGGGCGGAGGTGGCGGGGAAGGCGGAGGGGCTGGAGGTGCCGGTGGTGCGGCGGGGGAGGTTGCAGCAATAGCTGTGGCCTGCACCATGTCTTTTTCCTTCTTAATTTTCAGGTCCCTCTTGAGCTCTTCCTGTTGTCAATCAAAGAATATAAGACCATCAACTGACTTATGTAACGTTCTGGCCAGAGGACGTTACATCACCTCCCTTGTCTGAGTAGCTCCACAGTTCACTCTAAAGTGAGGGAGTCTTGCTAACTCCAAACAAGAGGGTTCTTACTACACCTTAAACCCAATTAAAACAACTAGAAACAGAAGATGAAGATTACACAACAACTAGAAAACTGCTAGTTCTCTTCAAAGGAGGTCTGACAGAAAGATGAGCAAGTGTGTAGAAAGAACGGCCCCTCCCGCATGCCAGGGTCCTGCCCTGGTCATTGCAGTCATCACTCAGGACATGATTTCAAGTGTCCTCGCCCGCTGGCTGCTTTCTTCCGGCCAATCTCCTTGTGTCTCCTTAGAGTGAGTCTCGACATGAACTGGACGTGATACTCCAGATGTGGCCTGACCAGCCCAGAGCAGAGTAAGACAGATGTGCCTCATTTACTGTGCTCCTGTGGCTAGAATTTAAGACTGCAAGGAGAGCTATTTTCTCAGTACAAATTTTGCATAAATTAAAATACTTTTTCCCATGTGAGGTATTTTACAGACACACCTCTGCTACCTAGTGCTACAACTTATTCTTAGAAATGATGATGAAAGAACTTTTATTTCCCTTGGACTTCCCTGGTGGCGCAGTGGTTAAGAATCCGCCTGCCAATGCAGGGCACATGGGTTCGAGCCCTGACCCAGGAAGATCCCACGTGCCGCGGAGCAACTAAGCCCGTGTGCCACAACTACTGAGCCTGCGCTCTAGAGCCCGCGAGCCACAACTACGGAAGCCCATGCGCCTAGAGCCCGTGCTCCGCAACAAGAGAAGTCACTGCAATGAGAAGCCTGCACACCGCAACAAAGAGTAGCCCCTGCTCGCTGCAACCAGAGAAAGCCCGCGCGCAGCAACGATGACCCAATGCAGCCAAAAATAAATAATAAATAAATCAAAAAAAAAAAGAACTTTTATTTCCCTAGAGAAGAATCACTGTGATTGGCATTCATGAACAAGCTTGGTGTAATTAAATCAGAGCTATGACCAAGTTTTTAAACATCAAAAAAATTCTAACAAATAAACCAGAATGATCCTGGTTTAATGAACCTCTTTCCTCTATCTAGAGTCTAAATAGTCTTATAACTGAGAAGATATGCTGTGTGACAATTCTACAGTCCTTCTCTATTTAAAAACGAAGTCTCAACTTTTTCCTAGGGAAGAAAGTAAATCTTGAGTTTCATCTTCCTAATAATATGATGTGTTTATAACATAAAGAGATGGATTTTAGGAAAATCAAGATCGTCAAGACAGGTACATACTTTGACATACCTCTTCAAGAACATTCCCATGGTAGTAAGATATAAAAAAGAGAAAACTGAAAAGACAGCCATGCTTGAATAAGATATAAATGTCTCTATGGAACGGAAACACAAAACCATGACCAGGGCTAAAACTGCAGGCCTCCTGGGCTCCAGATTCAGAACTGGGAAGTGCAGGCTCCTGGCTGGATGTTAAAGGCTGGCTGTGCTACACTAGGCTTCTCGAGGGAGGAAACAAAAACAAAACTCCTCTCACCTAAAATTCCAAATGCAAAATCAAATGAAAAACAATAAAAACATGTAATGTAAAAAAAAGAAAAGAAAAGAAAAAGCAACCAACAAAAATCAATAACCAAATATGAATTTACTCCAAGTGAATTTTTATGTTTTATAGAACAATCTGACAAAAAACTTTATAATATGTATGAGATATTCAAAGAGTTAAATGAAGGCATAAGTTCTATTAAAAATGAGTAAGAAATACTGAAAAGACAAGCAGAGGGGGATGGAGGAGGGAGGAAAAGGTAGAAGACAACACATTTTTAGGACAGTGAAACTATTCTGTATGATACTGTAATATGATTCTGTATTGTTATGTAACGTGATTATATGACATCACGCATTTGTCAAATGCACAGAACTATACAACACAAAGAGTGAAACTTAATGTAAACTATGGACTTTAGTTAGTTAATAATAATGTATCAATACTGGCTTATGAATTGTACAAATATGCCACCCTAATGCAAGATGTTAATAATAGGAGAAACTGGGGTTGGGGGTAGTATGTGAGAACTCTCTGCTTTCTGCATAATTTTTATGTAAATTTAAAACTGCTCTTAAAAATGAAGTCTATTTTTTAAAAAGGCAAGCATAAATGATATAAGAACAGGTAGATATAAAGGACCAATCACATATGTTGAAAATAAAAAATAAAATCTTTATAATTAAAAATAATTTTTAAAATATGCTAGTACATATACGTTTGAATGTTGTTGCTCAAACTAAATCATCTTAGCAATAAATTCTATAGTTAAAATAGTGCTGAACGTTTTCTTTAAGTATAATTTTTCTTCCTCATTAGATAAGCAATACACTGTCAGAGACAACACCACGACTGTATACTAGAATATTTATTTGCGGTAGTTGTTAACATTTTTAAATGGCTGCACAGTACGTACAGTGCAGAAAAAGGAAAATGTTCAGTGTATGTTGTCTCCAGCGTGATTCTGATTTTGTTTAAAATGTGTTTATATATGAATACATTTATTAAAAATAATATGGGGCTTCCCTGGTGGCACAGTGGTTGAGAATCTGCCTGCCAATGCAGGGGACACGGGTTCGAGCCCTGGTCTGGGAAGATCCCACATGCCGCGGAGCAACTGGGCCCGTGAGCCACAACTACTGAACCTGCGCGTCTGGAGCCTGTGCTCCGCAACAAGAGAGGCCGCGACAGTGAGAGGCCCGCGCACCGTGATGAAGAGTGGCCCCCGCTCGCCGCAACTGGAGAAAGCCCTCGCACAGAAACAAAGACCCAACACAGCCAAAAATAAATAAATAAATAAATAAATAAAGGAGTTCCTAAAAAAAAAAAAAAAAAAAAATGTATAAGCTATATCCTAAAATTATTTTAAAATGGTCATCTTTGGAGGGAGGATGATCAAAGATTACCGGCTCTTATTTTTGTTTACTGGGACAATGGTTGTGGTCTCAGTATTTATCTAGCAGTGACTACCTTACTGAACTCCCTCTTAGGTCTTAATAATTTTTCTTTAGGGTTTTGATATAATAATCATATCATACATAATAACAAATTTTATCTCCTTTCTTTCTTTGGCTTAACCTTAGCTAGAATTTCTAGAGATGCTAAGCAATAATGTTGATTCTGGGCACTACCGTCTGGTTTCTGACTTCAGTGGGAAGATCTCTAATGTCTCAGAGTTATGTGCAGTGTTCGTTAGTAGGATGATCAGTGTTTTCTTAACATCTCTCACCTTCTTAAAAAGTACAAGGCACTTCTAGGGATGCTTTATATAGCCCACTTCTCTTTTAAAAAACTGTTTAAATATGTATGAATAGATGTCTTCTTTCAATTTTCAACAAATTCCCTAAGTAAGCAGAGGATTAGCCATGCCTGCAGGATCATTTACAACTCAAGGAAGAAATCTGGTCTTATTTAATGAGCACACTTTATTTTTCTTTCAACATTATTTTGCAGTTTCTCTGTCTACCTTTCTCATGAAACATGGCTCCTGATAACTTTTGGCAAGACTGCGTCACAGACAATAAGGGCTATTGCCAAGAGGGTCCTCGAATGTTTTAATCAAAAGACTAACCTCTCCGAGTGGCTAGTTTAGAGATTACAATATACATGTAGATACAAAAATCTCTGTCGTGTTTTAAAAGACATTATGTCCCACTGCTTCTCACTCTAGGGACAAAAATGTAAAATCTAGAAAACAAGCTCAAATTTTAAGCTTAATCGAAATTTCAAGGGGAAAAGAAGAATAAAATTCGATGCCAAACACTGGACACAGGAAGATAGAAAATGCCTTCTTACCTGCACTTCAATTTGTAGATCTTTGTCCAGCAGCGCTCTCTTTTTCAGTATTTCGGCTTTGAGCTGCTCTTTGTGCTTGAACAGCAGTGCAGAGAGCTTGCTGGCGTTCTGTTTGCTACGTTTCTGTTCCACGCTCTCCTCTCGCTTCCGTTTTTTTGCTGCCTGTTTTTCTTCTTTATCTATCTTATCCAAAATATACTTCATCACCTGGTTACAGACAATCATTCTAGAGAGAAATACACAATCTATGTAATGCTGGGCATTTCATTCTGAAAGGCTTAAGACATAGTTTTTCTATGTCTTTACAGTTGGTACAAACTTTCTGTGACTGGGAAGCTTCAGAGTGACTGGAACCAGTTATGAGCATCTATTAGTACTGAGTGTTCTCATTTAATAAACTTCAATCAAGATAAAAACAATACAAACTCAGAACTCCTGTGTGTGTGTGTGTGTGTGTGTGTGTTAAAGAGAAGAGACTGCTATACAGTGAGACCCAGTGTAATGGGTTATAAACATTTCTCCCTACCTTTGATTCTCTTCTCTTTCAGCTGGAGTCATGGTCTTTTTCTGTTTTAAATGTTCTATTACAGCATTATGCTTCATCACCACCTTCAGGACAGAACAAAATCCAAAAATGCATATTTTATAATGACTACAAGTTGGTACACAGGTAACAACAGTAGAAATCTGAGCACATGTATGTGTTTCCCAAAGAAACTAAGAATTTTATATCGTAATACAAATAAAATGAGAGCTACTGTGTGGCCCGGGTGCTTATCACGTACTGGGCACTGTGCCCAGGGAAGCAGCTGACATTATCTTGTTTATTCACCGTAACAATGCTGAAAGGTAGGGACACTTTTATAAATGAGATAGTGAGACATAAAGAACTTACTAACTTGTTTGAGATTAAAAATTAATACAGCTCTAATTTTAACCCAGCTATCATCCTCCAATAACCATGTTTTTAACATTATGCTCTCCGTCCCCGGCATTCATTTTAAAGATCACCCCACCCCCGCCCCAGTGCCACCTTGTACAGAGATTAGGGTAAAGAGAGACATTGTAATAATTCTCAGTTCATGGACCATACACTGCTAAAAGCTGGATAATAGGGGCTTCCCCGGTGGCGCAGTGGTTGAGAATCTGCCTGCCAATGCAGGGGACACGGGTTCGAGCCCTGGTCTGGGAAGATCCCACATGCCGCGGAGCAACTGGGCCCGTGCGCCACAACTACTGAGCCTGCGTGTCTGGAGCCTGTGCTCCGCAACAAGAGAGGCCGCGATAATGAGAAGCCCGCTCACCGCGATGAAGAGTGGCCCCCACTTGCCGCAACTAGAGAAAGCCCTCGCACAGAAACGAAGACCCAACACAGCCATAAATAAATAAATAAATTAATTAATTAATTAATTTTTAAAAAGCTGGATAATAATGCATTTTAACACATTATATGTGATGTTAATTTTTTAAGAATATTACTACACATCTTCAAAATCTCTCTGCTGCTTAAAACACTTCTAACAACATTACAATCATCAAAGTTGCTAAGAGACTAGATCTTAATTATTCCAACCACTAAAAGGAAATGAAAATTATGTGACATGATAGGGGAGTTAATTATTGCTACAATGGCAGTCATATTAC
Organism: Balaenoptera borealis; assembly: GCF_965194805.1. Lineage (NCBI taxonomy): Eukaryota > Metazoa > Chordata > Mammalia > Artiodactyla > Balaenopteridae > Balaenoptera > Balaenoptera borealis. The sequence continues at coordinate 13,993,396 of NC_138879.1, read as the reverse complement.
AAGATGTGAATGTATCAAATCAACAAGACATATACCTTAAATTAAATTTATACAATGTTATATGTCAAATATATTTCAATAAAAAATAAAAAGTGCTTCTATATACATGACCTCATTTAATCATTACAGTAACCTTGTGTGGCTGAAAGAGAGAGAGTTTTAATGAGGATATAGCTCAGGGGAGGTCAGTGGGTTTCACAGACTGTAAACGGGAGACCCAGGAACTGGGTTCTCCTGACTTGGGAACACTTGAAACCCACACAAACTCCTGACTAGCGCGGAGCGCTGCACATTCTCCCGCAAGGCTATAGAGGATGTCTGTCACTATACATGTGGCTTCGTTTCAAGCAGAATAATTCTAACTCATCTAAATTGCCTTGCTTCACTACACAGCTACTGCACAATGCCACTTTTTATTTATGCTATGGAGTACTACTATTGAAAACTTTTTTTTTACAAAGGTGTGGCTGGAAACACAAATGAGTTTAATCTGCCTATAAAATTTGCTTAGTCTACGTGCAAACTAAGGAATGACAACTGCAAATAACTTCAAAGAAATTGCTACGATGCCTGAAGTGGCTTCAAAACTTAGTTAAACCTTCAGGATTCATATCAATGAGACTTAAACTTCCTAAGTCCACTCTTTCCATCTTAGTTCTCCCAAAATACACGGAGTTTTTCCAGTAAGCACTGACTGTTTATATCCAACAAGAGTTCCAAACCATAACAGTCATTCAGTACGTTTTGGTCAATCCAGTGCTGCTTCTAACTTGAAGCATCAATGACTTTTGTGTCTTATTTAAGGAAAGCTAACACAACCAAACACTAAGTCTAATGCACAGCACAATAATTCAAGCTACTGAACATGCTGCTTTTACTGAGTGACTTTACCTGTTTCTGAATGATTTCACTTTGATTAGAAGCTTGGAGGGTGTGTTCCCGCTTAATCTCTATCTGCTGCTGCTTCTTCTTTTGCTGCTGGTCCCTGAGTTGCTGAACCCTTTGCAACTGCTCTTGCACACTGGCTGCCTGTACTGTGACCACATTCTGAGTCTGGTGAGTCTGCACAGGGCTGCTTTGCTGCATCTGAACGGGTAACTGGAGTTTGATCTGCTGGGGCACACCACCTTGCTGAGCCTGTATCTGAGCCACAACCTGCGACTGGATCTGGGAGAGAACCTGGACTTGCTGCAGCTGCGGCACAGCCAGGACTTGGGGCTGAGGCTGCTGTACTTGGAGCGGAGGGCGGGACGGGGACGAAACAGTAACTTGGCTTAACGTTTGTCCTGATGAAAGAGTTTGAGTTGAAGACTGTACCTGGGGTTGTGACTGTGGCTGGCCCTGGGAAGGTGGCTGAAGAGATGTGTGTGGCTGAATTGGAATCGGCTGTGAGGCTGTAGTCTGACCCTGGGACTGCTGTCCAGGAGACACTTGGGATGGAGCTGATGGATGCATTCGAGTCTGTGGCGGACTCTGGACGCGAGCAGGAGACTGTCCTTGGACATTACTCTGAGGCTGACACTGTCCTGCACCTTGGGGTTTGGAGGACTGGGCTTGGGTGGGCTGTGCTTCAGGAGGGACGTGGGAGGCAGCAGTTGCTTGGGTCTGGGCTTCAGGCTGAGCTGGGGACGGGGGTTGGGTTGGGGGCTGGGGCTGAGTTGAAGGCTGTGCGGGCTGAGCAGGCTGAGGCTGGGCTTCTGCAGGACTCACGCTCGACGGCTGAGCTGGAGACAGGCTCTTGGCTGGCTGCACCTGTGTCAGGGGCGATAATTTACTCTGTCTTTGTTCACTTGTACCTGTGAAAAGGAAAGACCAAATATTTCTTACTCTAGAACATCAGACTGTGGTTTAAGGAGAATTTGAAGGGGATTTTCTAAAGGTGAGAATTCTGCATTTCAGTACAGAAGACTGATGCCCTAGAAATGCTCCATCTAGAAACACCTAGGTCAGGACTCTCCTAAATTGGGGAACAAGGGCCCTGTTCATGGCTGCCCTCCGCACATTTTGCTAAGTCTCCAGAGGGCTGGCTTCCAAAGCAAGGCGCAGCCAGGTCTCTGGCCCAGCCTAAGGCCAGCCCACATTCCTCTCCTATGGCGTGGCGCCAGTGAGTGACGGCCGCTTGCAGCAGGCGGCTCACCAAGTGCTCTGGTCCTGAAGCTCCCAATCGTAGGTTATGAGCTGGAAATACCCACCTGCCCTGAGAGCACATCATCACTCAATCAGCTCCTACAGGCTTGGTGAGGAGTTAGGAGTGGGCACAGTCACCACGATACTTTACTATTTTGTGCCAACCCCCCACTTTCTGCAGTTTTTAACGGGGGGTGGTGGTGACAGGGAGGCTGTCAGAGCAAGAGATCTGGTCAAGCTCTTGTGAGGCTGACCAGTCAGCTGTGACACTCACCAGCTTGAGGCACGTCCTCCCAAAGATAAATACCGGTCCTCTGGCCCCCTCTGCCACCCAGCAACCCGTGACACTAACATGCAGCATTTCCGAGAAGCCCAGGTTCTACCTGCTGCTGTAGTGGAAACAGTGGTGGTGGTGGTGCTGGTTGCCGTGGCCGTTGTTGCCAGTGGGGTGAAGAGGAACCGCTGCACGGTACCGTTTGGCATCGCGGCTTGCATCAGCTGCTGTCCTGGACCGGGAAGTATAGTCACCCCTTGAGGTATCAACTGCAATTGTCCAGTAGTTTGGCCTTGTCCTTGAATCACTACTGTCAAACCTTGATTGCCACCCTATGGAAAAACACACAACATGTAAACAGTGTTCAAAGCATCGATCTGCAAGTATACCATTTTTATGTTGAACAGATCCTTTAAAATAATGAACCTATGTATTTGAATGTCTGTGGAATGGTACCAAGAAAAATTCAGATAAGCTAAAATAAGAATATTTATTTTAAAAGATTGATGCTGTTTAGTGGAAAAAACATGGACTAACAATCCAGAGTTCCAGTCCGAGTTCTCCAAGTGGACAGCCAGGTTATCTGTCTATAAGTAACATCGCTCCTCTGGATCTAAATTTCCCAATCTATAAAATAAGGGCGTGAAGTGAATAACTAAGGTCTGCACAAAATTCTGATTTTAAATCACCTCATTTATATTCATATTATTTTATAACTTTCAAAGCATCTTTAGACATACTTTAGACATGCCTCATTTGATTCTCACAATAGACTTGTGACTTTGTGGATTAGGGAGAGAAAATATTACTCCACTCTTCCTACCAATTAGGAAACTCAAGTTAGAAAGTTCAAGTCTCTTACCCAGAGTGAGAGAGCAAGTTCAAGGTGAGATATAATGAGAAGCCCAGGTCTCCTAGTTTCAGTTTTTTCACTATGTACCAAATGACCTATGGAGTGTGTTGGTGTGTGCCAACGTATAGAAAGCTTAGGGTTCTACACATGGAATGCAAATGCCAGGTGAGGAAGGTCACTAATGTCTGAGTAGTCATCCAAATGGGGACTAGGAACTAAAAACTCCATCTGCACTGCCTCTTCTGTCCAAGACTTCTTAATCCTCAACTATCAGGAACGTGGTGGAGAAGTAGAAAGCAAACGTAAAAACAAGCCACCCTAAGTTCCCAACAGCCAAAACTGAGCAAACGTAAAAACAAGCCACCCTAAGTTCCCAACAGCCAAAACTGAGCAAACGGAAAAACAAGCCACCCTAAGTTCCCAACAGCCAAAACTGATGCTACAAAGTTCCTACACTGATGCTAAGCTTCAGGCCTCCATGCACTTTACTCAGGAGTCCCTTACTACAGCGGTCCCCAACCTTTTGGGCACCAGGGACTGGTTCCGTGGAAGACAATTTTTCCACGGACGGGGTGGGGGTGGGTGGGTGGGTGGGTGATGGTTCAGGCGGGAATGCGAGGGATGGGGAGCGATGGGGGGCGGCAGATGAAGCTTCGCTCGCTCGCCCACCGCTCACCTCCTGCCGTGTGGCCTGGCTCCGAACAGGCCGCAAACCGGTCGAGGACCCCTGCCTTATTCACTGTTGCTTTTCTAAAACATTTCTGTGCACAGTCAAAACTACATAAAACACCAAGTATAGTTTAAAGAGTAATTATAAAGTGAACGTCTATAAAACCAGCATCATCAGGTCATCACTGCCAGTATCCAAGAAGGCCCCCATGTGACCTGCTCTGATCTTAATTCCCCTCCTTTGCCCTAGAGGTAAGCACTACTCTCACTGTTACAATAACTGCAGTTCTTCATAGTGTGACCACTTAGGTATAGCTCTCTAAGGGCCACAGACTCACAACTTCAGGAGCACCATTCAGGAAGGATTCAGATGGTGTCCCTTCCAGGTAGGCAACACAGCAGGCCCATAACCCTACACATGTAGCTAGTTTTGCCTGTTTCTGACTCTTATGCAAATAGATCACAATGTAATTCTGTTTGTTACTTGCTTTTTTATTTAGCTCAGCAATGTAGTTCTATGTGTCTGCAGTTTGTTCATTTCCATTGCTGTAGGAAGGCAACTTATTTATCTAATTGACTGCAGATTGACATTTGGGTTGTTCCCAGTTTTTGACTCTTATGAACAACGCTGCTGTATATATTCATGTCCATCATCCTGGTGCTCAGATGAACAAGAACTTCCCCAGGAAACACACCTAGAAGGAGAACTACTGTGACGTGGGGCATGTGCCTTCAACTTTGCTACACAGTGTCTACAGTTTTCCAAGGTGGCTAAACCAATTTATACTACTACCAGGTGTGTATGAGAGTTCATTCTCCTCCATGTCTTTGCCGTCTCTTGATTTTGTCTGACATTTTAGTTTAAACCAATCTCTTAGATACATGGTTTTAATATGCATTTCCCTCATTACTAACAAAATTCAGCAGTTTTTTGGATTTATGGACGTTTAGATTTCCTCTTTTCTCAACAAGTTTGTTTGCTCTTTTTTCCTACTGAGCTATCTGGATTTTTTTCCTTCTTAATTTGTAGTAGTAATTCTTCATGTATTCTGCAGAATAGTCCTTGGCTGGTTGTATTTATACCTTCCCTCATTCTTTTCACTCTTTTATAGTGTTTGATGAACTGAAGTTCTTATTTCTAAGGTTGTTGAATTTATAAATCTTTTCCTTTATGGCTAGTATTTTCTGTCTTTAAGAAAGCCTTTCCTGGGCTTCCCTGGTGGTGCAGTGGTTAAGAATCCACCTGCCAATGCAGGGGACATGGGTTCGAGCCCTGGTCCGGGAAGATCTCACATGCCACAGAGCAACTAAGCCCGTGTGCCACAACTAATGAGCCTGTGAGTCACAACTACTGAAGCCCGCATGCCTAGAGCCCGTGCTCCACAACAAGAGAAGCCACTGCAATGAGAAGCCCGTGCACCGCAACAAAGAGTGGCCCCGCTCGCCACAACTAGAGAAAGCCCACGTGCAGCAACAAACACCCAACGCAGTCAAGAATAAAATAAATAAAATAAATAAATTAAAAAAAAAAAAAAGAAAGCCTTTCCTACCTTCTGAAAGTATTACAGTTTTACCTTTCACAGTCAGGACTTTTATCTTCCTGGAACTGAGTTTATGAGTGAGGTAGTGGTCTAAGTTCATGGTTTGCCATATATACTCAACTGACCCAGGACCCTTTATTGAAAAGTCTGTCCTTTCAATTATCTGCAATGCCACCCATGTCATATAACAAGTGTCCACACATACACATGGGTCCCTTTCTACTGTTCTGTATCTACTGGTCTATCTATCCTTGTGTCTGTACCTGACTATATTAATTAGTGAAACACCATAATAAGTTTTGTTATCAGGCTACCATATAGGGCAAATCCTCCTTTTCTTCAAAAGTGTTACAGTTATTCTTGATCCTTTGAACTTCCATATAAATTTTAAAAATCAGCTTGTCAGGTTTCAAAACATCTCTTTCAGGATTTTGATGGGAACTGCATTCAATCTATTGATTACTATTGGAAGAACTGATAATAATATTGAGTGTGGCAAGAAAACAGCTTAATGTACTCAAATTTTATTTATCCCAAGCAAACTGGTTAACTAATTTTTTTTTTTAATAAATTTATTTATTTATTTATTTTGGCTGCATTGGGTCTTTGTTGCTACATTGGGTCTTTGTTGCTTCCTCAACTAGGAAGTCCCTAGTTGAAGGTTATTATACCCTGCCCTTAAGAAGTATTTTGGGGGCCTCCCTAGTGGTGCAGTGGTTAAGAATCCACTTGCCAATGCAGGGGACACGGGTTCGAGGCCTGGTCCCGGAAGATCCCACATGCTGCGGAGCAACTAAGCCCGTGCACCACAACTACCGAGCGTGCGCCCTAGAGCCCGCGAGCCACAACTACTGAGCCCGTGTGCCACAACTACTGAAGCCCACACACCTAGAGCCCGTGCTCCACAACAAGAGAAGCCACTGCAATGAGAAGCCCATGCACCTCAATGAAGAGTAGCCCCCGCTCGCCACAACTAGAGAAAGCCCGCGTGCAGCAACGAAGAACCAACACAGCCAAAAAGAAATAAATAAAACAAATTTATTAAAAAAAAAAAAAAAAGTATTTTTGTTTGACTCTAGGAACCAGCCATTTAAAAAAGTAAGTACATTTTTAAACATCCAAAGATAAGTACATGTTTTAAAGCTTACAGCAAGAGTAAGTAAGATCACTTGTAAAGTTAAAATGGAAGTCACATTACTTACGTGGCCCTGTGTTAACTGGGTGAGTTGAGCCATGGTAAGCTTCACCTGTCCTTGTTGGGGGCGAGGGGGCTGTGAGGTTGAAGACTGTAGACTTGCAGTGGGTGCTCCTGAAGTTAATCCTTTCTGTGCAGGTGTTGAGGAAACTGTACTAGGGGCAGAGATCGCAGTGGAAACAGGCTGCCCTCTGATGATCTGCGTCACCACCTGTTGAGGAGTACCTATGTAAAGAGCAAAACATTAGAATGCTCCTATGCCCTAAGCAATACTCTGCATTGAAATGTCATTCAACACTTCAGATGAATGTATTCTTCTCAATTTTCAAACAGACTTAAGGGATGCTGACAGACTGATGCATTCAGTCATATATCCACACCCAAAGGACCCACCTGGTTGTCAGCGAGGCTGTTTTCACTCAGCTCACTAACAACCACTCCCCCATTCCTGCTCTCTGCAGTAGTCAAAAAAATAATAATAATAATAATAATGCTCTTCCTATGAATCTAAAGCCAAAATGACAATAGGGAAGATGGAAGAGCCTATGTAAAATGTGCCATTAGGCTGCCTTTCCTTAGGAATATAAATGAAAAGATAATAATCTAATATATAATTAATTCATGTGATTTTTAAACAAAACATATAGAATCTGGAATATTCTGGGCCAATTATATTTATAAATGAGTTTTTCTTATAGCTATCTGCAACTTAGTTTGGGAGAACCAAGAGGGCAAGAACCCCTGTAATCCTCAATACTAGAGCAAGGTGCTCAACAAATGCTTCCACAGTTACTGTTGAATAAACATCTATAGAATGAATGAAGTTTAACTGAAATGGCTCTATAGTCTTCTAAAAACTTCTGTTTCTCATTTAACCTGATGAAACTAGAAGAAAAAGCAGGTGGTAATTATTTGGCAGCTAATTTTACACTTACAAAATCTGAATTCATTATTAATTAGTACATAATATTATATTTCTGAAATTTTGTATTCACTTCCTGTTTTTCTTCATATGTCTACATATATATTTCTGTGTATATTTCTTTTAATGACTCGTGCCTAATATTATTGCATTATGTATATAATTAAACCTATTTTGACATTTAGAACACTTTCCCTTTTTCTTTTTTTAAATAACACCCTGGTGAAATCCCTGCTTATAAATTTTTATGTGCTTCTAATTATTCCTTAGAATAAACTCCTCCCAAAATTACTGGATTCATAGCAGGAACATAGTACTAAATGGAATTTAGAAAGGTTATACCCATTCATACTCCCATCACCATTGGGTGCCCATTTCACTGAACCCTTGCCAACCCTATCACTAAAGTATCACATTCCAGCAATCAGAAATAGTATGATAGCATCACAGTGTCTGCATTACTTCAGTTGGTCTACTTTCCTTTGGTATCATGCTCCTAAATTCTGGGGGCTTGTAAACATGCTATAGAAACTGGCAGTGTAAGTTTTTCATCATTACTCTTTCTTCTAAACTTTACTTGGTTATTGTTGTCCACTTATTCTTCAAGATGAATCAAAAAACAGTTCAGTATATATAGACAAGTGCTTGAATTTGAGAACTTCTGGACCCCAACACTCTGTCCTTGTACTGCAGTTTGAGGAATAGTTAATGAAAAGTTACTTTCGTTTATCACCTTGTATTTTCTTTTTTCCATCTTTATTGGACTATAATTGCTTTTCAATGTGTTAGTTTCTGCTGTACAACAAAGTAAATCAGCTATATATGTATACATACATCCTTATATCACCTTGTACTGATATGGTGTCATCATAAACACAGATGGATAAAAGGGCTGGTATTGACTGATTATATGATGGTCAATCAGATGATCCCCAATAGGTACATGTTCATTTATGTTTAGATCATCATCAAAATACAAATTCAAAAATTAAAACACTTTTTATTATAACCTGGAAGTGTTCAACTTTGGGAAAGGCTAGCATGGTGGTAGGAATAGGGATAAGCTGACCTACACACACTCAGACACACACTACACACATCCATCCACCCTCTACCTCTCTGACCACAACTCCTAAGACTCTTACTGTCTTTACTGGGCCCCACCAGCCTCACTGGCCACCTTGCTTTTCATACGACACACCAGACACACTCATATGTGAAGCTATATATTCACATATGCAAGTCTAAGTATATTACCATTTATCATCCATAAACTTTTCTTCTTCTTTACATTAGTTTTATCTTTCCTTTTAGTTGGCTGCCTAACTGACAGCTATTTTTAAACATGAATAGATACTGAATTTTATCAATTGTCTCTGTAATATTAACTGAAATAAGGAATCATACTTTCTTCTCTGGGGTAAATTTTGCTTAGGCATTAGGATATTTCCTTTAAAAAAAATACTATGCTAGGTTTCATATTAGAATTATGCTAAATTTGTAAAATGAATGGGAAAGAATTTATCTACCCCTTTCCCCTTATGGCCTGCAACTATTTTTTATAAGAAGGAAATTGTTTCCTAACCATTTCAAAGAATTTTACCCATAAAACCATGAGGTCTGGAATTCTTTTTTGTAGGTAATACTATGGCAACTTTCCAAATTTCTTTCCTTGATGTGAGTCATTAAGACTTGACATTTACAAGCACAGTATATAATTACGCCTTGTTATTCAAACAGATTTAGTTCCTTCTATTTTCATTGCACTTTCTCATTTCTACTTTTTCTAAACTAGCATTTTGTTCCCTTTTCTCAAGATTAGACTTGCAAAAAAAAAAAGGTTTAATATTTGCCTTTTCTGTCTTACAATCATTACTTGTACTTTACTTCCTTCTTCCTGTTTTCATTTAAGACTTGTTTTATATATTTTTCTAACTTCTGGTTAAGATTTAATATGGGTTTTTTTTGGTCTATTTTGTTCACCAATGTGTTTCAACTGCCTAGAGTAGGTGCTCAAAAATATTTGTTGAATGAATGAATTTGCCTCTCAGTTCAGCTTTGCAGCCTGGCTTAGCTGCTACTTGACAATCTGTTTGTAATGACACAGTTGATGTTTCTTTAACATAAAAGTTACTTTGGAGAACATAACGTTTTTAAATTCCAAGCAAGTAAAGGTTCTTAGTATAATACCTTAATATTAATTTCTAGCTTTACTACAAAAAATGTAGCCTATACACGTTCTACTTTTTGGAATTCATCAAGGTTTTACCTGTGGCTCATTGTAAGACCATTTTCATACAAATAGCTCATAAATATTTAAAACTAATGTGTATTCCTAAAGGTACAAAAGCTGATACAGTCTGTTTCTGGTCTACTATGCTTCTGTTAATCCCTCCTTGATTTCAAATAGTTTTTGCTTTATACACTTCAAAGACATCTTATTTAAAGACCCAAGATTGCACCTTCACTGCAATCTATATCTTTAAGCCAATATAAAGTGACTTTCTTTGTCCTAGTTATTGTTTCTTTAAAATACTGAATTCGACTCTGTTCAATATTAGTAGGATTATGCATGTCTTCCCTCCGCCTCTCCCTTCCTTCTTTCTTTTTTTTGTCCTTTATTTCATGTGTCTTTGACCATCTTTTTATTTTTTATGTTTTACCTTCTGTGGTAATTTGCTTTTAGGTATGTTTCTCATAAATGCACAGTTCGATTTCTTTTTTCACTCCATCTTTACAGGCTTCAACTTTTAATATGGGAGCTTTAACTTATTTACATTAAAAAGGGCAGGCACTGCCTTTGTAATCTGGTTTTATGCTTTCCATTTAAATGCTTCTTAGCCATTTCCTTGATTTTATCTTTTGCCACACAGACTGTTTTCTTTACTTATTCTCTTTACTCCAATGATCTGAATGTATATATCCCATTTACTAGAGGTTTTAAGAACATTTTTAACAAGCATACTTGGACCTGCTTTTCTCTTATTGACAATGCCAAAAATGAAATAAAATCTATGGGTGTGTCCCATGATGAATCAGAAATTTAGTATGCTTCAGAATCTCAATTCATATTGGTATTTTCCAGTATGTAGAGTGCCAAATACAGAATATTATAGATTTCCTAGACTGACTCTTTAGATGTAAAATGATAATACTGGATGGGTGAATACCTGGCTGTACCATCACAGGTGTTCGAATAATTGCCTTTCCTAGTGTTGACTGTTGGAGTGGTGTTCTAATCACCGTCATACCAGGGCGGATCTGAGGCCCTGTGATTACCTACAAATAACACAAAGGACAATGAATTAAAATGTTTTTAAAAGACTAAAGCATAATGGACTTAGAACAGAGATCCTTAAACATTCTATATTGATAAACATGTCTACAGAAATTACAGAGGCTCTTGGACATTACATATTAAATTATATTAAGCATCAGAATAAAGATAGAACTTTGAGGGGAGAAAATGTAATTTAAATGAGATCGCATGAAACTCCTTGTCACTGACACCAAGAATAGCCTACAGACTAAAAGGAAGGATACAAGACCCAAGAAAGCTCTGCCCTATAACCACCACAGTTGCTCACAGGAAAATGATGAGCCCTATTTTCCCTGAGCTCCAATCCTTATCTGTAACCCAGAGAACACAGGTGCAAGATCAGAGACCAGAAGTTCTTTCATAATTTAAAGGAGAGACTACACAGCATATTATTTTCAGTGTTAGGTTTAGAACATTCTCAAGTCTGCAAAACATTAAACTTTTTCCATAATACTAGTGCCAAAGAAATGATGTATATAATATGTGTGCATATCAGCTGATAGACAAGTTAATGCTGTGGATTATGTTTTCACTCTACTTCTTAGCTGCAGAGCATGTCGTTTTCCTGGGTGATCCAGTGTTGCCCATTGTTTTCAATAAAGACATTTTCTTCGTAAAATCCTGGAAAGCAATTCTTATGATTCATAAACTATACTAATGCGCTATTAACTAAATGTTAAAAATTAACAGTTCACTTGAAATATAAGTAACAGATTTTTTTAAAAAATCAATACTTTGTCACAGATTAAGTAAAAGGTGAAGAAAAACTAGAAGTTGGATTAATCCTGGAAGAGGCCATTCTAAAAACTTCAACCAATGTGGTTAACACCAAATAAACCTGTAAAGAACTCTTACTTGGGAAGTGCTTGTAGTTCCTCCAGAGCTTGAGGTATTGGGCCTAATTGTGACTGTTGCTGTCCTGGGCTGGAATGAAGTAAAGGTTTGCTGACTTGTACCTGTACTGGATGGAATGATACCCAGGACTTTCTGCTGTACTTGAACAACGCCTTGAAAAAAAGATGAAGAAGTAATTGATAACTGCCCCTTTCATAAAACATCAGGTATTGCTTGGTTCCTGAGGAGAAACAAGGTGTGGCGGGGGTTTATAGTGGGCTACATAAAATGTGAGATCCGAAGACTGAAATCAGTGAAAAGGAAATGAAAAATAATGGTAACAGTATGATCTGGCAAATGTGAATTAAAACTCTTCACATTTCCCTTACCTCCTTGCGTTGCTGGCACATTTACAGCGACAATCTTGCTGTTTGCAGGAAGTGGCAGTTTGGTAATTACTTTTCCTGCCATAGTGACTGGATTGCCTGTAATTTGGAACGTCTGACCTGTGCTGGCAATGGTTGTAGCAGATGTGGCAGCTGTGCTGGTGGCTAATGGGGTATAAGACATTTAATAAGCTTCAGATTTAAAATAACCAGCAACGTAGTGACTTCTAGGAAGGCACCAATGCATGAAATGTGGCTCATTTTGTATTTTTAAGAAAAACATTCCTCTCCACTCAAAGTAAGTGAACCATGTAAATGTTGAAAGTGAAATAATGTATAAGAGAGGAGTTTCGCTAATGTAATATTATGAATATTATCTGTAACAAACCTACTGTTAACAGTTTGTTTGCTCAATCAGCTGCAGAAGAAAAATAATTTTCTAAAGAAACATTTCATTTCAGTAGGTAAAGGACTGAAATTTCTTTTTCTTGAATGAAAGCAATCTTTTATTTAATCACAGTTGTGTACCTGAATTTGACTGGCCTTGCTTAACCCAGGTAGCAAAGGTCTGATGAAAGTTCTTGTTCTGCTGGAATGTTACTGTAGCTGGAGATCCAACTTTAGTAGTTAGTACCATTTTAGTGCCAGCTGTAACTGAGCCACTTATGGGGGCCACCATAACTTTCTGTGCTGGAGAGATGGTACTAGTTGTACTGTTTGTTGGGGAAGTAGTGGAAGCTGCAATTACTGTAGGCTTCTGCTGTTCCAATCGTTTCTAGAAAAGTCAGGGAGAGAAATCATGAACCAAAATCGTTCCAAATAAAAACACCAATCTGCATGAAGTCCAGCCACAATTCCTCTCAATCTAAGAAACTGCACCAAATTTCTAAAATATTTAACTTCTGAAAATATGCCCATACAAATTTACACTTGAATTTAATTTCTTGAGGGAGGCAACACTTTTTATGACTCTAAATCACATATACTTTATTAAAAGCAGTAAGTTTTTGGTAACAAAAATTTGAAATGATCAAGTTTTTCCAGTCTGTGCAAAGGTCCAAGCTTTCAGACTGAAAGTGCAAGAGACGTGGGTGATCTTACTGGAGACAGGGATACCTTGTGATTCAGCGGTGGGGTTTAGAACAGACAGACAGCAAATGATGGGACCTGTAATGTTAATTTATCCAATCATAAAGAACATGTCAATATTTAAATATCACTATTCAAGTTGGCAAACCTGCAATCAAACAAGCTGAAAATAATAAACAACTTTTCTAGACTTATATTTTTCAGTTCAAGTATTTTTACAGAAAAATCCTTTAGACTATTTTATACAGAACGGTATAATCGGATCTTTCAGACTATAGTGTTATTAAAGACAATTTGTGTTTCTTTTCCCAGAGACTGCTGCCTTTTCCTGACAGCTTATCAACATGACAGTTTAAGTTTACACATGTAAAAACTACAACTTGATCTTTTTGAATTATGGTTTCCTCAGGGTATGCCCAGTAGTGGGATTGCTGGGTCGTATGGTAGTTCTATTTTTAGTTTTTTAAGGAACCTCCATACTGTTCTCCATAGTGGCTGTATCAATTTACATTCCCACCAACAGTGCAAGAGGGTTTTTCTCCACACCCTCTTCAGCATTTATTGTTTGTAGATTTTTTGATGATGGCCATTCTGACCGGTGTGAGGTGATACCTCATTGCAGTTTTGATTTGCATTTCTCTAATGATTAGTGACGTTGAGCATCCTTTCATATGTTTGTTGGCAATCTATATATCTTCTTTGGAGAAATGTCTATTTAGGTCTTCTGCCCATTTTTGGATTGGGTTGTTTATTTTTTTGATATTGAGCTGCATGAGCTGCTTGTAAATTTTGGAGATTAATCCTTTGTCACTTGCTTCGTTTGCAAATATTTTCTCCCATTCTGAGGGTTGTCTTTTCATCTTGTTTATGGTTTCCTTGCTGTGCAAAAGCTTTTAAGTTTCATTAGGTCCCATTTGTTTATTTTTGCTTTTATTTCCATTTCTCTAGGAGGTGGGTCAAAAAGGATCTTGCTGTGATTTATGTCACAGAGTGTTCTGCCTATGTTTTCCTCTAAGAGTTTTACAGTGTCTGGCCTTACATTTAGGTCTTTAATCCATTTTGAGTTTATTTTTGTGTATGGTGTTATGGAGTGTTCTAATTTCATTCTTTTACATGTAGCTGTCCAGTTTTCCCGGTTCTGAAGAACCTAGGGGCAGGACAGGAATAAAGATGCAGATGTAGAGAATGGACTTGAGGACACGGGGAGGGGGAAGGGCAAGCTGGGACGAAGTGAGAGAGTGGCATGGACATATATACACTACCAAATGTAAAACAGATGGCTAGTGGGAAGCAGCCACATAACACAGGGAGATCAGCTCAGTGCTTTGTAACCACCTAGAGGGGTGGGATAGGGAGGGTGGGAGGGAGATGCAAGAGGGAGGAGATTTGGGGATATATGTATATGTATAGCCGGTTCACTTTGTTATAAAGCAGAAACTAACACACCATTGTAAAGCAGTTATACTCCAATAAAGATGTTAAAAAAAAAAAAAAAAAACTACAGCTGGCATTGACAACAAACCTGGTGGCAAACCCTTTACCCTTCATTATCTTATTTAATGCTTGGACCAACCCAATAAAGTTGCTGGTACTGTGATTTAAAGATGAGGAAACTGAGACTTAGAGAGGTTGTAAAACTAGCCCAAGGTCACAGAGCTAGTAAATGCTGGAGCTGAGCTGTGTACAAAAATCAAATTCCAATGCTGAACTATTTCTTGCCATCAAAAACTGCTCACCAAAGACAGCATACCTAGTCTTTTTACTGTTACTTTTGTATATGTCCTCTATGCCTTAAAATAATGTGAGGTATTTTACATAATTTCTCATTCCTCAGAAGAAAAGGCGGGCTTCCCTGGTGGTGCAGTGGTTGAGAATCCGCCTGCCAATGCAGGGGACATGGGTTCGAGCCCTGGTCTGGGAAGATCCCACATGCTGCGGAGCAACTAAGCCCGTGCACCACAACTACTGAGCCTGCACCCTAGAGCCCACAAGCCACAACTACTGAAGCTCGTGCTCCGCAACAAGAGAAGCTAATGCAAGGAGAAGCCCACACACTGCAACGAACAGTAGCCCCCACTTGCCACAATTAGAGAAAACCTGCAAGCAGCAGCTAAGACCCAATGCAGCCAAAAATAAATAAATAAATAAACAAATAAATTTATATTAAAAAAAAAGAAGAAGAAAAGGAGCTTAGTTTTGGATTCTTAGACATGTCATCCAATTGAATCAGTTAAAAAAAAAGGAGGCAAAAAAACCAAAACAACTAAACACATAGTTATTTTCTGGGGCTATGCCTTCAAAAATTGGAAATGCTGACTATGGGAAATATAGCCAATATTTTGTAATAACTGTAAATGGAGTATAACCTTTAAAAATTGTATAAAAAATTACAGGGGGAAAAAATATCACAGGTTTGACATGTCCACAAAATCTGCTGGGTTTGCACACATGTTCAAAATGGCAAGTTTGTCATTAAACTCTAGCTGTCATTATTTCTCAATTTTTGCATGGAAAAAACAAGTTTTGATCATCTTCATTGCTAAATTTGGAAAACATATTAAAATGAAGATTGACTTGTTTCAAGAAAGATATTTTAAATAAAAATTTTGAAGTAATATATAGATTAAGTATATACTGCTCTGTTCGATTAAGCTATATACAGGTGGATGTCCATCACCTCAGAAACTGACACACATAGGAAAAGCAAAGAATACAATGTTCTTGGGGGACTTAGAGAGGTAATACATCACCAAGTTCAGGTTCTGACTTTCAACAGCCAGAGAAAAGCTTATTATCAAATTAAAGAAATTGACCCCCTGGCCCCTCCCAAAAAGTAATACCTTGGGTTACATCGTAGAGATGACAAAACACATCCATAAAATGAAAAACAAAACAACTAGCCAGTCTTTCTGTGAGTGGAGAGATAGACATGACAAAATCCAGAAGTGCTGTTATCTCAAACTTTGATCTAAGTGAAGATGACCTAGAGTAAACCACTGTAAAAGATACAAGAACTTGAAAAAATATTTTATAAAATATGAGGAAAAAGGTAAAACATGAGGAAATGAGTCTGATTTATTTATGTAATATGTAATTTTTAAGTAAGTTATGTGTAACTAAGTTAATGATACCTATTTTATCTATTTCTATTTTATCTATATCCTGAAAGTTTATATATTCAAGTTTGGCTAAAAACTTTCATAGTATCTTCTTATTAGAATGAAGGGGTAATTATCTTTTATTTGGGTCCCTAAATAGTCAGGCACATATGACACATCACAGTATGGAAATACTAAGACGCCACAGTAGCTTGATGACCACCAATTACAACAAACTCTTATACTTTTAGTATAACTCACTTTTTCATAGACCACAGAGATTTTACAGATTGGAATTTTACAGGAAAAAATTATCTTTAGAAACGACCCTTTGAATTATAAATATAATAAATAAGAGAAATTATACTTCACACATTGTTCTTCAAATATGTACACTTTTTGCAAAACCAAACCTTGGTATATCCACAGAGCTATTTTCAAGTACTGAAATTAAGATATATATGAGATACACGTAAAACTAAAACCACATGAATATATAATTACTGTGCTTTTAGTGTGCACGAATTTGGCTAAAAATGTCAGTGCGCTGCCAGGTGGGACTGGTACCAACTCCCCCACCTGCCGGGCAGCCGATCGCTGCTGTTTGAGGTGAGCCTCCATTTGGGCCTGGAAGTCCTCTGCCTTCTTCTGTTCACTAACCTTAGCCTGTTGCTCAACTGCTTGTGCCTTTTCTTTCTCCACTCTGCAGGGAAAGAAAGGAGGAATTTATCAGAAACTACAGGCATACCTCATAGATATTGTGGGTTTGGTTCCAGATCACTGCAATAAAGCAAATGTCGCAATAAAGCGAGTCACATGATTTTTTTGGTTTCCCAGTGCATATAAAAGTGATGTTTACGCTATACTGTAGTCTACTAAGTGTGCACTAACATTATGTCTAAAAAAAAAAAAGTACATACCTTAATTTAAAAAATACTTTATTGCTAAAAAATGCTAATAATCATCTGAGCTTTCAGTGAGTCGTAGTAGTGACATCAAAGATCACTGATCACAGATCATCATAACAAATATAATAATAATGAAAAATTTTGAAATACTGTGAGAACTACCAAAATGTGACACAGAGGCACAAAGTAAGCAAATGCTGTTGAGGAAATGGTGCCTATAGACTTTCTCAATGCAGGGTTGCCACAAATCTTCAGCTTGTAAAAAACGCAGTATTTGCAAAGCGCGATAAAGTGAGTATGCCTGTATCCTACTAGGCATCTGGCATCTAATATTAAGTGAAATCTGGTTAAGTTTCACATCATACAAAAAGTATAAAATTATTTCAATTTAAAAATAAAACATCTAAATTAAGGTAATTCAAAATTGACAAGTAGATAATAACTCATAAAAATTAGAAAGAGGACATTAGTAAATGATACACAGCTAGAGAATCAAAAGGTGGAGCAAAATTAGGACATACCGAATAAACTATTAAAGGGGTAATTCTTTAATTCTGAAGTGATAAAAATCTTCAGCATCTGATCACATATAAACCATTTCCTTACCTCTCAGCAAACGCCCTGATCTCCCATAATTCCAACTCTTCCTCTGCTACCCAGGTTTCAATAATAACAGGGCCAGTTTGCTTGGGCGTTTCTGGTCTCTTTGGCCGCAATGCACTCGATCGAAGGCCTTTCCTCTGAGGCGTAGGTGTTTCTTTGGAAAAGAAATCGGAGTATTTTAAGCAATATAGCTTCTAAATTATAGTACTTCTGGCATCTTCTCTTATATCATGAAAAGCAGGGATTGGCAAACATTCTCTTAAAGGGCCAGATGGTAAATACTTTAGACTATGCAGGCCAGATGGTCTCTGCTACAACTCCTCAACTCTGTCTCATAAAAGGAGCCAAAGGCAATACATAAGTGAGAAAGTGTGGCTGTGTTCCAATCAAACTTTATTAACAAAAGCAGATGGTGGGTCAAAGCTCATGGTTTGCTGGCCCCTGATATAAAAGTCCTATTAGCCTTTACACAGCCTGTTCCCTCTGCCTGGAACACTACTCCTAGCCTCCTTCCCCCTCATTTGACTGGTGTCTAATTCATCCTTCAGACCGCAACATGGATACAACCTTCTTCAAGAAGCGTAGCGTGTTCCTCCCAACTGGGCTGGGTGTCCTTGACATGTACAACTCTGGCGATCTGTATTTCTCTATCAGGGCACTGAGAAGAGGGACTGGAGAGTTACTAATGTAAAGGAGGGATCGGAAACTATTAAGAATAGATATAATCTCCAGTGATAAGATTCTAAAAATAAAAAGTAGGGACAGACAAGCATTGAACCTTCCCATATGTTCAGGAAAGAGGGAAGCAGTAGAATCACAGGCAAGCAACAGAAGGAAACTGAAACAGCAGCAGGACCTGGATTGTATGAAGTGATACAAGAAAAGAAAAGTGATTCAAGGAGACAGCAGTGGTTTGCATCAATGGCTGTGGAGTCAAGACTGACGACTGGTCAGGAATGCCTTCTTCCATCTGTGTGTCTTTGCCTATCAACTGAGCTGTCTATTCCTGTTCCAGGACAACATTGTTTTAATTATACTAATATTTCATCATCTATTAGGACAGCTACCCCCTTATTGGTACTCTTTTCAAAAAAGCCATTCTCATTTATTCTCCAAGATGAGCTTTTGAGTTGATTCAATCAAGATTCAAAAAATTAAATTTATCCATTTGGGGACAATTAACTTCTATAAAATAGTAAGCTTCTATTTATAGACAGCATTTTCTTTTTACACGTTTCTTCATAGTTGTTCCCTTAGGTATTTTTACTACACATGTAAAATAAAATTATGGATTTTTGTCTAATTATATATCTTGAATCTGGACACCTTACTGGACTCTTTTTAGTGTTAATAGTTTTGATTCTCAAGTATAGAATTATCATACCTTTTCTTTGCTTCCTTTAGAATAGGGGCTGGATCCCATTCTTCTATGTATTTGCCACCTAGGGCCTATCATGTAGGTGTCTACAAATGTTTCCTGAGTAACTCTTTATGCCTCTTAGGTTACTTCTACCCTGAGCACTGAAGTATTACACAATAGCTTGAACGCTTGAGTCAACAAATCTTCACTGACCACTTATGTGTCAGATTCTGCAGCAGGTTCCAGGACTACAATCAGACAGACTCAAAGGCTTGAGTCTTGGAGCTGACGGTCTGGTGTCAACCACTGCTCCATATCTTTAATTACTGATACAAGAGGTATTTGTACCCTTCCTCTGCCTGGTACCGTGACTGTAGGCATCACTGTGTGTCTAGTGGAATTCTGCTATGTTTATTAATTAAATATCATTTTAATAACAGAATAGTTTGTGATGAAAAAGTATTTTTTTCAAAAGTTGAATAAAGAGTTAAAGAAACAATTATAATCAAACTTCAATTCATAAAAGATATGGCTAACAGGTAAGTAATAAAAGAATAGAATTCTTTCTACTCCTTACCTTTTGGTGCTTCTGGAACTCCAATGGGGCAGATGATTTTCCTGATACAGTATTCAGATCGAATGCCATAAGGACCAACATCTCGCCTCTTAATTATTTCTGTTGTTGTGATTTCAGTTTCAGATGTTTCTATGGTGATTTAATTCACATAGTATTAATAACCACCCAAAATATTCAGAGAATAAAAAGGTACAACATCTGGTACTTTAAAAAAGAGACTAAACCTTTGGAAACATTTGCTTAATGAACAGCTGCAGGACCATCACTAGACTGCAACAATACTGAGTTTCTTCCTCACTGAAAATTTCTAAACTGAGCAAAATGCTGTTTGGGGACAGCTTAGTTCCTGGTGGCAAAATTCGGTCAAAATAATAAAAACCCTAGGAGAGCAGCAGCAAGCACAGGGTTCCAGATGTCCCAATTTAAATGATTTATACTGTGCGGTAAGAAATATCTTTTAAAAATTCACACTGGTTCACACATTAGTGACTCCCCTTATAATGTGAAACCCCCCTGCCCGGCCCCCAGGATTTTATAGCATGTGCCGCTAAACTTGACAAAAGCCTTGTTTTTAAAATACTAGCACTATATTTTAATAAGTAACAGATATGCTTAAAATGAAGTGAACCGTCAAGAGGTTTTTCTCTTTTAAACTTAAATTAGAAAATAAAAAACCGCTACCCGTCCGTGTAGTCCCTCCTCCTGGAGGAGCCTTGGCTGCCATGTCATCCCATCTCAGACTTGCCCACAGTAACCGCAACATAAGACTCACTCCAGCTAAGGACTTCACAGTCTGAAGTCTATACCTGAAAGAAAAACCCAAGAAAAACGATGTATGTACACACACACACACACACACACACACACACTCTACTGAACTGAAGGATTGTTTTTTGTCCTCACTGTGACTTCAATATTTATCATATGGCTTTATAAGCACTTTGGTTATTATATGTCCTTTAATAAAAGAACTTTCTTGTTCCCAGGCATAACATGCATCTAACAATTCACAAAGGGGCTGTAGTCACCTCAAATGCCATATAAATATGTAAAACAAAGCGTGTTTCATTGTAAGACTGATATGGCAACAATTCACAAAGATTTTATAAATTTAGCCTAATTCTAAAATATGTGTTAGAAAAATTATGAATGAGAGCATATATGGAGAAATAAATAATTGTGTGACAATGTGGTAAGTGATCTGAAGAAGAATAAAATCTTAACTGATTTTTGCTGAAACAAACTGAAAATGTTTCAATTTTCTCAAAAAGCAAAACAAAAAGACCTCACAAATCCAATAAGACCTTTCCAGATGGACAGAAATTTTGTACTGAAATGGTGGTTCTGCAAAACACGAAGTACTGGATGATGAATGCTGCTAATACTAACATTACTTTAACAACATCAGTGTAGTTTTAGAATCTTATGATACAAGGAATAATAAAAAAGGACATTACTATGTTAGTTACTAGTCAGGAGACAAAAGAATCTCCTCTGTGTTCAGGTTTTTTCTAAACACTGTATACGAAGTTACTGAACATTTTAGATATTCTTTTAAAAATAATATTAAAAACACATTTCAGAATGAATTTACAACTGCAATGAATATCATGTCTTAAAATGGAGCTAACCATAGAACATTTTAAAGCAGCCCTAGGCTGCCAATTCTCTATTAGTGGTTTTGTATAATTAAATATTTTATTGACGTTTCCACATACTTAAATGAATATACTGATTGATTGTACTGTAGGGAAAGCCTATGAAACGAAATAATTTCCTCCTCTAATAGAGGTACAAGGTAAATCTTAGACAATTTATATTTGAAAAGCAATGCTTTCTATTCTTAACGTTAAGTTAGAAAAGCAAACAATGTGAGAAAGAGAAAGCTCTAGCCAAAAAGTTGCTGCAATTTCTTAACTTCCCCTCTCCACCTGTGACACCATTATTTTCTTTGTTGTGCTATCACCCTGTGAATCCTCTGACCTGAACAGACGGTTATTAAATGAGAGGGCAAATGTTAATCAGTGCAAGGATGTCCTGAGAGGGGGAAAGTGTCTGTCACTTTCAGACCACACACCCTAAAGAAATGCCTAGGGAACTTTGGACTCATGGGAGAAAACAAATGAATATTTATTTGGAAAGAGAGTTGTTTCTCATTCTCTCTCTTCTTCCTCCAATCACTCTCAACAAACAACACTTGAAAGCATCTCTATTTTACAATGGAAACAACACCACGTGGGGAACACATCTCATGCATTGGAGCATGTTCATTCATTTATTCATTCAAAAAATACTTGAGTGTCTTCTGTGTGTTAAACTAAGTGAAAGGAGCTGGGGACACAGAAATGAATTATAATGTCTTCCTGCATCCTCGGGAGCTGTAACAGAGGAAAGCACAAGGGAGTGGTACCTGATTGGGCCCAGGGATGGGGATGAGAGCTTTGCTGGAGTCTCAGAGGACAAGGGTGAGGGGGCAGCTGACCAAAGGGCAAGGGGGCACACATGTGCTGAGGAGGAAGGTGCACAAAAGCACACACTTCTTCCTGAAAACCACATCCGGTGTACTCTGGCTGGAGGGAAGGGGTGTGAAGGTGCAGCGAGAGATGAAGCTGGCACGAGGGAAGCAGGCAGAAGCCAAAATGTGCTGCACCAAATGGAAGGGTTAAAGAGCATGAGGGGCCATCTATAAGGAGATCTCTGAAAGGTACCCAGTTTTGCGTGGGTTATAAAGGGGAGCCCTTCTCGTAGCCGGGGTGGACAGGTGACAAATGCTTTCCCCTTCCCAGCCCCGTGGTGGTGAACACATCCTCTTTAAATGCCTGCTCAGCTCACTCAGAACATTCACAGGATAGATCTGCATTTTTAGGAGGATCCTTCTGACAGCACCGTGGAGAAAACTACTGGTTCAAAGTGATCATGAAACACAGAATCAGGGCCTGGGGAAAAGGGAGTAAGGGAATGGACAGTGTGGAGGGAAAAAGAGGCCCTAATGAGTCAAGGAGACAAGTTTCACTTTTTCAATACTGCTCAGCCTTAATGTTAAATTTAATAAAGACCAAACATGCGCCTTTGGCCTTCTTAGCTCCTACTCTAAGCATCAGACATATTTTATTCAAGTGTGAGTAGAAAAATGCATTTCACATGCATGGTTTTTATAGCGATACATTTTTAAAAAATGCATTCTAAAGTCAAGAATCATTTACATTTTTACCCATGCCTCCGTTAGATAGAAGGGATTATGTTTCTCTCAACCTCAGCAAATTAAGACGTTAGCATATATCTGAAGGCAGTATCTGTTTAAAACGTACTGGAAGGTACTTCCTTCCATTAAAAAATGAGAAATTAACTAAACAGATAAAAACTGTGCCCCCAGTGCATATTAAAACATAACAATACAAGGTTTCTGAAACCCAGCCGTGCAGAAAAGGGCCCTGGGCAACACGTGAACAGAACTGGTTCAGAGAAAAGTGCTTCGCAGTCAAGCCTACCTTCCATTTACAGAATAGAAAAGAGCAGAAAGGTCGGCCTCCACAACTGCCAGGTCACTTTAATTAAAGTATTTGTACATAGTAACTTTTCCAGTGGGAAAGAAGTTACCTGCAGGACAGTCAAGGATACATTTTGGGACCGCTCTCAATGAAGAAAGCAGAAAAGTGCAGAGTAATCCTACAAATCCATGAACTGTAATGAAGAGTTCCTTGATTCCCTGCAGGATTCTGCAAATCCTTCATTGCAGGCCCTGCAGAGAAATTGTACTTTTCAGCTGTCTCTATTGAATGTGTAATGGAGTGATGATATTTTAATTCAAATCAAAAGATGAGTTATTAAAAACTTGGTCAAACCAACTATGACTGGTCATATTAATTAATTCCTTTATAGAGAGTACTCATTTACAGTCTTTTTTTTTTTTTTAATACTAGCTAATTGTAATATAAAGAAAACAAGAAAAGTATGATTTCAACTTAAAGGAACCATACTAAAAACACACAGAAATGAAGCCTAAAGTGAAATGGAGTCTGCCCAGGAACTTGCTGACGTCATGAACTTCAGGATCCTAGCGAAATCTCACTGCAAACAAGACCGTGCCTAGTTTCTGAGCATGTCCCACAGAACTCTTATGTTTTCAATGTTCACGTCCCATCCTTTTCAATTTTAAGGGTGAAAAGATAAAAAGACAAGGACATGGAAAAGCACAAAGCAAGGACAAATACGTGAAATGTGATATAGAAGATAAAGTACTGGACTGGGGTTTAGGAAAACCAGGCACTATTCCTAACTCAGTCCCTCTGTGACCAGAGGCAAATTATTATGCATCTAAAAAAGATACGAATTTCTAAGATCCTTTCCCAACTTAAAACTACATGATCTTACAACTGCCAACTCTACGTACTTATAATTTATCCCCAAAGCTTAATGCCCAGAAAATTTTAAATTAAGACTAGTTCTGGGTTTAAAGAAACTCTCTAAGGAACCTCAGACTACCTTTTCTCACATAAATAACAGAGAACTCCAAAACAAATGTCTATCATGCAAACAAATTACATTAAGATTTCTACATTATGATGAACCTTGTGTGATTTACAGGCGTGTTTCCTGTCTTATGTTTTTATGAATTACCTAATAGAAATAAAATACAAACATTCCAGAAAGTTGGTGATTATCCAATTCTGTGATTATCTCACTCCCAAAGCAAACACATGGCAATAACTTGGAGGTTAGACCACGAAAATAACTATGTTTGACACATTTCTTTTGTCTTGTGAAAAGTGAAGCTGAATTTCATTTTAAAGGATTCCCTTACATTTTCAGTCTTTAAACATTTTTCCCTAAGTAAACTTTAGTACCTACCAGCTGGCCGAGTTAAAAACTCTCTGTATCTTATTTCCATTACTAACTTTGCCCATTAAATATATATTTCCCTGTCTTATTTCTGTTATCTCATAAATGAGATATTTTTATTAGTTAATTCTTTAAAAACTTTCTCCCTCCCCCAAATGCATTTTAAAGTACATACCTCCAGGTGATACCAAAGGTTGGTCTAGGAGAAGGATATGGCCATATATCCAAGGCAGGTTTTGCATTGTAATTAAAATAAGGGACTTCTCGGATTCCTCCTTTTCTGGCCAATTTTTTTAGGTCATCATTGGGCAAAACAAATATGCTCTTCTTGCTGCTCTTGGTGATAAACTTTCTGTACGATGGCAGAGCTGTACCTGAACGAGTCTTCTTGGGTCTTGAAAACTTCATGAGTTTCACTTTGTCTCTTGTGGAATATTCTTTGCTCACGGTCATAGATGTTACCAGAGTGCCTCCTGCGGTGGTCAGTGAGTCTGTCACTGTCGTGGTGACCACAGTTTTGCTCTGCTCCTTCACAGAGATTATGTCCACACTGCTGCCTGTGGAGGGCGTGGAAAGCTTTGTTACCGTTGTAGTGGTGGTTGTGACAGTGGACTTGGCACAATTTTCTGTGGAAGAGACCACAGTCTGCTTATCAACTTTTGCTACCTTAATTACGGTTTTTGATTCTGTGGCCACTGTGGACGTCATGGTGGTGACTTCTGTGATGACTGTTTTTCTTTTAGATTCTCCATTGACATTTTCATCTTTGTTGGTGGGCGGGCCATTTTCATCAATAAAATCATTACTGAAGTAAGACTCCTCTCCAGAAGTAACAGGAGACGAAGTAACTTTCTTAACTTCGCAGGTTTCAATTTCCATATCTTCTACCTGATTGGCTGAACTGCTTTCTGGACAAGATGGCAGAGGCATGGTAGCTTGGGTACCCTCAGATTCTTTGGTTGATGGCAGGGTCTCTAGGCGATCTTGGTAGTCGCCTTCAGTATCCGAAGACCTCAGTAAACATGATTTTGTTTCCAAGTTATTTTTTTCATTAAAATCTTCCATGATGACATCACCATTCATGAATGGCTTTACAGCAGATTCTTTAACAGTCAAAGACTTAATATCATTTTCAGGAATTATTTTATTTATATTATTAACCTTTGGTTCAACGTCACAACTTCCTACTTTACTCTCAGAAATGTCTTTCAAGCATTCACCTTTCAAATATACTTTAGGTTTATTATCTTTTCCATTTATTTGAAAGGTACTTGCTTTCTGTCCTTTCTTTTCAGACTCTCGGTTTTCATTATTCCTTTTGTCAGTGACACTTTTCAGATTGATTTGATCAATACATTTATTAAGTGGTCTCTCCTCTAATTTCTGATCTTGACTTGGTTTTTTACCATTTGCTTCGTTTACCTTAGCCTGCAGCCTGTCGTCACAGTTTCCAGGGGTCTTATCTGAAACAAACTCATGTTTCAATGGTTCTAAGCCTTCACTACCTTGTTCTTGAGTTATTAACTGTTCAGAAATACTTTCACTGCTATTCTGAACAATCATATCTTCTTCACTGCTGTCTTGAATAGACATAGTATCAGAACTATTTTCCAAAGTGCTATTATATTCAGAATCACATCCCAATTTTCCTTCAAAGTCTATTGCTTTTGACAGAGATGGGATATCTCTATCATCAGTACTTTTAGGTACTGATGGAAGTAAAGGGCTCTGGGAAGGAGACACAATGGTGTCATTATCTTCCTGTATGAGTGGTTTTTTGTTCTTATAGATCAAAGTACCAATTTCATCTGCACTGGCTAGTTTAGCGTCATCAATGAGAAAATCACTTCCTTTTGTTTTAATCTTACTGGGTTCCTGGCCTTTACTGGCAGGGTCAGAGAGACTCTCATCTACGTCATTTCGAACAGAATTTTGTTTCTGACAGTTTGTCTCTGCGCTCTGAATGGAGGCATCATCTAGCATTTGATCTTTTGAATAAAGTTTGTTTGTTGTATGATCAGAATCACTGATTCCAAGAATTGAGGAATCATTTTCTGAACATCCCCGAATCAAGTCTTCAGATTTATCGTTACTTGCATTAGAGCTCTGTTCTTGTGCAAGCAAGTCACTTTGACACCCTTCTTTTACTTTTGTTATTACTGGTGATTCAGACAGACTTTTCGAAGAACTTGTGAAGGTCTTTCCTATACCCTTAATTCCACCCTCCAACTTCATTTTCTCATGGCGTTGCTTTTCTTCCAGTGTAAACTGTTTAATTCTCCTTTCAAGGAGTCCATCTAGTTTGGATGATTTGATTTTCTTTTTATAACTAGTCCTTAGATGAAAACCCTCACTGACATTGACCACATCTACTTGAGAACTTTCCTGACAATTTATATGTGACTCTATTTTCACATCATCATCTATTTCCATCGGTTCTTCCTTAAAGGATTTATCATTGTCAGAGTCTAAAACTTCTTTTACATCTGTGAAACAAAGACATTTATATAAATGTAATTTTTAGTCTGAAATGTGGAATTCATGATAATATTTTCACTTTAAAAAATACCAGTTTTTCTGATTTTTACTCAAAACCTTAACTATAAATAGCTATATATTTAAAAGTTCCTGATATGATTAAAATAGGTCAATGGACAGGGCTAAACTTTATAAAAGGTTAAAAAACACATACATTCCAAATATTTAAATATTCTGATTCCTAGTATCTAAAAATGATGGAATGCCACAAGGAAAAATAACTTAGTATGTGACAGCTATTGCATATACCAGTACCTTCGCATAAGATTTTGTACAGAGTATTTTATGGTTATTTTATGGTTATAAAACATATTAAGGCTCATGCATTATCTAACTTATCTAGTTTTAAAAAAAACAACTTTTCACAAAAGTCAATGTCAGTTCCTCAAAAGGTTGAACATAGAGCTATCTCTTGATCCAGCAATTCCACCCCTACGTATTTACCCAAGAGAAATGAAAACATATGTCCACATAAGAACTTGTACATGAATGTTCATATTTCCATTATTCTTAATAGCCAAAAAGAAACAACTCAAATGTCCACCATGAATGGATAAACACAACATGACGTATCCATACAACAGAATATTATTTGTAAATAAAAAGGAATGAAGTATTGATACATGCTACAACATGGATGAACTTTGAAAACATGCTAAGTGAAAGAAGCCAGACACAAAGGACCACATACTACCTGATTCCATTTATATGGAATGTCCAAAACAGGCAAATCCATAGAGACAGAAAGTAGACTGGGATTTAGGGAGGGCTGACTGCTAGTGGGTATGAGGTTTCTTTTCGGGGTGATGAAAATGTTCTAAAATTGAGTATGGTGATAGATGAACAACTCTGCGAATATAGTAAAATCCACTGAATTGTACACTGTAAGTGGGTGAGTTATATGGCATAATATGAATCATGTTTCAATAATGCTATTATCAAAAAGAGACATTGCAGTACCTTTCCTGCTGTGTGAACTAGATCCAGTGCTTTCTTATCACCCCCAGGCTGCCCTCCACACTTTTCTCTCCTTACCTTGGTCCTTCTTCTCAGTAACCTTTGAAATGTCCATTTCACTTTGGTCTGCTCCTTTTGTAGCATCTGAATCTTTTACCTCGCCTTTCTCAGAATCAGACTCTGTTTTTATTTTTTTTGGACTTCGTGGACTTTTTCTTCTATCTGATTCATCCATATTTTCATCCATATTATTTTTAGCTAAAAAAACCCCCAAGTATATAGTAATTACAAGTATGTCAAATATTAGCAATTTACTTTAATACACCTAGTTTAGTGGAAATTATCAAGTATATTCCAGCAATTTATACTTTATTTTTTATTCAAAAAACCCAAAATACAAAAGTTGAAGCTGTTACATTCTTTCTTATATGCTCAGGTGACCTAAAGCATAGAAGTAATGACTACAGTTTAGATGTACTTCAGAAGCCTTCACACATGAGACTATTTCAACCTGTTCACTGACTCCAGAAAGTCTGCATCAGTGGTTTCTAACATACTTTGTATTACAGAACCATATTAGAATTGGATAAACGCTATGATCCCCTACCCAGAGAAAAAGTACATACACTAACTTTTGTAATAAATTTCAATGGATTCTTGAATACAGTTGAAGTTTATCTGTAGATTCCAAGTTAAGAATACTTAAGTCTGTATCACAGGAAAGAGAAATAACCAAATGCAATGTGTAGCCTTGTTTGGACCTGATTTACTACTGGTTTCTTCCCTGCTACCAGCTGGGAGGAAAAAACTCAAAAGATGCTCCAAGACCAACTTGGTACCTGCTAGATAAAGGCCCAGCATCTGGACAACAGAAAACCCCATGCTAAGGAAAGTGGATACAAAATAAATTCGCAAAAGCCTAAATATTTTGCATACTGATAATCTGGATTTTATTACATAGGTCAAACACAATTAAAGAAAAGCTCTCTATAATTCTTTCTAAGTGCTACACAGGTAACTGGAACAATGAAATAGTAATAAAAATTATAACAATCTTTTAGAATTTATTATAATGGACATTTAGCTTGAATATAATCAGATAATGTAAATGAATATTGAATATTTCTATTTAGCAAATAGAAACAGTTATTGAACATCTGCTATATGCAAGACACTCCTAGTCCCTAAAAAATAAATTCCAGTGAGCTCTATAAAATACGTTTTTTTCTGTTAAAAGGTAATTCAATGACAACTTTCCCACATTAACAGTTTCAAAAATCTACTGGTTCAGGTTTCATGAGAACCATTCATAAGGAAGCCAAATCAGTTAGCTAGGTGTGTACATAGTACTTATTTGGCACTACAGCATGGGCTTCACAGGAAAGACCGTATCACACCATAAATTAGCAAATATGCTGCAGAGTGAACAGAACTGCTTTTGAAAATTGCTTAGATAACAAAGGAGAGACAACATGGTAGAGTGCAAAAAGGGCAACAGAAGCACTAACTGTGTGACCTTCAGTATGGCACTTAACATCGTCATGAAATAATTTGTTCATGTAACATGAGTTTCAAAATATTTACCTCCTAAAAGGGCAGTTCACCTCTAGAGTTCTGTGATTCTAAACACTAAAGTGGGGACTTCTCAGGTGGCGCAGTGGTTAAGAATCTGCCTGCCAATGCAGGGGACACGGGTTTGAGCCCTGGTCCGGGAAGATCCCACATGCAGCGGAGCAACTAAGCCCGTGCGCCACAACTACTGAGCCTGCGTGCTGCAACTACTGAAGCCCGCGCGCCTAGAGCCCGTGCTCCGCAACAAGAGAAGCCACTAAAATGAGAAGACCACGCACTGCAACGAAGAGTAGCCCCCGCTCGCCGCAACTAGAGAAAGCTCACGCGCAGCAACGAAGACCAAACGCAGCCAAAAAATAAATAAATAAAGTCATTAGCCAGTAGCATAAACTGAGTTACTATCTCCTTTATGTGATAGTGTTATGGAAGCCTCTATCGCTTTCTTTCTGGTTTTGTTAAATGTTACAATGCTGAGGTCACCAGACTGTGTTTCCTCAAGAAGTCAGGTAGTACTGAATTTAAGATTTTAGAAAAACAATTAGGTAGCTGAGGCCTTCTTTCTTTTAACAAATTCTACTCTATCATCTTTTTAAGCTAAAATCCTAGATATCAAAATCCCATGAATAAAGGTAATTTAAAAAACTTTAGAGTTTACAATTATTAAACTACATTAGTAATTTTGCACATTCTAGTAAGAATTTCAGAAAAACACTTTTATCCAAAATATAGTCAATATACTACAAATTTATAAGAATACAAATCAGAAGCAATTATGCAGGAAAAACAGCTTAAATTACTTACTTTCTTCTAATGACTTTCTGTAATTCACATTAGTATTGCCTGGCAATTTAGGAACAAACCTATAAACATGAGTTTTACTAATCCAGCTCCAACCACCATATCCTGTTACTCTGTATTCCTCTCCTTTTTGTTTCCAAACCTGGTGTAAAGTGAAAACATGCTGATTAAACAAGAATGAGAATGTTTTATAAAGTACGTGTGGTTTTACACATTTTTACTAAATAAAATAAATGGTCAGGCAAATTAATTTACCACTCATTTTATTTTCACTGAGAATCAAAGATTTATGAAGAAACTTAATATTCCTTTCTAATATGAAAGATGTAAAACAATTTTACATTTATAACAATTTCTACAAATTGGTCTGATGACTCACCTATATTCTACTAACATAAACCTATGCTTATAAAATTGCCAGAAAGATTTACTTCATTCCAACTACGTTAATTAAAAGTGTGTCAAAAGTAAAAAAAAATTAATAAGTATTCAAAACTGCAGAATCAAAGTCTCAGAAATGGCTAACACAATTTAAAAGATCATACCAAAATTACCTGATGTTTAACTGGAAACGTATATTTTACCCATGTAGCTTGTTGCATTGTTTCTTCCTCTTCTTGTTTTTTCTCTTTTTTTTTGACTTTCTCCTTTTCTTCTCTTTCAATTGATGTCATTCTATGTAACCTAAGAATATATGGATAGAAAGACAGAATTACACTCAACTATGAAAAATAAACAAAAAAGATAAAAATATAGTACTGAAAATTAGGAAGACAAAAACAAAGAATGGTTAGCTATATAATCCCACAGCCCAGAAAACCCAGACTCATAAAAATAAGTAGATGTACAATTCTCTAATAGGAAAAAAATCAAATAGTACAAAAAGGAAAAAAACAGAACATGCTATCCTTCTCATATCCCTCTCCATAAGAAATATACTCACTTATGACTTATTTATGCATACACCAACATTGTAATATAATATCCTTTTTGTGTAATTATAAATACAATTACACAGTCTTTAATCAATGAAAAACTGCACTAGATCTTTCCATACCAGAAGATACATATCTTCTTTCCTTCCCCGCAAAAAGACCAACAAATCCCAAAACTCTTATTTTATCAACCAATATTCTTATTTCTACTAGTACTTGGGATTTTAAAGTCTTCAGAGGGTCCACTAACATAGGACTCAGGTTTCCTACAACCACAGAGAAAGGGGCCCACAGGGCTCCTGCTTTTGGATGACGGGAAGGGTTGGGCAGGAAGGACCACATTGACTGGGCATTAATCATTAGGCATAGGGCACAGACCACACTCTTTTTTCAGGTAAGAAAATAGATATCACTGCACCTACCAGTAAGGAGATGGGCAGGTCTGTGGTGAGGTTCTACTTTAAGGTGATTAGATTAGATTATCATGAATGGGAATATTTCCCATAAAGAAGAACATTGACCAAAATCTACGAAGAAAGGAGCTCCGGTCTCTAAGAGCCCTAGTGCTAGAAGAATTGCTTTTATCATACCCTACCCAGATGTAGCCAATCTCAAATGCACAGCTATGTGAAAAGAATAAAGAGATCTTTTGTTAACTTGGGGGAGCGGAAGAAAGATGTGAGAGGGGATTTAATCCTTTTCCCCTCCGTCCCTCCACCAAAAACTTCCTATTTATCTATCTCCACTTTGAATAAAGTTTTGTGTCCTTGTGATTACAGCGCCCTAGAATCTAGCGTCCCCCAGGCCAAGAGCTCATGCCTGTTAACTGCACACAACCAGTATAGCAAAGATTCTTCATCTCTCACTACTGACGGGAGAGGAAAGGGAGTGGATTCTCACTGGGGACTCATTTAGTCTCAGATACCATAATTTGCAACCAGGGAGTGGGGAAAGCTCTGTAGGCACAACACAGTGGATAACCTGCCAGCCTCAGCTCTCCAGAGTAAAGAAGGAGTGACTGAGCTACGACCAAGTAGTATTTCTCAACAGGGTTTTTGTGGGCTCAGCTTTAAACACCTGTAAAAGGCCAGGTCTGGCACAGCAACTGAGCCATCTTCGCAGATTGTGGCCAGGAATGGAGCACTGTCTGGGGAGAACACCAGTACGGTGACACTCTGGGAACGCGCAGTTAAGCTGGGCACTCAGCTTGTGCTCTTGGGGTTCACATGGGGAACAGGTCCATCTTCATCCTCAAAGACAAAGACTTCACTTTGCTGACGCCAGGCCAGTGAGGTAGTATTGTAGCTAAACTGTGATGTCCACTCTCCCAGAATAGATTCTACTGTTCTCACCACCTCCAACACAATCCTTATGGGAAAAGGCAGCAGGAAAGGTGAGCTCTGCAGGGGTTCAGTTCCATTTAGTTGGGCAGAAATCTTGGCTACTGCTGGCAGCCTGACGGCCCCAGGAAAGAAGCCCCATGACGCTGGTACTACGAGCCTCCAGGCACCACTCCGTACTGGCGGGTGCACTGGGGGCAGGGGCTCCCTCCACACGTCCTCGGTTCAGAGAGCCGGGCCAGGAGTGTGGACTGAGCCTCAACTCCGTTCCCCATCTCCACAGGGTTTTGTTGTGTTTCTCTTCCTATTACAAATAAAGCTACAGGGAACCATGTTTTACGTGTTTCTTAGCAAACTTGAGGAATATCCCTTTGTGTTTCCCACTGGTAGAACAGCTGAGTCCAAAGGGTATTATATTTAAAGTGCTGACAGATGGTGCCCAATTGCTCTTCGGATGGGTATGCTTCACACTGCCATCAATTATAAAGCAACCCTGCTTTCCCGCACCTTCACTCAAGTTAGTACCAAACTTCTAAATTACTAGCCCAATTGAGAGAGAAGAAATACTATCCCGTTGTTTTTATTTACATTTCTTTAATTATGAGAGAAGTAACCACTTTTTTATGTCTACTGGCCTTTTATATTTATTTTTCTGCCAAATGCCTGTTCAAATCCTGTGTCTTATCTGTAATGGGCTTTTCATTTATAAAAGGTCTTTTTCATTTATAAAAGGAAAGTTTCCATTTGTGGTGTACATATTTTTCCTCAGTGTGTCATCTTTCTTTTGGATTTGATTATAATATTATTTTTCCACTCAGAATTTTAAATACATATATCCACTTTTTTCATCTATGGCATCTGGGTTTTGTATCTGTTTGAAAAGAAAGTATCACAACAGAAACATAAATTAATCCATGCGCTCTTAAGTTTTTTGTTATAGTTTTTAACAATATGTTGGGTATTTTTCAATCCTCATTTGTCTGAATGTTTTTGCTGAGGCAGGAATCTGGGTGATATTTTCCCCAAGCACGCCCTCTTTTCCTTCTCTGACAGGCAAAGCTATCACAGTGGATTCCCACATGTGTTTAGGTCTATTTCTGGATTCTCTGTTTGATTCCCACTCCTCTACTTCTTCTATAGTACAAATTATTTTGATTATCGTAGCTTCAAGATATATTCTAAATATCTATTCCCTTTTTTTGTAATACCTACTTCCCTTTTCTTACACATTTTCTAGAGGAAATATTAGTATCATTTTGGTCAAGCCTCCCTCTCCCTCCAGGAAGAAAACTCCTATTCATAATGTAAATGAATATTAAATTTGATAGATTAAGTTAATATAATTAATATACTGCATGGCATCTTTAGAAAAATGCAACATACATATGTAAGCATATGATGTATCTTTTCATTTACTCAAAGTATCCTTTATATCTTTTTTTTTTTTTTGGCCACTGCACGGCAAGTGGATCCTAGTTCTTCAACCAGGGATTGAACCCGCAGTGGAAGTGCAAAGTCCTAACTACCGGACTGCCAAGGAAGTCCCAAAGTAACCTTTATATCCTTAGTAAAGTTTTAACGATTTCTTTACATGCTCCTAAATATTTATTAAATATATTCCTGGCTTGAGGTGTTTTGTCGTTGCTGGACGTTTTCTTCATTGTAATTTTTAAAAATATGTAAACTGTAACCAAGTTAAGAAACAGAACCTTATCAATAACCACTACATCCAAAACTAGTGTGTCCCACCCCCAGGCAGCCATTATCCTGACTTCTGTGTTATCATTCCCTTGCTTTTCTTTATAGTTTTACCACCACCTATGTGTGTATCCCAAACAATATAAAGTTTGGCTTTTGAAAACTCAGCAAGAAGAAAACTAGCTGCATGAGCAAGAGCAATATTGTCACTATTAAAAGAAGGTTCCCAGGAAAAAATAAATGTGTCTCCAGGTCACCTTTCACAAGTCAAGAGCCTCCTGTGGTGCAATCAGAGGGCGCAGTCATAAGCAACGCCTAGAAGACAGTGCGCCCACCACACTCAGGGTACCTGGCAGGACCAGGTGTAAACAGGTGCACTGCAGAGACAGACTCATGCATTGCTCTGCTCTTCCTGCTTTTGTGCCTTTTGAGGATTCTATGGCGTGACTGGTGAAATTCTCAGTTCTCCCCCACTGACTTGGGATTTGGCTTTCTTGGGTAGGGTACCACTCGTCCTCCTGCAATACTGCTTGCAGTTTTACTGGTGCTCTCTTCTCTGTTGTTCCCCTTGTCCCTGTGGGTTTATGCTTTGAAAAAAAATCCCTTTGCCATAGCTTTGGTGGAGTTCAGTGGGGAGCAAAATTAGATGTGCTCATTCAATTTGTTATTTTAACTCAGAACTCCCGCTGTATTTTCTTCATGGTTACTATCTGCATATATAAAAGCGACTGTTCAGTATGGGGGTCACCTTGATTAATTTTCATATTGTTTTATAGTTTTTCAGTCAATTAAGTATACAATTAGATCAACTACATATAATTGTCCCTACATTTACCTATTTATGTTTTATTTCTCTTGGCAAATTGCATTAATACTTTAAAGAAAAGTTAAAAGATAACAGCAACAGTGGGGATCTCTGTTTTGTTCCACCTAAATGTTAATGGGAATACTTCAAGGGTTTCATCAAAAAACATGACGGTTTGGTTTGAAATACATCTTTACAAAAAAGGGGAGGGGGCATTCATCTATTTCTACTTACCCAAGTTTTTTTTAAAACCAAGAATTAATAATGAACTTATATCTTCTTAATAAACAAATACCTTCTTGACATCTAATGAGAAAATCAAAGTTTTCTTTCTTTGACTTCTTAAAATAGCAAGGTATTAATAATCTCCTAAGAACAGACAAATCTTCCATACCTAGAGGAAGTCAAATTAGTCATGATTTATTATTCTTTTAATTTACTCTTGACTATATTCGCTAATGCTCTGTTTAAGATTTCTTGCATACACTTCTATTTGCTATTACTTTTTTTTTTTTTAAAGATTTTTTTTTTTAAACTTTGGGTTTGTTTGTTTATTTATTTATTTATTTATTTATGGCTGTGTTGGGTCTTCGTTTCTGTGCGAGGGCTTCCTCTAGTTGCGGCAAGTGGGGGCCACTCTTCATCGCGGTGCGCGGGTCTCTCACTATCGCGGCCTCTCTTGTTGCGGAGCACAGGCTCCAGACGCGCAGGCTCAGTAGTTGTGGCTCACGGGCCCAGTTGCTCTGCGGCATCTTCCCAGACCAGGGCTCGAACCCGTGTCCCCTGCGTTGGCAGGCAGATTCTCAACCACTGCGCCACCAGGGAAGCCCTGCTATTACTTATTAATCAATGGTAAATATTAATAAATGAGACAGGGCCATGATTTTCTATTTATCTATTTAACAAGTTTTAGAACACTTTTGTACTAACAGAAATAATAATGAACCGGATTTCCTTCTTTTTCTATTTTATGGAACAGTTTACATAGAATTATCTGTTTCCTAAAATTTGAAGAACTTCCTCATGAAATCATCTGGTCCTGCCCATCTCCTTACTGATAGGTGCAGTGATATCCTTCAAACTGAACCAGAAATCCTTTTCTTGCCTAAGAGTGTGGCCTCTGCCCTACTGTCCAATGATTCAGATCAGTGGGACTCCTCCTCCCCAACCCTTCCCCCACCCAAAAAGAGGAGTCCAGTGGGGCACTTTCTCTATGAATGTAGGAAGCCTGAATGCTATGTTACTGGACTCTGTGAAGGTTTGAAATCCAAAGTATCAGTGACAGAGATTCAGAAATATTGTTTGTTACGTCCCCTTTTTCATTCTTGATATTGGTTATTTGTTCTTTATCCTTCCTTCCCCCCCAGCCCCGCCCCCGTTCCTGATAATCTCATCAGAGGTTTGTAAATATAATAGTATCTAAGGTACACATCTGTTTTCTATTTCATCAAATATTGACATATTTCCCATCTTTGGTTTGACTCATTGAGGTGCATGCCTAGCTAATTAATTTGCAGTTTTTCTTGTTTAGTGTAAGCACTGAAGGCTACCCATTTCCCCTAGGTACTCTTTAGTTGTTTCCCACAAATTTCAATTTATGTCGTATTCTCATGAACATTCAATTCATAATGTTTTCTAGTTTCCATTACAATTTTTTGACCATTTGTTATTTATTTAGAAGCATATTTCTTAAGTGTCAAGCATATAGGCCTTACACTTCTTTAAACTTTTACCACAAATGTCTACATCCCTAAACAATACAGCATTATATTAGCATACATTCTTTTAACCTTTACATAAATAGAATCACACTACATATATTTTCAGGCAAAGAACTGTTTCACTCTGTTGAACATTTCTGAGAGTCAATCTCATTGACTCATGTTGCTCTGGTTTGCTTTTTTACTGCTGTACAGTATGCTATTAGAGAACCACACCATAATTTAAACATGCCTGATTATGGGCATTTAGGGATTGTTACCAATTTTCACCATTACAAAATATTATAAGGAACACCTTTCTACATGTCTCTTCATGTACAGATACAAGGTTTCGCTAAGGTTTTTAGATAGGAACAGGATTGTATTCTCAATATTACTTTTACCAAATTGTTCTCTAAGATGGTTGTAGTATTTAGCTCTTTTATCGACAACGTATCAGAATTCTCTTCCTATTATATCACACATTTGCCAATACTTTTTAAATTTATGACAATCCAATGGATGTGAAATAATAGCCCCTAGTTTTTGGGGTTTTGGGTTTTTAAAAAATATTTTGATTGTATTTAGGATCTGTTACTCCAAAGACACCATGAGTCTTTACACAGTAAGATCTAAGTCTGGCAAAGATGCCTGCATTGTGAGTGGTACTTAGGGACTGAAACTGTTTTCAAACCAGCAGAATCACCTCTACAAGTCCACATTCATCCTGGAATATATTCTCAGACCTTTTTTTTTTTTTTTGGCCATGCCCCGCAGCATGTGGGATCTTCCCTGACCAGGGATCGAATCCATGCCCCCTGCAGTGGAAGCACAGAGTCTTAACCACTGGACTACCATGGAAGGCCCCAGCCCCTAGTTTTGTGGGGGGTTTTTTTGACATCTTTATTGGAGTAAAACTGCTTCACAATGGTGTGTTAGCCTCTGCTGTATAACAAAGTAAATCAGCTATACATATACATATATCCCCATATCTCCTCCCTCTTGCTTCTCCCTCCCCCCTCCCTATCCCACCCCTCCAGGTGGACACAAAGCACCGAGCTGATCTCCCTGCACCATGCGGCTGCTTCCCACTAGCTAGCTATTTTACATTTGGTAGTGTATATATGTCCATGCCACCCTCTCACTTTGCCCCAGCTTACCCTTCCCCCTCCCCGTGTCCTCAAGTCCATTCTCTACATCTGCATCTTTATTCCTGTCCTGCCCCTAGGTTCTTCAGAACCTTTTTTTTTTTTAAGATTCCATATATATGTGTTAGCATATGGTATTTGTTTTTCTCTTTCTGACTTATTTCACGCTGTATGACAGTCTCTAGGTTCATCCACCTCACTACAAATAACTCAATTTCGTTTCTTTTTATGGCTGAGTAATATTCCATTGTATATATGTGCCACATCTTTATCCATTCATCTGTCAATGGACGCTTAGGTTGCTTCCATGTTCTGGCTATTGTAAATAGAGCTGTAATGAACACTGTGGTACATGACTCTTTTTGAATTATGGTTTTCTCAGGGTATATGCCCAGTAGTGGGATTGCTGCGTCGTATGGTAGTTCTATTTTTAGTTTTTTAAGGAACCTCCATACTGTTCTCCATAGTGGCTGTGTCAACTTACATTCCCACCAACAGTGCAAAAGGGTTCCCTTTTCTCCACACCCTCTCCAGCATTTATTGTTTGTAGATTTTTTGATGATGGCCATTCTGACCGGTGTGAGGTGATACCTCATTGTAGTTTTGATCTGCATTTCTCTAATGATTAGTGATGTTGAGCATTCTTTCATGTGTTTGTTGGCCATCTGTATATCTTCTTTGGAGAAATGTCTATTTAGGTCTTCTGCCCATTTCTGGATTGGGTTGTTTGTTTTTTTGATATTGAGCTGCATGAGCTGCTTGTATATTTTGGAGATTAATCCTTTGTCACTTGCTTCGTTTGCAACTATTTTCTCCCATTCTGAGGGTTGTCTTTTCATCTTGTTTATGGTTTCCTTTGCTGTGTAAAAGCTTTTAAGTTTCATTAGGTCCCATTTGCTTACTTTTGTTTTTATTTCCTTTTCTCTAGGAGGTGGGTCAAAAAGGATCTTGCTGTGATTTATGTCATAGAGTGTTCTGCCTATGTTTTCCTTTAAGAGTTTTATAGTGTTCAGTCTTACATTTAGGTCTCTAATCCATTTTGAGTTTATTTTTGTGTATGGTGTTAGGGAGTGTTCTAATTTCATTCTTTTACATGTAGCTGTCCAGCTTTCCCAGCACCACTTATTGAAGAGGCTGCCTTTTCTCCATTGTATATTCTTGCCTCCTTTATCAAAGATAAGGTGACCATATGCACATGGGTTTATCTCTGGGCTTTCTATCCTGTTCCATTGATCTATATTTCTGTTTTTGTGCAAGTACCATATTGTCTTGATTACTGTAGCTTTGTAGTATAGTCTGAAGTCAGGGAGCCTGACTCCTCCAGTTCCGTTTTTCTTTCTCAAGATTGCTTTGGCTATTCGGGGTCTTTTGTTTCCATACAAATTGTGAAATTTTTTCTTCTAGTTCTGTGAAAAATGCCACTGGTAGTTTGATAGGGATTGCACTGAATCTGTAGATCGCTTTGGGTAGTATAGTCATTTTCACACTGTTGATTCTTCCAATCCAAGAACATGGTATATCTCTCCCTCTGTATCATCTTTAATTTCTTTCATCAGTGTCTTATAGTTTTCTGCATACAGGTCTTTTATCTCCTTAGGTAGGTTTATTCCTAGGTGTTTTATTCTTCTTGTTGCAATGGTAAATGGGAGTGTTTCCTTAATTTCTCTTTCAGATTTTTCATCATTAGTGTATAGAAATGCAACAGATTTCTGTGCATTAATTTTGTATCCTGCTACTTTACCCAATTCATTGATTAGCTCTAGTAGTTTTCTGGTAGTATCTTCAGGATTCTCTATGTATAGTATCATGTCATCTGCAAACAGTGACAGTTTTACTTCTTCTTTTCCGATTTGGATTACTTTTAATTCTTTTTCTTCTCTGACTGCTGTGGCTAAAACTTCCAAAACTATGTTGAATAACAGTGGTGAGAGTGGGCAACCTTATCTTGTTCCTGATCTTAGCAGAAATGGTTTCAGTTTTTCACCATTGAGAACGATGCTGGCCCAACCCCTAGTTTTAATGTGCTTTTCCCCCAACTTACTAGGGAGGTTAAGCATCTTTTCACATTTCTTGGCTATTTGTGTCTCCTTTTCTCTAAATTATGTTTGTACCTCTGGCCTTTTTTTCTACTAAATAGTTTGATTTTTTTTCTTACTGAACTGTAGAAGTTCTTGAATATACTGTGTATATTAACACTTTTTTTTTTTTTGCTTTTTTGATTATAGTATAATAAAACAATAAAAACACCTTCAACCAGTTTAGGATTCAGTGTTTTAGGATGACACATTATTATAAAACTCAAACAACAGAAAATCATTGTTTACTGCTATATACATATGTGATAAAACTACACAGTAGAAGGAAGGGTGTCACAAAACACAAATGTAAAAATGATGGTTATCTCTCAGGACAGGCAAGGTAATATGAATGCAAAGTAAATGCAATAATAATAATGTTCTTATTTTAAAATTGGGTGGTGAATTCACAGGTGTTCATTTTATTATTACCCATTATAGCTTATATATTTCACACAATCTTATGTACATATCACATATTACAGGTGAAGAAGGAAAGTCACTTTTAGTACTTGCACACACACAGGCATACACATGCACACTCATTCAAATCTGACAGACAGCACTCTTACAAATGAAATAAATAAAGCCTGCCTTAGCTATGTTAGGGGAGATACTGAATGAATCAAGAAGGAAATAAAACAATCAGAAGAGAAAAGGAAGGAAGTATGGCAGGAAGAAAAGCAGGAAGAAGGAACGAGTGAAAGGAAAGAGAGGCACAGAAGGGAGGAAAAAGGGAAGGAAATGGAGAAGGAGAGAGGGAGGGAGGAAGAAGAGAAATTTTTTTACTTCAGAGTCACAAAGATAATCTCTTATATTCTCTTCTTAGAGTTTTAAAGTTTGCTTTTCACATTTAGAATTTACTCTACCTGGAACTGACTATTGTGTATAATATAAAGAATGAAGTTCAATTTACCACTGTACAGACAACTGATTTCCTCCTCATCTTCTATTGGACAGTTCATCCTTTCCAGTGCTACTTCCATCACATACTGTATTTTCATATACGGATTGGTCTCTTTCTGGACTGTTTACTCTGTACCACTGGTCTATTTGTTTACAGCACAGTATTATAGCTACCAAGTAAGTTTTGTTACATGGGAGGGCAAGTCCTCCCACCTCGTCCTTCAAATTTACATTTTCTATTGTTGCCCCTTTCCATAAAAACTTAACCATCTTGTGAAATTCTACAGAAAGCCCAACTATAATTATTAATGTGTTTGAACTTAATCTGTATATTAAGGTGAGAAAAATTGACATTGTCAAGACACTGAGTCCTCCTATACGTGAACAGGAGATATATTTTCATTTATTTAGGTGTTCTTTAATGTTTTTCAACCAAGACTTTATAACTTTTTCAAAAAAGATCCTGCCTTCAAACCTTTACTATTGAATATCACAATAAACAAACATTTTATAATAAAATATTTGGTTGAATTTCTAGATACTGCCTTAGGATCAAGTCTTAGAAGTCTGTCACCTAAACAGTTGTGACCATACTACTGCCAAAAGTGGAAGTCCTATTATTAATTTCTAATTTTCATGAATCATGGTCTCTAATTTTTTTAAAATTCAAAGTATGCTGTATCACCTCATCATAATTTTAAAAAAAGTTCTTTTGTATATATTACCAGATGTGTCATACTAATACAATTCATGATACAATTTTATAACTCTAGTAACAGGTTTAAAAGACTAGTCATGGGAATTCCCTGGCTGTCCAATGGTTAGGACTCCACGATCTCACTGCCAAGGGCCCGGGTTCAATCCCTGGTCAGGGAAAGAAGATCCCACATGCCACACAGTGCGCCAAAACAAATTTAAAAAAAATAAAATAGGATAAAAGACTAGTCATAATGACATACCAGGAGGGGAAAAAACCCTAACTAAAAAAAAATGAATTGCATTTTCATTAGAATGTTTAATATTTAGAAACGAATTTATAAAAGCTTTGACTTAGTCATTTTAAGTTACATTTGAGTACTGAAGTTTTCTTTAGCAACATTTAGCTTAGCTTTAGTTCTCAAAATATTGGTCTCTGCCACCAGAGACCACCAACACAAGTTTCAGGATGAGCACTGAATAGGAGACTGTTGGCGCAGAAAAGTTTGGGGAAAGTCTGGAAGTAAATGCAAGAAGGAAAAACAGAAATATAGGCCTCACAATTGCCTCTGACTTTCCCCTTGCTCTCCCTGCCCTGAGAAAAGGTGGCGGTGAGAAAAATACAGGCATGCCACCCATTTAGCTCTCCTCTCCTGGGCTGCACCGTTCATAGCACCTTAACTTAACCCTGTTGTGTTTTTTTTAATCCTAGGAAGAATTAAGTCCATTCCATTTGTGGAAGCTTCTACCAGTAGCAGCAATTACATTCAAAATAGGAGGGAGAGAGGAAAGAGTATCCATAAGACTTATGGGGGGAAAACACTACAGAAAACTGAAAGCAACCCTTAGCAGATGAAAAATATTTAGCAGGCATATTTATTTTTCTTAAAATTTTTCATTATAAGATAAAACACAGGGGGCTTCCCTGGTGGCGCAGTGGTTAAGAATCTGCCTGCCAATGCAGGGGACACGGGTTCCAGTCCTGGTCCGGGAAGATCCCACGTGCCGCGGAGCAACTAAGCCCGTGAGCCACAACTACTGGAGCCCGCACACCTAGAGCCCGGGCTCCGCAACAAGAGAAGCCACTGCAATGAAAAACCCGCGCACCGCAACGAAGAGTAGCCCCCACACGCCGCAACTAAAGAAAGCCCGTGCACAGCAACAAAGATCCAACGCAGCCAAAAAATAAATAAATAAATTTATTTATTTATTTATTTTTTTAAAAAAGAAAACACAGGTGTAGAAAGCAACACAAAACATATTTAAATTTAAAAAAATACAGCATTATACCTTTGGAGTGGGCCCTGTAGAGGGGCAGGGAAGGTAAAAGGAGCCTTACTTTTTACATTGAATAATAATTTACATTTTTTACCATAAGCTTACATTAGGTTTGTAATAAGAACTTTTTAAAAATTAAAGTTAAAAAATAAATCCATTAGGGCTAAAAAGTAGATTCAAGTCACAAATTTATTTTTTTTGTTAACCATCTGCTAAAGTCACACAACTCTGGGTCTACTTAGGAGCTACATGATCTTTGGCCAGATACTCGACTCTAAATAAATCAAGACGTCTAGCACATTCCAGAGTAAATATTCAAAAAATATACGCATTCTTTCTATTCAATAAAAATACTTTTTACTTTAGAACATATTTTTAATTTTCATATACCTGATCTCTTCTGATCTTCATTATAATCCTATATCCTAAATAAGAACTAGTGTTTATTCAGGTTTACATCTTACATGTTTTCCTCCATCTTATAGGAGGAAAATGAGGTCAAGAAGAGTTAAGTCTTTATGATGGCCTCTTCAACACATTAACTTTCATTATTAATAGACTAGTATTCCAAAAGGGAGACTAACCCACCATTCACGAGGCTCAGGATTCACTTACCTGGTATGTCCTAAAGATTCCCGCCAGATTGGTAGCATCACAACTGGTTTAACTGCACACTCCAAGATAGCTAAAGCCAATGCAAATTCTCTGGGTTTGCTACACATCTGAACGGCCTTGATCCAATTTGCCCTAAATTTCAGAAAGGAAAAAAAAAAGAAAAAAACAAAATTTCATCTTGTTGATCTTAAAGCACAAGAGCTGTAATTTATGAAGACTTCACCTTATAGGCCATATGTTTCTAGGCTAAGCAGGTATAAAATATACTGCTACTGGAAGTTTCTACCTCACAGAATCATAGGTCTTAAACACTGGAGGAATCTCAGAGGTCAATTCGT
Organism: Balaenoptera borealis; assembly: GCF_965194805.1. Lineage (NCBI taxonomy): Eukaryota > Metazoa > Chordata > Mammalia > Artiodactyla > Balaenopteridae > Balaenoptera > Balaenoptera borealis. The sequence goes on along the minus strand of NC_138879.1, from coordinate 13,949,403 downwards.
CCTCCAAATCTTTAAACCTTCTATGATGTTCTGGAACTCTGTCTGGACTCCACTTGGTTCCGGGAATAAAGACTCTGCTTTCCAGAAATCTTCCCAATGTTAGTGTTGGATCGGTAACTTAAGAAGTAAAGTTACTCCTATTCCTAACATCCTCAGTGTTTTGCTGACTAAAATGCCTTCATTCAATTCATTAATAATGACAGTTTAAAGTGTGCAACTGCAATAATCATTTTGTAAATATTTACTATATTCACAGCAATAAATAAACCTAGTTTCCTTTACCTGTGTGAAGCCCAGTTGGGATGAAGAAAGGAGGAAGGGATATTGTTTTCCAACTGGGTGATAGTCAGTCTCAGAGTAGATATGGTAAGAACTTTGGATCCATGGACAGAACCATTCCATTTGAACTCTCCAGCTGGAGTCAGACAGAATTTATGTGCAAGATGCCTTCTCTTATCATGGTCTTCTCTGTGCTGGTGCTTATTCAAAGCAAATGAATTGGTGGAGTACTGATTGTGGTAGACGCGATACTTCCCCTCTTGACCCAACTTAAAATAATTGTTGATATTTCCCTTCATGACCACTTCCTTTTTGGTGCTCAACCGTGAAATTTCTCCTTGAGAATTAACTACCAGTACCTGACCAAGAAAATAAAAAGACTCCATTATTTATGTCAAATATGTAAATTTGATCAATTGTCTTTCAATAATTTGTAATTTATCATTCAAAATAAGTTAAGATACATCTTACGACTGAACTTTTGAAGTTTAAAGATTTTTTTGATGTGGACCATTTTTTAAAGTCTTTTATTGAATTTGTCACAATACTGCTTCTGTTTTTCTATGCTTTGGTTTTTTGGCCGAGAGGCACGTGGGATCTTAGCTCTCCGATCAGGGATCGAACCCGCACCCCCCGCATTGGAAGGCGAAGTCTTAACCATTGGACGGCCAGGGAAGTCCCTGAACTTCTGAAGTTTAAAAGCTAAAGCTAACTGTTTATAATTAAACAACCAAGATATGCCTGCAAAAAGAAAGAAAACTAAGCTCTATTAAAGTGCCTATTATATGTTGGACATTATTAAGTATTTTCATGTATCTCAAATATACACATGAAACTAATATATAAATCATTCACCAATCATTTTCTCAAGCTTACAATATACAGGGGTTAGAGACAAAAGAGGGCATGAGGGCATTACATGTACTACTCCCGCAAACATATATTCTTAAAAATACCTTTTCTTCTGCTCCTTTTATCATTCCAGCTTTAGATAAGAGCCCATGGATACGTTAAAATAGTGTTTCAAATAGTTGATTCCAATCCTTTAGTGGACTGTGAAATCAATAGTGGGGCTTATTCAGCTTTAAAAAAAATGAAATATAATACAATAGACTAGAAAAGAAAATACCAGAGTGCTTCCCACATAGTAAAATACTACTTCAGGAAACTTTTGAATGTATGTACTGGGTTGCTATGAAAAATGTCTTAGTGAGGGTCAGAGTAAAAAGAAGTCTGAAAGCCACTGTCTTAAAGCCATTTCTTTGATGTTAAAAACACTGCATTAAAAAACAAAACAAAACAAAAAAAACCCCACTGCATAATCTTGCATATCTACCCTGCAAATAATTCTCAAATCTGAGAGACACAGCTGTGGCCCTTATTCTATCATCATGGCTTGCTGGGAGACAGAAATACTGAGTCCTAGCTTCAATCTTTTTGTTCACAGTCAGAGTTGAGATGTTCTATACACCGTGCTCTGCTATCAAGGGGTAAGTCTTACCTTTTAGCTGCAGGTTCATCTAAAATGACTACAGCCAGAACTGAGCATTAAATCTTTAATAAAGCCCACAAATAGCCTACCTGTTCCCACATGTGAAGAAGCAGCCTCTATCTCTTTAGAATTATATACAATAAAACTAACCATATAGTCAGAAACAATACTACCCATTTACAGCATTTCTATGCATGGATTGAAATTTGGGTGTACAACTATACTTAGCATAATACAAACCTAACACTTTTAATCTCGTTACACACTACACTCTCAGAAGTGAGGAAAATACAGTTCAAAAGTACCTCTACAAACTTCCTGCCCCTATTTTAAAAATGATTTTACATTCCAGAGATTTTTGTTTTAAACAGAAAAAAACACACCTCTTTCCCCTCCTTAAATAATTTATTTGCTTCGTGGGCTGCGGCTGCCACCTGTTGGCTCTTCAGCTGACTCAGTTTGCTGTCTGGATTCCGTAACCTGGTGATAATCCGAGTTGAACCAGACGCTCCTCTTCCACCTCCAGGAGACTCACTTATTTCCCCATTAGACTTCTCTGATTTGAAATCACCTGTTATCAGATAAAAAGCCAAAAGTAATTGCTAACAGTAAGTAAATTACATATAGTAATAACACCTTACTTATCCAAAACTTCCATCTGGTAGACAACTAAGATCCAGAAAATAAAAAGTCCTTGAATAGCCAAAGCAAATGCATTAATTCTTAAAGTTTTACTCCAAAGAAAGTATGTCAGAACTTTACTGTGAGTCATTTATTATTTTACAGAAAATTCAAACATGCCAGGTAATCTGTTTTAAAGCTCAGCTACTAGAAAAGAGGAAGGGCTGCTACAGATTTACAAGTAACAAACATAACTCAAAATGCACACTAATAAAATATTGCCTTATATATTCGACATGGATTTCTGTATTAAAAGTAAAGGATATAATTAATTTTAGAAAGATTTCCACTGAAATTCTGTTTAAATACCTAATAATTTAAAGCTTATAAACATAAATGCCAAGTGAATTTTTTCCTAAAGAATCTAGATAATTATCTGTGTATGCAGATAACTGTACATGTGAAAATCAACTACATTAGCTTTTTAAAATATAATAAAGGCCTCTCACATTTTCATAATATCTTAATTTTTTAAAGTGACAGATTTAACTGCCAAGGAGCAATTTCTGCTTTTGCATAAATCTCACTTCAGCTGAAAATTTCTATACGTTCTAAAACGATTACATCACTATCCAATTTCCACTGGCCAGACAGTTGAACAAGATCTCATTTTTCTTTCTTAATTTAAAGCTTTTAAAAACTAAGACAGTGTGGCACTGGCAAATGAAAAACCAAGCAGAAAATATGGCACTGACTAAATCAAGATGGGGTAGGGGTACTGGGTATCTTGCCATCTCAGGCTGGAAAGCTAGTAACCTTCAATGTGTGGTAGCAAAGCAGTTGGTTAGTTAGACTATCCACGATTTTCTCTCGGCTCTCAGACCATGATTGTACCCATGCTAGAGTTCTGTGCCGACACGACGAACTACAGCGGCACCTTTTTTTTTTTTTTTTTTTTGGCCACACCACGCGGCTTGTGATATTTTAGCTCCCCAACCAGCGACTGAACCCGGGCCCTCAGCAGTGAGAGTGTGGAGTCCCAACCACTAAACTGCCAGAGAATTCCCGATAGTGGCTACTTCTTGGGACTGTCTTTGAAGTCCTACAATAAAGACTTTTTAGACATCATTTAGTCAAGGCCAGACTTCCTAAAAGCAGAAAGGGAATGGCACAGCACTTTCTAAATTAAGCGCCTCAATTTAGAGCCAACAATCCAACAGGTGAGAGTCAATCCTTTGCCACTTGCTAAGTTTAGTGCAAATAAGGGAAAGGAGGCAGAAAATTCATCCCTGGGGGTACGACTTGAAGGAGCAGAGAGAGGGGACAAGGCTAAGAGTGGAGGTCATCGTCTAGCACACCCTGCCCAAAGGCCACATTCCTGTTTAAAGGAGTGAATCACTGTGATGCCGCCTGGAGGCTGAGTGCAGAGCTGCCTGGCCCTAGCCTCCCTAACTCACTGTTTAATGAGTCAAGAGGCAGGAGCGTAGACAGACTTCGCTCACCTGGGGGCTGGGGCAGACAAACTGGGCAAGTAGAGGGGGTTTACCCTCAGGGACTCTGGGCAAGTTTCTGGGCATTAGGTACTAGCTGGGTATTCAGGCAATCTATAAGGGGGTGTTACTGCCAGAAAAAAACCCCAAACCTGTCACACTGGGATGTATAATTATTCAAACCTACAGCAATTTCCAGCAGGCCATCCCTGACAGAAGTCAGCTGGATCTAGGCTGTTAAAGGAGAATGGCCTCCAGAAGGGGGATCTTCCCGTATGCTTCTCACTTCTCATCCATATCCATTCTCCCAGAAAACCTCCCAGAAAAGGGCCGCCAGGTTTATCAGAGAACACCGTCCACCATCAGGTTAATGAGTGTCACAGGTAGTTAAGCTCATAATTTGGCTCATGGATTGTAAGATCAAGATAAGCCACAACCAGACATAATCAAAATAATACACACAATACACAGAAATCCTAGATACAGTTAAAATTACCAGATGTTCATTTTGGGAGAGAAGTTTTTGAAAAAATTTTCAGTTGTGGGTGAGATCTTTCCATTATGTTCGGCAGAGGCATTTTTTAATTTGAATACACACGTTTGTACTGAGCTAGGGTGGAACTGTGGATATTTGCTGTTTCCTATCTTCACAGCATCTCTCCTTCCTTGGAAAACCATTTCTACCCCACTCCAATTATATACTTTTGCTGGAGCCATCAATCATAATACCTTGCCTGCCCTGGCCACAGGAGTAGGAACAATATGTCCAAGATAGGCCACTCACATTCCTTCCTCAAGGGCTTTTGATTTGGAGCGGGAGTAGGGGCCTCGCCTTTGGGTCACAGACCTTGGAAAGATATGAATACAAACCGCTGATGCCATCTTCCCTGCCACTTGGGGAAAGCCTGTCTGTATTAGGAGAGAATGAGGTTAACACACAAACATATGCAGATCCAAAAGGTGAGACAGAAAGAGGAAAATGGAAAGAGTTTTGATACCTGGAGGTCCAGTTATGCCTGGTGATGGCTTGGACTTCCCAATTATATGAGCTAATTAAATTCCCTTTTCACTTAAGCTAGTTTAAGCTAGTTTGGTCACTTGCAATTGAAAAGGTTCTAATTGAGACAGATCTCCATCTCATATCATACACAAAATTATACACCAGAAGGATTAAAAATGAAGTTATAGAAGTATTATGTGAAATTACTGTAAAATATATGTATGTTCTTGGGATAGGGATGGTCTTCCTTAGAAAGACACAAAATCCAGAGAAATCCTAAAGAAAAAGACTGATAAATTTAACTGCATAAAAAATGTAAAAATTTCTTTATAAAACAACAGAAAGAGTTAAAAACAAGCAATGACTATATAAATATATAGGTAAAATCAAAAATTAATACCCACAATACATAAAGCATTCCTAAAACTCATTTGGGAAAAATATCAAAATTCAGTAGAAACAAATCAGCAAAAAATATGAATAAGCAATTCACAGAAAGTTCAGCAAACACATGAAAAGAAAGTCAACCACATTAGTAAGCAGGGATATGCAAATTTTAAAATGAAATACTTTTCACCATTGGCAAAAATGTAACAGATAGATGATGTCAAATTTAGCGAGAATATGAAGAAATACACATACATGTAAATGATTAGTATAAATTCCTTTTAACGTACAATTAAGCAGTAGCCATCACTATTTTTTAAATGTACCTACCATATGATCCAGCAATTCCATTTACTGTATCTATACTGCCAGAAATACAAGTACACAGAGATATATGGTGAGGATGTTAAAAAGCACCACTAGTTGTAATAATGAAAAAACTGTTAGCCTAAATGTCCATTAATAGAGAAATAGTAAATGAATTATGGTTCATCTGTACTGTGGAGTACCATGCAGCAGTTAAAAAAAGAATAAAATCAATTTATTACATGAAAAGAACCCCTACATGTATTACTGAGTGAAAAAAGCAAGATGCAGAACAACACATGCAGAATGATCCCGTTTATATTTAAAAAAAAAAAAAAAAAACTTTTTGTAAACATACATACATTAATGTAACTGCACGGAGAAAGATATAAAATGTTACACACCAAATAATGGTGGTTACCTTTGGGGAGGGGGTGTGAAAAAGATGTATTTTTTCCCAAGTGCTTTTTTATTTTTTTAAAAGAAAAACACTGAGTGCAAGTGTCACTTGTGTTTAAAAAAAAAAAAAAAAAGGAAAAGAAAATCCAAATCTTCCCACCCCCCATCAAACTTTTATTTAAAAAATTAAAAATTAAAAAAATAAAAAAGCTCCTTTCAATGTATGAAGTGTATTCTTACCTATCTCTTCTTGAATAGAGACAGGTGTATGAGATTCTCTTTCTCCATTTTCAGGATCATCCGCTGCCTTAGCAGATTCACTCTGGGAAGAATTTAGTTCACTGCTGCTGTTACTGTTTTCCAGATTAGGCTGGGTGGAGGTAGTGGTAGCACTAGTGTTACTGCTGTCACATGTCTTGTTAGGTTCTTCTAGAAAAATAGAATACCTGATTTTTAAATTGGAAATCACATCAAAAACAACTAATTGTCAGAAAAGACATTTAATTGTTTTAGGGTTGCATTACAAAGCTGGATTTTAAAAAGCTGCTCATGTATGAATAATGCAATGTATGAAAAGAAATTTGTAAACAACACCCTATGAATTGTTTTTTAAGTCTCCCAGTATTAACTCAGGCTCTTATCACCTTAGTGTATAGTACACAGCAGACAATCTTTCATAATAATAAAGTGATATAACAATCTCACAAAATTTATGATGTGCCAGATACTGCAGAATTGATTTTGTTAAGAAAATCCCTCAAAATCTGAAATTTATATTCTTACTTTTCAAAAAGTATTCAAACAGTATTCGAAACAGAATTAAACAGGATTATTTATCTCTAAGGTTTTCTGCCTGAATTCTATACCCCCAAATTTAACTAGAAGGTAATGCCTAAGTGATTGTTAATTTTAAGACCAATATAATAGTATCACTAAGAGTATAGTTCCTAAAAGTATATCAAAATGAATGCTACCACGAACTGAAAGCCTAGGTCTTTCCTCGGCAGTTCAGAAATCTAGAGCCTCCCTGTGCATTTCATTTTGCCACTATTAAGATACCTTTTAAATTAATCCCCTAAATTAAAAGTCGTCGACAGTATATCACAAAGGCTATCTGTAATGTATCATGAGCTCCTAAATTTTTTTTTGAGTGAAAAAACCAACAACCTGATAGAAAAATGGGAAAAATATATAAACAGTGACGAAAGAAATGAAAATGGCGGGAATTCCCTGGCGGTCCAGTGGTTCAGACTCCGCGCTCTCACTGCCAAGGGCCCCTGTTCAATCCCTGGTCAGGGAACTAAAATCCCACAAGCCATGCGATTCAGCCACAAAAAAGAAAAAGAAAAAGAAAAATGGCCTTTAAACATGGAAATATGCTCACTTAATTCAAAGTAAGAGAAATGCAAAGTAAAATTGTATAGAGAAACTACCTCTCAGCTACCAGAGTGGCCAAAAATCCAAGTCTCACGATACACTCAGGTAGAGAGGCAGTGGGTTAAGAGGTACTGCCACACATTGTTGTAGGACTGTAAAGTGGTGCAAACTGGATAAAAGGGAACTGACAATATCTAGAAAAATTACAGATACATTTACTCTTAACCTAGCAATCCCATGTCCATAAATCTACCCTGAAATACACTGGCAAAAATACTAAATTATTTACTGATATTTACAGAGGTATTCACTGTAGCACTATTTATAATGGCAAAAGACCAGAAAAAACAAAATGCCCACCAATACGGCACTGGCTGAATAAAAGGTGGTACATACAATAAAATATCATGCACCATAACAAGGACTGAGGAAATCATTATATCCACATATGAAATGATCTCAAGATTAAATGTAAAAAGAAAGATGCAGAACAGTACTTAGAGTATGCTAACTTCATGTAAGAAAGGGAGAGAAATATGAATTTATGCACATATTTTGCTTTTCTATATGAAAAAAAAAAAAAAAACACTAGAAGAATAACCAAAACTTAATAAAAATGGCTACCTGTAAGGGAAAGGAAGGAAATGGTTATCTAGAGAGGGAAGGGATGAAAGTGAAAATTCTCTGAATAGATTACAGTTACAAAGTTTGACTTTGGAATCATGTAAATGTTTTACATTTTTTAAAAATTCAAGCTAGAAATGCAGCCCCTAAAAACTGAAAGAAAACAGCCTAATCGTGTATCAAGTTGTTGGCATAACCACACAGAGAAAAAGATTATTTCAAGTGACTTTGGAACACAGAATTTTGACTATACATTCTTACTGGAAATATGGTATAAAGATAAAGAGCTGCAAAAAAATCTTAAATGCGGTTCAGTAGTCTTACTGTGAGCAATAATATTGGTATTATGAAATTACTATGCTATTTAAATCATTTCTTCTTATTACTATTATTAATGCACATCAAGATATTAACAATAATTATAAAAATAATATATATTATTAATGGACATCTATAACAGGATAAAGCAAGTATATAATTAAGTTACTGTTGTCAGGAACTAAGGCATTCAGTATAAAGGAAAAGAGATACAAGTGTAAAAAAAGAAACTAAGTATGCAATCCTCAATCTGAATTTGAAATGTCAACATGAATTGGTTTTTTTCTTTTCCAAAATATGTATTTCCTAACACTACCCAATAAAAAATCCTAGAGGCAGTGAGAGCCCAAGAGCAGTAAATACTCTTGGGTCCAGATGATGGTCTCTAAATATCATTCCCCACAATAAGGAACCAGGGCTTCTTGCAGGAATTACTGATTCGAGGTCTGGGGTAAGAAATGTATAAGATAAGCTGCATACATCTTACTCTGCCAAAAAGCAAAAAAGCAAAAGAGACTACTGGGGTCATACACAGCAAAAAGGACTCAAAAGCCAACGTAAAGGGGCTCCTGAAAATCAATATAACCAAATTAATGATAACTACAACTGACTGAAACAAACTGCATACATAAAGACCTATGAGTTCAAACAGATACTTAAAATGAGAAAATCATGCCCCTCCCCCCAAAGTTCATAACTCAAAAATCACCACTGAAGGTAACTGGACACCAACTCCTGACTCTGAAAATCAGATTTTAAGAGAAATAATTAAGCATGTATTTCTGCTCTAATTATATTTCAAGGTATTCAAATAGACTTAGTTAATGAGGGAAAATTCTTTACAGAAGAATTCCAGTTAAAAAAATACTGAAAAAATTATAGAATTAGAAATCATATACTATAACTTCCAAATAGACAGCTGATTTTGAACTCACTGATCTATCTTAGAATTTGTAAAGGTAAAACATACAGACATCATGATGAGCCTTTTGATGCAATATGATGTGAAATACCCAGAACACAGCTTATGAAGTATTCTTGCCAAAAATAGTTGAAAATGAATTTAATCAAGCCTTTAGAACAAATTAAACACTAAGAAGAAGGAAAGAAAATCCTGGATGTGGGATATTCCATAGGAGGATATACTAGGATTCTTTAAAAAGTCAGGGAAGGGGAGAATGCTCTAGATTAAGAGACTCAGTAGACATAAAACCAAATGTCATGTCGTGCGGGGATCTTATTTGGAGTTATTTAAAACACAGCCAATGTTTAAAAAAATTTTTTTTAAGTGAGGAAATTTAAATTGACTGGATAGTAGATGATACTAAGGAATTGCTGTCAATTTTATTAAAATGATAATGGCACTGTAATTATATAAGATAATGTCCATATTCTTTAGAAATGTATGTAGGACTGATATAACATGATGTCCGGGATTTGCTTTAAAATACTGCAGTAAGGAAACAACCCAAATTCACATCAACAGGAAAGGGGATAAACTGTGTTATAGTTACACAGAGGAGTACTGTAATACAGTTAATATGAAAGAACTCCAGCAACATACAACATTATATTAGTAATATAAAGTGAAAAGATTAAGTTCCCCGAAGTTATACTTAACATATACACTTACTAAGATATACTTAACACAACACACTTGCTACACAGTTTAAAACAACCGAAACAGAAATACATAGTTTTTATGTTACAAGCAAACCATGTAGATCAACTCAATGAAGCAACAGTTATGTGGGTTATACATCACTTTGACCTCTAGTATCAATAGTCTTAATTCTACTGGATTTCTGTCATAAAAAGGAAAGAAAATATTAGTGAACACAGGATTTAGGGTGACAATCACTTCAGGTAGGGTAGAAGGATGCAGGCAATGAGATTGGGGAGATGGCTCGATACAGGTGAGTTTCAAAGCAGGACTTAGACTTCTGTTTTGGGTGATAGGTTCCTAGGTGTTTATTTCATTAATAAGATCATTTCAAACGTGAATGAATAAATTAAGGGGGACTATGCAATGACCAATGATGAGTGCAATTAACTAAGGATTATGATTTATCTAATAGTGTACACCTGGGGTCAAAGGGGGGCGATTTTTAAAAATTTGAGTCCTCCCCACTCAAAAAAGCAGTTTAAAAAAAAAAAAAAAGCATGAGTAAAACTAGTATGACAAAATATTGATGATTTTCTAATCTAAGTGTTAAAATATGGGGGAGGGGTCACTATGTTATTCTCTTAACTTTTGTGCATGTTCATAATAAGAAAATTTTATATGAAAGATAGAAATGGCAAACTTAAAATCTGACAGCTGCAAACCAGTAATATAATCAACTAACTCATGCTGTAAAATGCATATATTTGGAAGAAAAGAAGTCTCACATGAATAGCATCAAATTCCTCACTAATCATTCCTTTCACAACTGTAGATCTAGTTTTGAAATGTGCTGTATTCTTAATTTATAATTGTCTAAAAATCATCTTCTCGAATAATGAAACAGTATATAGACATCCCCTCATTTATGAGCTCAGAATTCAGAGTGCATTTTCTCACAGAAGTATAATAAAAAGTGATTGGGGGGCTTCCCTGGTGGCGCAGTGGTTGAGAGTCTGCCTGCCAATGCAGGGGACACGGGTTCGAGCCCTGGTCTGGGAAGATCCCACGTGCCGCGGAGCAACTAGGCCCGTGAGCCACAACTACTGAGCCTGCGCGTCTGGAGCCTGTGCTCTGCAACAAGAGGGGCCGCGATAATGAGAGGCCCGCGCACCGCGATGAAGAGTGGCCCCCACTTGCCGCAACTAGAGAAAGCCCTCGCACAGAAACGAAGACCCAACACAGCCATAAATAAATAAATAAATAAAATTAAAAAAAAAAAAAAGTGATTGGGTTCTAAACTAGCCCACAAAAAACTATTTCAGCATACAATACACCCCAAGTATGGTTTTAACCAAGACAATAATTCTGGGATAGGACTTAAGAGATTCCACCTAATCATATCTTAAAATACTTCATAGAAAGTGCTCTCTGCTATTAGGAAGATAATGGTACTTCATAAAAGAATAGGCAATCAATCCCATCCCAAGGTATTTTGATCTTAAAAAAAACTACTACCCCACTGAAAGCAAACTGAATTCAGAATCTATCCATTTAAACTTTCAAGGTGCTAACAAGCTGAGGACTACCATAACTCATAATACAGAGCTTTTTTGTTGACCTGTCCCAAGTTAATTTGCCTTAAGTTTTCCTCCATTTCAGTTTAGAGGAATTGTTCTAGAACTCTTTACATCCTTACTTCATTAGGATTAAAGAAATCTCAAGCATTTGTTTTAAAACACCACAAAGAAGGTATCCCCTACCAATAGGCCTCACAGTTCAAATATTCTAGACTAGAAGCTAAAACCAAACACATTTAAAAGAATAAGAAACAAAAGAGTAATATTTAGCTGCAGAACCTCCAAAAGCCATTATCTATCAACTCAATGAGGTAAAAGTAAACGGGAAACACATCAGTTCAGCATCCAGTATCAGCAGCCTCTTACATCCACTTAATTTCCTTATAATAAAATCCAAACCTAAAGCAAAGTACTATCTTTTAAGATGTCATTATCCCAAAAAGTTAAGAAACAGGTTAAATTAATATGTTCTTATAGTTCAACCTTACAGATGTTAGACTTTCAATATGTCCATGGAAACACTTTCAAAGCAATTATAAATAGTTATGGAAATAAAGCCAGTTTTATCTACGGCTGCTATTTTCTTCATCCCAGGCATTAAATCTAGAGGCATAACTTTAATAAAACAAATGCTGTCTGCATTATATGTTTGAATACAAATTCTCAATAGTATATTTGAGGTTAAGATGCTAGAAAGACAGATGCCCCTGTCTCTCCTTATATATTGAAAAACTGACAATCTGGTACAAAAGTTTCTAATCTAAAATCCAGAACAAAAGTGTAATTCTGAAATTGAGCTGTTTGTTAACTACAAAGAAGTTATACTGAATAATAAACAGTACACTTGCTATAAGGGGTCGTTTTTGGCAACATAACCATTTTCATGAACTGAAATGAAATGTCTGGAATACAGGTGCAGCGGGGCAAAATCTGAGGAACAGATATTCAGAGATTAACTTTTTTAAGTGATGTCTACAAACATTTCCCAAAATACGGCCCAACTTTTCAGTTTAAACTTCAATCTCAGCCACATAAAATCTTTCTGAATCATACCCAATTTGAAATCATGAAATCTGCCCATTTTTCTTATGTTCTCACTCCTTTAGATTTTTAGACCACAGATTTATAATTTTTCCTTTGCATAATGTCATCTATCCTAAGAAAATGATAGTGCTCTCTGACAGGACCTGACAAAATACAGCTTGAAATAAATAAATATGCATATCCATATATATGTATACATATGTGTGTATATATTTCTAAAGAAATTCTAAAGTAGATGTATTTTGAAAGAGATTTTAAATTCTCGGGTTATTTTTAAGTATCTTTCTATTCCAGAAAAGATATACAATACAAACGCTAATCAAAAGAAAGCTGCTGTAGTTTAGTAATATTATTAAAGATAAAGGACATTTCACAAAGATAAAGTTAATTCAACAATATAAAAATTATGTGCACCTAATAACACAGGCTCAAACTATATGCAAAAACTAAAAATATTTTAAAGATAAAAAGGCAACCCCACAGTAAATAGAAATAACTTAAAAGTATCTTGCATATGTTATAAAGCAGAAACTAACACACCATTATAAAGCTATTATACTCCAATAAAGACGTTAAAAAAAAAAATTATCTTGCATAGAGGGAAAAAAAAATAGCAAAGATATAGATTTCAACAAAACAATTAAAACCCTGACCTAGTTGTCCTGTACTGTACCCCAAAACTAAAAATAGATATCCTCTTCGAGTGTATATGAGACAGTTTATCAACATTAACCAAATGTTGGACCACAAGACAAGCCTCAACAAATCTTAAAGGACATAAATCATGTATAGAATGTTATCTGACTACAGTGTGTTAAACTAGAAATCAATGAAAAAGATAACTAGAAATCTCTAGGACTTCCCTGGTGGCGCAGTGGTTAAGAATCCTCCTGCCAATGCACGGGACATGGGTTCGAGCCCTAGTCCAGGAAGATCCCACACACCCACAGAGCAACTAAGCCCATGAGCCACAACTACTGAGCCTGAGCTCTACAGCCTGAGAGCCATAACTACTGAGCCGCGTGCCACAACTACTGAAGCCCGTGTGCCTAGAGCCTGTGCTCAACAACAAGAGAAGCCACTGGAATGAGAAGCCCGTGCACCGCAAGGAAGTGTAGCCCCCACCCACCACAACTAGAGAAAGCCTGCGCACAGCAATGAAGACCCAATGCAGACAAAAATTAGTTAATTAATTTAAAAAAAAAGAAAAAGAAAATCTCTAAATGTTTGAGTACTAAACAATATATTTCTAAATAAGCAATGGGTAAAAAAAACACATCATAATAGAAATTAGAAAGTATTTTAAACTGAATGATAAAGACAAAATAACATATTAAAGTTTGTGAGATGCAGCTACAGCAGCAGTACATAGAGGGAAATTTATAGCCTTGACAACAGACATAGAAAAAATAAAAAATAATCAAAGCATCCACCTTAAGAAGCTAGAAGAAAAAAATAATAAAGAGGGTATGAAATATATGTATATGTATAACTGATTCATGTTGTTATAAAGCGGAAACTAGCACACCATTGTAAAGCAATTATACTCCAATAAAGATGTTAAAAAAAAAAAAGAGGGTATGAGAGAGACTTCCCTGGTGGTGCAGTGGTTAAGACTTTGCCTTCCAGTGCAGGGGGTGCAGGTTCAATCCCTGGTCAGGGAGCTAAGATCCCACATGCCTCACGGCCAAAAAACCAAAACATAAAACAAAAGCAATACTGTAACAAATTCAATAAAGACTTTAAAAATGGTCCACAACCAAAAAAAAAAAAAACAACAAGAAAAAAGAGGGTATGGGAAACTTCTGGAGGTGATGGATATGTTTATGTCATAGATTGTGGTGATGGTTTCACAGGTATATATTTATCTCCAAACTCATCAAGTTGTATATATTAAATATGTACAGCTTTTTGTATATCAATTATACCTCAATAGAGTGGTTTTGAAAAAAAAAAGACAGGGAAGAAAAATTCACAAAAATGAAAAAAAATAAAAGGAATGAAATAAAAATAAGATAAAAAACTAGAAAAAATATAGAGAGGATAAACAAAGCCCAAAGTTGTTTTTTTAACGACTCATAAAAATTGTTAATAGTCTTATGAAATGATTAAGAGAAAACAGATAACCAATTTCTCGACTGAAAAAAGAGATCATTACAGATACTATAGACATTTAAAAAATAGGATGTTATTATGTCAATAAAATTTTAAATTTAAATGAAATGGTAGATTCCTAGAAAAATAAAATTTACTAAAACTGACACAAGAAAACAACAGAAAATATGAATAGCCTACTATTTACCAAATAAATGAAATCTACAATTAATAACTTTCCCACAATGAAAACTCCAGGACCAGAAGACTTTAGCAAACATTTAAGGAATAAATAACACCAACCCACACAAACTCTTGCAGACAAAAGGAAAAGTGGGAACTTGTACCAACTCATTTTATGAGGCCAGCATAATCTAGGCATCAAATCCTGACATAGACATTATCACAGAAAGAAAATTGCAAGTCAATCTCATTCATGAAAGTTGACGCAAAAATCCTGAACAAAATATTAAAAAATGGAATGCAACAATACATAAGAACAAGAACATATCACAACCAAGTTGTATTTATTCCAGGAATATGATGAGATTGGGTTAACACGTTTTAAAAAAATCAATGGAGAAACTTTTGCTTCCAGTCAGGATGGAGTAGAGGGACTTGACTTAGCCCAGCCAATGAAACAGCCACACACACAAAAAAGAGACCACTTAAAAAAAATAAAAATAAAAAAAATATTAAAAAAAACAGACCACTTGATAGAAAATGAACAAAAGAACTGACAGGCAATTCACAAAAGAAGTTATCCAAATGACAAATATATATATATATATATATATATATATATATATATATACACACACACACACATACATACATACATACATATAGGCACACGCACGCACACACACGTGCACACACACACACAAAAGGTGCTCAACATCCTTAGTCACCAGGGAACTACAAGTTCAAATCACAATAAGATATCCTTACATTCCTACCAGAATGGCTAAAATAAAGATAGGGGGAAAAAAAAAAAGGAAAGAATTACATGACATTCTTATAATACACAGAAAAATTCTTTAAGGATTTCCAATACAGTATTAACTATAATTATTGACTTTTGATAGGATTACCAGTATTTCTTTTCCTGTTTTGCTCATCTAAATTTTCTAATTTGTTTTTCAAAAATATACACACAGCTCCAATAATAAAAAAATTTTTTTTCATTTTTAAAAAAGGCAAAAGGAAAGGCATAATAACATTCTTGGTGTGATATAACTACTTTGAGTATAATTTTAATTTTAAAAAGCTTAAAATATTTATTACTGGTTAACTTACATTTTCATGTCAAAATATATTGTGACAATGGTTTTCTATTATAACATTATGGTTTGAGATGTTGTTAAAAAAAAACTTACATGACCACATGCAAACATAAAATTAATCTGTTAGTACATACAGAATTGGAATGGTCAAATCATTCAACACTGAGCCATTAGTATGTGAGTACTTAAAACCAAAATATCTGCCACTATGGTCTGGTGATAAAATATAAAAATAAGTCTATTAGACAAAAACAGCTAAATGAACTTTAAAAAGCATGAAGATTATGATGAGTTTCAAGCACTAAATGCAAGAACATCTGTCAAACTCCAAATGTTAGGTGACAACTTAGCAATTAGGGATGGCACTTATGTAAGCAAGCAGCATGAATGAACACATACTTTAAAGTTTTAGGTGACATTCAGCTTTTACTACTAAAGGGAAGGATTTCCCCCCCATTACAGAGGCATTGATACACTGCCCTCTGTACCTGGCACATCCTGGGGGAGCTCAGATGCCACCTTCTTCTCTGCCATGTTGCTGCTATCATGGGTTTCTGAGAGACACCCCACGGGACTCCTCCCTTCCTCAGAGGGACTAGTCTCTTCTGAAGAAGCATTTGCTGTGTTGTCGCCAAGATTTGCTGACACAGAGTTACCTTTATCCCCAACTTCTGTTGGCTCTACAGTAAAATGCACAACAAAACTTTAAAGATATCCTTTAAAATTGCTTTAGGACAAATGGCCACATTCAGTCAGCTACTAAAAATGAATGATCACCAAAAAACCTGGCTTCTATTCGATGGCCATTTTGAAGCAATTAGATTCTGGGATAATTTTGCAGCAGGTAATCCAAAGGGTATTTAAGAATATTTGATATATTAAGAATTTTAAGTAGTTAACATAAAAAGGAACATATTATATCACATACAAAAGTGTATATTCTGGTATAAAAACAGTGATTTTCACCAACAAATCTTATAGGGAAATGGCACCTTATTAAGAAGTATAAATAGAGATATGGGTATAACATTATAGTAAATCCACCAATATATAAAACTCATTACAATGACTGTACATGTTATAAGGAGGAAGGGTATCCTAATCTCTTCAGAAATGTAAAATTAAATAGGTGTTTGCAATAAAAAAGATTCATCTTCATTTTGCAAGTAAAACTGGAGTTTTCATAAATAACACTGATGAAATATTTCTTTTTAACCAAATAATGTTTTTACCCTCAGTTTTTCCTTGCTCAGGATCGAGGTCATCTGGCGTTTTGTCATCACTGTCTTTTTCAAGACTCTGGTCTTCAAACTCCTCTCTGCTTTTCTCAGCATCTTTGGAGTTATTATTCTCAGTCTCATTTTTCTCCTTTTCTATTTCTTCTGGACTTTTAACAATATCAATGTCTCCTTTTTTGGCTCTTATAGATTCCAAAATTTCTTCTATAATAAAACAAATAAAAAATTATGTTTCCATATATACCAAGTATAAAAGTACTACAAATGCCACTTAAGAGTTTCAATACAAGTTATTAAAGATAAATTTGCTAAAAGCATTAAGAACTATGAAATAAGGATCAAGATTACCAGTAACATTTTGATGTTGAGAACTCAATCGATTTGGTTATCTTCACTTCTAGAAAATACATGCTAATATAGGCTCTAATTTCTTTTTAAAAAAAGAAAGAAAAGTTAGTCTATCTTTTAAAATTGAGATTGATATAGATTACTGTGATATCCTCTGCCACAGGAGAAAACCTGCAAGCTGACATAGACCCACAGTCTGGGCAGTGTGGTACAGTAACAAAAACCTAGAGACCCAGGACCTAGCGCAGATCTGACCTGAATTAACCACGTG
Source organism: Balaenoptera borealis (assembly GCF_965194805.1). Lineage (NCBI taxonomy): Eukaryota > Metazoa > Chordata > Mammalia > Artiodactyla > Balaenopteridae > Balaenoptera > Balaenoptera borealis. The sequence goes on along the minus strand of NC_138879.1, from coordinate 13,931,646 downwards.
AGCCTGGGGGCAGGCTACTAAATCTTCAGGCCTCCACTGTAAAATGAGAAAACAGAGGCCCATTGGAAACATTTCTCTCTGAAGTACCATAACTTTCTGAAAGTCACTAAATCCCTAATGGCTCTAATTTTCTTTCAACTTGGGTGGAGTGATACTACGGCATGGGTGCAGACCGCAAGTTATATCAGCATAGACTCCTGTATATTAATGATGTTCTTTGGGTTATGATCCAATACTATCATTTTTTACTTTGTTGCTCAAATCGGTCCAGCTTTTGGCCATTGAGAGCTTTTCCAGGTAAGTTCTGTATCCTTTAAACACATGAGTCCTGTATCCTTTAAACACACTTCCTTCCCTCCTTCCTTCCTTCTGTGCTTCCTTACTTTCCAGCACTGCAAGATGTTCCAGACTCACCTTGTATTTTCTCTGCACCAGCCCTAGAATACACCATCTCTCAAGGAGTCTTGATTCTTTTTTTAATTGGAGAATGAGATTTAGAGGTCGTGATCTGGGCACTATGTGTACTTGGTACTACTGGGGCACCAACAGACCTAGAAAATATATATATGTACACTAACCTATGTATATATACATCTTTATTGTTTCTGTATCTATCTGTGTGTGGGGGGGGGTATGTGTGTGGTTCATTCAAGCATTGCTCTCTTGTTTTCTTGTAACTTTTCTGACAGAAGTTCTGTTTTCATTACAATATATTTATTTGGTCAATCCTGTTATACACAGTAAACCAGTTTCAGAATTGCTAAATTGTACTCTCATGAGAAATAAATTTACCAACTAGAGTACAACGTTTGTAAACAAGAAGAAACGTCTTTAATGCCAATGCCATGCACCCATGGTACTTCTTTATGGATTTTTAAATTTCCTTGTTTACATTTCCTTTCTTTAAATGTTCTCTACCTTCCCTTTCATCAATATTTCCTAAATTGTAGGTTTCCTAGGATTAGAAAAACCTTGTAAAGTCATCACTGGAAAACACTGACCTCTCTGGTAAAGTGATTACTTTTGAGGCGGTTGGAGTTAATTCCTTACTCTCTCTCACCTTCTCTACTCTTAATTCCTCTAAGAATTCTAAGCCAATGATTATATGACATCTAAGGACATCTGTAGGACAACAATTTCAAACAGAAGGAATCCTAATTGGTATATTTTCTGTCTTCTTCGTCATCCAAGTCACCCCGGATCCTTTTTTACATCATTTCCTTATATCCTTTTACCTATCTATACATCTATACTGTTTTCAGTTCCTATTTACCCGAGCTGCATTTACTCTTGCTAAGTACACTAAACCTATCAATGGAAGTATCTCAATCACTCTTTTTTAAAGAACTTTTTATTTAGAAAAAGGAAATTTATTTACCAATTACTTGCTTTTCTTAGAGCCATATTATTTCTTACTTTCAAACATAGCTCCCCCCTGATCTTCAACTGCCAGCTTTTCCAAACCAAAATGTTACACATTCATCCCAACTTCCCTCATGCCATTTAATGGGGATTAAACATTTTTTTTTAAACCTACAAATTAGATCATCTAAATTAGATAAAAAGCACAGGTAGGATGACCAAAGATCTCTGATTTTCTATAAAGGTTCTAATTTCAAATATTCTATCTTGTTGCCTACTCTATCAAGTATACAAATATTTATCAGTCTATATGTCTGTATTTTCAGTTCAAAACCTATGGCACTCATAGCCATAAGAAAAATAGACCAAGAAGGTCAGGGGGGGAAAAAAACATTAAGGGATGAAAGGAAAAATAATCAGTTTAGGTTGTATCTGATCTACAATAAATATGCATATTCTATAAACATGTATACTCTATACTCTGCAGGAATATTTCAAAATTAAACAGAAAGAATTAACCTACCAAACTTTAAAAATCATCTCCTCTCAGAAAAATTTATTCCAAAAATAAACTTCCTTCAAGCAAACAAAATAAAGCATTGTAAAACAGTCACCAAAAAAGTATATGATAAAACAATTTACAGTTACAAATATATAATAAATTGTAGAATCTAGATGATGGGCTTATGGGTATTTATTGTATAATTCTTCCACTTCCTGTATATCTGAAATTTTTCAAAAAATATTAGGAAAAAATAGAAAAATTCAACTACCAAAAAATAGAATTAAACTCTCTTAAAGTGGTCATATATGTATATAAAAACCAGAGGGTTTAAAAGTTGGAAGGATTTATGCTATTTGTGAAGTTAAAAATGTAAAGTCATAAGGATGAACTGTGATTCTGAAATCACTGCTACGATACTGCAAATTATTCTTGGCTATTTCAGAAGCCCAGTAGTTTGTTTTTTTAATCTCATAAAATCCCAAGTTAAAGAAAACCGCTAGATATTATTTTGGGTATTTACCTGGGCTGGATGCTCCTAAACTATCATAGCCAAGATTTTGGTTCCCAGAGAGAGCAAATAAAGGTAATGACGGCAGACCAGTGTTTTAATGGGAAATTCTTCTATCTCAATGTTTAATTCATTGCCAATACATTCCTTAGAAAGTTGTTGAGAGGATCAAAGGCTTGTATAACAACTAGATGAACACCTGGCCCACAGTAGGTACTCAAACATGTTAGTTTCCCCTTCTTCCCCATCAATTTTCAATGCTTGTGAATCCCTCCACCTCTAGTACCAGGTTGGTTGCACCTTAGCAAAAAAAAAAAGGTGGGAAGGGGGGAAGAAAAAGAGAAGAAAAATGTCACTTTTTGTCTAGATCTCACCGTTAAATCCAAGGTGCAGTTTACCTTATTTAAATTAACTCCAGTTGTTTTAAGAGGGTAGCTGCACACAAGATTTGGCCACCTAACTTTCTAAGAATATACTGTGCCCTAACGCTCAAAGCTCTCTCTGCTATTTTTGATTATTACGAAAGGTTTAACTAATTTTTAAAAGTACAGGGCTTCCCTGGTAGCGCAGTTGTTAACAATCCGCCTGCCAATGCAGGGGACACGGGTTCGAGCCCTGGTCCGGGAAGATCCCACATGCCAGGGAGCAACTACGTCCATGCATCACAACTACTGAGCCTGCGCTCTAAAGCCCGCAAGCCACAACTACTGAGCCCACGTGCCACAACTACTGAAGCCCGTGCGCCTAGAGCCCATGCTCTGCAACAAGAGGCCCAAGCACCACAACGAAGAGTAGCCCCCGCTCGCCGCAACTAGAGAAAAGCCCACGCGCAGCAACGAGGACCCAATGCAGCTAAAAATAAATAAATAAAAATTTAAAAAAGTACATTACAAGCTGAATTATACTGAAATATAATATGCTTATTGTAGAAAAATTGAAAAATATAAAAAGGAAACTAACTATAATCCTACTATGCTAATTGGTTATTTTTTAGTGATAAAAGCTGGTTATTCACTCAGTTGGTTATTCTGAGGAAGAGAATTTAAGTACCTCAATGACCCAGGTACTGTTTTTGCATGGTACCTTAAGTAATTCTCCAATGTACAGTGTTCCATCACATTATAATCCAAAATGAAATTAACCAATTCCTCTGCATGTTTATTTTTAGTTTTACATTCCCCCAAATCAGGCCACTAAACATTTTGATTATCCATTCCTATGTTGGCTTTGTTCTTTATTTAATTGATACTACATATACAATTTTGCACACAGACAAGCTCACTCTAGAAAATATTTCTAATTTAACACTTGATAAAAACACACTCGCCATTGCTTTTTAGAGGGCTGCCTGGTTCTTTTTGATTGTATTAAAGCTGAGAATGCAAGAGAAAAAAAGGGATTTGTCAGTTTGAATGCCAGGATTCATGAAAGGAAATTAACAGGGGAAGTAACCTGGCTGAAATTAATAAAACTTCCTATTATTTGATCTATAGTACGGAGGGGAGGGAGTGAGAAAGGGATTATATCAATATGACTGCAATTATCAACCTCCCCAAAGAATTCTGATGAGTAAAACTTATCCGATGGAAAAAACACACATTTTAAAAAACAGATCTAATAAAAAAATACTTCCAAGTACAAGATATGAATAAATATAACCCTTGGTAACTAAGTCTGCTAGTTTCTGAAGACAAAGTGTATTTGTGCGCAACAGTATTTGTATATGACACCGTGAATACTGTTCTCCAAAAATAATCATGAATTCAAGAGAATACTGATGTCGAATATATGAGAACAAGCTTGGATACAGCTGAACTAAATATATTTATTAAATATAAAAAATCTATTTTTAAGCAAATAGAGAATAGGGGACTTTTTCAGTAACTGGAAAATGGAGGAAATTAATAGGATTATATGTATAGCAGATAGTATCAATATGTGTAAAAGAGGAGAACAGGCAGTTTAAGTATACTATCAGAGTCTTACCTAACCATGTTATCTATGTTAAGATTAAAAGGTACTGTTAGAAAATACAGGTGATACTTAGTAAACATGCACAAACTACATCTGGCAGGATGTTTAACAATGGCATTAATGGTCGTCTCTGAAAAAAGGAAGGTAAAATTGGGGATTAAGAAGGAGAGAGACTGACTTTTCAGTGTTATAATCTTTTGTACTATTTACTTTCTAAAAATATCATATGCATTCATTATTTATTAAAAAGCAAAGAATTTTTAAAAAGCAAAATGCTGAGCCACAAAATAAATAAGGTAGTAATTAAAATATAACCCAAGGGCTTCCCTGGTGGTGCAGTGGTTAAGAGTCTGCCTGCCAATGCAGGGGACACGGGTTCAAGCCCTGGTCCAGGAAGAGCCCACAGTGCCACGGAGCAACTCAGCCCGTGCGCCACAACTACTGAGCCTGTGCTCTTCTAGAGCCTGCGAGCCACAACTACTGAAGCCCACGTGCCTAGAGCCCGTGCTCCACAACAAGAGAAGCCACCGCAATGAGAAGCCCACGCACCGCAACAACGAGTAGCCCCCCGCTCGATGCAACTAGAGAAAGCCCACGCGCAGCAATGAAGGCCCAACGCAGCCAAGAATAAATTAAATAAATAAATAAAATAAAATAAAATATAACCCAAAGTGTAAAATATATATCCATGAGTCCATCCTCATATAAATGACTGAATAAATAAAGGAAGAATAGACGAATCTCCTGTGCAGAAACATCCCAAACAATGTATGCAGATAAATGCTCCCTCAAGGAGGTGCAGCATAACTCCTCACGGCCTAAGGGTGGGCTGTGCCGTAGCGACTTTCTCCCCAAAAGCACAGTATGGGTGGGAGGAGTAATTTTACAATAGAGAAACCTGACAAACACTGCCTCAACCAGATGACCAAGGTTAACATCATTGGTGATAAGTCACGTTGGTGGCAGGTACTCTTGATAAGATGATGAGAAGGGCACTGCACCTCTGTGGTCTTCCTCTCCAAAATACACAACCCCAGGCTAACTACGAGAAGAACATGAGACAAATCCATATTGAGGGCATTCTATTAAATACCTGACCAGTAATCCTCAAAACTTGTCAAGGTCATCAATAATAAGGAAAGGCTGAGAACCTGTGACAGTCTAGAGGAACCTAGAGAGACACGATAACGAAATATAATGTGGTGTCCTGAAGGGGATCATGAGACAGAAAAAGGACATTAGATAAGAACTAAGGAAATCTGATTTAAGTATAGACTTAAGTCATTACAATATATCAACATTGGTTCATTAGTGATCACAAATGTACCACACTAATGTAAGATAGTGACAATAGGGGAAGCATGCTGCAGGGTACGTGAAACCCTCTGTGTTACCTTAGCAACTTTTCTGTAACTCTAAAATTATTCTAAAATTAAAAGTTTATTAGAAAAAAAGAAAGAAAAGAGTAAATTTTAAAGGAATACCATTTCTCATAATTAAAAATAGGACTCCCTAAAAGGTTTATTAATAAAATTCTTGAATTAAAGAAACAAATATAATTTGGGGAATATCAGTAATGAGCAAGGCAAGGTACAAAACACTAAAATGCACAGGATCCCTAATTTATGTTAGGATGAACAAGGTTCTCTTGAGAAAATGAAATATAGACAATTAAAATAAAATAATCATACTTGAAAATTTTAATATATTTTCATATTTTGTAGTGATTTCATACCAAGAAATGTAACAAAAAGTAAAATAAGAAAATTTCCCTCTCACCATTAGCTGCTGCCAGGAAGGATTTATTACTGCCCCGAGCCTTATTGGTCAGGTCTTCAGTTATGTCCATGTGCCGGTGGATTTCTTCACGCATTTCTTCTAGAATTTTGCAGAGTTCTGCTTCCCAGTAATCTTTGTCTAGACAGTCAATTAATTCTGCAAGCTGGACCTTTGTGCTGTAGTACCAAATTTTCTTTTCATTTTCATTTTCTGTATCTTCTTCTCTGTTTAAAAAAAGCACAAAAACACTTTGATGTTAGACAAAATGGCACTTACCTGACAATTTTATCTATCCAGTGGAAGTTAAAACACACAACACAAAGATTGTGCACTAAAGCTCAGTATATTTGCTCATAAGAGATCCTGTCAAGTCTCATTCAAACTCAAGGTACTCATTTTATTTAAACCTCTAATTATTTTGATTTCCTAGCCCATAGCAGCTTAGGATAAAATAATTTGCTTGTAGTAGTGGGAAGAGAGGAATTAGTATAGCAGCAAAGAAAGATATCTAAAAACATGACATGCAGAAACATGACCTTAAAATTCAGAGCGTGTGAGTACTTGGTGAAGGACAGTCTTGGTTACACTTCAATCAACTTTAAGGTCATCACTGGAACAATACGAGGGGCAGAACTTTAACCAGAAATATTTAAACTATGTTCAGTACTTGGCAGGTACAGAGCAGGTTCACATTACAGTGTAGTTTAGAAACATTTCCATCCAAATGGTGTAAATGCTCTGCTAAGTTCTGGTCCCTGAAGGAGTCATGTCAATCAAGTCACAATGCCTCATCTCTCTCTCTTGATGGACAATCAAAGCTCAAACTGGAGAGAAGAAGAGCACAGCAGCTTCTTTTCCTGCTTAAATCTCTCTGAAGATGCCAGTCACTTGTAATGGAGGTGGAGACTTCAACACTAATAACTAAAAACATAAGGCAAATTAATGTCTAGGACCAGACTTCGAGAAACATATGTGACTCAGTTCTTCTCTCATTCAGAAGATTCAGGAGTGTGTGTGAGGTACCTAACAAGAAAGAGTCTAACATTCCTGTCTGCTCAAAGGCAAACTCACGAAGCTGAAAGAAGAGCACTTTAAGAAAGATATGGCTTTAAATGGGCTCAGTCACTAATGAGATATGTGAATGTGGACAAGACACAACTCCTCTGAGCCTCTGATACATCTTATTCACCTCACTGGTAAAATGGGGATAACAGTACCGGTCTTGAGGGACACTGTTTATAAGGTAAATAAAGGTATTATAATAAGGCATCTATCATAGTACCTGGAAAACATCATTAGTGATCAATAAATAGAAAATATTATTGTTACTAGTAAGGTAGTAAATAAATTAAAATGTAGCAGAATTCCAGGAATGAGACATTCAATAATTCTGAACAAAGAAGGGATATATTAAATCATTGATAAATAAAAGGATAACAAAATTATCAAAAATTTTAAAGAAAAAGAGATTAATAAAGGGTCCCCGTTTTCCCTCTTTCAAATCAGCATCTGCTGACATATGATATCAATACATTTCTGTTAGAAGCTTTTTACAAAAATTTCTGAAAATCATTTTTTTAAGCTGCTCTAGATTTCACTCTACAGTGGGTATTTCTACTGACTTCTTATGACTGAGTGATAACAATGGTCTACTCCAATTTAAAATGTTAAAGATGTCAGAATCCTCTAAATAAAAAGATTAATAGGGGGCTTCCCTGGTGGCACAGTTGTTGAGAATCCGCCTGCCAATGCAGGGGACACAGGTTCGAGCCCTGGTCCAGGAAGATCCCACATGCCGCGAAGCAACTAAGCCTGTGCATCACAACTACTGAGCCTGCGCTCTAGAGCCTGTGCTCCGCAACAAGAGAAGCCACTGCAATGAGAAGCCCGCGCACCCAACGAAGAGGAGCCCCCGGTCGCCGCAACTAGAGAAAGCCCGCGAGCAGAAATGAAGACCCAACGCAGCCAAAAATAAATAAATTAAGAAAAAAAAAGATTAATAGGGAATTCCCTGGCGGTCCAGTGGTTAGGACTCCGTGCTTTCACTGCCGAGGGCCCGGGTCCAATCCCTGGTCGGGGAACTAAGATCCCACAAGCCGTGCAGCACAGCCAAAAATAAATAAATAAATAATAAAAACTAATAAAAAGCTTTCAAAAGGGAATACCATAACAAAAATCTAATTAAGTGACAATATCAAATCAGAAAGTACATAGTGAGGGGCTTCCCTGGTGGCACAGTGGTTAGGAGTCCGCCTGCTAATGCAGGGGACACGGGTTCAAGCTCTGGTCTGGGAAGATCCCACATGCCGTGGAGCGGCTGAGCCCGTGTGCCACAAGTACTAAGCCTGCATTCTAGAGCCCACGAGCTGCAACTACTGAGCCCACGTACCACAACTACTGAAGCCTGTGCGCCTACAGCCTGAGCTCTGCAACAGGAGAAGCCACTGCAATGAGAAGCCCGCGCACCGCAACGAAGAGTAGCCCCCGCTCGCCGCAACCAGAGAAAGCCGCACGCAGCAACATAGACCCAATGCAGCCAAAAATAAATAATAAATAAATAAAAAGTACATAGTGAGCTTTGACCGAGCACAAGAGTTACAGGACAGCCTAATTCTTTGTTTTCTAAGATTTCAATCTTAAGGATTTTTCCTCTGTTTAAATATATCAAATTCTTTCCTTAACTGTTTGCTTTTTTCCTCTTGATTCAGAAATATCTACAAATTTCAATGGAACAAGAAAAACATTCTATATAAAAACGTTTTTTGGGTAGAAAACAATTTATAAGCATAAGATTTCTACATGAAAGTGAGATGCTATGGGAACAAATTTAATTAAATGGACATTCTGTCCAATTTTTCAAGCAACTCACAGGCTACTGAAAGGGTCCTTATCAGTTGACTGACTCAGCCCATGCTGGCATCTGCAGAATTTCCATCTTAACAGAGAACACTTAATTTTAATTTTAATCTTAATTTTCATCTTAACAGAGAATTCACAAGTTCATATGGTGGCAGTCCATTCTAGATTGGAACTGCTCTGTTAGAAAGTTTTTTCCTTTTAAGAGATGACACACACCTAGTGTTTCCACCAATCCATCCTGATTCTGCCTGCTAGAATTCTCTGAAATAAACCTAACACCTCCTCCACACACAGTCCTTCAACTCTTTCACAACATCTATAATTTTACCCTGTTTTTTTTTTCAGGCCAAACACGTTCAAATACTTTAACCATTCCTCATACAGCATGTTTTCCAGTCGTCACTACCTTGATATTCTTCCCCTAAATGTACAGTTTTGTCAACGTCCCTCTAAAAACAGCTCTATTTGGGGACTTCCCTGGTGGTCCAGTGGTTAAGAATCTGCCTTCCAATGCAAGGGACACGGGTTCCATCCCTGGTTGAGGAACTAAGATGCCACAGGAAGTGGGGCAACTAAGCCCGCGCCCACAACTACTGAGCCCGCATGCCGCAACTACAGAGCCCACACGCTCTGGAGCCTACATGCCACAACTAGAGAGAAGCCCACAAGCCGCAACTAAGACCCGACGCAGCCAAAAATATATATTAAATTTAAAAAAAAAAAGTAAAAACAGCTCTATTTTTTATTCTGCTCATCAAAGAGAATACTCAACAATGACCATTTTTTTCTTCTTTAAGCTACAGAAGGATAAATTCATCAAAAGCATAAAGTAGCAAAACTGAGTGAACAATAACAGCTAATGCTTTCAAAGAAAAGTTTTAATATAGATGTACTTGGGCACATTTACACAGTTTATATAACCAAGATTATTTGTTCTGATTGTAAAAGTGACAACTGCTTTCCTATATGAATATACATCAATTTGTAAGTACCTTTGTTTATGGGGTTAGAATTTGGTTTCTACAGAAGCTCTGTCTCTGCAACGTTCCTTCTGCACACCCAAACTGGCCTGGCTTCCCTTAAGTCACTGATCAGCTCAAGGAGCTGATAGGGTGGCAGGGGAGGACAGAATGGAATGAAAATATGGGCCAAGAATACAATTAACAGCAAACTTACAGATTATATGCCTACATTTTAAAGTCTGTTTGGCTTTTACTCAGGCAAGATAAGTAAGAGGTTAATGACTAACCGTAAGTTTTGAGTTTCATTTCTAAACAAACCCACAGAAACTAAGAGTGAGGAACGCTAGTGCGGTGGGTTGACAAAAAGGTATGTCCACCTGAAACCGTAGAATGTGACCTTATTTGGAAATACGGTCTTTGCAGATGTAATTAGCTAAGGATCTTGAGATGAAATCATTCTGGATTTAGGGTGAGCTCTAAATCAAATGACTGCTATCCTTACAAGAGGAGGAGAGGATTCAGAGAGACACGTGGAGAAGGTGATGTGAAGATGGAGGCAGAGATTTGAGTCATGTGCCTTTGCCTATGAGCCAGGAGACACCAAGGAAGACCAGCAACCATCAAAAGCTAGGAGACAGGCATGGAACAGAGTCTCCCTGAGCCTCCAGAAAGAAACAACCCTGCTGACACTGGTTTCAAACTTCTAGCCGCCAGAATCGTGAGAGAATAAATTCCTGTTGCTTTAAACAACTCATTTTATGGTCAATTTGTTATGGCAGCCCTAGGAAACGAAAACAGATTTTGATTTCATGCTTTTTTTTTTTTATGATTTAATTTTTTTAACTTATTTTTTTGGCTGCATTGGGTCTTTGTTGCTGCACGTGGGCTTTCTCTAGTTGCGGCAAGTGGGAGCTACTCTTCGTTGTGGTGCGCAGGCTTCTCACTGCAGTGGCTTCTCTTTGTTGCGGAGCATGGGCTCTAGGCGCGCGGGCTTCAGTAGTTGTGGCTCGCGGGCTCTAGAGCGCAGGCTCAGTAGTTGTGGCATGCGGGCTTCAGTAGTTGTGGCACGCAGGCTCAGTAGTTGTGGCTTGTGGGCTCTAGACCGCAGGCTCAGTAGTTGTGGCACACAGGCTTAGTTGCTCCGCGGCATGTGAGATCTTCCCAGACCAGGCTCGAACCCGTGTCCCCTGCATTGGCAGGCGGATTCTTAACCACTGTGCCACCAGGGAAGTCCCCTAAAACAGATTTTGATACTGGGAAAGGAAGTGCTGCTATAATAGATACTTAAAAACGTGGGAGTGGCTTAGGAACTGGGAAATGGGAAAAGGCTGGAAGAATTTTGAGGCACTTGACAGAAAAGGCCTAGACTTTCTTGAAGAGACAGAGGTTGGCAGAGATTGGAATTATGCTGCCAGCAAGCCAAGGAACACTTGGGGCACTAGAAGCTGGAAAGGGAAAGAAAAGAATTCTTTCCTAGAGCCTTTGGAGGGAGTGGGCCCACTGACACCTTGATTTTTTACTTCTAGCCTCCAGAACTGTGAGAAAATTAATCTCTCACTTTGCCTTGTTACAGCAGCCGCAGGAAACTAATGCGGTTCAGGAGTCAGAGATTAAAGGCAGCCCAAGGAGGTTAAGAGCACACATTCTGGAGTCACAATGCCTGGGACTGAATTCTGATTCTGCCACTTACTAGTTGTATGATACTGGATAAATTACTTAACCTCTCTCTTACCTCAACTTCTCCATCTGAAAAATGGGGTGACAGTACTTACATCAAAATGCTGTTGTGAGGATTAAGCAAGTTAAAACATAAAGTGCTTCGAACACTGACAGCACGTAGTGGGTGCAATTTGCAGGGTTGCTATTATGTTCTTCATCTGATGAAGTATATGATATTTACCTTAAAACAAATAATTACAAGTGTAATGGGTGCTTTAAAAAAAAGAAGTGTTTCACGGTGCAAGAGGGAGAGAAATTCAGGGGAAAAAGCCCTAGGAAATGGCATAAATAGGCTGACTTGAAGGATAAGTTAGTCGAAAGGCTTTGCGGGTTTTTAGTTTGCTTTTTATTGATTTTGTTTTGGGTGGTAGGAAGCAAAGGAAATAAATACACAAAATTAGGGATCTGTGAACTTTCTGTTAAGAGCAAATGGAAGTACGTAATTGAAAGGTTTTTCAACTTGGGGGGAAAAGACCTGATCAGAATGGCTGTTTTAAAAATAATCCAGCTATGGGGATTTCCCTGGCGGTCCAGTGGCTAAGACTCCACGCTTCCAATGCAGAGGGTCCAGGTTCAATCCCTGGTCAGGGAACTAGATCCCACATGCTGCAACTAAGAGTTCGCATGCCGCAACTAAATGATCCCGTGTGCCTCAACAAAGACCCGATGCAGCCTAAATAAATAAATATTTTTTAAAAAATAATAATAATAATCCAGCTATGGAACAGAGAACAGAATTGGGGAGTTACACGTACACCAGTTTGGAGACTACTAAACTAGTCTAATCAAGATGATGTTGACAGTGAGAACGGAGAGAAATGGATTCAATATTTAAGAGGTAATTAAAAGGTATAACAAACAACATAGGACAAAAGACTATTCCCAGGTTTCTAGCTTGAGCAGCCAGTAGGATGGTGATCCCATTTACTGAGATGGCAACACTGAATGACAGGTAGGTAATGGGGGCAAGTGATGCATGCAGTTTTAGACATGTTGTGTCTGAGGTGCCTGCTATGTGGACTTGTCCAGGGGGCTGCTGGTACGCAGAACTGGGCACAGGCAGAAGGATTACAAGCGTAGGTCTGATGGCAACTGAGTCAGCAAGTAAATAGGTGGCTTATGGCTAGAATGTGGAGGTGCAGGTGGAAAGCTGTACAGGTTAAAAAGCATAAATTAGTTCATCTGGAAAATGAAAAAATGCTGAGTTTTAAAATGATGTGTTCAAGGTAATTTTATTCAGAACAGACAGTGACAGGAAAAGGTGCTAGTCTAATCTGGCAGTTCCTATTTTACTAGAAGTCCCAATTTGAGAGCAAAGGATTGATAGAATGAAAACAATATTTAAGAAAGACTGGCCCTCTTACATAACAGATTGAAATTGATCTCTAAATTGTTTGCTCAGTAAGTATCTTGGTTCCTCAGGTAGACTATAAACTGATGTGTAAGAACTTTTCTTTTATTCCCTAACCTACTCAAATAACATATTTTTAAATGAGTATTAAACAAATAAAAGCAATAAGAGAAAAATATTTTCTATAAACTATTAGCATTACAATTAAAAAGTGTTCACTGCCCCAGACTTTTAGACATAACCCCCTTGGGCAATAAGTCCACTGATTTATCATTTTAAGCTTCTGGACTTCCAGGGAAAACATATACCAGATCTCCACATAACATAAGCTAAGCAATTTACATGGTTTCAAAACTTTCATCAGGAGTCCACATATCATCTACCACAAGGGGGCGCTTAAATGGAAATTGTTTTGATCTAAATTTTAAAATGATGTAAAATCTTTCACATTTACTCAAATTATTCACAAGGAACAACTATTATTAACAATGATATTTAGGGACTTTCCTGGTGGTGCTCCGAATGCAGGGGGCCTGGGTTCGATCCCTGGTCAGGGAACTAGATCCCACATGCCTGCTGCAACTAAGAGTTCACATACCACAAATAAGGAGCCCACATACTGCAACTAAGGAGCTGGTGAGCCACAACTAAGACCCAGCGCAACCAAATAAATAAATAAATATTTTAAAAAATTAAAAAAATCTTTGTATCTTACTTTTTACAAAGAAAATAGTCAAAATGTCACAACACATGAAAAAAAGTATCATACTTGTTCATCTGAGATCTTCATTAAATTCTGTGTACTTTATTATGCAATAAGAAAGGCAGTTTGAGAGATTACGACTAAAACTTTTAAAGCAAATAAATGTAAGTGAATAGTTTCCCTGCCAAACATGTAGTTTAAAGAATCTGTTCAATTTAGAAAAGTGGATTATTTCATTTCATTGGTAATGTACCACAAATCCATGCATGGGTACCTTCTTAAGTCCCTTCACTCCTGTAATTTTAAAGCTTTGCACCTATTTAACCACATTCAAAGGGTCTTCTCTTCTACTTGTCTGAGTGTTGTTTTATATACTGATATTGAATTATCAAGAAACAGAAGTTTTTTGAAACACCACTTAATTTACGTCATATTTTCTAAAAATGCCTGTGTTTCAAATTTATAAGATCTCAGAAAAACCCAGTCCCAATAGAGCCAAAACCATTATACTATCTTTCTCCCCCCAGTTATAAGCATTGCTTTTAACAGCTAAAACAAGGCAAATTGCAGACTTCTCAAGATGATGGCTTGGAAACTAGACTACAGTATAAAATTAGTTATTGAAAATATTCTTGGGACTTCCCTGGCGGTCCAGTGGTTAGGACTCCATGCTTTCACTGCCATGGCCCAGGTTCAATCCCTGGCCAGGGAACTAAGATCCTGCAAGCTGCATGGTGTGGTCAAAAAAAAAGAAAAGAAGAAACAAGAAAAGAAAATATTCTTATAAATAGGTCCTGAAAAAAAATTCTAGGTCCTACTTCCTAATAGCCATAGAGTCTTGGGCAAGTCCTAGAGCAAGTTATTTAACTTCTCTGAGTTTAGTTCTTCATCTATAAAATGTACAAAAATAGTACCCACATTATTGGGTTGTTGTGAGGGTTAATGAAAAAAATGTATAAATAAAATGCTTATTAGAAAACTGTAAGGCACACATTATTCTAAGTGAAAGAACTGAGATACAAAATAATATTATCATGTTTCTTTTTATATGAAATGTTTAGAAAAGGCAAATTTATACAAACAACAGAGTGATTTTCTAAGGCTGAGAATGGGAGTAAGATTAACTGTAAAAAGATATGAGACCACTTTCAGAATGACTGAAATGGGGAGTAACCAACCACTTGGATTTGTCTCAGAAGAAAATGTTTCCTGGGATGTGGGACTTTCCGTGTTAATTTACTAAAATTATAGAATTGTACATCTACAACAATAGAATTTTATAATACATAAATTAATAAACAGCTCAGGGAATTCCCTGGTGGTCCACTGGTTAGGACCCTGTGCTTCCACTGCAGGGGGCACATGTTCGATCCCTGGTCGGGGAACTAAGATCCCGCAAGCAGCACAGCGCGGCCAAAAACAAAAAAAACCCAGCTCAATAAAGCTGTTAAAGTAAATAACAGAATAATAAAAATACTAGGTATACTTCACAAATAGTGTCTTGATTACTAAAGTAAACATACAGGAGCTTCCCTGGTGGCACAGTGGTTGAGAATCTGCCTGCCAATGCAGGGGACACGGGCTCGAGCCCTGGTCCGGGAGGATCCCACATGCCGGGGAGCAACTGGGCCTGTGTGCCACAACTGCTGAGCCTGCGCTCTGGAGCCCACGAGCCACAGCTGCTGAGCCCACCTGCCGCAGCTGCTGAGGCCCACGCGCCTAGAGCCTGTGCTCCGCAACAAGAGAAGCCACCACAATGAGAAGCCTGCGCACCGCAACAAAGAGTAGTCCCCACTCCCCGCAACTAGAGGAAGCCCGCTGGCAGCAACAAAGACCCAACGCAGCCAAAAGTAAATAAATAAATAAATAAATTTTATAAATAAATAAACATACAAGCATTCACAATTCATGAAGCAATGACAATTCTCATTTTACAGGTGAAAAAAACCAGGCTTAGAAGGGTTGTAGGTGCTTTAATATGACACAGAACTTGTAATTAACAAGGCCAGGAATGCAAACCAGGGCTAGTTTCAGAGCTTTAATATTTAACCACTCTGTATGACAACTGGCTAGTAATAAATGACCTGAATAAAGACAAAAAAAGAAAAAGTAAACATACAAATTTAAGATATATATTGGGAAACCGTAAATGTCAAAAAGAAAGAAAAAGTTTCTTATATACTAAAATAAAAATTTATACACACAATTTGATTTTTTATTGTCATTTTTGAAGGTTAGAAAATTGTGTATAAAATTTTCAGAGAAAAGGCAAATTTACTATTTAGGTTATATAAACATAAAAATGAACTTTTCAATCCAATGATAAATTAAATCTGTTACTGTCTGTAGGGCAAGTTGACAGTTTAATAAACTCCTTGAGGATCTCTCTAGATTTACCCACTTTCCTGGCTGGGGATATACATTTTGTTTGAAAAAAAAAAAAAAGCTGTTGAAATTTTAACTTTTTTTTTCTACGTAAATATAATATGTAAAAAGCAAAAAACAAACAAACAAACAAACTGTACAGCATATATTAAGTGCTCAATAAATGTTGATGTTGGCTATTGTTATTACTAACCCATCAGCAACTAGTTCCACCTATAGGTCCCTAACACCAAGGCCTACACCATTGATTATTGTGTGATAAGCCTTACATTACAGATGTCAAGGCCTACCTATATGTGGACAAAGCACCTTTGGCATGTCTGGGGCCCGAAATGGCAGCACAGGGAAGGAAGTGAGAGGCAGTGAGAATGAACATCCAAAAAGGGTGAGGAAAGGCAGGACACGGAAGGGAACATAAGAATGGGAGAACAGGAGTACAGAATAAATTTCATTTACTTCCTGATTTGTTCACAGCAATCCTGATGACTCTGAGCCCTTCCGGGAAGGCACATGAGACTGAGTGGATAGGGTCTGTTAACTGCTGTGCTGAACATCTAGAGAGTACAAGCACCAGGCTCCCTGAAAGGCAGTCTCACTGACTTTTCACATAGAATGAAAGACTGCATTAAACTTCAAACCAAAATGTGGTTACAGTTATCTTTCCATTTGTAATGACCTCACCAACACAAGTTTCCATGCTACCATCTCCACAGCATGATATGAGAAAGATGGCACAATAAACACCACAACCAGATGTTTGGGAGATACGGGGGCAAAAAAAAAAAAAAAAAAACTTATACAAAATTTTAAAATAACTGATCCAAACCAAAACATACAAAATATACTTTGTATATTTAAAACTTTTAAAACTTCGTATACTGTTTCTCATATCAGTTTCTGGATTAAGGTAGTAGACTGAATCCACACATCTCAATTTGCTCCCTCTTGAAACCCTCTTAAAACCACTAAAGAAATATTTTTAAAGATCTAAACTTACAAGATTAGAGAAAATAAGAGAGACAACAAAAAAATTTTTGGAAGCAGGAAAGCAAATGGACAAGTGATAACCGCCTTTAACAGAGCCAAGAAAGCCCAATCCGAAACATAAAGGGTGGAGCTGAGAACCAACAATCACCAAAATGAGGAGGGGAGTATCGACAGCAGAGAAGTGCTTGAAAGCTGTTTTAGGAGCAGATCCCAAGGCCACTTATCTATCCACTTAAAGCCACTAAAGGTTTAGTCTCTACAGGAGGTAAAAGTGAGGTTCTCCGGACCAGGGGACACCAGGTGCAGGTGTGAACAAAGGTATTGTACAGAAAACCAAGGTACTGAGTGGCTATGTACACAGTAAATGCGGTGTGCATGGTAAATGCAGCCCGCCTCCACCACCCAGCCAGCCAAACCCTCATGCTCCAAGCAGAACACCAGAAAAGGCCTCTCTGGGCCACCTGACCAGCTCAGAAGGAAGGACTAAAGATAGTGAGTGACATCAGGGATCACCAAGTAAAAAGATTAAGAAAATCACTCAACGATTAAGCTCAAAATTGATATGGTCCACACACTTGCTCAGAACTTCCAATCAGCTGTATAATCCCGCAGTGTTAATCAGGAGCAGAAAATTAAGGATTAATAGACATCTGAGGATGGAAGAGACAGACCAATACAAACAGCAGGAAGAAGCAGCCTGGAAGAAACAGAGACCATTCACAGTGGGAAAAAACACATGAAAAAACTATCAATAACATCCTCGAAAGTAAGAGAAATTATTATTTCCAGAAAACAAAAAACTAAGATTTTATTTTTTAAAAAGGAGGATTTTAAGAACAAAAGAGCTCTTAGAAAATAAAAATGTGATAGATAGAAAAAATAAACAGTAGGGCTTGAAGACCAAGATAAGGAAATCTTCTAGAAAAATTGAACACACACACACACGCGCACGTGCGCACGCATTCCAAAGAGGACAAAGACAAAGAGGAAAACTGGAGCAAAAAGATAAAATCAGAAGACCAAAATAGGAAGCCCAACATTCAATAAAGTAATAGTTCAAGATAAATACAACAGGCAAAAGGAGAGGAGGAAGTCCTCAAAGGAAGTTCTCAGAACTGACTCAACTGTCAGATTGCAAGTGCCCACCACACACACAATGGATGAAAACAGACCCACACAAGGCCCTATCACTCTAAAACTGCAGAAAACACTGAAGGCAAAGAGAAGATTCGACAAGTTTCCAGGTAAGTCCAAAGTGGTTATACACAAAGAATCAATGAATGGATTCAGATTTCTCCACAGCAACACTACAAGAAGACAACTGTACAAAATTCTGAAATTCGCTGTTTATTCTGTACCATCTTTAAAAACTAAGGGTGGGCCTGGCTAAGATACTTCTCTGTACCTGGCTTGGCCTGACCATGTGCTGATGAAGTTCTTTCTCTCCTCTCCATGCCTGCTCTTTCATTTCATCCCACCACAAATTTTCTGATTTGACCTAATTCTGAGAGCTTGAAGAAGGCTTTGAAAACTTTAGAAGCTGAGGACTTCCCTGGCGGTCCAGTGGTCAAGACACCGCGCTTCCACTGCAGGGTGTACAGGTTCGATCCCTAGTCGGGGAACTAAGATCCCACATGCCACACAGCGCAACCAAAAGAAAATAAATAAATAAACAAATGAATGAATGAATAAATAAATAAAATATTTAAAAAAGAAAAGCTTTAGAAGCTGAAAATACAAAGTAACCCACTCCCTCTGACCATACTTCTACAGGATGCCCAAAACCAAGTCCACACTACAACCCTGCCAAGCACCCTCACTTTCCCAGGCTTCCTCCCGCCCTTCCCACTGTCCTGCCTGAAAGAATCTCTTGAAAACCCTCAGGAAAGCACAAGCCAGACTATGACCAGGAGTCTGTTGGGTTTAACTTCTCCTGGGAGGCTGCAACCAATCATGGCGGCACTGATCTTTCCTTAGACCGTTTCTTTGTTCTTGCTGCTCCATTTTATGTACAAATATAGTAAAACTAAAAAGAGAAGCAAGAAAATCCTGACACCAAAGTTAGGATGCAGATTACCTCATGGTGGGCTGCAGGGAATCTAACAGGGGAAGGGCCCACAATGGCATGTGGCATCCCACCTAGTAAGTAACGTTGTTTTCCATCCTAGGCATTGAGTACAATGGTGTGTATTTTGCTTTTTTTCATACACCCTTCTTTCCTTACAATTTTAAAAACTGTTTTAATGTACATATTCTTTCAAGTTAGAAATTATTAAACTATACAACTCATTATTAAATCACCAAGGTTTACATCACATCAGCAGCACAGCTCTACAACAATCATGAAGGAAGTTGGCTTAATTTTAAATACATACAAAAATTTAAGACCAGATTTACTCACATTATGAGTCTTCGGTTTAAGAACCAGTATTTCCTCCGACTTCTGTCATATCCAATAGGTTCATGTCGAATATATGGTTTGTTTTTTTGGATTTCAGCAACGCAGTCAGTCACACCAGGAACCTTATGTGCTACACAGACTTCACACTGCCACTCATCCTCTGGCACCTCCTCGAGAGGCGGCTTCACACATTCCAAATGGTACACTGCTGAGCAGGTCTCACAGCAAAGCAAATCCCCGAGTTTGTGACAAACCCTACAGTGGTCATCGTACTGGATCACCCCTTCAGACATCAACTCCTCACGAGCAATGTTTGTGGTAAGAAACTGATCGACTAAGAACTGCAGAACTTTGATTTTGTTCTCTACTGGTCCATAAGGATAGTCCTCTGCTTCTTGGTAAGGAAGAACATGATGGTACTCCTTGTCACTCTCACAGTACACCCGCAGCACCTCTGGCCACGTCATGCCATCGATGAAATACAGCGTGGAATTCACGCTATCTTTCAGATCGGCAGGTCCAAAGGTAGTATTGGAAGTGTCTTCTTCACGCAAAACTGCTTTCAAAAGCACAACGTGCATCTCTGCCATAAGTGTGCACTGCTCTTGACTCACCAGAGCTGCACAAAAGTCCTCAAAGCGAAAAGGAGATAACCTTAAAACTGTACCAAAGTTCCGCAGTACCTCATAAATGGCAATAACATTCATTATATGCTCGTTAGGCACCATTAAATCCTCAGAGGACTTGGGAAATTCAAGGGGTGGGATGTCTTTTTCTTCCAATATTGGAGAACGAGGCCGATGTACTCTTGGTTTTCGCCTACCTGTAAATAAAGAAATGGTATAATTACAAATCAATACATCATTTCTACAAACTAAGGATTTTCTGGTTTTTCCTATTTGGACATATACCCCCAAAAAGAGATAAGCATACTTCTATTTTTCTAATAACTGTCAAGTTAAAATAATACCAAGAAGCAATGATTTAGCTCTAATCTTTGTCTATAGAAAATCTAAATTTAAAGTTTTCCCATTATATCCCAAAGTAGAAGTAAAAAAAAAAATTACAATTATAATCAGTCAGTTCTCAATTACCTAGAGGGGTTAACTGGTTTACAGGTAACCATGATAAAAAGTAACAGTGAATTTGTGAAAGATCTGACAAGAACATAAATGAGAAAAAGACATCTCCAAGGAAGAGAACACGTGTAACAGATCTCACATGGTGCCAGCTGCACTAAGAAATGCCTCTCAGCAATCAGACAGGAAGTTCTCTGGTGCAGCACACCCTTTCCTTGGCCAGTTCTTCCTGAGAGCCATGTAATGGGGAGTTCCACAGTGAAGCACAAGGTTAGGGCTGAGACAGAAAGGAAGAAGGAGTAAGGAAGGGAGAAGAGAAGCAGGGTTCCAATACTGGGAGAAAAGGGTGGGGGTGGGGCTCACTTAGGAAACAGACAACAGATTATAATTTTTACCTGTAAATTAAGCAACAGGAGGCGTGCCTGTTCACCAATTTATGAAATGTACAGTCCAGGAATATATATGTATGTAAATGTATAAATATATAGCATTTGAGAGCTTAGTTCATAACAAGCAAGCAGATCTCATTTAATCCTCTGAACAAGTCTATGAGGTATTTTAATAAGAAACTTATGGAAAGAAACAAGTTTCTCCAGAATTGCCATGCCCATGCCTGCATTACTATTATTACACTTTCCAATGATATTTACAGAATAGGAAATGTACTTTTAAATAGCAGACTTTTTATGAGATTAACATTAAATTTATTTTTGTGCAATTGTTTTATTAACTAAGATTTATTAACTATGGTTTTGGGTTGCTGGTCACCTCTTAACTGCCTCCTCCCTTCCCCATTCCTGCGCCCTCCTCACATCTAGTTAACTCTCATCGTGTACAAACTAAAAGGGTACAGGGCACCAGGAAAAGAAAGTATGCTATAGAATATAAAAGGTCAAGATCTTTTATTTTATACAATGTACCCCCTCATATTCATTCACTGGAAAGATTTTCCAAATAAGATTATATCCATTAGTTTCTGCAGAAAAAAGTCCAAGGGATCACTCTGGGCCAGACTTTGCTGATGAGCCTACATAGTAAGAAAGAAACCTCCTCCATCTCAGCAAATACCCATCTACTACAAAGATGCAGTTTTCACAGATTCAATTAAATCACAGAATCACCATGCTAGTAATAAGCATCACGATGGTAATCCAGTCCATTTCACTGTCTTCTGGAAGTTATTTGGGCCTCATCTGCATAAGCACAAATGAGAGAAAGCAGAAAGGGATTAAAGGGAAGACTGAACCTAGAAGAATACCCTCAAATGCAAGAGAAGAAACACAAGTCACCAACTGAGACAAACCTGCTTATAGAAACAGTCCCTGTGTTCCTCTCAGCTGTTTATGCAAAATGCTGTCAAACAGAGTCCAAGTAAAGGATTACAGAAGTTAAGGCTGGAAAAGTAGTTCTAGGACCAGAACACGGATCCTTAAATGTTAGGTTTAGGCATTTGTACAGCACTTTATTCTGGCAGTAATGTAGGTTGATGGCTTTGAATGAAGTAATGAAGACTTTTTGAGCAGGGCAGGGACATGAGAAGAATGTTCCAGAAAGACTTCTCTGGCTTCAGTGTATACAATGAATAGGACAGGGGGAACAGACCAGACACAGGGCATCTTCTGAAATTACCCAGAAGATAAAGACCTGGATTCAGAGTCTGGCTGTGGGAATGAAGAAAAAGATGAATAAAAGTGACCTTATGAAGAAAGAAACCAACTGGTGTGGAACATAACACCACCACCCTAAGATTTAACTCTGGTACCATTTCCTCCAAAAGACTATTCGAACTCCCCCAAACACTTCTGAATTCTCATAGCCTTCTCTGAATCATTTGTTACCCTACAATTTACCTATTCATGGTATCCATTCCACCTCCATAGCTGAACACCCACCTCTTATGCCAAAGAAAGATCTGGCACGTTTGTTTTATTGGAAGCATTTGCTAGCATCATTCCCTTTAGAGAATTACCCTTCCCCTACACCATGTGATTCTGATGGGGCCCCCAAACACAGTATTCCATCTCTTGATCACTGGCAAGGCAGGCCAGTGAGTCTTGCCTGGGATTTTATATTCAGATGCTGAGTGAGAAGTGCTCTGAAGCTCGTTCTTTCCATGAAGGTGGCCAGAGGCTGTATGTGGCTAACCCACCTTTACCTCCCTTGTGGAAGAAGGGAATAAAGACAAGAGACAGAAGCAGAAATGGGAGATAAGTATTGATAACTCACGAGTACTGACAGAACCTGTCATTCAAATTTCCCAGTCAGGACTTCCCTGGTGGAGCAATGGTTAAGAATCCGCCTGCCAATGCAGGGGACACGGGTTCAAGCCCTGGTCCAGGAAGATCCCACATGCTGCAGAGCAACTGGGCCTGTATGCCACAACTACTGAGCCTGCAGTCGAGAGCCCGCGTGCCACAACTACTGAAGCCCGCGCACCTAGAGCCCGGGTTCTGCAACATGAGAAGCCACCACAGTAAGAAGCCCACGCACCACCACGAAGAGTAGCCCACGCTCGCCGCAACTAGAGAAAGCCCACGCACAGCAACGAAGACCCAATGCAGATAATAAATAAATAAATAAATTTATTTTAAAAAAAACAAATTTCCCAGTCACACAAACCAAAAACCACTCCCCTTTTGCTTAAGTGAACATGTTGGTTTTCTGTTGCTTGCAAATAAAAGAGTACTGATTAAAACAGTATCTAACACTGTATACAAGCCTTTTATAATGAGAAACTCAGTAAATTGCTATTTAAAGACTATCAATGAGAGCAGTTAATGTTTAAAAAAAAAAAGACTGTTGATAGTACTCTTTTGTAGTAAATTAACTTAGACAGTAACAGAAGTAGTCTAATTTAATTTGATATCTAATTTTAAAATATCAGCTTTCACAGATTCTGAAAGATTTTGGATAAACATGTATTATTCTAATATTTAACAGTTCATTTAGCTTTATATTAAGCTAAAGTCTGTTAGCTTTCTATTAGTTTTAGAGGTAAAAGGAAGAAAGGCAAAAAAAGGTTCATAAATTCTACATTCTATCGTCTAGCTGGAAACCACAAAATAGCATCTACTCAAACTACAACTACATACATACTGAAAAATGTGAGCACTTTTACAAGTTAACATTAAATACTGGTCAGTTCATTCTGAAGCATTATTGGGAGTTTAGATCGATTCAATTTTTTAAAAATTTATTTATTTACGCTGCGCCAGGTCTTAGTTGCGGCACAGGGGATCTTTTAGTTGCAGCACGCATGCGGGAATAAGGTAAAATTCATGTGCTGAAATAAGAAATCTTTAAGACATATTATTAAATAGAGGAAAAAGCCAGCTACAGAACAATGACTAGGATGTCATTTGGGAAACAAAATTAGAAACAAAAAAAGAAAAGAGAACAATAATAAAGTGTATACATCGAAGAGGTCATATATGAATCTTTTTAAAGTAGTTGTTCCTGGGGAGGAGAAATGGAAGAAAAAAAAGAAAGAAAGACTAATTTTTTTATCCTTTTATATTCTTAAATACCACATGCATATATTTTTATTATAATATTTTAAAAGAAAAATATTGGGCAGATATCTATACAAATATATAAAAATATTAATATTTAAATCAATAAAATGATGCTGCTGGTAATGGCTACTGATGGCCTTGTATGAATACAAACATAAGGTCATTATGCCAAATTCAAAGATTTGGGTTTACAGAACTGAGCACAGATCACCGTGTATAAAGAGAAAACTCATAAAATTAAACCACTTAAGCCCCTCAACTGTCAATCATTAGTATTAGCAAGTCAAGTTATTTAAACTATTCAGGGAAATGTATTTATAATATACCACTGAGGATTACACTCATTACCATTTTCAACACTGATCTAGTATCTAGCAGATAAAGTATATTAATTTTCCTGTATTAAAAAAAAAAAGGGATTAACGTCAACCTCACTAGCCATCAGGAAAAGGCAAATTAAAACCACAATGAGATACTGTTTCATACTCATCAATGGACAAAAGTTTTAAAGTCCATCCAAACAAACTTTTGGGAAGAACGGAGAACAACAGAGACACCGGTATACCACACTCGGGACTGTAAAGTGGCATCACCACTTTGGAGAGCAATTCAGTAACAGTCAGGTTAAGGTTGTGCACACAACCCTGAAAGGGCGGTTTGAAAATTTTTTGCCCATGACCCAAAGTAAGAAATACATTTTACATTTAAATCTAGTACACACCTACCCCAAAACTAAAGTTCTACAAAGCACTACTCTTATACTAATATCTTCTCTTCCATCCCATTCCAATACTTTCTATTCCATTCTCTTTCTGCTTTTAAATTATGCTGGTTGCAGCCCACAGTTTGAAAAACACTTCTCAGGAATTCCCCGGCAGTCCAGTGGTTAGGACTCTGCGCTTTCACTGCCGAGGGCCCAGGTTTGATCCCTGGTCAGGGAACTAAGATCCCACAAGCCACACCCCAACCCACCCTCCCAAAAAAAGAAAGAAAAAGAAAAACACTTCTCTAGAGAAACTCTCCTTATACATATGCAGAACACTGAACATTGCGTATAAAAGCAAGCAGTCAATCAAGCTGGAAACAACAAAAATGTACATCAACGGGGGAACGATTAAATTGTAGAACATTCATTTGATAGAATCCTTTTTTTTGGGCCATGCTGCTTGGCTTGCGGGATCCTAGCTCCCTGACCAGGGATCAAACCCGGGCCCTCGGCAGTGAAAGCACGGAGTCCTAACCAGTGGACTGCCAGGGAACTCCCCACTTGATAAAATTCTATAGAGCAGTCAAGGGCTACATATGTCGGCATGGATCAATCATAAAAACACCATGAAACAAATAAAATTGCTACCAAAAAAAAATTGCTACTAAAGGATAAACAATTTGAAACCATGTGAAACAGTTTTATCTATTGCTTATGGATGAATGGATGTATATATATAATATATATATGAACTAGTAGTTAACATCACCACTAGAATGTAATCTCCTTAAGGGCAGGGAGTTTTGTCTGTGTATTTTTGCTGCTGTGAATACTTCAATAAATACTTACTGAAAGAATCAGGAGTTTAGTAGGCACACAAAAAGATGCTCATCATCACTAATTATTAGAGTAATGCAAATCAAAACTACAGTGAGGTACCACCTCATACTGGTCAGAATGGCCATCATTAAAAAGTCTACAAATAATAAGTGCTGGAGAGGGTGTGGAGAAAAGGGAACCCTCCTACACTGTTGGTGAGAATGTAAATTGGTGCAGCCACTATGGAAAACAGTATTGAGGTTCCTCAAAAAACTAAAAATAGAGTTGCAATATGATCCAGCAATCCTACTCCTGGGCATATATCCAGACAAAACTATAATTCAAAAAGACACATGCACCGCTGTGTTCATAGCAGCACTATTTACAATAGCCAAGGCACGGAAGCAACCTAAATGTCCATCCATCGACAGGTGAATGGATAGAGAAGATGCAATACACACACACACACACACACACACACACACACACACACATTGGAATATTACTCAGCCATAAAAAAGAATAATGCCATTTGCAGCAACATGGATGGACCTAGAGATTATCATACTAAGTGAAGTAAATCAGAAAGAGAAAGACAGGGCTTCCCTGGTGGTGCAGTGGTTAAGAATCTGCCTGCCAATGCAGGGGACATGGGTTCGAGCCCTGGTCCGGGAAGATCCCATGTGCTGCGGAGCAACTAAGCCCATGCGCCACAACTACTAAGCCTGCG
The DNA here is from genome assembly GCF_965194805.1 of Balaenoptera borealis. Classification (NCBI taxonomy): domain Eukaryota; kingdom Metazoa; phylum Chordata; class Mammalia; order Artiodactyla; family Balaenopteridae; genus Balaenoptera; species Balaenoptera borealis. The sequence continues at coordinate 13,905,302 of NC_138879.1, read as the reverse complement.
CTCTAGAGCCCATGAGCCACAACTACTGAGCCCACGCGCCACAACTACTGAAGCTCGTGCGCCTAGAGGCCTTGCTCCGCAATGAGAAGCCCCTGCAATGAGAAGCCTACACACCGCAACGAAAAGTTGCCCCATTTGCCGCAACTAGAGAAAGCCCGTGCGCAGCAACAAAGACCCAACACAGCCAAAAATAAATACATTTTAAGGGAAAAAAAAAAAAGAGAAAGACAAATACCATACGATATCACTTACATGTGGAATCTAAAATATGACACAAATGAACATATCTATGAAACAGAAACCGACTCACAGACATAGAGAACAGACTTGTGTTTGCCAAGCGGGGGGTGGGGGTGGGGTGGAGGAGGGAAGGATTGGGAGTGTGGGATTAGCAGATGCAAACTATTATATATAGGATGGATAAACAACAAGGTCCTACTGCATAGCACAGGCGACTATATTCAATAGCCTACGATAAACCATAATGGAAAAGAATATGAAAAAGAATATATGTAAAATTGAATCACTTTGCTGAAAGAATCAGTAGTTTCAAACTCTAGCCTATGCAATTACACAAGAAAATGATGTCTTTACATTATTTGCAGATCTTAGAAATGTGTTTTTACTCCTCACTATGTAAATAAATAGAGGACTACAGTGAGAAATCCTAGAACAGTGGTCTTCAAATTTTGCGCATCAGAATCACCTGGAGAGCTGATTCTAATTAAAACAGCTTCTGATTCAAAGGACTAGGAAAGAGTCTCAATTTGCATTTCTAACAATTCCCATGCGATACTAACTCTGCTGGTCTGAGGTCCACAGTTTGAGAACCACTGCCCTGGAACTCAAAAAGGTTATCCCTCTGAGATTCAGTTGAGTAAAAATTAATACACATCAGATGAAATTCACTAATTCCAGTTACCTTCAAAGCTTGCCACTCAAAATGTGATTGGCATTATCTATGAGGCTAGAAATAAAGTCAGAATCTCAGGCTTACTAAATTAGGATTTGCAGTTTCTCAAAATCTTCAGGTGATTCATGCACACATTAAAGTTTGACATGCTGCCTTGAAAACTATCCATCCTAAAACTAGAAGTGCAGCAAAATCACATGGTAAACTGTTAAAAGTAGAGTATCAAAATGCAATTCAAATTTACAGAACCCCAGGTGAAGCTCAGTAATCTGTATTTTTATCTTTCTCCCCAGATAATTCTGATGTGCAGCCAAGTGTGAAAATTACGGCTTTACCGAAATTGGATATTCCCGCTACCAAGCAGAAAGTGGGGCTTTTTTGGAAACTCAAACAAGAGAATCAAGAGGCTGCCTAAGAAGGTATGATTAGAATAGGACAGGTGTGAAAGGAAGCTGAAGCCTAATCAAAGACATTAATAAGCCTACAAAAAGAAAATGCTACGGATGGAAAGTGGTCTGCATGGGGGTGGGGAGCGGGTAGGGGAACCAAAGAGCAAGAATTTGTCAGTGAATTTCCAACACAGTCAAGGTTAAGGGAAAGAGTTTCTTTTTTTTAATGTATTTATTTTATTTATTTTATTTTTGGCCGCATTGGGTCTTCGTTGCTCCACGCGGGCCTTCTCTAGTTGAGGCGAGTGGGGGCTACTCTTCACTGCGGCGCACAGGCTTCTCATTGCAGTGGCTTCTCTTGTTGTGGAGCACGGGCTCTAGGCGTGAGGGCTTCAGTAGTTGTGGCACGTGGGCTCAGCAGTTGTGGCTCGAGGGCTCTAGAGTGCATGCTCAGTAGTTATGGCGCACGGGCTTAGTTGCTCCGCAGCACGTGGGATCTTCCCGGACCAGGGCTCAAACCCATGTCCTCTGCATTGGCAGGCGGATTCTTAACCACTGTGCCACCAGGGAAGCCCAAGGGAGAGAGTTTCTTGACTAAACAAGGATTCTGGCCCATGTGACAGATTATTACCTTAATAGAAGAATTATGCTACTACGTACATTATTTGAACGACCTGACAGTTGCTAAAGCAAAACTTTCCACTCCTTTGAACTCCACAGTAGAAGTCTACTGAATAGGGTCTACAGGGATGCTCTCTTCTCTGCGCTCTGGAAGAACGGGTCAACAATACTCACCAAGTGTTAACTGTCGCTTGGGGTCCTTTTCTACATGCCTCGGTTTTTAAAATATGCACCGTGGGGCACAATCTGTATTTGTTAATTTCTCCCTTTTTTAATTTAAAAACTTCTCTATACATTTTAAGCAGATATTGCCTTAATTTGCTGAAGCTGCAAGAAATCCTAGAGCTTTTCCAAGGCCCTGATCAAATGTCGCCTCTTCTGTCCTCTCCTGTGCCTCCAGGCACTGTGCTTCTCTGACACTTTGTACAGCTCTCCATTATAGTGTGAGTGCATTTATATTACAGGCAATTACTCATGTGCCCCAAGCTCATTTGTTAACTCCCTGAGAGCACAGACCATGTTTTATTGTAATAACCAAAAAAAAAAAAAAAAAAAAAAAATGTGTTCAACAAATGATACCCAGAAGCAAAACTAGAAGTCCAGGGGTGAGGTCACGCCAAGATTAAAATCCAGACGCCACAGTAGATTTTTCAGTTTGGCTCATACATTTTTATTGTATTAATTCTAAGAAGAATATTTACAGTGTTTTCATACTTCTAGACCCCGTAACTCTCTATATAGTGTGCGTTTCTATCGGAAACAATCAGATAAACCTAAACAGTGAGACATTCTAAAGACAATTGGCCTGGCCAATGAAAAAATGTCACTGTCACAAAAGAACCCTTCCCTCTCCAAAAGTGACAGAAGAGCTCTAGATTAAAGGAACAAAAGAGATGTCAACTAAAAGCAATACATGACCCTTGACTGAATCTTGGATAAAGAAACAAAACAGCAATAGAGGGCAATTGGGGAAATTTGAAATGTAATATTACATTTGAAATGTAATATAAATGTAATATATCCAGGTTAAATTAAATATCTTGAGTATGCTGAAGTATTTAGAGGTGAAGTGCTATTATGTCTGCAACTTACTATTCAGTGGTTCAGCAAAAAGAAAATTTTAAAAGACTGAGAAACCAAATATGGCAAAAATGTTTTTAAAAATTGGTGAATCCGGCAATTATACTTCAATAAACACGTTTAAAAAATTTTTTAAAAATTGGTGAATCCGGGACTTCCCTGATGGCACAGTGGCTTCCCTGGTGGTGCAGTGGTTAAGAATCCGCCTGCCAATCCAGGGGACAAGGGTTCGAGCCCTGGTCCGGGAAGATCCCACATGCCACGGAGCAACTAAGTCCGTGCGCCACAACCACTGAGCCTGCGCTCTACAGCCCGCGAGCCACAACTACTGAAGCCCCCGCACCTAGAGCCCGTGCTCTGCAACAAGAGAAGCCACCACAGTGAGAAGCCCGCGCACACAAGGAAGAGTAGCCCCCGCTCGCCGCGACTAGAGAAAGCCCACGTGCAGCAACAAAGACCAACGCAGCCATAAATAAATAAATAAATAAATAAATTTATAAATTTATAAAAAACAAAAATTGGTGAATCCAAGAGAAGGGTATACTGGGTGTTCATTGTACTATTCTTTCAGCTTTTCTGCATATTTGAAATTATGTAAAGTAAAAGCAAAAAGTTCAGAAAATCTGTTCTAAAGTTCCTTACTTCTAATTGTTTCAATTATTTGTTTCAATTTTTTCAATATATATAGCTAACAGGACATATCATGTTACAGCCTAAATACAGAGTAAGATTAAATAAGATTATTAAATTAACTGCAAACTTGTGAACATCAACTGATACCTAGGACAGAAAGTGCTGTAACATACCACCTGTTTTACCTAGCCTCTCTTTGAAAACATCTGACATATTTGGCCACAACACCCTTCTTGAATTTCCTATGCCACCCAGGACTCAATTTCCCTGACCAGCTGTTCCTCTGCCAAACACCTCTCTTACACGTGCAAATTCCCCAAAGTTTAGTCCTCAGCAGATTCTCCTGCTTTCCCCCAGTTATCAGTGGACTCAATTACCACCCAAATATCAATGACTTCTAAATGCATTTCTCTACCCAGACCCCGCTTCAGAACTCCAGAGACATTATTTCCAACTGCCTACTAGCTATTTTCAACAGGATGTCCCAGGTACACTTCACTTTGTAGGAAATGGAAATAAAAAGGAGTTACAAAAGTTTAATTTAAAGCAAAAATTTTTAAATCCCTAAATGGAACAAAGATTTTGTAACGATAAAGGATGCAGTCTACAATGAAGATATAACAGTTACGAACAACTTAATAAAAAGTAAATATGATTGTGCCAGTCCCCAACTTTAAGCCTTTCAGTGAGTCTCCACCATACTTGGATTAAAATCCAAACTCCATCCTGAGACCTACAAGGCCCTCTGTGAGGTGCGCCCTGCCTACTGCTCCGAACTCAGCCTCGCCCTCTCCTTTCTGCTTCAGCCACACTGGCCTCCTGGATCATGCAAAGCTCGCTGCCTCCCCACAGCTGTTCTCTCTACCTAGAATACTCCCTCCCACTCTGTGAAGTGGTCAGCTCCTCATTCATTCAGGTCTTTTCCCTCATAGTATTTTATCACACTTAAAACTCTTACAGTTTCATTCAATTAACATATGCCTCCACTGGACTGCAACTTCCACAATGGCCAGGACAATTTTTTATTTATTTATTTGTTTGTTTGTTTGTTTATTTATTGGCTGCGTTGGGTCTTCGTTGCTGTGTGCGGGCTTTCTCTAGTTGCGGTGAGCGGGGGCTACTCTTCGTTGCGGTGCGCGGGCTTCTCATTGTCGTGGCTTCTCTTGCTGGGGAGCACGGGCTCTAGGTGGGTCGGCTTCAGTAGTTGTGGCACGTGGGCTCAGTAGTTGTGGCTTGCGGGCTCTAGAGCTCAGGCTCAGTAGTTGTGGCACACGGGCTTAGCTGCTCAGCGGCATATGGGATCTTCCCGGGCCAGGGCTCGAACCTGTGTCCCTTGCATTGGCAGGCAGATTCTTAACCACCGCGCCACCAGGGAAGCCCAGGACAATTTTTGTTTGGCATCTCAGGCCTAGTACTTATTACACTTCCTGGTACATGGCAGATGCCTGAATTAGTTGCTGCATGAATTAATAAACCAAATAAACTGGCATCAAACAATATAAGGCAAAACTATAAGAAATCCAAGAAGAACTGGACAGAAACAGAATAGTAGCAGGAGACTTTAAGACACTTCTTTTTAACCTTAACAGCTCTAAATAGCTAACATGAATGCAGGTCACAAATTCAAATGTCCACAAGGAGGAGGTAGAAGAGTAAAGAGGACAGACAGGCAATCTACAGGGCCCAACTAGAACTAACCTAATCAAGAAAAGGTGGGACCAAGCACAATAAATAGAATTGGTGATGATAAAGGGGAACTTGCCACAGGTACAGAAGCTATTAAAAGAATGCTAATAAAGTCTAAATCCTGAGTGAAAGGATGACTGTCAGAGAATTACTAAACACCAAAACTAAATCAAAAAACAGAAAACAAACCAATAATTATGGGAGAAACTGAAGAAGATGTCAGCGAGCTCTTACCCCTAAAACAGCACCCAGCCAGGATGGTTTTCAAAACATTCCAGAGGACAGAAAAAGAAGAAAAGATTTTAAAAGTCCTCTTTAAAAAACCAGGATAACAGTGACACCAAACCCTAATAACAAAAGACATGTACCCCCCCCTCCACAAATGAAATGATGGGCCAATCACAGTTATTAAAATAAAGTTAAAAATAGCAAATAAAATCCAAAAGCATACTATGTGTAAATATCTATGAAAAATTACAGAATAATACCTACCTTTTAATCTATCAATCCCCTTTCTAAGAATTTACCATATAACATAACTCACACGTACATTCATTTTGGCACTGTTTGCAACAGTGCCAAAGCTGTAAATAACTTAAATGTCCACCAGTAAGGAACTGGCTAAAACAAAAAACTATAACATTGTACTTCCGCACAAGGGAACACTATGCAGCTCACAAGAAGAATGTGGTCCAAAGCCAAGATGGAGTAAGCTCACTGGAGCTAATGGCTCCACTAAACTGCAACTGAAAACTCTGGACAAAATACAGAAAAAGCAACCACCAAAGGATTATGGGGGGGAAAAAAAAAGCAAAAGCCCAAGGACCAGGTAGGGGAGTCGAAACTAGAAGAAGCAACAACAAACAACAAGCAGAGGTCTGTTTCCCTATTTTCTCTCCTGGAATAGAACAAGCTCACAGTGAATCTACGGCAAAAACCATGAACAGAAAAAACTCAGAGAAACCCTGTCTTTCAGGCAGAGGACTGAGGAAAGGGTCCCCTGTGAGCTGAAGAGCAGGAGGGAAATCCCCTGTTTTGTGGTTATTTTACTTTTTTTTCCCCTCTTCTGGCCCCTGCCTCAAGGGAGGCTCCAACTACAGAATCTACAAGAAACTCACATCTTTCTAGCCAGTAGATCAAGAAAAGGGGCCCCTGCAAGCCAGAGTATGGGAGGAATTCCAGAACATATAGCTAAAGAAAAATCTACAAAGCAGCAAGAGAAAAAACAACATTACATATGAGAGAACAATAATTCAAATAACTGCAGAGAATGGGACATCTTTAAAGTGCTTAGAGAAATATCAACCCAGCATTCTATATCCTTCAAAAATACTCTTCCACAGTTCAGGCAAAATAAAAACATTTCAGATGAAGGAAAACTAACAGAGTTTCCTAAAGCAAACCACTCACTCCTTGATCTTGGCTCTCCTGGTCAGAATTTTGTGCACTCTGTAACATCTTTGGTCGTGGTAGTCCAGTTCTTCTAGTAGCTTTGTTAATGTGCTGTAGAGGACTGACAATTTTAGTATGTAGTGTATGTGATATTAAATTGTGAATTAGTGGGACTTAACAATGTAACAGCATATCAGTATTTGAAGATACTGGCACTTGATATCCTGTCAAGGAAACTTTGCCTCCAAATTTTAAGCTGGGAAGTCACTGGAATAACTGTTCAGAAAAGAATCACAACTACATGATTTTTTAGAGTTTGGGTATGTATGTTAAGAATTGTGAAAAAAAAAAAAAGAATTGTGTACAAATTGAAATGTCTGTGTACTGATCCTCAAAACAGCCAATAATATCTCAATTATGAAAGAACAAAAACAAAAAAAACAAATGGTAAAAACGGTAAAAGAAACAGAAATGATACCAGAGTGAAAACTGGACTTTCAGGAATAAAGGAAGAACAATAAATTAAAAAACAAACAAAAAAGGTTGTTTCAACTCTTAAGCACTTTAAAATATGTACAGTGGTTGAGAGCAAAAATTGTAACATCATCTAGTGGAGCTTTAATGTATGTAGAGTCTGATACAGAGGGCCGACTGTATGGTGCCACTTTACACAAGGGATCTGACATCCAGAGATTCTGGTATCCACAAGGGTCCTGGGAATCAATCCCCCACAGATACAGAGGAACAACTGTAGATATATATGACACTTATAGCACTGGGGAGGGGGCTAGGATAAGGGAACCTCTAAGGTTGTGACACAAATTTTACTTAAAGGGATAAAATGCTAACTTTAAGTAGATAAGTATTTTGTAATTCCTAGAGGAACCACTAAAAAAATAGAACAGACATAACCAAAAAGCTAATAAACTAAAATAGGGCAATGTTCAACTAATCCAAAAGCAGGCAGGAAAGGGAAACAGAGGAACAAAAAAAAAAAGAAAAAGAAAAGAAAAGATGGGAATTTCCTGGCAGTCCAGTGGTTAGGACTCCACGCTTTACTACCAAGGGCACGGATTCAATCACTGGTCAGGGAACTGATCCTGCAAGCCAAGCCTTGAGGCACAGCCAAAAAAGAAAAAAAAGAAAAAAATTAAATGTAAATAGTCTAAATTCACTGTCAGAAGACTGGCTTTTTAAAAAAACAGAACAGGGAACCCCTTTAAAATATGACATAGTAGGGACTTCCGTGGAGGTCCAGTGGTTAAGACTCTGCGCTCCCACTGCAGGAGGCACGGGTTCGATCCCTGGTTGGGGTAAGATCCCGCATGCCACGCAGCACAGCAAAAAAAAAAAAAAAAAAATATATATATATATATATATATATATATATAAAAATATGACATAGTACAGACTAAAAGTAAAAGGGTGGAAAGAGATACACCCTGCTAACACTATTCAAAAAGAAAGAAGCTGAACTGGTTATATTAATATCAAACAGTAAATTTTAAGCAAAGAATATTACCAGAGTAAAGAAGGTCATTTCATAATGATAAAGGGGTCAAATAATCAAAAGACCAACAACCATAAATGTTTATGAACCTAATAACAGAGCCACAAAATATATGAAGCATAAACATACAGTACTGCAAGGAGACAGAGAACAAATCTATAACAGTAGTTGTAGATTTCAACACTCCTCTCTTAGTAATCAACAGAACAAGTAGATGGAAAATCTGCAAGGATATAGAAGACTTTAACAACACTACCAACAACAGTTAATCACATTTATGGAACACTCTACCCAACAGCAGCAGACTCTTCCTTCCTAGTACACGTGGAATATTCACCTAAACAGACAATGCTTTGGGTCATAAAACAAATCTCAAATGACTTCATTTTTTAAACATTTAGTCATACCCAGTATGTTCTCTGACATATGAAGTTAAATTAGAAACCAATTTTTACGATAGCCAAGACATGGAAGCAACCTAAGTGTCCATCAACAGAGGAATGGATAAAGAAGATGTATATATACACAATGGAATATTATTCAGCCATAAAACCACAACGAAACAATGCCATTTGCAGCAACATGAATGAACCTAGAGATAATCATATTAAGTGAAGTCAGACAGAGAAAGACAAATATTATATGATATCACTTATATGTGGAATCTAAAAAAATAGTAAAAATGAACTTATTTACAAAACAGAAACAGACTCACAGACATAGAAAACAAACTTATGGTTACCAAAGGGGAAGGGGGGGCAGGGATAAATTGGGAGTATGGGATTTACAGATACACACTACCTTTACATAAAACAGATAAACAACAAAGATTTACTGTATAGCAGAGGGAACTATATTCAATATCTTATAATAAAATATAATGGAAAAGAATCGAAAAAAAGAATTAAATAAAACTGAATCACTCTGCTGTACACCTGAAACTAACACAATATTGTAAATCAATTATACTTCAATAAGAAAAAGAAAATCTATCTTGGAAAAGGAAGACATAAAATCATCTCTATTTGCCAGGCAATATGATTACCTATGTAGAAAAACCCAAGAAATCTACAAAAAAAAAAAACAAACTACTAGACTGACAGTTGAGTTTAACAAGGTCACAAAGATCAATACACAAAAATCAATTGTATTTCTATTATAACAATAAATAACTGGAAATACAAATTCAAATTTAAAAAATAAGTACTAATTGTAATAGCACCAAAAATCATGAAATACTTAGGTACAAATGTAATAATATGTAGAAGACCAGTATGCCAAAAACAATAAAACACTGATGAAAGAGATCAAAGACTTGAATTAATGGAGAGACAGAATGTGCTCATGGATTAGATAGTTAAGAGAGTGAAGGGCTTCCCTGGTGGCGCAGTGGTTAGGAGTCTGCCTGCCAATGCAGGGGACGCGGGTTCGTGCCCCGGTCAGGGAGGATCCCACATGCCGCGGAGCAACTGGGCCCGTGAGCCACAACTACTGAGCCTGCGCGTCTGGAGCCTGTGCTCCGCAACGGGAGAGGCCACGACAGTGAGAGGCCCGCGCACCGCGATCAAGAGTGGCCCCCACTTGCCGCAACTGGAGAAAGCCCTTGCACAGAAACGAAGACCCAACACAGCCAAAAATAAATAAATAAATAAATAAATTTATTAAAAAAAAAAATAAGAGAGAGTGAAACACAAGCCACAGACCAGGAGAAAATACATGCACATCACATAGGCAACAAAGCACTTAAATTCCAAACCAAAATGAAATACCCCTTTATGCTTATTAGGATAGCAAAAAACAAAACAAAATAAAAAAATCAATGGTCAGCATAACAATTAACAGTGAAATATTAGCATCAGTCCCATTAAATTTAGAAAGTACACTAAGATGCTTCTCATTTCAACTAGTATTTAACATTGCTTTAGAGGTGGTAGACAATGCAATTTGAAAAGAAACAAAAAGGAGGTATAAATATAAGAAAAGCAGATGGATGTATATGATTCATGTTTGAAGATGATGAAATGTTATTCCTAGAAATTCCAACCCAATCAAAAAATAAGCTATTAAAAACAATTAGAAAAGAGGTGGCTAAATACAAAATTAACTTTTAAAATCCATGAGCTCTCCACCAGAAGCTCCATGAGAGCAGACATTTTCATAGACAAATTATTTAAAGATACAGTAAGATTTCATGGTATAAGGGAAAAGATTTATAAAACCAATTATGCATTATCCAATTTTATAAAAAATATGTACGTTTCTACACATGTAAGTACTCCTCATATGAATACACACACACTCACACAAAGCTGGTTATCAAAGGAGAGTGACCAAAATATTAATGTTATCTCCTGAGTTTTCTAAATTTTCTATATTTCTTCCCTGATAAAGAGAAAAAGCAAAAATAAAATTTGAAGTTCTTACTAGACTTTCAAAAGTGTTATTTTAAAAATTCAAAGCTTTTTCCCTAACCTAGTTATCCAAATCACAGATTAATGAATGTCAAGAGCTCAGAAAGAGGTTGGCAAACTATGGCCAGCCACAGACCGTTTTTACAAATAAAGTTTTATTCAAACACAGCCATGTTCATTTGTCTACTTATTGTCTCCAGCTGCTATCATGTTACAATGGCCGAGTTGAGCAGTTGCAGCAGAGACAGTGTGGCCCAAAAAGACTAAAATATTTACTATACAGCACTTTAAGAGAAAGTCTGCGAATCCCTTGCCCATTAGATCACCTAGTCCAATCTATACTTTATAGGTGAGTAAACTAATAAGGCCCACAGAGGAATGACGTCTCTAAGGTCAAATTCAAGCTAAGAAGCAATAAAAAAAATTCCATTCCCACTTGGCCAGAAAACTCTGAAAAGAGACATCTGCCCCCCAGTTTAGGAGCTAAACCTCAGGCTTTCATATTATAAATAAGTGTATTTACCAATAAATTGATGAGGAAAGGATTTTGGGCCTAGTCTATATCCAAAAACACCTGCTAAAGGTCTGAGTAAACTTCAGTAAGTCCCAGAAAAAGTCAATTTAAAAGCCACATAAACACAGATTAGGGAAGGTCTAAGAACAACAGTAATGAGAGTATAACCTGGTTCAGCCTATTAAATGTAACCCAACAATCCTACTCTTAGGAATCTACCTTATAGAAACACCAGGCTGGGCGACTAAAGATACATCTCTAGCACATTTAGAACAGCACTGTCTGTAAAAGCAAAAAGGGACTAAAATTCCAATAGGGTTAGTTTTTCAAGGCAAATAAACTTTAACAGCAAATGCAGTTTTGTATTAATAAAGAAAAAAAAAAGGCCACTTCACATCTTTAATTTACTTGGACCCTGCAGCATTTGAGTTTGTGTCCCCTGCCATAAACAAGCTCCCATTGTTAGGTTTCTCCTGAAATGCAGGGAGATTTTATAACTCAAGCTATTTAGGCAATTAAGGATAATAATATATCTGGATAAAGGCAATCTTCCAAGTTTACAGAGAATCAGAAATTTGAGGCATTTCACCCAGATAATTCAAACTAAAAAGTTCAAATATGTATCTGAAATTACAGTAAAATCACTTTTTATTTTTTTAATTATTTGCATAACACTGTGAAAGCAGATTATGGTCATAAGTTGGAGAAAAGGGTAATTTACTAAGACTGCAAGGCCTGTGTGAAATAATTTTGATGTCTAGAAAAACAGGGAAAACTGCACTGATAGGAAGGGCTAAAATTTTATTAGCTACTTTAAATGCTGGACTATTTCCTCAGACAAGTCTCAATATAGCTATGCAAGCATTAGAAGGAAAAAGAACAAGAAGAGAAATTCCACACAGATTAATATGTGCGTTTCTGAAATGCTTTTTAAGTTCCATAAATAGAATACACTGTAAACAGACCTCAAAGGAGGCAATGTTAACATCCTGAAATCAAGCAGGAAGCCACAGCAGCAAAATGTAGAAATTGCACCTACTGAACACTGTCATTCAGTATGAATCACTTGGCCATGCAGTCTCCCAAGTGTGTGAATTCTAGAACACATCCATGAGTAGAGAAGAGTGTAAGCATGAGCTTTCTTAGCAAATCTTCTGAGGTTCCATAATTGCCATTTAACATCGGTTAAGTAACAAAAGAATTCCACTCAAAAAGTGATGTCTTTTCCTTGAAAACTATTGAAGTAATTAAATCATTTGTCCAGAGACTCCTGAGAAAGAGGTTTTATATAGGAGAACTCAAACAACTGAAACAACACACCAGTATGTGACAATTCAGTTCACATACCAACTTTTACAATATAGGAATTCCCTGAGTTATCAAACTAAATTTCTCACCAAAAGTCTCTGAATTTTAATTCTTCTTTCCCTTTTGTCCTGCATCTACGACTTAGCTTAATTTTCTCAGGACCATGGCAGATTTTCTAAAACTGAAGGTTAGCTGACTACGTCTTCCCCTACCCCAGAGAACAACAAGTGATGCCATCATCGCAAAGATGAGCCCAAGTCTCACTGCAGAAATTCAACACCATCACATCCACAAATAACGCTGGGCTGACAGGCTTAACAGAGACAAACCACAGCCGAGTGCTGGGGCTACCCAGGCCGTGCAGGATTCAGAGCAAATAAAAGGCTAGAGGAAAAGGGATGCTAGGTAAATTCTCAGTTTAGCAGAAGCAGACTGACGACAGTAACACAGTCAGCCCAAGAGAACTTTCTGTGATGATATGAAGTGACCCAAATGTTCTACATCACACATGGCTACTGGGCACTGGAAATGTAGCTAGTGTCAATAAAGAACTGAAGTTTGAATTTTACTTAATTTAAATTTAAATAGCCCCACGTGGCTAGTGGCTGCCATACTGGACAGGGCAGAACTAAGGGTGAACATAATCTAGAGATTTTTTTTTGACTCATACACTCAGTTCAGCAATTACCTGTGCTGCCTATTGCATGCTAGAGACTGAGCGGCACTAAGGAGAGGAGATGAATGAGAGCCTCCCTGCCCTAAGACAGGTTCGGACGAAGGAGAGAGCCAGATAATTAGAGTCCATTTCAGTACAATGCCTTAACAAATAAAAATATAATGATGAAGGGGTTAAATAATCCTTCCTAAATGTTTATGTACTTAATAACAGAGCCTCAGGGGCTTCCCTGGTGGCGCAGTGGTTGAGAATCTGCCTGCCAATGCAGGGGACACGGGTTCGAGCTCTGGTCTGGGGGGATCCCACATGCCGCGGAGCAACTGGGCCCGTGAGCCACAACTACTGAGCCTGCGCGTCTGGAGCTTGTGCTCCGCAACAAGAGAGCCCACGATAATGAGAGGCCCGCGCACCGCGATGAAGAGTGGCCCCCGCTTGCCGCAACTGGAGAAAGTCCTCGCACAGAAACGAAGACCCAACACAGCCATAAATAAATAAATAAATAAACTTAAAAAAAAAAAAAAAGCTCAGAGGAAGTATATAATAAATAATAGTAAAGAATACATAATAATAATAGTTACCATTTAGTCTCACAACCACTACATGATACAATATTTAAAAAAAAAAGGGGCTTCCCTGGTGGCGCAGTGGTTGGGGGTCTGCCTGCCAATGCAGGGGACGTGGGTTCGGGCCCTGGTCTGGGAAGATCCCGCGTGCCGTGGAGCGGCTGGGCCCGTGAGCCACAGTTGCTGAGCCTGCGCGTCTGGAGCCTGTGCTCCGCAACGGGAGAGGCCGTGGTGGTGAGGGGCCCGCGCACCGCGATGAAGGGTGGCCCCCGCTTGCCACAACTAGGGAAGGCCCTCGCACAGAAACGAAGACCCAACACAGTCATAAATAAATAAACAAATACTTTAAAAAAATAAAATTAAAAAAATAAAATAAAATAAAATAACGGAGCCTCAGAATACATGAAGACTAACAGAACTCCAAAGAGAAATAGGCAAATCCATGACAGTATTCGTAGACTTCAACAATTCTCTCTTGGTAATCAATAGAACAAGCAGGTAGAAAATCAGCAAGGATACGGAGGACCTTCATAACGCAACCAACTTGACCTAACTGACACTTATGGAACACTCTATCCAACCGCAGCAGAATACACCTTCTTTCCAAGTACACTTGGAACGTTCACCTAGACCGACAACATTTTGGGGCACAAAACAAACCTCTAAAAAATTTATTTATTTTGTTTATTTATTTTTGGCTGTGTTGGGTCTTCGTTGCCGCACGTGGGCTTTCCCTAGTTGTGGCGAGCGGGGGCTACTCTTCGTTGCGGTGCGCAGGCTTCTCACTGAGGCGGCTTCTCTTGTTGTGGAGCAAGGGCTCTAGACGAGCGGGCTTCAGTAGTTGTGGTGCACGGGCTCAGCAGTTGTGGCTCGCGGGCTCTAGAGCACAGTCTCAGTAGTTGTGGCGCACGGGCTTAGTTGTTCCGTGGCATGTGGGATCTTCCCGGACCAGGGATCTAACCCGTGTCCCCTGCATTGGAAGGTGGATTCTCAACCACTGCACCACCAGGGAAGCCCCACTATGAGGTGTTTGAGGGGAACTTTTACAAAGAATTCAGTATTACCTGACAATCAAATTCAAGGTGAAGAGAAATAAGTTGTGATTAAAGAGAGAAATAAAGGAGATTTAGAAGTCAATTCAACCTTGACCATATCCCAACTAACCAATCTATCACTAAGATGTGACATCCTAAATACTAAATTATTTTTTGAGTATTTCTCTCCAAGGTACAAAATCTGTCACCTGGTCTACTTCAACAGCCTAATTCCCTTCATCAATTCTTATCCCACTCCAATTCATTCTCTATTCTATAGCCAGAGGGACTTTTTTTTTAAAAAACACCAACCTGCTCACAGCACTGCTGACTCTGAAATCCTTCCTGGTTTTCCCTCCAGTCCATTGCATGTGGTGATCCTATGGCCTAGAATCCTCTTTCCCCTCCCCTCCGCCGGCTACTTCCATTTGGAGCTCACCTGTCACCTCTTTAGGGAGGCCTTTTCTGACACTTCCCCCCTCACGCCCATGAAGTCATTCTCACTTGCCCCTTTTGGAAGCACTTCTCTCACTGTTACACTGGCTACCTTCCCTGCTGTTTCAGGGCAGGGGCCATATCTGCTTTATTCGTGGCTGCATCCCAGAGAGTGCCTGGAACATAGTAGGTTCCCAACAGGTATTTTTAAAATAAGTGAACAAATAAATGAAGCAACAGAAGATGAGGCTGGTAGAGGAAGCAAAAGCCAAGTCAGAACTATCCACCTACGCTAAAGCACATAATCATTTTCCCACAGAAGATTTTTAAGAAAGGGCATAACATGGTCAGATTTGTCTCAGAGCAGAGCAGTATGTACGTGGAAGATGGATATGAGAGATGAATGGACAAAAGAAGGCCAGGCAGGCAGGCAGGCTGTTTCCTTAAGAGGCCAAATAAGGGATAAAAAAGGTCTGATTTAGGTAACCATTCGCATGGATGGACAAGAGAGCTGAAATATATTTAAGAGATATATAAGATGTAAACTTCACAGGACCTGGTGACAAGCCTGCACATGGAGGGTGAGGCACAGGGAGGAGAGTCTGGTACTTCCTCACTTCCGACTCGGGCAATTCAGTGGGCAGTGCCATTATTCACTGAACAAGGAAATGGGAGGTTAGGAGCAGTCTCTAAAGCATGAATTCTATTTGGAACATGTTGAATTGGATGTGCCTACAGGACTTCTAAGTGGAGGGGTTCAAGAAGTATTCACTCATCCATTAGTTAAAACACAGGAAGGAAACCATGACTACAGAGATTTGGGTGTCAGAGGTCATGAAAGCATTAAATTTTATTAGTCAAAAAATGCAAATTCAAACAAGAGAAACAAGAGAGCTTTTAACCCATTGGATGCAAAGATGGTTTATAAATAACCGGTGCTGGTGAAATGGGCACTTTCATACACTGCTGGTGGAAATATATTTCTAATATTTATAATATAATGACACATATTGTATTATTATAACATGTATATTATGTATTACCTAATATATATGTTATATAATATTTATAATATATTAGTAATACATAGTAAAAGCCTTAAAAAAAACAGGAATGTGAACCAAGATTTATCTAAAGGTTTAGTCACTACAGGTAATCACAGCAAACGCAAACAGTCGGCCCTCCGTATCCACAGGTTTGGCATCCAAGGATTTCGAGGGCCAACTGTACAACACCATTTTATATAAGAGTCTTGAGCACCAGCAGATTTAGGTATCATGGCGGGGGGTGGGGGTGGGGTCCAGCCGCCAACTGCCCGCAGATACCAAGGAATGACTGTACAGCACAGCTTAACTACTTGGTAAAGCCTTAGGATGGGATCTTACGTAGCTATGAAAAGTTATATCAGCCCCCTCCTATTCCAATAAATCCTATACACCAAAGCCAGATTATTTTTCAAAAAGCTCAGCTTTTTTTTTTTTTTGGCTGCACCACATGACATGCGGGTCTTAGTTCCCCAACCAGGGATCGAACCCATGCCCCCTGCAGTGGAAGTGTGGAGCACTAACCACTGGACCGGCAGGGAAGTCCCAAAAAGCTCAGCTTTATCATGACATACGCCAGTTTTAAAACATTCAATGACTACACACTGCCTACTAAGTTCAAATTCCTCAGACTGGCATTTATTCAAATTGGACCAAAACATAATCTCCACTTCTCTACAGTCTTGCCTCCTCCACACTCAGACCTCAAGTACGCAGTCCCTCAACGTTCACCTTCCTGTCATCTGTTACCTTTCACCTCCTCCTTTCTCTTTCTCTTCAACCTCCACCTGGAGAAATCCTACCCAATCTTCAAGAAATATCTCAAATTCAACCTTGTTCTTGACACCATTTCTGATCTTCCAAATATATAGAATATGATCTCTCTCCCTAATTTAATTCTCTGTTTTTCTTACAGCACTTACCACAGCCTGCCTTGTATTATTTTATATTTATGCACTGTGTTATTATTCCCTCTTGAAAGAATAAAGACCTGAGAGTAGGGACCATTTCTTATCCATCACTGGATCTCTTTGAAGGTTTTAACACAGTACCTTGCACGCTGAATAAGTATTAGATAAGTTATTTTTTAACTGTTTTGTAAAGAAATACTTAATGAGACTTCACTTTATATATGATAAATATGTAACATGAGCTAATATCCTTTTCCTCGCAACACTTGGTAAATTGACAACAAAGAAGTACAAAAGGTAAAAACATACTAGAACAAAGAGAAAACCACAATGAGGTATCACCTCACACCTGTTATTATGGCTATTATCAAAAAGACAATAACAAGTGTTGGTGAGGATGTGGAAAAAAGGAAACCCTTATGCACTGCTGGTAGGAATGTAAATTGGTGCAGTCACTATGGAAAACAGTATGAAAGTTCCTCAAAAAATGAAAAATAGAATTACCATATGATCCAGTAATTCCGCTTCTGGATATATCCAAAGGAAAAGAAACCACTATCTCAAAAAGACATCTATACCCCCCCCATGTTCACTGCAACATTATTTACAATAACCAAGACATGAAGCAACCTAAGTATCCATTGATGGATGAATGGATTAAAAAAATGTGGTGTATACACACACACACACACACACACACACACACACACACACACACACACACAAAATATGGAATATGATTCAGCCATAAAAAAAAAAGGAAATCCTGCCATTTGTGACAACATGGATGGACCCTGAGGGCATTACGCTAAGTGAAATAAGTCAGACAGAAAAAGACAAATCCCATATGATCTCACTTATATATGGAACCTAAAAAACAAGCCAACAAACAAGCTCATAGATACAGAGAACAGACTGATGGCTGCCAGAAGCAGGGGATAGGGGGTGGGCAAAATGGGTGAAGGGGGTGAAAAGATATAAACTTCCAGTTATAATATCAATACAAATAAGTTATGGGGATGTACTGTGCAACATGGTAACTATAGTTAAGAGTGCTATATTGTATATTTGAAAGTTGCTAAGAGAGCAGATCTCAAAAGTTCTCATCACAAGAAAAAAAACATGTTTTTGTAACTATGTATGTTGACAGATGTTAACTAGACTTACTGTGGTGATCAGTTGGCAATGTATATATATATCAAACCATTATGTTGTACACCTGCAACTAAGATAATGTTGTATGTCAATTACACCACACTTGAAAAAAAAAAAAAAAGTTGGCTCAGGGTTCCTAACAGGGAAATTCAGTGAAGTGTGCCTACTCCAAGGTGTGAGCCCTAGTCACCCTCCCTCATCTGGCTTCCCAGGATATTGGTCACGTGCCCTCGGACCCCTACTCCCAGCCCCAGGAAAAAAGATTTAAGAAATCTTCCCTTAAGAAACCAAATAGACTCACAGGAGAAAAAAAAACAAGAGTGAAAGAGAAAACAAAAATACACAAAAACAAAAACAAATATTGATACCTGGGGTTCCACTGCCCAATTACTCTGCAGTGAAACCCACCAGCTGACAACCCATGGCCACCCACAAAATGCTACCCAGTGCTTCACTCCTAAATACGAAGAGTTTAGGATCACGAGGCATTTGAAAAATGTCTCCAATATCAAAGAGAAAAAACTAAAACCTAAGAATGGAATCTGAGGAAACAAAAGAAACAGAAGAAAACTTCAAAAAAAAAACTATAGTAAATGTCCTTAGAGAGATAAATCAGGATGTTGCATCCAAGAAGAGAATGCTCTGAAAAAGGAACAGAGAAAAGAGCTTTGGGAAATTATATATCATAAATAATATTTATGTTAGCTGAACTTTCCAAATTCAATAATAATAAGAAAACCACCCAGGGCTTCCCTGGTGGCACAGTGGTTAAGAATCCACCTGCCAGGGCAGGGGACACGGGTTTGAGCCCTGGCCCGGGAAGATCCCACATGCCGCAGAGCAGATAAGCCCGTTTGCCACAATTACTGAGCCTGTGCCCTAGAGCCTGTGAGCCACAACTACTGAAGCCCACACGCCTAGAGCCCGTGCTCCTCAACAAGAGAAGTCACCGCAATGAGAAGCCTGGCACCGCAATGAAGAGTAGCCCCTGCTCACCACAACTAGAGAAAGCCTGCGCACAGCAACGAAGACCCAATGCAGCCAAAAATAAATAATAAAATAAAATAAATAAATTTATAAAAATAAAAAATTTAAAATTAAAAAAAAAGAAAACAACCCAATTACAAACTGGGCAAAGGGAGTTCCCTGGTGGTCCAGTGGATACGACTCTGCGCTCCCAATGCAGGGGGCCTGGGTTCAATCCCTGGTCGGGGAACTAGATCCTGCATGCATGCTGCAACTAATTAGTCCACATGCTGCAACTAAAGATCCCGTACGCCGCAACTAAGACCCAGCACAGCTTAAATAAATAAATAAATAAATATTTTTTAAATGGGCAAAATATTTCAACAGACACTTCACCAATGATTTTCTTCACAGACAGCAAATAAGCACATGAAGAGATACTCAGCATTACTAATCATTAGGGATGACTGACTGATAAAGATACAGTGATATGGGAAAACCTTGCCGTATATCAAGGAAAAACAGTTTGTTTAGTGTCATCCTAGTTATAACTTTTAAAAACTGTGTAGATAAAAGCAGGTTACAGTAAATGGAATAAAAATATATATATATATACACAAACATGTCTAGTGAGTATCTTTGGTTGGTGGGATTACAGATGATATTCATTTTCATCTTTATATTATATGTACTTTCCCAAAGGAGTAAATCTACACTATTTTTAAATTTTTCACTGCAATTTTTAAAAACAACTTGAGAATAAATGAGATCTCAGGGGAAGGAGGGAGACAGTGAGGGGGCCAGGGGCTGGTTTGAAAACCTGGAAACCTGGTGTTTAAGGAACAGGCGGAGGAAGATGGCATGGAGGAGAGGAACTACCAGAGAGCTGAAATTATCAAGAGCACTATTTCTACTTTAACTGACCCCTGTAAATAACTAAAGTAAATGTATTATTTATTATAGTTCTAGAATAAATCAGATGTTAGCTAAACTGAATGTTTTGAATGGGTAAGTTAAACATTTAGTAACTCTTTTAAAGGGGGGAAATAAAGCTCTATTTTAATGTACATTTTTATTTAATGTGGTCCTTAAAATATTTTTATACCTTGTGAGTCAGTTGACAGCTTTCGACAGAAGAAAATACTACCTCACTACATTGTAAGAAAGGTCCCTATATCCCTACAGAATATCCACTTTCAGTTCAGGAACAAATCGACAGACAATAATAGCTACTATTTATTGAATCTTTACTATATATATGCCAGGCACTGTTCTAGGCACTTCACATGCATTAACCCATTCAGTCTTCACAACACCCTGAATTCAGTACTATGATATCTCCATTTTACAAAGGAGGAAAGTGAGGTACAAAGAGTTAAGCAAAATGCCAATCACAGAGCCTAGATTCAAACCCATGAGGACTGGTTCCAGATCCTTCACTCTTTAAAACTCTGTGCTACATGCTACCTCCCTAGATCCTTGACATTCATAAAGATTTATCTAAAATCCTGAGACTCTCACGTATCATGACAGCCTAAGATTCTGTGCTGGGCTGACACATGTGGGTGCCTCCAAAGCCTGCCAGACACCCTCACACTGACTATGTGGAAAAACGACTCCACTTACACTGCTCCTTCTCTGACAAACCCTGGTATAAATTCTCCAAGCTGACCTAAAGCAATCCAAAAATCATATTTTGGAAGATTTACAAACCAGCTCTCATTCATCCTAAGAGAACTGTTTTAAAACTACTGTAATGAACAAAATAAGTCTGGTTATAAAGATTCTATTAAAATTGTATTTGTAGGCTTCCCTGGTGGCGCAGTGGTTGAGAATCTGCCTGCTAATGCAGGGGACACGGGTTCGAGCCCTGGTCTGGGAAGATCCCACATGCCGCAGAGCACCTAGGCCCGTGAGCCACAACTACTGAGCCCGCGCATCTGGAGCCTGTGCTCCGCAACAAGAGAGGCCGCGACGCGATGAAGAGTGGCCTCTGCTTGCCACAACTAGAGAAAGCCTTAGCATAGAAACAAAGACCCAACATAGCAATCAGTCAATCAATAAATAAATAAATCTTTAAAAAAAAAAAATTGTATTTGTAATAATCCAGCTATTCCACTCCTAGGATATACCCAAGAGAAATAAACACATCTTGTCCAGACAAAAACCTATACATGAAGGTTAGCAGCAGTATTATTCATAACAGCCAAAAAGTAGAAACAATTCAAATGTCCATGAAGTGATGAATGGATGAGCAAAATGTGGTATATCCATATAATGGAATATTATTTCAATATAGTGCTGTTACATGCTCCAAGATCCAAGAACCTTGAAAACATTATGCTAAGTGAAAGAAGCTACATATTGTATGATTCCTTTCATAAGAAAGTTCCAAAAGAGACAAATCAACAGAGAATGAAAGTAATGGTTGTCAGGGGATGGAGTGGGGGAGGGAGAGAACAGGGAGTGACTGCTATGGATATGGGTTTCTTGTTGGGGTGATAAAAAATGTTCTGGAATTAGGTAGGGATGATATATTCACAACTCTGTGAATATACTAAAAACCACTGAATAATACACTTTTTTTAAAGGGTGAATTTTATGGTACGTATACTGTATCTCAATAAAGCTGCTATTTTAAAAATGCAAAAATTTTTTTTCATATATATATATATACATACATAAAATTTAAAAAAAATTTTTTTTGCCACGCCAGCTTGTTGGATCTTAGTTCCCCGACCAGGTACTGAACCTGGGCCCTCGTCAGTGAGCGCTCAGAGTCCTAACCACTGGACCACCAGGGAATTCCCAATTTTTTGGTATTTTTTAAATGCAATTTTTATTAAATACTGCTCGAAAATAATTCAGTAATTTAGATGTCCAATGTTAGCTCTTACTGTTACTATTTTTAAAAATCAACCAGCAATCAAAAAATACTTGAGGGGCTTCCCTGGTGGCGCAGTGGTTGAGAATCTGCCTGCCAATGCAGGGGACACGGGTTCGAGCCCTGGTCTGGGAAGATCCCACATGCCGCAGAGCAACTAGGCCCGTGAGCCACAACTACTGAGCCTGCGCGTCTGGAGCCTGTGCTCCGCAACAAGAGAGGCCGCGATAGTGAGAGGCCCGCGCACCGCGATGAAGAGTGGCCCCCACTCGCCGCAACTGGAGAAAGCCCTCGCACAGAAACGGAAGACCCAACGCAGCCAAAAATAAATTAAAAAAAAAAAAAAAAAAAATTCTATGAGAACAAAGTTTAAAAAAAAAAAATACTTGAGGAATGTAACTTAGTATCTAGAAAAATATATAAAATAATTTGATACATACCAGTAGACAAAACAATTAAAACATTATATTTAGCTATATGCATTTTAATACTATCTGCATTTTACTGTCTATCTTTTAAAGTGCATTTTGTAAGTTTTTCGTTTTTAAAGAAATGTTCTGTCTCCTGAGGCTTATCATTTTAAAGAACTGAAAGCATGAAAAAAATTAGAATAATGAGGGTCAGTGCTAAACTAGTGCTAAATTATGAAGATGAGGCTATAACTGCTATAAGAGGCATTCAAAGAGAAGAGAGGACTTCCCTGGCAGTCCAGTGGTTAAGACCCCGTGCTTCTACTGCAGGGGGCGCGGGTTCGATCCCTGGTTGGGGAACTAAGATCCCACATGCCAAGCGGTGCAGCCAAAAAAAAATAGAGAGAGAGAGACGAGACCAAGGTGAGCAACAGAACTCTGGGAAGACTTCTAGGAAGAGATCCCCAGAGCATGGCTAAGGACCAGGGAGGGAACAATCTACCCAATGCAAAGAGGGCATCTACTTGGATTTGCTCCTGTCTATGTCACCCAGACTACCAGTCTGCCACCAGTACCACCACCTTCTCACCCCTGGCACCCCCCCAACAAGGATCTGCAGTCACAGGGAGGACATGGGGTCTTGAAGAGGGAGGAAAGGCAGACCTAAGGGAACAGACCAGAGCTCCTGGCCTTAATATCCTCAATCCTGCTGCACACACACATTTCAATACCCAGCTCCACTTCCAAATATACACCAGAAGAGTACTGAGCCTGAGCTGCACACAAACCATCTATTATTGCATACCTCAGACGCACCTCTCTAATACCCACAGGTCATGTTGTCCAACTTTTTAATAACTCTTTGGGGTCCGCATTTTCTTTCTTTTAATTCTCATGTTTAACCTCTTCAGGTACCAATACCTGAAAACAGATCTCATTAATTTCCCTTATAATCTTGAACTCCTGTTCCTACTGAAAGCGTTGCCATTCTTACAGAGGCATATCTGATGCATTCCTCTGTCTACACTTCTGATGCTGGAGAATTCTGAAGTACCTCCTGAATTGATCTTCCCATCCAGGGCTACAAAACCCATCCAGATCCCCACCAGTTATCTGTCCTCTTCCAATCCATCCTGCAGAACAGAAGTAATGCTAAACTTCCTGATGTCCCCCTGAAATCATATCCCACTTGTTTCCAAATCTTCTGATTGATCCCCAATACCCACAAATGAAATAGATCTGAAATAGACAGGGGGGGGTGGGAGGGGAGGAGGCTTCAGAAATCACCTCTTCCATTAATTCTCTCAATTTGTGGGGGAAAGAACTGGCTGCATCGGTGATTTAACAGTATCCACGATTTGATTTGGTTTTGTTTCATGCTCCCACATGGTGCTGATAGGAATACAGCAAATCCCTTGGGTGTTCCAGGAGTGAAAAATGACTGAGGATCACTGATCTACCCCTATTGTTATCCTACAGATGAGGGAGAGAGGAGATGCTATAGCCTGGTTCTCTAAGTACTGCCCAACAATGGTGCTTTAGTTTTTTATTTCCTATTCACATACTCAGGCTCTTGCTAAACCAGGTTACTTAAGACTGCCTGCACTTTAGAATCAGCGCCTTGCTTCATGCTGCTCCCTCCCTTCTTCTGTCCATCCTCACTAGCCACATGCCCATCCAGGAAGCATACGCCCACACCAACTCCCCCAAATAGGGTATGATCTCGCCCTCCTTTAAATCTCCACTGCACTTTGTACCTCACTTGTAGCAATCAGGAATTCCAAGTACAATGAAAAAGATATTTGGTTGACACCGGTGAGAATAAATACTGCCACCAGGTAACAAATTCTGCTTCAGATAAATCTACAGTTCATTCATGGCACCTACGCCACCCATCTCCACTGTCATAATCCTTAGAGCACAGGTCCCCAACCTTTTTGGCACCAGGGACCGGCTTCATGGAAGACAATTTTTCCATGGACGGGGTGGGGGGGGTGGGGGGATGATGGCTCAGGCGGTAATGTGAGCGACGGGGAGCGCAGACGAAGCTTCAGTCCTCGCGCTCACCTCCTGCTGGGCAGGCCGGTTCCTAACAGGCTGCGGACCAGCACCGGACCCGGGGGTTGGGGACCCCTGACTTAGAGGACATAAATCACGAACTCTCCCAGGGCAACACCAGAGCTTTTGCTTTCTGAAGTCATCAGAAGCTCCAAATTTCAAAATACCACCTAGGTATTCTTAGAAGTTCCACACAAGTTAAATGCAAGAACTATTCTGTTTAAAGTCTGATTTAACTTTTTTGAAGTAGCAAATGCTTGATTTCAAGGTGCTGTCAGAACTTTACCAAATGCCTATTCAAAATAGATTTTCTATACAATCCTTCTCAATGTACTGGCAAACTATGTCATAAAACCTACAGGCTAAAATAACTCTAAATTTTAACAATAAAAATAAAAGCCTTATTCAACCAAATGCCTTGAATTTAAGCAAAACTAGATGATTTCAATTTTGTATTAACAAATTGTTATACCTATAGTAATATCTGTCATGTGAGTACCTTACGTACCCATTTAAAATTTCTCTCCATTAAAAGGAAAACATTTCACCTCCAGTGAATAAACTTTTTTAAATATATGGTTTTAGAAAATTAAGCTAGTAACATCAACCAATGTCTTCGCATCAACAGGTATATTACCTACAAAGTACTCAACATATGAATAGATGAGTAATTTCTTATACTAGGAATTGAATATTTAGTACTTAAGCCAACATTCTAGTTTACAAAGCTTAATCATCTTCTCTAAATTACCAATAAAGTATATTCCTCTCTGAGCCCTGACAATACAGCTGGATTCAAATCCACCAAACATATTTATTTATGAGCTTTGGGGATATCTTAAACCATCTAGAACATTTTTTCCTTCCAAAGCACACACATACACATTTACCTAGAAGTACAGACAATAAAACTAATGAAACAAGTGCTTAGCCTAAACAACTCACTGTCATGCATTGTTATTCTAGGCAAGTAGACATATTCTAAAAGTTTAGAACGGCAAAATGTATCATCTCTTCTACAATCTTGAGAAATAATGTTTCAAAAAGTAAAACATCTAACAATCTTGAGAAATAATGTTTCAAAAAGTAAAACATCTAACACATTAACACCACATCCAATAAAGAAAGGAAAATGCCTGGCAAGCAATATGAAACAGCAGCTCAAAACACACTAACTCTGCTACTAAAAACATGCCCTGGTCAAAGTATCAAAATCTAATTAGACCAATATTTAGTTTCCCCAATCCAAAATATTTAGGAATTCTGGCACCCACAGGAGAATTAGCCCAACTTCATCTATTACAAGTTCTCACCTACTAACAATCATCTGTCCAACCAATCTCTGATGAGCACCGGCTGTGTGCGAGACGCTGTACTAGGAACTGCAGGGGGTGTTACGATTACTATAAAGATATATAATCCATAATTTCACGTAAAGATAGGACAACCATACACAAGGTAGACTACGAATGTCATCAGAAAAAACGAAATGTCATGGAAGTACATAAAGATATAAGCATCTTTTTAAAAAAGGAAACCAAACAACAAACTGTAATTTAACTCAGCATATACATGGCTCTCAACCCTAAATATTATTTGCTAGGCCTTCAAAGAGGAGTTAAAGTTAGCTGAACCACCCTGCCAAAACGCCTTAGCTCTGTCTCATCTGAGAAAACTTCCTCCAGTAGTGTAATTTACTCTCCACGGGTCTTTCCATTCTGGGCTCTTGGTAGAAAAGACCACATGTGATTTCTTAAAGTAAAAACTATTACTATAAAAGACGTATTAAAATTAAGTTGGCAAGAAATGAAGAATGGTGTGTAGTCCCTTCTACATACAGGACACGAACACTTGACATTTGATTCATTCCTTTCATTCTCCTGCCAGCTCTCCCCACACCCGACCCCAAAGACAGGCAGATATTCTGTCAGGCAAAAGAAATTACCTTTTTCATGTGCTGTTAGGACAACCTAAACAGGTTTACATCTGACTTAATACTCATACTCCTCCAATGAGTATTTAGGCATTTATTAAAAAACAGACACATTTAAATATAACTACTGCTACTATCCTAGTCTCTTTTAAAAACAAGTGACACACCTTTATCACTTTGTTAAGATCCTATTCCCTCACGAACTTCACTTTGTAAATGCTCTGAAAACTGGATTCTAATTTAGTTAATCCAGATTAACAAAAATATAAAGGAAAAGTCTTGTAGGTTATCGCTATAAGTTACGGGTTTTTTCACAATTTAGTAAGCCGCAATTACGTATTTAATACAAAGCAGCCATTGTGTGTGTGTGTGTGTTTTAAATAAACAAAATGCATCTCAGCACCAGCCTAGAGGAACTCTGAGAAAACAGGAGAGGAGTCACCATGGAGAAATTCATTACAGATCAGGGAGGACTATTATCCTCAGAAACAGAATGAAAATAAAAAGTCATTTTGCAATAAATCTCCCTATACTTCTGCTGTGTGACTTGGGAGTTGGTCCAAAAGTTCATCTTCAGCAATTACGTCTGCATGATCAACTACACGTCTCTGCAACAGGTGACAGGAAACTGCATTTCTCAGGCAAAGGGATCAAATTAGTTAAGACGCATGTTCCTGAGGTCTCTTTATTTTATTTTGCATTTTACCAAAATGATTTTGAATCAGATGAAATACTAAATTTGTTTTGGTTTCCTTTGGTTTTTCCGCTTCGCTTTTTAATCGGCCATTTACTCGCAACTGTTGCACGCGCCCATTAGCACTCAAGAATAAAAACAAACACACAGGACCAGATAAGGCTCCCCTACTAACCCAACTGATCCATTTCCTTAAGACACTTTTAAAACCACACAGCTCGGGGTGTGAAGAGAAGCATGTTTTGTGTGTGTTTGTATGGCACAATCTGTCTAAATCCTGAATTCCCTTTTTAGGAACAGATATAGAATAAAAATCTAAAAGAAACCACATTAGAAATGCAAAGAGGTTTGCAAAAACAAGAGGCTTCTTTCATTCCAAAAAACCAAACCAAAACAAGGGGAGAAAAATGAATGCAATGGATGTGTGTGTGCCAAAGTTTCAACCCTGCCCGGTGGAGACACTGCACTGGCACAAATTTTTAAGAGGAAAAAGAGGGGGTTGGTGGGGGGAGAGGGAGAGAGAGCGCGAGTGTGTGGCCTGCGAACTGCAACAATGCAATCTCCATTTTGAACAATGCGCCTCTTTCCTCTTGTAAATCTAGTTTTTTGCCACTTGATGTGCCGTCGCATTTCCCCTCTGTCTGGGGGGGAGGAGGGGGTGGGGGGAGACCAGAGAGGGAGTGAGCGAGGGGAGAAGGGGGAGGAGGTGGGGAAGGAGTCTGCAGCAACTGGGCTGGGTGGGTACCTGGAGTGCTGCTATAGGTGCTATGGCTCCTGAAGCTGCTTTCCGTGCAATAACTGGCGTCGTCGTCGTCGTCGTCTTCCATCTCCTCCGGATAATCGGAGTCATCGTCGTCCTCTTCCATCTCATCCTCCTCGTCGTCCTCAGAATCCTGGGTCTCCTCAGCCTCGCCGTCCTCCTCCTCCTCCTCCTCCTCGGAGACCATGTCCTCCTCCTCCTCCTCCTCCTCGCTCTCGTGGTCATCGTACACCACTTTGTTGACGGCCCTCCGGGCCGGGGTGGTCCGGGCCAGGTGGCCGCCGCCGCCCCCGCCCCCCGTCCTGCCGCCCCCGCCTCCTCGCCCCCCCCGGCCCGGGGCGCTGGTGCTAGGGGGGGCCGGCGGCGGCGGCGGCTTCCTCCGGCTACTGCTGCCCCCCCTGGGCGAGCTCAGCCGCGTCTTGGGCGCCACCTCAGCCTGGGCGGCGGCCCACCTGCCCCGGCTGCTGCCGCGGTGCCGCGAGCGGAGCCCCCCGATGGGTCCGGACGTGGGCGGCGGCGGCGGCGGCGGGGCCGGGGCGCAGCGCTCCGCAGCGGGAGCCGCGGGCTGCTTGGGCGGCCTGCCCCGCCGGCCCCTCATGTCGGAGCCGAGGCGGGGGGAGAAGGGAAAGCGGAGGGGGGAGGGGCGGGCGGAGGGGTGGCGGTGGGGGGCGCCGGGGCCGGGTGGGGAGGCCCGCGGGGCCGGGCGGGAGGGGCCCGGCCGGCGGAAGCGGGTGGAGGGAGAAGGCTCAATCCGAATTGCTGGGGCCCCACTCCGGATCGCCTTCAGCCGCCATCTTGTTTCTTCCCTCTCGCTCGGTGACTGGGGGAACCGACAGCGGCCGCAGGCCCGGAGCGCGGTCACGTGAGCTGCGCCGCCGACGAGCCTGGGACGGAGCGAGGCCGCACGGCGGCCGCTAGGGGGAGCGCGGCAACGCCGGGTCGGGGGCGGGGAGCCCCGGGCTCCCTCCGCTCGGCGTGGCTGGACTGCAGCCGCCGGCGGCTCCGGGGAGAGGGGCGCTCGCTCGCGAAGTGCCGCGGGCCGAAGGCCTCGGGAGCCGGCTGCCGAGCCTGAACTCACAGGGCCTCCTGCCCGCATCTCCCCTTCCCCGGCTCTAAGACGAGGGCCGGGAAGCCCCCAAATTCGTCCCCCTCCTGCCCCCTTGGGGAAACTGATGCTGAAAGAACCAGAGAGGGTGTCGGGCAGAGGGGGAGACTCCAGCGACCGAGGGGGCAGGGCAGCGCCAGCAACGGAGGGAAATTACCTGGGGGCGGGGAGACGAGCCCCCAGAAATGTGAAACTCCGAAGGCTGGGCTCTGGAGAGTCCTGAAACTGAGCCCGGTGACAACTGCTCGGGGGCTGTGCCAGAAGCCACGCCCAAAGCTGCCAGACCCGGAGCGAGGGTCGCTCTGAGACTCTTCGGATAAAATCCCCACCCAAAAAGCCTTCGATAAACTTCAGAATGCAACTACATTCCAGTCTCCTCCACCTTTCCCAGGGTCCCAGCTAGAAACTTGACCACCTCAGAAAGAACTTTTTTATTTGCTGTAGAAAGGGTAACTTCCCACCTCATACCTACTTTAAAATGTTGTGTGTTTGTGTTATCGGGAAATAATTTTAATCTCTTTACCTGACAAGTAACCAAGTCTCGGCTAAACCCAGGGAACGAATCATAATGATGAAATTTTAGGCATCCCCAGACCAAGGCAGGGAGACTCAACTCGCAGTGGTCTGGGGCTAAGAGCAAGGTTTTATAAACATATTAATATTTATTGAAGCACGTGACCACCAAAAAGTGATTTAAGGAAAAATAGTTAACAGGATTCTGTCCACCAAGTGGCTTATTATAATGGAGTTAGAAGGATAGACCGCATATGTGAAATGAAAATGAACGTACAAGCATTAACTGCCAAATTCATTTATTCAATATAATTCCATTGAGCAGCAAGGGTGGCAAACTTATATGCCTTCAGGAACCAGGTGACTAATGAAAGTAAATCAGGTGAGCAAGGTGAGGACTTTGGCGGATGGAAGTGCCTGTTTTGTTTAAAGAGCGCAGCTTTGGGAATGTGAGCCTAAAATGGCCAGATCTTCGAATTTTTCAAGAGAAGGTGGAAATGTGCATTTCACATGAAATCTCTTGATTTTTAAACGTTGGCAACTGTCAGTTTTAAAAAAAAAAGAACACTTCAGATTGATCAAAATGAATGCAGTTCAGATATAGCCCAGAATCTACAAGTTTGCAACCTGTATCCTGCACTATATAAAGTACAACGCTATGTACTTAAATAGAAAGATATTAAAAATGGTGACAGCCTTCAGAGTTTACAATCTCATAACGGAAGAAACCTACTTTAAAATAGGTTCCCCCGACTTCCCTGGTGGTGCAGTCGTTAAGAATCCACCTGCCAATGCAGGGGACACCGGTTTGATCCCTGGTCCAAGAAGATCCCACATGCCACGGAGCAACTAAGCCCGTGCGCCACAACTACTGAGCCTGTGCTCTAGAGCCCGTGCTCTGCAACAAGAGAAGCCACCGCAACGAGAAGCCCACGCACCGCAACGAAGAGTAGCCCCCGCTTGCCGCAACTAGAGAAAGCCCGCGTGCAGCAACAAAGACCCAACGCAGCCAAAAAATATAAAATAAATTAAAAATAAATAAATAAAATGGGTTCTCATTAGGTATTAGAAGTGATCTAGAGATGATTTAAAGTATATGGGAGGGGACTTCCCTGGTGGTCCAGTGGTAAAGAATCTGCCCTCCAATGAGAGGACACGGGTTCGATCCCTGGTTGGGGAACTAAGATCCCACATGCTGCGGGGCAACTATGCCCGTGTGCTACAACAAAAGAACCCACAACAAAGATCCGGCATGTCACAACTAAGACCTGACACAGCGAAAAATAAATAAATAAAATTAAAAAAAAATAAAGTATATGGGGGAATGTGTGTAGGTTACATGCAAATACTATGCCATTTTACATAAGGGACTTGAGCATGATTGGATTTTGTTATCTGGGGGTAGGAGGGTACGGGAAGAGCTGTCCTGGAACCAATTCCCCGGGGATACCCAGGGACCATTGTAAATAGAATCCAAGCTCTCAAGCTCTTGTCTTCCAGCTGGCTCAGTAGGCGTGAATTCCCTGGGTCATTCCACTATTCCTTAAAGCCAGCTGCTTCTGGTTGTCGGGGTCCACAATACGGGGCTAGTGAATCTGATAGGACAGCCAGTTTCTTTACTTATTTCACTGTAAAGTTAGTTCCTTGGTCAGAGGCTGTTATGGACTAAATGTTTGTGTCGCCACAAAATTCGTAAGATGAAATCCTCCCCCCAATGTGATGTATTAGGAGATGGGGCTTTGAGAGTTAATTAGGATTAGGTAAGATCATGAGGGTAGAGCCCGCATGAATGGGATTCATGCCTCTATAAGATTATGAGAGAGCCTGCTTCCCATCTCTGCTCTCCTCTGTGTGAGGATATAATACGTCGGCAGTCTGCAACCCAGAAGAGGGCTCTCACTAGAACCCAACCACACTGGCATCCTGATCTCAGACTTCCAGCTTGTGAGAAATAAATTTCTGTTGTTTATAAGCCCCACAGGCTATGGTAATTTGTGATAACAGCCTGAACTAAGACAGATACCGTGATGTATAAGATACCGTGATGGTGAATAAAGTATTCGGTAAACCCATTTAGGATGAGGATGGTAAAGGCATGGCTGGTAGGAAAGGAAATCCAAATTCAGTATAAACCTCACCCCAATGAGGTTGACTCACTTAACCACCATGACAGAAATAATACATGATAATGATTCCTTCTAAAACGGGCACTCTGCAGTGGCAACAGTCAGACCAGCCTTGCGGAGGAGACGCCTGTGACGAGCTCATGACCCCAGTGAGCAGGCAGTCGGTTGACTAGGAAAAGGTCTTCATCCACCTGACCAGTCGTCTTGTTCACTAATTTATTAAAGCTTCTTTAGCAGTGGGGACATTTTTTTAAAAATTTATTTTATTGGGCTTCCCTGGTGGCGCAGTGGTTGAGAATCTGCCTGCCAATGCAGGGGACACGGGTTCGAGCCCTGGTCTGGGAAGATCCCACATGCCGCGGAGCAACTGGGCCCGTGAGCCACAACTACTGAGCCTGCGCGTCTGGAGCCTGTGCTCCGCAACAAGAGAGGCCGCGACAGTGAGAGGCCCGCGCACCGCAATGAAGAGTGGCCCCCACTCGCCGCAACTGGAGAAAGCCCTCGCACAGAAACGAAGACCCAACACAGCCAAAAAAAACAAAAAAAATTTATTTTATTTTTGGCTGCATCAGGTCTTCATTGTGGCACGCGGGGTCTTTGTTGCAGTGCGCAGGTTTCTCTCTAGTTGTGGCCTGTGTGCTCAGTAGTCGTGGTGCGCGGGCTCAGTTGCCCCACGGCATGTGGGATCTTAATTCCCCGACTAGGGATTGAACCCACGTCCCCTGCATTGGAAAGCGGATTCTTAACCACTGGGCCACCAGGGAAGTCCCAGGAGTGGGGACATTTTGATAAATATTCATATAGGGTACAAGTACTCTCACTTTCTAGGTCTATTCTGAGGTTCATCTACAGCTACATCCTCTCTCCCAAACCTCCTTGTCACCAGCCTAAGTCCTTACCCACCTGGGCCATGAATTGGTGTAGAGTCTTTCTCAAGGCAAAGAGAACCACAAGAGTACAACTCAAAGCTCTGCCCACTGGGAAGACTTCCTTTTGCCACTTCCAAGACCATTTTCAAGACCATCTCCAAGTGTAGCTAGAACACCTTAGCAGTCCACTGCCAGCTGATACCATCTGTTAAACCAAGCTCAAATGTCTTCCTTAGTCACCTAGTCACAGGAGTTTTCCATAAGGCCACAGTGTGAATTGAGGGAGGAGTGGCAGTAAAATGGTAATAAACATACAGGCATACCTCATTTTATCCTGCTTCACTTTACTGCGCTTTGCAGATACTGTGTTTTTTTACAAATTGGAGGCCAACGTGCAAGCAGCTGGCATGTCAGCTCCCATAAAGTGGAGGGTTCCTTCAATGTGAGAGGGGATGTAGGTTGGGTGAGATACAACAGAGAGAGAAGTGAACATGAGTTGACTTGGACTTGGGTAACTTGGAGAATGATGTATCACAGACCTACAGGTAAGACTCAGCAAGTCAGCACAGGAGCTGGTTTAGGAAGGAAGTGATTAGCTCTGTGACCTTAGATGAGTCACCCTGACTGGGCCCCAGTTTCCTCACAAATAAGTTAAGGTGCTGGGTTAGATCTGTACTTTCCAACCCTTTCACATTATAGCACCCAATGAAAACTAGAGGGGCTTATTGAATGTGATAAAATGTTTTCTTTATAGACTGTGATTATAATAGAAATTAAATACATAGCATTAGAGACGATATTAAATTGTGAATTTGTTAACACTTTTCAAAAAGTCATTTTTATTAAATGAGAAACTTGAACTTGAATCCTAGTACCTAATTTTATATTCTCAGCTTTGTGTTTTAAATAGCTCGTTCCTGACTGAGACTCTTGAACAGTGATCTCTTTAAATGACAAGAAACTGTATAGCAGTAGGTGACCCAAAGAAATTTAAACCATCTTTGATAACCGTTCAAACATTTACAACAGTAGAAATTATATTTAAGTTATATTTAAGGCTCTTCCTCTTCTTTCATTGACAAATGTGCTTATAAAGTTTCTTGTGGATTTTTGATCCAATCAGACTTGTTCATAGCTAGTATTTCAAAACCATGATTGGGGCTTCCCTGGTGGCGCAGTGGTTGAGAATCTGCCTGCCAATGCAGGGGACACGGGTTCGAGCCCTGGTCTGGGAAGATCCCACATGCCACGGAGCAACTGGGCCCGTGAGCCACAATTACTGAGCCTGCGCATCTGGAGACTGTGCTCCACAAGAGAGGCCGCGATGGTGAGAGGCCCGCGCACCGCGATGAAGAGTGGTCCCCACTTGCCACAACTAGAGAAAGCCCTCGCACAGAAACGAAGACTCAACACAGTCATAAATAAATAAATAAAAGAATGTGAATTTCTTTAAAAAAAAAAAACAAAAAACCATGATTGAAGCCCTAGTTTACAGAACACGGACACTATTAGAATAGTCAGTTCACAGTTTGGACATCATTTGTGGCACACCGGCCACAAACAGACAAAATTATCCAACATCAAAGTTTGTGGAGATGGAGTTTCGGAGCTGTCTGCGCAGAACCCCCGCCACACACACGCACTCATTCACAACTCCCTGTCCGCTGGCTGCTCCTTACGTTCCTTGGGCACCTGGGACACAAACTCCTCCAGCATCTCTACGTAGGCAACAATGTGCCCTGCATCTGGCTGCCAGTGGTGGCCTCTTGCTCACTCTCAGACCCCGCCCCCCTCTCTGAAGGCCATCAGAGGATGCGGCTGTAGTGAACAGGGGTGACTGGTCCAGAGGCTCCAGCCACACTGGGGGCTGGGAGGATGAACGTCTCCGCCCGCCCATACCTCATTCGCTGTGCACTAGTGTGTGTCATAGCTCCCTGGTTCGGCAGGTCTGGATTAGATCATCTCTATGGTTCCTTCCAATGCTAGCATCTGTGCTTATGATCCTGTGATGCTTCTTATTTAGGTAGGCTGGATTTGGCTTACTGATGGGAAAATGAGGTGGAAATGTCTAGGAGACAGTTTGAAATGTGGACCGAAGCTCTAGCGAGATTAAAACTAGAGGTATGATTTGGGAGCCAGATTTATTGAGATGAAAGTGGCAGCCACGTGGATAAGTTAAACTACTATGAAAGGAAGTGCAGAGAGAGAAAAGAGCACCTCATATAGACCTTGGAGAATCATTTACATTTCAGAGATGAAAGAACAGGGAGAGAAGTCTATTCCATGATGTAGAGAATGATCAGTCAGGGAATTCCCTGGCGGTCCAGTGGTTAGGACTCCATGCTTCCACTGCTGGGGGCACGGGTTCGATCCCTGGTGGGGGAACTAAGATCCCACATGCCGCGCTGCATGGCCAAAAAAAAAAAAAAGAGAGAGAGAGAGAATGATTAGTCAGTATCAACACTAGCTTTGGGGGCCTTCCCTGGTGGCACAGTGGTTAAGAATCCGCCTGCCAATGCAGGGGACACGGGTTCGAGCCCTGGTCCGGGAAGATCCCACATGCGGCAGAGTAACTAAGCCCGAGAGCGCCACAACTACTGAAGCCCGCGCACCTAGAGCCCGTGCTCTGCAACAAGAGAAGCCACCGCAGTGAGAAGCCCGCGCACCGCAACGAAGAGTAGCCCCTGCTTGCCACAACTAGAAAAAGCCCGCACACAGCAACAAAGACCCAATGCAGCCAAAAATAAATAAATAAATAAATTTTAAAAACAAAAAATAAAACAAAACAACAACAACAACAAAAACACTGGCTTTGGGGTAAGGCATAACCAAATGGAAAACAAGGGCTGATTGAGGAAACTGTACCCCAGACCTATGAACCTCAAATCCTACTTTTCCTCTGATCTCTTTGACCACTCCCCTCAGTTTCTTTTGTGGACTCATCTCCCTCCACCTACTGGCTCCAATGTCATTATACTCAGACTTCTGTCCTACTTACACATCGCCTGGACCCTCTCACCCACACCCGTGACTTCTGTTGCCACCCAATGAGCTCATGTTTCCCAAACCAGCATCTCTTGTCCAGACCTGTGCTCTGATCACCTGTTTCTCAAGCAATCATTTGATTAGTTTTCTCACGTCCCTGGTACCAGAAGTAAAAGCCCTCTGAATTTAAACACAAATATTCTGCTCACCCATCAGTCCTTATTTAGGGAGGAACACAGCCTGCCTCCAGCTGAGAAAACAAACGCCATCTGGGGACCTAAAATGTTTGCATCTTTGGAAGTATTCCGTACAGTGAAATAGAGTCACCAACTTATCCCGATCTGCCAAGGACTTTCCCAGTTTTAGCCTGAGTCTTGCATCCCAGGAAACCTCTTGGTTCCAGGCAAACCCGGTGGTTGGTCACCTTCCACGGAGGTGTCCACAGTGAAGCACTAGCAAGGGCAAAGTTCTGGAAAGAGTGGCTGTGTCTATAAGTACAGACATTTGATGAATATTGGGGTGGCAGGGGAAAGCAGATATGCTCTAGCTATTCCCTAGGGCGCCCAGAACATTTGCAAAGGTCTGCAGGAGCAGGTGGGGGCAATGAGGCAGAGAAATTTGGGTACAAGGTAAATGTGGCCTCATTTAAACTCACAGGCTGGAGAGGCCCGGGGACTTTTGGAATATAATTACATAGCCAAGATGACACCACATACACAGTTTTGTCTAGGGCTTTTGTATTTGTAATTCTACAATACAGACTCACAATTTAATGGCTGCATAATATTCCAGGAGGATTTTGAGTTTGTTTCAATGTTTTCCCTATTACAAATAACACTTCATGAATATCTTTGTGCTAAAAGGTTTTCTTCTGTATTAAAATGTTTTTCAATAGTAATTTACAATTATCATTGATGGCACGTATACATTTTGAGATATTATCTCATTTAATCCTCTATATTAAAGCACCACTCTGGAGCAGGTATTATCTTCCTTAGATAGAAACTGGAGCCCTGAGGCCATGTCATTTGCCCATAAGCTAGAGCATGATGGAGCCAGGACTCTAAACCAGCACCACTGTACACCTTTTAAAATATGCCGATGAATTTTGATAAGTTCAGGGCCGCATTGTCACTTGCCTGGGTTTGTTCTACTGAACCTCCCTGAGCCTTGCATCTGCATCTCTTTATTTCTGGTTATATGTGTTGCCCAAGTCATCACATGTATTTCTCTTTTGCATTTCTCCCACTGTGTTGTATTTGCTTGTTTACACATCTGTTCCACCTGCAGGTGGGGAGAGCCCACCAAGGGTAGAAATGCATCCTATTCATCTCCTCCCAACATACCTAGCAGAATGGAGTAGAGACGAGTGATTTGTTGTTGAATGTGCAAAAGGAGAACCAACTGGTAACTTAAGAGTGAAGGATTATGGGACTTCCCTGGCGGTCCAGTGGTTAAGACTTCGCCTTCCAATGCAGGGGGTGTGAGTTTGATCCCTGATCTGGGAGCTAAGATCTCACATGCCTTGCAGCCAAAAAACCAAAACATAAAGCAGAAGCAATATTGTAACAAATTCAATGAAGACTTTAAAAATGGTCTGCATTAAAAAAAAAAAAATCTTTAAAAAAAAAAAAAGAGCAAAGGATTATTACAGGATTGAAGGGACTGGAACAACTTGATGGGTGAGAGCTGATGGTCTTGTATGTGCCCAGAGAAAGTGACATCATCAGGGGCCAGGGGGGAGGGGAGGAAGGACTCGATCCAGGCAGACAAGCTATTCTGGACTGCGGGAATGGAGGAAGCAAATTTAGGGCGGTGGGAATGTCCATGGATGCCTTCACTTACTCACTCACTGGACCCAGCATGTTCGGGCAACAGTAAGAAGAATAAATGGAGATTTCCCTGGCTGTCCAGTGGTTAAGACTCTGTGCTTCCACTGCAGGGGGCATGGGTTTGATCCCTGGTCGGGTATCTAAGATCCCACATGCCACGCAGTATGGCAAAAAAAAAAAAAAAAAAAAAAAAAGACTAAATGTGTTGGGGCAGCTCTGTAATCCGGGGCAGGTTTCTTGACCTCTATTGTGTCATATGTAAAATGGGGACAATGACCACTGTACCTATCTCATAGGGTTGTTATGCATATTAAATAAAAGAATGCACATGAGGAGCCCAGTACAGTGCCTGAAACTCAGCAAACGCTGCTTAAAGTTAGGGATAATAATAATTATTATGATTCTATAATTATTATTTTATTAATAGGAGAACACTGAGAAGTGTGTGTACAGTGACATGGAATTGTCCAATGTTAATACTCAGGAATCAGGTCTGGATTCAGCCCTGGGGCTACCACATAATAGCATGATTTGCATAATTCTTTAACCTCTCTAAGTCCTAGTTTTCCCAGCTGTTAAAAATAAAGAATAGTACTTATTGCTTAGGACTGTTTCAAGGACTAAATGAAAAAAATTCACATAAAGCATTTAACACAGAGCCTGGTAACATGGGAAGTTCTCAAAAAGTTTGTCTTTTGATTATTATCTTTTAAGTACATGGAGGTTAAATCTCTACCATCCCATCGTCTCCCTGGGAAGAACACTGCAGTTCACATCTGCCCTGAGCCCTGCTCTGACTTACCCTTAAACTCTGTTAGCTAAGTAAATAATCTATTTGCAGTGACAGCACCTTAGATATGTTTTGTTCTTTACATTTGATGCACTTCTTTTGTAAAATAATTATTTTACTAGTTATACAAGAAAAGAATTAATATATTCTCCTGATTTAAACAATTAAAATATTATAAATTCAAACCTAAGCCAAAATGAGATCCACTAGGATGGCTGTAATTTTTTTTTTTTTTTTTTTTTTGCCAAGTTGCTGATTTCTTTTTTTTTTTTAATAGTAATCTTTTATTTATTTATTTATTTTTATATTTATTTTTGGCTGTGTTGGGTCTTCGTTTCTATGCGAGGGCTTTCTCTAGTTGCAGCAAGTGGGGGCCACTCTTCATCGCGGTGCACGGGCCTCTCACTATCGCGGCCTCTCTTGTTGCGGAGCACAGGCTCCAGACGCACAGGCTCAGTAGTTGTGGCTCACGGGCCCAGTTGCTCCATGGCATGTGGGATCTTCCCAGACCAGGGCTCGAACCCGTGTCCCCTGCATTAGCAGGCAGACTCTCAACCACTGTGCCACCAGGGAAGCCCCCTATAATTTTTTTTAAAAAGGAAAATAACAAGTGTTGGTGGATGTGGAGAAATTAGAACCCTTATATATTGTTGGTGAGAGTGTAAAATGGTGCAGCACTGTGGAAAATACGTTGGCAGCTCCTCAAAAGGTTAAACATGAGTTGCCATATGACCCAGCAATTCTACTCCTAGGTATATAGCCAAGAGAATTGAAAACATGTTCATGCAAAAATTGTACACAGATGTTTATAGTAGCATCATTCATAATTGCCAAAAAGTGAAAACAACCCAATGTCCATCAACTGATGAATGGATATATCCATAAAATGGAACATTATTCAATGTTTTATTTATTTATTGGCCGCACCCCGCAGCATGTGGGATCTTAATTCCCCAACCAGGGATCCAATGCGGGCCCCCTGCAGTGGAAGCGTGGAGTATTAACCGCTGGACCACCAGGGAAGTCCCCTATTCAATCTTTTAAAGGAAGGAAATTCTGACATATGCTTCGACAAGGTTGAACCTTGAAGACGTGCCAAGTGAAATAAGCCAGACGCAAAAGGATAAATACTATACAATTCCACTTATATGAGGTCCCTAGAATAGTCAGATTCATAGAGACAGAAAGTAGGATGTAGTTGCCAGGGGCTGTGGGAGGAGGGAAATGGGGAGTTACTGTTTAATGGGTACAGAGTTTCAGTTTGGGATGCTGATAAAGTTCTGGAGAGGAATAGGGATGATGATCGCACAACAGTGTGGATGTACTTAATGCCACTGAACTAGACAGTTTAAAATGGTTAAAATGGTAAATGGATTTTATGTTTATTTTTCCACCATTAAAAAAAAAATGATGCTTAATGAAAGAAGCCAGACACAAAAGCCCACATATTGTATGACTTCAATACATGAAATGTCCAGAATAAGCAAATTCATAGAGACAGAAAGTAGATTAGTGGGTTGCCAGGAGATGGGAAAAGGGAAATGGGGAGTGACTGCCAATGGTTACAAGGCTTCTTTTTGGGGCGATGGAAATGCTCTGGAATTAGATAGTGGTGATGGTTGCATAACCTTGTGAATAGACTAAAACCCACTGAACTGTACAATTATTCGGTGAGTTTTATGGTATGTAAATTATATTGCAATCGAAATTAATAAAAAATAAATAAGTGGTACAAGGAATGGGAAAATATATATATAAACATGCTTTGTCTTCTTTAATTAGCTCTCCTCACCCTTTCCGCAACAAAGTTACTCTCAACTGATACTATTATTATCAGTTAGTAAGGTTTCTAGTCCCTTTTCTAACATTTACATATATATATCTCCAGGGAAGATATGCAAGGTTGATTCGTTTTTTCTTTGTGATTTTGTACTTTTTAAATTTTTTCTTTTACTGAGTTTGTGGTTCCACAACTTCCTTGCCCCGCCCCCCTCCATGGACTTTCTTTCTGCCTCATTTGGACTCTGCTCAAATTGACCTAGTTTTCTCTTTAATCAAGTCTTCAGGAACCAATTCATTACCATTAAAAATGATCTAACAAGCTTTATGTCGATCATTGTTAAAAAATTCTTTTTTTATTTTTGGATAATGCAATCACAAAGAATGTTACTTGACTAGTAAAAGACAACGCTTCTGAATAAAAACATATGCCAGCAGGCTTACCTGATGATAAAGATAAAGATGATTGCAGCTGAAAGCTGCATCTGCCAGACAATGGTTTTAGATTTTCTGTGCTCCCTGAAAGCTGTGAAAAATGTATCGCCCGGCATCTTGATAAAGAAATCAATTACCCACCTCGTTCTGCATGAAGAGAATAAGAGGATTTAAAAAAGTAATAACAACAAAAATGGCAAGAATAAAACAAACTGGGAAGAGACATATGTTTCAAGCTAGTATTGCGTTGCCTGAAAATAGCCTTTATGCGTTCATATATTCAGGGTGATTTTTATTCCTTCATTCCTGAGTCCTCCGAACTCATTGGGGACATTTATCCTAGAAGCAGCCAGCCGCCAGCTTTCAACCACACCCGATGTCATTTTTCTTAGCTTGTCAGGACAGTTAACCAGAGTGGCCTCTGCCCCCCACTACCACAGGCATCCCATTCAAGAATTCACAGCCCCTGCTGGCCTGGCCGTAGAAAACGAATTTAGTTTGCAGGAGGAAGCTACACATGATCTTTTTTCCTGAACTGGGTTTCCATCGTGATGGAGTTACTTCTTTTGCCCTTCACTGCTCTCTGAACAGCGCTGGCAAATAGGAAGTGAAGGAGGTACAGGTTTTTCAAAGCCCCATTTAGTCTTCCTACCGGGTCATTTTCACGGAGCAACACAGGGATGGAATAGTTTTATTTCCTGATCAATTACAAGCTACCCTCAGTAACTGCAGCCATTTCATTATCTTCTTGCCCTCACAAATGCCGTCTTCTCAGCCAGGAAGCTATAAAGCCAACGTCTTACGGGGTTCGGAATTTTCTTAAACATTTATTTGCTTTACTCAAAAGTGAATGTATGTTAGCTTGATCATAAAACGAATGACCTTTTTTTTTAGGGGAAGGAACGTGGCAAATGAAACATGGGACTCATTTGCCAGCTGATGTTGAGGGCATAATATAAATAAGAGGCTGGGGGTGGGGAAGCTTCCCACACCTTGTCTGGGATAGCGTATCCATAGATTGAGGCTGGAAGGAAAGGATCTGCTGCTCTGGGATCACACACACGCACGCACACACACACACACACACACACACACACACAGGATTGACCTCAAGAGCAGCCACGGCCAGGCTGAACCTAATTTCAGAGGCTCTGCCGTCAGCCAGGGCTACTGTAGTCTTAAAGCTGTCACTATCCAGGACTGCACCTTGCTTTGCTGATTCTCTACCTTCTATCATGTTTAGAAAACTAGACCCAGATCACAGAGGCACGGAATGAAAGGTAGTCTTGCAGACGTGCCTCAACCTGTTTGTATACACAGAATCCCCTGGCCAGAGTTGTGGCCCATAAATGAATGAACAGAATCCCAAATCTAGCAAGAGGCCTCCGACCTCCTGCAGCTCGGTCTTCTACCTGATCCCTCCACTAGGGGACCTGGGGCTCAACATAACTGAGGAGGGGGCTGGCCAGGAGGCAGGGCATGGGGGACACAAGTATTACTGGCTCCTCAGTCTAGCCCCACTTGCATTGCGTTCCTTAAAGATGTCAGATGTATCTTTGCCCTGTAAACACTCAGAGCGCATTTTGATCAGAAGAATGTTTAAGTTGTGTCATGGAAGGATTCGTGGTAAGGCTAGATTCGAAATGGTTTACCGAGAAATTGGGGTGTAGTACTTAAAATCTAGATCACTCTGGATTTGTGGGGATGGGAGTTAGATTTCAATGTAAGTCTTGAGAAGTTGGAAGACACGGCAGTGCTCTTAGGCTTGGGCAAGGCTCCTGCTCTCTCCAGGGGCTGATGAAAAGGTCCAGCCTAGCCTTCTGGGGCATCGTCTTCCACTGGTGACATCCTCATCCTTCTGCCAGACCTGCCTAAGCCTTGGCCCAGCAGTTCCAGATCAACGGCAGGCACGCCACCTCCAGGCCAATCCCCAGAACTGTAGTTTGGTGAGCTAGACTGACATTCTGGGTCTCGTTCATTCTGGGCAGTGTATCCTTGGGACGTAGGGCAAAGAATCCACTCTTCTGGGATGGGGACACCCTCCCTTATGCAATTCTAGAATCTAGGGTTTCTTGGG
The DNA here is from genome assembly GCF_965194805.1 of Balaenoptera borealis. Classification (NCBI taxonomy): domain Eukaryota; kingdom Metazoa; phylum Chordata; class Mammalia; order Artiodactyla; family Balaenopteridae; genus Balaenoptera; species Balaenoptera borealis. The sequence goes on along the minus strand of NC_138879.1, from coordinate 13,862,812 downwards.
GCTCAAGAATCTGGGTGGTCCATCCCCTACTTTGCCACCCTGTTTCCCCTGAGTGACCTCAAAAAGAAATGGGATTCCTCTGGTACCAGCCTCGCTCTGTGTTTTGTGTCAGGGATAAACAACTCCTTCTTTTTAACTTGACCTTGGCCTCCCCCAAATCAGCCTGGCCTGACATCCTCAAAGCCAACCCTTCCGGCCTGTCTCAAGAAGTCCCCAGCCTAAGTGACTTCCTCCCCTGTGACTCCATGTCAAGAAACCTAAGATGGCTAAAGTTGACCTTGTGGGGAAGACAGACTTGCTAGGGAACTAGGTGGCCTTCAGGGAGGGGTGTCCCTCACCTGACAGCCAGGCGTGCCCGTGACACACTCACCTCATCTCACGCCTCATCACAGTCTTCAAAGACTGGGATTCTCACGTTTGCCAGCTGAGCAAAACTGTTTAGCAGATATCTTGTCACAAAAGCTGGGGACGGCAGGGAAGTCCCACCTCCAAAGCCCCATGGCCTGAGAACTTTGCAGCCATGCCAGGTTTGTTGCTGCTGGTCTAAACAACTCTGCAAGACCATCATCCAATTAGCTGAAATCCAAGCTGCCCCAAAGGTAAGGAAAGGGATGCACAGGATCCTCTTCCGCCTGAAGCATCAGTGCCTGGGCAGCTGGAACCTGCACAGCAGTGCTCGGATCAAATAAGCCACTACTTGGCATGTCACTAAGGATCATTCAAAATCCTTAAAAGAACTTTTGGTGGCCCTGCGGTCTGAAAACTGTCCCTAAAATCCATGAGTCCTTGAATCACAGGTACTCTGGCTAAGAATAGACCGCAACAGTCCTAAGGGCTCATATACCCTCTCCAGGCCCTCGTGATGCCCACAGGCATCACATCATTATGGTTGGGGAAGGGATACCCAACCCTCTAAGTGGGTGACTCTAAGTGGGTGACTCTACCCTCTATACTGGACCTTTCTTCTGGGTTCCTGATGGAATATATCAGTCAAACTATAGAGAATTCTCTCTGCTCCCTGCCCACCAGGAAACATGGCTGCACCATCCACCTTAACTGTAAAATCTGCTAACAGTTCAGCACATTCCCATGTCCAAAATACACTGACCCACACTTACCATGGCTTCCATTTCTCGAACGCTCTAAATCACCAACCATCTTACCAGCAAATGGTTAGGACCTCAAGGGCTTGCACCCTAGGGATGTACATCAGAGTCACCGGAAGAGCTTTTCAAAAACAGAATTCCTGCCATAAATAGATATTTATGAGGTCATTTGATTTTCAACAAAAGCATCAAAGAAATCCTGTGGGGAAAGGAAAATGTTTCCAACAAAGGTTGCTGGAAAACTGGATATCCATACCAGGTGAAAAAACAAAGGAACCCTGACCCCTTACCTCGCACCATACACAAAAATTAATTCAAGAAGAACCCTAGACTTAAATATGAAAGCTGAAACTATAAAGCTTCTAGAAGAAAACAGGAGAAGATCTTCATCACTTGGGTACAGGCCAAGGTTTCTTAGGACACAGAAAGCAATAACCATAAAAGAAACATTGATAAATTAGACTTATCAAAATTTAAAACTTTTGCTCATTAAAAGACATCATTAAGAAAATGAATAGATGAGCCACAGACTGAGTGAAAGTATTCTTTTTTTTTAGTAAATTTTATTTTTTGGCTGCATTGGGTCTTCGTTGTGGTGCGTGGGCTTCTCATTGCAGTGGCTTCTCTTGTTGCGGAGCACGGGCTCTGGAGCGCAGGCTCAGTAGTTGTGGCGCACGGGCTTAGTTGCTCCGCGGTATGTAGGATCTTCCCCGGACCAGGGCTTGAACCCGTGTCCCCTGCACTGGCAGGCGGACTCTTACCCACTGTGCCACCAGGGAAGTCCCAAGTATTCTCAAAATATATATTTGACAAAGGAGAGATATCCTGGACATAAAAAGAACTCTTAAAACTCAATAATAAAAACAATTCAATCTTTAAAATAGGTGAAGGATTTAAAAAGGCATTCCACAAGGGAAGACATATGAATGGCCAATATATACATGAAAAAGTGCTCTCCAACATTTAGTCATCTGAGAAATGCAAGCTAAAATCACAATGAGATACTTCTATACTCCCACCGAAATGGCTAAAATTCAAGGCTGAAAATAGCAAATGTTGAAGAGGGTAGTAGAGTAACCAGAGCGCCCGTATATTTTTGGTGGGAGTTAAACATAGCACAACCACATTGGGAAAATGTGTGACAGTTCCCCATAAAATTAAACATGCACCCTACCTTATAACCCAGTGAACCTATTCCTATGTATTTACCCAAGAGAAATAAAAACACGTGACCACACGCAGACACACAGTTGTACAAAAACGTTTATGGAAGCTTTAATTGTAATAGCCCCAAACTGAAAATAGTTCAAGTGTCCAGGAGAATGGCTTAAAAAAAAACCCCTGGTATTTCATACAATGGATTACTATTTACAGTAAAAAGGGACAACTACTGATACATGTAACAACATAAACAAATCCCCAAAACATGACTTTAAGTAAAGGAAGCCAGACACAAAAGAAGACATACCATTTCACTCTATTTTTGTAAAGTTCTAGAACAGGTAAATCTATGGTGAAAAAAGAAATCACAATAGATTGTTATCTCTGGGGAGGTGGAGGAGGGATTGAATGGAAAAGAGTACGGGGTGATATTCTGCATCTCCAGAGGGGTTTGGGTTATACGGGTGCATGCATTTGTTAAATTCATCAAAGGGTATATTTAATATCCATGCATTCCATTGTATATAAGTCTGACCTAAACAAAAAAATTTTTTTTTAATTTTATTTTTGGCTGCGTTGTATCTTCGTTGCTGCGCGCAGGGCTTTCTCTAGATGCGTTGAGCGGCGGCTATTCTTAGTTGAGGTGCGCAGGCTTCTCATTGCAGTGGCTTCTCTTGTTGCGGAGCACAGGCTCTAGGCATGCGGGCTTCAGTAGTTGCAGCACGTGGGCTCTAGGGGGCTTCAGTAGTTGTGGCGCACGGGCTTAGTTGCTCCGGGCGGCATGTGGGATCTTCCCGGACCAGAGCTCGAACACTTGTCCCCTGCAATGGCAGGCGGATTCTTAACCACTGTGCCACAAGGGAAGTTCTCTAAACAAAACTTAAAACTCATAAACAAACACATGATATGTATGATGAAGTATACTGATGTTTGTAACTTACTTTGACATGCATAAAAAATAAGATGGGTTGATGGATGAATAGACAGGTGGGGAAACGGACAGATGTGTGATCAAACAAATAGTAAAATGTAAATTATAGAATCTTATCTTGGGTATATTGGTAATTATTGCACAATTTTTTTCAGTTTTTGGGGGGGTGGTAGGAACGCTAAACTGAATTGGTGATTTTTGTTCCTTAAGTGGTAAATAAATATACATGGATGTTTGTTAGACTTTTGTCATATTTTTGTTCTCGAAATAGTCCATAATAAATTAATTAATTAACAAACACATAAATAAGAGTTACCAGGTGATTCTGACACCCACTCCTGGGTGGGAAAAAACCCACTGTTGGGCTCTGAGAGCTCACAGATCTCCTTATACAGCATGCTGAGGAGCTACACGACGCTTATCCTGGGAGGAAAGAGACGAGTTTCCTATTGCTGCTGCAACACCACAAATTTAATGGTTTGAAACAACACAAATTTACTGGGAATTCCCTGGTTGCCCAGTGGTTAGGACTCCGCACTTTCACTGCCCTGGTCGGGGAACTAAGATCCCAACGCAAGCTGCGTGGCCAAACCAAACCAAACCAAAACAAAAACATAACACAAATTATTACCTTATAGTCCTGGAGATCAGAGGTTGGAAATGGGTCTCAAGGTGCTGGCAGAGCTGTGCTCCCTCTGGAGGTTCTAGAGGAGAACCCATTTCCTTGTCTTTTCCAGCTTTTAGAGGCCAGCTTCTGCATTCCTGGGCTCACAGCCACTTCCTCTATCTTCAAGGTCGGCAGCATAGCATCTTCAAATCTCTCCCTGATTCTGACTTTTCTGCCCACCTTTTCCACATTTAAAGGACCCTTGTCATTCCACGGAGCCCACCCAGATAATCCAGTATAATTTCTCTTGTTTTAAGGTTACCTCTTTAGCAACCTTTTTTTTTTTTTTTTTTTTTAATTTTTATTTATTTATTTATTTTTGGCTGTGTTGGGTCTTCGTTTCTGTGCGAGGGCTTTCTCCAGTTGCGGCGAGCGGGGGCCACTCTTCATCGCGGTGCGCGGGCCTCTCACTGTCGCGGCCTCTCTTGTTGCGGGGCACAGGCTCCAGACGCGCAGGCTCAGTAGTTGTGGCTCACGGGCCCAGTTGCTCCACGGCATGTGGGATCTTCCCAGACCAGGGCCCGAACCCGTGTCCCCTGCATCGGCAGGCAGATTCTCAACCACTGCGCCACCAGGGAAGCCCTCTTTAGCAACCTTAATTCCACTTGCAACCTTAATACCCCCTTGCCATGTAACAAACATATTTACAGGACATGGACATCTTTGGGGAGTCATTATTCTGCCTACCACAGGGCTCTGCCCACCTGTGAGTGGTTCCCATGTAAGAAGTACTGATTCCTGCCATATACGTGCCACCTGGCCTTGAAGATGGAAATGCCACTTCTTGCAGAGCCGTGGCATTGCTCTCCATTCATGCAGATCCATTCTGTCCTCAACTACTCTCTTCTACCCCAGACCACCCTCCATACCCCCACTAGCAGCCCAAACAAGTCAAGAGGGGCAAGTGTGACATGTGGTGCAGGAAAATACTGACCCCCAACTGCCTCAGGACCAGTTCCAACGTCTGGTGCTAACGAAAGGGTATGAGCTGGCAGAAGGATTACTGGCCCCCATCTCCCCTTCAAGCACTTCTCTGGAGAGGCTAAGACATTCCGCTGGGTGAGTGAAGGGATGCCCTGCCCTGCCCTATCAAGGGGATTTAGAAGACTCTGGTGCTGGACCCAGTTCCGGCCCTTTACTCAGCAAGCCCAGCCACCCCCAAAAGTCAGCCCTAAACACCATCTGACAGCACGGCACCCCTGATGCCCTCAGGATGCTTGCTTCCCCTCCTTCCCCAATTTGATCCTCATCTGCTCAAACTTTTCTCTCCTCTCTCTGGTTCAGAACCTTGATCCCATGGCCCTTCTGGAGGCTCTTCCCATGAATGGAGCCCCAGGGCTCCTGTACAATTTTTGGCTCAGCCTCCTCCTTCAGATTCAGTGAGGACTCCCTGATTTAGACCCCTGGTTCTGAGGATTCAGTTCCTCCATTCAGCTGCCAGGGGAGTCTGAGCCCCAGCACCCTTGCAAGGAATAAGGAGAGAACTCAATCCTTTTGTTCTTGGCATTTGTTTAACATTTCCTATAATGGTTCCATGTATCAATGGGATCCAGTATACTGACAAACCATATTTTGCTTTGTTGCTTCCAGGCTTTTAGCTCTGGGGACATGGCCAATCTGAAGCTATTATAAATAGCTCTGCAGGGAATTCCCTGGTGGTCCAGTGGTTAGGACTCGGCACTTTCACTGCCAGGGTCTGGGTTCAATCCCTAGTTGGGGAACTAAGATCCCGCAAGTCGCGTGGCCAAAAAAAAAAAAAAGCTCTGCAATAAACATTTTTTTTTTTCCCCAAATTACTTTAGTTTCCTCTTGGATTATTTCCTCGGGATGAATTCTCAAATGCGAGATAATTGGGTTGAGGTGTTCATCTACTCCTTTTTTGTCTGACATGCATCCCTTTCCACTGGGAACAGCCTCTCCTCCACTTTATGGTTCTGATGTGCTTTTAAGTAGAAGTCCCCACGTGTCCTGTCCCAAGGGTGGGTGTTTGAGCCAACTTGTTCATAGTAGATTGGTAACAACAAACCACAAATTTCAGTGGTTTAACACAGTCAGAGTTTATTTCTTGGTGATATCATAGCTTGACGAGGGTTTTGGAAGACAGACGGGGTGGAACACCGGAGGCTCTTCTATAAGCAGAAATTCAGAAATACAAGTGCCTTCCTTTTAGTGTCTTCAAGTTCTGTAGGGCTTCTTTGGAGCCCTTGGTCAGCCCTGTGCATGCATCCACCTTTGATGAGCAGGGGAAGGGGGGACATTTTAGGAGTTAACTCATAAGTTGTATGCCTCTCTTCAGCCACATTTCATTGGCTAGAATTGGTACATGCTTCCTGTAGATGTGAGGGCACCTGGGAAGTGTAGTCTCCTCTTGTGTCCCGGAAGAAACAAACCAGTCTGGTCACCACATCAATTGTCTTTGCCAATTAGAGTACCCCATACCTGAACATGAAGCTTCTCAGTGATGGGCATATGACCTAGGCAGATCTATCAGAGTCCTTCTGGGGAATTGTTGTGGATTCTGAGAGTCCATCTAAGGACTAGAGTTATGCAGCTCTTGTTAGCATGGCACTGGCAGGGCTTCTTCCCCAGCAGAGCGAGGGAGGAAGGCTGCCAGAGAACAGAGCCAGAGTCAGGGAGGGCCAAGGAGCTCAGACCCCTGGGGTCCTGCTTTGAGCTCCTGGATCCAGAATCAGCTCCTTTGGATAAACTCCTTTTGTTTGAGCCAGTCTGTATTGGATTTCCGTCACTTGCAACCAAAGGAGTCCTGACTAATAATGCATAGGCCAAGGGATAAAAAGATTTACTAGTGTTTGAAACAGTTTTCTAGATTACTCTCTAAAATAACTTAGACATCGTGTAAGGCATTTTTGTTTTCCCAATTTTTGTTTTCATAACTTATATGTATTTCTTTCTTCTCAATTCTTATGTATCTTACTTTTCCTTCTTAGAGTATTATGGCAAGCACTTCTACTATAGCATGCACCAAATTAAATTGTTAATTAAATTAATCAAACCACATTATGTTAGGGCATCTTGGTTTAACACTTTAAAAAAATTCAATACATAAAAAGAATCTAAAAAAGAGTGGACATATGTATAACAGATTCACTTTGCTGGACACCTGAAACTAACACAACATTGTAAATCAACTACACTCCAATAAAAACAAATTCAATATATATACAGGTTTGAAAATTCAAAGGTTACAGATAAAAGCTAAGTGAAAAGTAAAATCTTTCTTCCCTACCACCTACCCCTCTCCCTAAAGGCAAACAGCTTCTTGGGCTTTCTTCCACAAAAAAACAATAATTGTATATGCAAGAATGTGATTAATGTGTGTGTTTGTGTGTATGTGTTTTCACAAGCTCTTAATTATACATCTTTTTACACCTGTTTTTAGGTGCAATGATTCTAATGCTTCTCCATTAAGTGAAGATTCCAGGTGTGAGAGGCACTCCTTAACCCCTTAAGCCACGAAGCAGACGGGAGAGAATGCATTCACCTTACCTGGAGAGAGGCAGGGTGCACACGGTGGGGCTGGGGCACCTCCCAGGAGGAGCCCTGCCTGAGAGTTGGGCAGGAGGACATTTTCACGGGTCAAAACCATTGATTCATTGTTATTTTGCAAGAATTCTGCTCTTTCTTTGCAGCCGCTGTGTTGGTTTTAGGTCCTCTTTAGCATTTGCCATTTTGTCACGAAATTCTGTCAACAAATTCTGGATTGTTGCATAGCCCTTAGTGTCGTTATTATTTCTTTTCTGATTAAAAATACTCATTGGTTGGGCTTCCCTGGGGGCGCAGTGGTTAAGAATCCGCCTGCCAATGCAGTGAACACGGGTTCGAGCCCTGGTCCGGGAAGATCCCATATGCCATGGAGCAACTAAGCCCGTGCGCCACAACTACTGAGCCTGCTCTCTAGATCCCGCGAGCCACAACTACGGAGCCTGCGAGCCACAACTACTGAAGCCCGCGCGCCTAGAGCCTGTGCTCCGCAACGACAGAAGCCACCACAATGAGAAGCCTGCGCACCGCAATGAAGAGTGGCCCCCGCTCGCCGCAACCAGAGAAAGCCCGCGCGCAGCAACGAAGACACAACGCAGCCAAAAATAAATAAATAAATAAATTTATTAAAAAAAAAAAAATACTCATTGGCTAATGCTTTTTCACAAGTCTTCCTTTTTCTGTGATATTTTCATTTGGAGTTCCTTTTCAGCTTCCCCTCCCCTTTGGGGGGGGCGCCCCGGGGGTCCTGGAATGCAGGCATTGCCAGGGCGTGCAGCCCTGCCTGGAGTCGCCAGCAGAACGCATCACCTCCTGAGAAAGAATGCATCCTAGGGGAGCACGGCTTCAGGCAGGCAAACCTGGCACCTGAATGAGCTTCAGGTGATAGAGTGTAGAGGTGGTGCTTGTCACTCTTACCTGTGTGGTCCCTGACCCAGCCACCTGGAACCCAGCGTCCCTGGTCTGAACTGTCTCAGTTTCTAGGCTATATATGAACAAAATCTGGAAGAGCTGTTTCCAGCACAAAGTCTATAAGCCATAGGACCAGAAGCAATCGTGTTCCCTTTCACTTTGTCCATGTGACAAAGTATGTTGGTAAAGTAGGGAGAGTGGCCTCGCTCCCCACTTCTACATGGACTTACGGCAGACAGCACGCTTCAGCCCGCTGAGTTTGCCAGAGAACACTATGCAACTTTGGCCTCCTGCTCACTGACATGGGTGGTATTCACGCGTGACGGTTAGTTTCACGTACCAACCTGGCTAAGCTATCGGACCCAGTTACTCAGTCTAACACTCACCTAAGTGTCGCTGGTGTTTTGTAGATGTGATTACTGACATCTACCATCAACTGAGTTTAACCAAAGGAGATTATCCTTGATAATCTGGGTGGGCCTCATTTAATCAGTTGAAAGGCCTTAATAACTGAGATTTCCCTGAGGAAGAAGAAATGTGGCTGCGGACTGCAGCATCAGTTCCTGCCCAAGAGTTTCCAGCCTGGCCTGCCCTACAGATTTCAGACTTGTCAGCCCCCACGACCATGTGAGCCAATTCCTTGCAACAGATTTCTTCATACAGACACCTTTTCCACCGGTTGTGCTTCTCTGGTAGAAACCCGAAGGATATACCATGGGAGCGGCGGCATCCAAGGGAGGCCGCAGCGGAGCATCTTGTGACGATGGCAGGGCCTGTGTGACACTTTCTCGACTGCGGGTATCAGACAAAGTGGCAAGAGGAGATCCCACACCTTCTTCACAGGCAGCAGGTATCAGTGAAAGCGGCCAGGGTGGAGGAAACAGCAGACGCCTCGAGGAGGAAGGCAGATCTTGCTGGCAAACATGTGTGCACACCGTCTGGGGGACGCTTGGAAAGATCCCAGTGAGACTTTGAGGCAGTTGGAGGTCCTTCCCCAACAGCAGGTGTAAGTGGGACCCCACACAATACAGTTAATCTTCACGTGACCCTGTCTGTAGCTTGAGAATGGTGTGGTGGTGAAAAACACGGTGCTTGAGTTCTAGCAGGAAACAGGTGGCATGCCTAAACTAGGACCAGGCAAGGAGGTTTGACAAATGGACTATCTACCCAAGGCTGGGCGTGGCGTCGGGAAGCCTCGAGGGGCAGCCCAGCACTCCTGGGGCTGCTAACAGTCCGACTGTTACTTCCTCCGGGCTGAAGGGACAGGAGGAGGAAAAGATTCCCAGAAGCTGGAAGCAGAGCTGTGTGCAGAAAGGTGTCTTGTGAGGCACCTTCCGTGGAGGGACAGCCAAAGCAAGGTAAGCTCTTAGGGAGGGAGCCAAGGGAATAAATGACTCTGATCTTACTCTTTTTCTTCCCCTGATCTCTTTTTTAAAAATTATTATTATTTTTATTTTTAAAATTTTTGACTGCATTGGGTCTTAGTTGCTGCACATGGGCTTTCTCTAGTTACGGTGAGCGGGGGCTACTCTTCGTTGCGGTGTGTGGGCTTCTCACTGCATTGGCTTCTCTTGTTGCGGAGCACAGGCTCTAGGCGCACAGGCTTCAGTAGTTGTGGCACGCGGGCTCAGTAGTTGTGGCTCGAGGGCTCTAGAGCGCAGGCTCAGTAGTTGTGGCATGCGGGCTTAGTTGCTCCACGGCATGCGGGATCTTCCTGGACCAGGGCTCGAACCCGTGTCCCCTGCGTTGGCAGGTGGATTCTTAACAACTGCATCACCAGGGAAGCCCGGTTTAGGTTTCTTTATGGTTTTTGAAGCCAATGTAACATTAAAGCAAATTTCAAACAAAGAAAAAACTTCATCCTTAACCCCACCACCTTAGCAGTATTTCCAGAGTTATGCAGTCACTCCTATTACTTATTTATTGAGCACTTACTATGTGCCAACCACTATACATACATCACTGTGCACAGTGTTCTTAATTACATCATCCTCATTCTATTACATATCCTGCTTAAAGAGCAGGCTCCTAACTGACTCATAAACATTACTCATGTGTTCATATAATCTTCGTGATTATAATTTTTTAAAATATAATACATTATAAAAAACTTGGAAAACAAGTAAGAAAAAAAAACTATCCAGCACCTAAGAACCCCTGTTACCTTTCCTATATATGTCTCTATGCACTTTTATACAAAACGGTAATCACATATCTTACTTTTCCTAACATCATGTCATAAGCCTTTCCCCATCTTGTTACCCAGTCTTCTTGCAAAATAGCCTTTGCTTATAGAAATTTCCAGCCTTACTGGCATTGTCCAGGTTTTCCCTGCAGCTGACTTCCTAAGCATTGCTGGAAAAATGCCAAAATGATTGTCTGAGTTGGGGTTTGTTCTAAGTGGTTTCTTGTGCTGAGAATGGTGTGGCTCTGTGGGGTCCCCGCCTGCGGGACTCACTCTTGCCCATGTGTGAGCAGCTTTCAGAAAGGGCTGGTGGGGATGAGGTCAGCTTAGCTTTGCAGCTTCTTCCCTCTGCACCCCTCACTCGCCCTCTCTCCCCGTCTCTGATGCCCATGTCTTTGGTGTTGGAGTCAGACAGTCCTGGACCCAGCCAATCAGCGGAGTGACCACAGGTGAGTCACCCTGCATCTCTGAACCTGTTTCCTCAGCTGTGGGATGCGGCACCGCGTCCACAGGGCTGTTGTCCACACATGAGATGATGCACGTAAAGTACAGAGCAGAGTACTTGCTATCATTGGTGCTGAGCAGTCATTCTGCATCTGGGGTTTGATCTCCATCACTGAGTCTGTCTGCCTGGGCCTGACCTGTAGACTCACAACCCTGTGAGCAAACTGTGATTGAGTTTGGCTCTCGTGAACCAGTTCCTCTGGGCCTGAGGTTCCACAACCCTGTCACCCAGACTTCTATGCCTTGACCTCTATTTCCTCAAGCCCTGTCCCTTTTTCAACTTCCTTACCAGAAGTGGCACTCCTCTTTCTGACCAGCGGCAATCTCCCCAGGCTCCAAACCTTCACGGCCCCGTCACACCTTTGTTACCCAGTTCCTTCCTCTCTTTACATTGGCTCTCCTGACGCAAGTTCCCCTCCATACACGCATTATGACCTGGTGAAGCCCTCTATTCGGTACCATGATCCTTATGTACTTTGCCCACTTGTCATGTGTCTGCACACTGCAAAGTGTCTCCTACACATGTGCTTTGCTGTGTTAAGAAAGCAATCTGGGCTTCCCTGGTGGCGCAGTGGTTGAGAATCTGCCTGCCAATGCAGGGGACACGTGTTCGAGCCCTGGTCCGGGAAGATCCCACAGGCTACGGAGCAACTAACCTGTGCGCCACAACTACTGAAGCCTGCGCGCCTAGAGCCCGTGCTCCGCAACAGAAGCCACCGCAACGAGAAGTCCGCGCACCGCAATGAAGAGTAGCCCCCGCTCGTCGCAACTAGAGAAAGCCCGTGCATAGCAACGAAGACTCAACGCAGCCAAAAAATAAAAATAAATAAATAAAATAATTTAAAAAAAAAAAGAAAAAGAAAGCAATCTGATGAAATGAGGTACTAAGATAAATAAAATAAAAATAAAACCTTGCATGTGTATGGCAATTAACACTACATACAAGGTACTTGCTGGCAAGTTATCACCTTTGATTATCCCAACAGACCTATGAGCTAATAAGTAAGAATGGTTTAGTTAGCTTCTTTTGAAGATGGAAAATTAAGGCACAGAGAAGTGAATTGCTCAAGTTTGTTGATATCATGGTGGTGCTAAAATGAGTATCCTATGACTTCTCATCTAGTACTTTCCCCACTATCCTACTTAAATGACTAATAGCCCCTTCACTTTCCCTGTGGTATATGCTATTTAGAAGACATTTATTAACGAATCCAAATGAGTTTGTCTTTTCTGGCCAGCCATGGGAAAAGAGAAAGAACTTGAAACAAAGTCATGCAGTATGGAAGATGCATTCCGATGGCCATGTTGAAGGCGGCAGAAGCTAGCAGCCTTGACTGCTTCGATTTAAAAAGGAGGAGGAGGAGAGAGGAGAGTGACTCTGAGGGGTAGCAAGGAGGGACATAGGGAAGGACAAAGAATTTTTGTTCTGTGGCTAGAAGAAAACCTCCCAAATCTGCAATCTTCCTGTTATTTTTTTTTAAATAAGTTTATTTGTTTATTTATTTATTTATTTATTTATTTTAGAAATTCACGTTCTTATTTATTTATTTATTTTATTGATTGATTGATTGATTGCTGTGTTGGGTCTTCGTTTCTGTGCGAGGGCTTTCTCTAGTTGCGGCAAGCGGGGACCACTCTTCATCGCGTTGCGCGGGCCTCTCACTGTCGCGGCTCTCTTGTTGCGGAGCACAGGCTCCAGACACGCAGGCTCAGTAATTGTGGCTCACGGGCCCAGTTGCTCCGTGGCATGTGGGATCTTCCCAGACCAGGGCTCGAACCCGTGTCCCCTGCATTGGCAGGCAGATTCTCAACCACTGCGCCACCAGGGAAGCCCTTGTTTATTTATTTATTTATGGCTGTGTTGGGTCTTCATTGCTGCACATGGACTTTCTCTAGTTGCGGTGAGCGGGGGCTACTCTTTGTTTCAGTGCACAGGCTTCCCATTGCGGCGGCTTCTCTTGTTGCGGAGCACAGGCTCTAGGCGCACAGGCTTCAGTAGTTGTGGCTCGCGGGCTCTACAGCGCAGGCTAAGTAGTTGTGGCGCACGGGCTTAGTTGCTCCGCGGCATGTGGAATCTTCCTGGAACAGGACTCGAACCTGTGTCCCCGCGTTGGCAGGCAGATTCTTAACCACTGCGCCACCAGGGAAGTCCAACAATGTGATTTTTAATGGCTGCATAGAATGTCTTTTTATGAATTATTACTCCTCTATAGCTCGCTATTTAGCTTGTTTATGCTTTTTTTGCTACTGTAAAGTAACACTATGATGAACATCCTTTTCACATACATCTTTGTACACATCTCTGATAAATTCCTAGAAATGCAACTGTTGGATTAAAAGATATGCACATTTTAAGGTTTTTGATGCATATTGATAAACTGTCCTCCAGAAGGACTAAACAACAACAGCGTATGAAAATGCCAACACTAAATCACATAGGGTCTCCCTGAAGAAATCTGTCCATTATATTCTGAGAGTCTTGTTAAAAATGCAGATCCTGAGCCTGTACACAGATCAGGAGTGAAGACGGCAGTTCTCCATTTCCAGCTCCCTGGGGGGCGCTGCCACTGCTGATCTGCTGCCATGCTTCGAACTGTAAGGATTTTGAGGACTTCCAAATCACACAAGAAGGTTAAATGAAAACTGGTCTCTTAATACTAGCAGATTCCAATCAACAGGCACTTGAATGGCTTATCCAGCTGAATAGAAGACAGGTAAGGCCCCAAGGAGACTATCGCCAGGTGAAGATGGTGGAGAAATCCTGGATCCATTTGTGCTTTTGATGTAATTTACCTTCTAAGATTCCTTCTTTTTTGCATCTGACTCCACTTTGGTCCTAACCTCTACACCTAGGCCAGTTCCCTGGTTTTGAACCACAAGCTCCAGTGAACACAAAATTGTGTCTTCCTTACAATGGTCGCAATGAGTCGCAATGGTCCTGACCTCATTCCTGTCCCAGCCCTTGGCCCAGCTCAGCGCCCTCACAGTGGCTGTCCTCTGAGCATCTATCCTGGACCTGCCCTAAGTCCTTACCTGCATCAGCAACGCCTGTAGGTTCTCTCCCCTGGCCCAACCTCCAGCTTTTCCAAACTCAGTGAGAGTCAGAAGGAAAATTGTTGGAAATGAGAGGGAAACGTATTCCTATGAGAAAAGCAATTCCAGCAAAGATATTTACAGCCTGAAGCCTCTCAGAGATTCCTCTATATGTGTTCCATGACTCCTTCCAGACTAAGGGTCTGGGGGTGAATGCCCACTGGGAGAGTCCTCCATGCAGAACACTTTAGGGCCATTTGATCCTCAGTCACCCCAGCAGTTCACTCCTTGGTGAATTCAGAGAGGGCCTGTAGCATGAAGGTGGGCACCCCTAGGGCACCGCAGCACAGATGACCCCTTTGTGACAAAGTTGACACCATTTTTGACATTGCCAATCACCCTCTGGGTCCCGCCAATGGCAGGAATGACACCCAGCATAATTCCAAGGACAATCCTATTCCAATGATGTTCCAAGGACATCCTGAGGACAGTGGTTCAAGGGACCAGTGCTCTCTCTTAACCCTGGAAACCTCTGAGATGTGGCTATCTCGTATTTTACTTCTAACCCGCCCACTGTCCACATGGGGGGAGGGAGCCTGTTTTCAAGATGAAGGATTCTTCTCAAACCAAGTCCCTTCCAAATATTGGCACTAGGGGTATCCATCAGTCTGCCTAATGTGGCCCTGCCCCCATGCAACTTCCTTTGCCCTGATTCTGACACCCTCTACTTGTCCCAACTCTTTCATGGAGCTCCCTGGCCATCTCACCTTCCCAGGAGCCAACAGGTAGCCCTCCGCAGTGCAGGGTGAGGTGAGATGTGCTCTCCCATCACTGAAGTAGGAATGGGGCCTGCATCTTCCCACAGAACTGTGAAGATGAAGACAAGCTGATAGTCCTATACTATCAACACTCTATTTCAGGTGCTCTTGTGGGCTAATCTCTAGTCTGTAAGCTTTGTGGCAGCCAGGAGCCATGTTTATTTAATTCAATCGTTGTATCCCCAACACCCAGAATTATGCCTGGTACGAGTAGGCACTCACTTAATATGTGCTAAAGGAGAAATAGCCTGGGATCAAAACCACTTGTTTGAAACACTGGCTGTAAAACAGTCTAAACCCCTAACACCTACTCACATTCAGATGCCAGCCAGCAATCACACAGAGCCTATAGCGCCCCAGGCGCTTATTCACTGCAGAGAGCATCAAAGCAACCTGCAGGGCAAATCTTGTTATCCCATTTCCAGATGTGGAAACTGAGTCTGAGAGTTTAAGTGACTTGCCTCAAGTTCCATAACGACTAAGAATTGGGGTTTGCAAAGAAGGGCTAAGGCATCCCATAATACCTTTCTGTTAACACATGCTGCCCTGGAAGAACAACTTGTTCCTACAGATACATCCTTTTTTTCCCCCCTTGTAATGAGAACTCTTAGGATTTGCTCTCTGAATAGCTTTCATAGAAAACACACAGCAGTGTTCATTGTATTAATCATGGTGTACATTACATAGTACTTATTTATCTTATAACAGGAAGTTTGTACCTTCTGACCACCTTCATCTAACACCTCCCCACCCCCAGCCCCTGCCAGCCTCTGGTAACCACAAATCTGATCTCTTTTTCTGTTTGTTTTTGAAGTATAATTGGCCTACAACACTATGTTAGTTCCTTGTGTGCAACATAGCGATTCAATGTTTCTACACATTACAAAACAATCATTGCCCTACAGATACATTGTTTTACCAGTGGTTTACTCCATTCTCTCAGTCCTGTCTCACCGGGTGGGCCCCATGGAGGCAGCCAGGCCCAGTGCACCCCTGGAGTTGGGTTAGTTACCCTGCACAGGTCACTCAACTCATCCTGTTTGCTTCTTTGTTGAGTTTTTAGTGTCCACATTCCTCAAAGGGTTATGGTGAATATAAAGGGGAGTGGGGGGAGAAAAGATTAAATTAAAGCACTATTTATAGTGAAGTTTTATATACACATTAAAATTAGAAATACAGGTGTGATTCATTAACTTAAAAATACAAAATAAATAGCTCTCAAGACTTGACCTCTAATCAGGATTTCACTAGGTCCCAACCTCTCTGCTGTGGGCAGGACCAATTGGCCATTTCAACACATTTTTTACAAACAGACTAGAATAAGCCAGAAAAACCCTATCTTTAGAAAGTATTTTGTATTGATTGAATGTGTGTGTATATTTAATTTCTTCTTTAAATCATTATGGGAAATTAATTTCAATTGTAGAGAGACTAGTATAACGAATTCCCACGAACCCATCTGTAGCTTCAGGAACCCATCTGTAGCTTCAACAATCATCAAACTCATGGCCAAGTATGTTTCATCCAACCCCCCCACTTTCCCCTCTCCCATATTATTTTGAGACAAATACTAGAAATCATAATTTCTTACATAAATATTTTAGTATATATAGCTCTAAAAGACAGGAACTTCCCTTCTGAAAACATAAAGCACTTAAAACAAAATCAAGAATAAGTCCTTTTATCATCAAGTATCTCTAATCAGAGACCAACCTTCTCTTTGTTTTATATGTCATACATTGTCTAGGTTTGTTTGTTTAAATTAACATATCTTTTATGTCTCTAAGTTTATAGGTTACCCTTCCCCCTCTCTATTACACCCTTGCAATGTATTTTGTAGTGAAAGCCTAAATTATATTTTAAAATTCTAAATTAAAATTATCTTGAGATCATATGTTGGTCTTAAAGCAAAACAGTGTCAATTTGGAGGGGGCAATCATCCATACTTTCCACCCACTTTTGTAGTTAAACACTGATTTGTTTACAAGGGAATAATCAGTAAGAAGATAGCACTACATTGTAATATTAAGGTGCACAGAAGTACCTCTTTAAAACACTTTTTAAATTTTATAAACCAGTTTTTAAGCAATCAAAACGCTACAGAATTACTCCCTTCATTGGAGATTTCTAAAGGGAAAAATAAAATTGCTGAGCTCAGGCTTCCCTCGTGGCACAGTGGTTGAGAATCCGCCTGCCAATGCAGGAGACACGAGTTCGAGCCCTGGTCTGGGAAGATCCCACATGCCGCGGAGCAACTAGGCCCGTGAGCCACAATTACTGAGCCTGCGCGTCTGGAGTCTGTGCTCCGCAACAGGAGAGGCCCCGATAGTGAGAGGCCCGCGCACCGCGATGAAGAGTGGCCCCCACTTGCCGCAACTGGAGAAAGCCCTCGCACAGAAACGAAGACCCAACACAGCCAGAAATATAAAAATAAAAAAAAATTAAAAAAAAAATTAAAATCTTAAAAAAAAAAAAAAAAGAATCGCCTGCCAGTTCAGGGGATATGGATTCGATCCCTGGTCTGGGAAGATCCCACATGCCGTGGAGCCACTAAGCCCATGCGCCACAACTACTGAGCCTGTGCTCTAGAGCCCACGAGCAACAACTACTGAGCCCACGTGCCACAACTACTGAAGCCCGTACGCCTAGAGCCTGTGAGGCACAAGAGAAGCCACCGCAGTGAGAAGCCTGTGCACCGCAACGAAGAGTAGCCCCCACTCGCCGCAACTAGAGAAAGCCCGCGCGCAGCAACGAAGACCCAATGCAGCCAAAAATAAATTAAAAAAAAAAAAAAATTGCTGAGCTCATTTTATGTGAAACAACAGGGTGTATGGTTACTGCAAAGGGCAACACCCAGGGCACAGGGCGGAGAGTGTTCTGCACGGATAAGAGCATGAAAGTGCATAAAGATTAGCTGTTCTTTATTAAGGGGCTCAAGGCTTCGAGAAACATGAAAGTTTAAAGATACCTGGTTGCCATGGCTGCACAAAGTAGAGAACAGAGACAACCCTCATTCACCTACAATGTGAAGGAGGGTTTGAAGGACTACTTTTATCTCCAGAATTGCTTTAATTTTCCATTATCCATTGTGGGGATGGGGTGAGCAGAGCTTCTGCCCCCAAACAGCCTTGGCTAAAGTGTTGTGGTCCCAGAGGATCGGCCTGAGGCGGGTGGGGGTGGAGGGGAGAGGGCCTTCTTTCCTTCTCTCTTCTCTGGGCCCTTTCACCCCCTGCCCTCTGAGTCTTGCTAATATACACTCTGCCCCGAGAGAGGGTGGTTCTGGGAGAAGAGCCCAGTGGCTGGGTGGTTGGGCAGAGGTGACTGGGTGTGGACTCTGGTCTGGACGACACCGGGGTGCCTGGCCCTGGGAATGCAGCCAGGCTGAATTAGTCTTCTGGCTATTGCGGGTCTCAGTATACGTTCCTTTCTCCTGTCCAAGCTGGAAATTCCATTGCACTGAGCATCTGTGTGTGTGAGCACGTGTGTGGTATGAAGAGCACGTAAGGAGAGGCTGGAAGGACCCATGTTTGTGGCTTTCTCGGCCCTGGGATCTCGGCCCTGGGATCCCAGCGCTCAGCTCCAGTGGCCAGGTCTCTGGCCTTTCAGGAAACCTGGATGTAGAGCAGACAGAAGGGGACCTCAGTCCCCTCCAGGCCACCTTGGAAGGGCAGTGTCAACCTGACATTAAATGGGGAAAAATCGTAATAATAGCAAACCTGATTAAAGGCTTATGACCATAGCCAGGCATTTTCTATGCATTAATTACTTCATTTAATTTGCACTGCAATCCCCCAGGTAGATAGGATAAGATTGGAGCAAAGCAAGGAAAGGGAGCTTAGTAAGGCTGAGTAACTCGCTCAAAGTTAAACAGAGTGTGAAGACATTTGGCTCTAGTGCTTCAGCTAAGCAGCAACTCTAGGCCAAGTCATTTGGTCTCTCTGAGCCTTAGTTTCCTCATCTGTAAAGTGGAAATAATGGGAATACCCACCTGAAGAAGTTAATTAAAAGAAAAAATGAGCTAGTGCATGGAAGGTCATAGGATGAACTAAAGCACAATCCAAAAATAAGGTAAGAAGGTTAGAAAGCTGCTTGCTCAGCGCAGACCCAATTGCTTTCCTGGTAACAGGACACAATTTTCTTTGATGAGATTCTTCTAGTCAATAAACTAGGTTATCTCATTGTAAGAATATCTGGTCTCTTTTCATAGCATTCAGTAAAGCTCATGTCATCTTGACTGAGAGGAAAAATAATGAAGCCTGTAAACACTTGTATTTTTCTTGAATTAGCATTTGTGCTAAAAGAGGGCTCGCTGCTGAAGAAGTTGTGCATTCCTCAGAGGCAGGCCAAGTTTTACATTCTGTCACCAGCAGCTCTTAGCCAAGTCCTGAGCACCAATTAGTCTCCTGAGAAACACCTGCTTGACATACAAACACTTTCTCCAATTTCTGCCCATAAGACCTCATGTAGGTAGTATGTGTGTTTTTCCCTATTACAAAGTTCAAAGAAAGGGTCCTGTATTCTTAACATTCGAAGCTTCATTCATTCATTTACTCCACACTCAAAAAATAGTTTTTTTTTCATTCATTCTTTAAATTTCTAGACTGCAGTAACCAGGCGCTGTCTAGATTCTGGAAATACAGGACAGACTTGGTCCTGCCCTCATGAACTCATGTAGTTTAACGGGGGCAACAGAAAACCCAAGCAAACAAGTAGGTAACGTGATGAGTGCAAGGAAGGAAGCAAAGAGCTGATGCAGAGGTAGAAAGGGCAGGAAAGGCTTCTCAAAGGTAGAGACCCAAAGGCTAAGAAGGAGCCTGCCCTGTGGTGGGGCTGGAGACAGAACAGCAGGTGGGGGGCCAGCATGAACAGAGGGCTGGAGGCAGGCGGGGCAGGGCTGCTCAGAGCAGGCCTGCGGGCCAGGCGCACAGTGTAAGGAATGGGCCAGGGGCCACCGTGCTGGGCTTTGCGGATTATGGTAAGGAGTCCAAGTTTAAAGGCTGCAATAAGAAGCCATTGGAGCTTTGTTTTAAAAAAAAAAACTGGGTAACATTCACATAACATAGAATTCACCGTTGTAATGTGAATTCCTGTTCCTCCCTCCACCCGCCCACCCGCAGCCTCTGGCTGCCACTAATCTGCTTTCTGTCTCCATGGATTTGACTATTCTGGACATTTCATATAAATGGAATCATACATTAAATAACCTTTTGTGACTGGCTTCTTTCACTTAGCATAACGTTTTCTAGGTTCATCCACAGTGTAGCATTTATCAGTACATCAGTAAAAGCTTTTTAAAGGGCGGTGTGCAGCAATCTGACTTACGTTTTGGGATCACTTTCACTGCCCTGGAGAGAATGGATAGGAGAAAAGGCAGAGGTCAAGTGAGCAGATGAGTCAGGGCCTGCTGCAGTGGGGAGGGTGAGAGATGACGGAGATGCGGAAAGACGGCTGCAGTGGACACGGAGGCAGGGCGCGCTGACATCTTTTATAGGGAAGGTTGAGGGCACTTGCTGACGGATGGGAAGTGTGGTTCCAAGTCCCCAGGAAGTCCAGGCAGGAGGAAACAGATGTGGGGGGAAATGAAGAGTTCCATTTTGGCTACGTTAAACTTGAGATATCTAATCTGAGATGTTAATTAGGCGATGGAAATGCGAATCTGGGAATTAGTGGGAAAGTCAGAGCTGGAGGTAAAAATTTGAGGGTCGTCAGCCAGAAGACTGAGGTTAAATCCAAGGGAATATGTGTTAAATTATGTGCATTATAACAGAGTGATCTCCGCCCCCAAGGGTGACCAAGAATAAGAGGTCTGTAAATCTAATACTTCTCAGCTCCTAGCTAAAAGGGGAATATTCTGCATTTGAATTAGTGCTCAGCATTTACAAAGACAGAAGCTGGCGTCCTCTGGTCTGTATTCAGAGTCACCAGCCTCACTGAGCGGACCTGTTTGCATTTCTATCACCACTGCACTCAGTCAGCACCAACAACTGGTAACTCCCATTAAGGATGTTAAGTGAACGGATGCTTGCCTTTCAATGAGAACCCCAACCAAGTGCGATCAGGGTCTTAGCTCAGGTTAAAAATGAATGCTTTGAGCACTGAGGTCACTTAAATTGAAGAAATCAAACTTATTCTTAACCTTCTCTGGACAACCTGTACTCCTAGGTGGGTGATTCTCCCAACTGCTAACAAAAACTCTGGGAGAAGTCCTGGAACCAAACCAAGTACTGGGGCACTTTTGCTCAAATAGCAGTGACTGGGCCCCATCCCCGCCTTTGGGTGGTCGGCGGTGGGGAGGGATGGAAGACGTACACTTCCAACAATTGTCCTTCCTTTGTTGCCCACACCTGTTTATTTTCATGACTGTAAAACACAGATGCCCTATGACTGTTGGCACAGGTTTGAGGTGAACTGAGAAAAATTAGGACAACATAAGAGTACTTCTTATAAGTTAATTAGTAGAAAAACTTGGCAACCTTATGTCAGATCCCAAAATCTTTTGGACATTTTACTGATTCATGAAGCCCAAAGCTTGGGAAGCAATGCTGTAGATTTCTTGGATAGAACTCCAGAAGCACTGCTGCTTGGTGACACTCACGTGGCATGCAAAGGGGAACTTGTATTGCTATTTGCTTTTGCTTTGAGGTCTCCTCTGCCAGATAGTAAGCACATAAAGGCAGAAATTTTTCTCCCACTTTTTGTATTCCCCTTAGCAGGTGCTCAATAAATATTCATGGAGACAATAAAAGCAACACCTCTCCCCACTTTTCTGACTAAAAAAACCCCCCCAAAACAAAAAACCTTCTGCTTTTTATGTTTAATAATTCCCTAAAAGAGTCTTACGAGTTGCGGGTTTGCAATACAGCCCATTTGCTGATGACGCCTGTGGGGAAAGGAGATGGGCTGAGCATCTCCTTTGGATGGAAGTTCGCTTTCCCACTGGCAGGGGGGTCAAGTGAGGAATCTCCTCTCTTGGGTGAAGTTCCTTATCTTTTCCCCCCTGACTTTATGTTTGTGTCTAACCAATGCCTTGGTTCCTTACTTAGCTTCTGGTTTGTGGGAACTTTTCTTTCATCATGTAGTTATTTCCCACTCAAGCTGTCTTCTCCAATCACTCAGTAATTATTTAATGAACATGTCCTCTGTGTCATCTTCCTATTCATCTGCTAACGGCTCCTAACACAGGTTGATTCCTTGCCTCTTCCTGAACATAATCCAATTTGCCCTGGCACGGGGCGGTGCGGGGCGGGGGGGGGGGGTGCTCAACAAGAAAGGCCTAAGCCCTTTAACCAAACACCTAAGGTCCTAATTGATGTTTCCCTCAGGGTCTCAGTATATTTGCACAAAACTTAAAATATTAATATTTATTTTTTAAAAGATCTAAAAGTTCCCCGTGGCCTTCTCTGTCATACTATATAAAGGAAAACTACAGAATTAGAAGAAAAAAGAGCAGACATTTGAAGCAAAAGTGACTATAAAATCTATAATAGAGACCAGGTAAGAAAACTGACCCTTCAGACATTTCCAGAGACATTCCACCCTATAGCAAATGCAATCAGGCATTGCCAATAGAAGTATGTCAGAGAAATACATAGCATCAAGACTACAACAGGGGGATTCCCTGGTGGCGCAGTGGTTAAGAATCCGCCAGCAAATGCAGGGGACACGGGTTCGAGCCCGGGTCCGGGAAGATCCCACATGCCGCGGAGCAACTAAGCCCGTGTGCCACAACTACTGAGCCTGCGCTCTGAAGCCCTCGAGCCACAACTACTGAACCCCACGAGCCTAGAGTCCGCGCACCGCAACAAAGAGTAGCCCCCGCTCGCTGCAACCAGAGAAAGCCTGCGCACAGCAATGAAGACACAACGCAGCCAAAAATAAATAAATAAAATAAATTAAAAAAAAAAAAAAAGACTACAACAGGAAACAGTACAACCTATTAAAGGTGTAGGTCTAGACAAAATTTCCTTTGAAATCCTAGGGAATAAACATATAGTTTTCGAAACATGATCAATTTAAACACACACTTACCCATCATATAAGTAAACATATTAATTTATACTTACTTACGGTATCGTGAAATGGTTCAGTAGCTTATTTAAAATTGTACTCTGCAGTCCAAAGGAACCAGCATCTCATAAAATTTCAACGCCCAAATACCAATTTAGAGGAAATATGAATTTAGAAGAATGTGAGAAATGATACTATGAGGAAATAACCAGCATAACCCAGACAGGAAATTCTATAGGACAAATGACCTAATTTCACAAAAAAGAAAAAAACAAGAGATGGGAAGAAAACCTATAGACTGAAAGTCATGAGACTTATCGGTCACAAATATGTAAACTTCACTTTCTTGATTCAAATAACTTGTAAAAATAAATGAATAACTGAAATATTCAGGGATGAAAATATCTGATGTCTGGGAAGTAAGTGGAGGTATAGATGAAACAGGATTGGGAAAATATTGATAAATGTTGAATCTGCATGATCTATGCATGGGATTCATTATACTCTTCTGTCTACTTCTGTATGTTTGAAATTCTCCACAATACAAAGAAAAAAAAGAAAAAAAGAGGAGGAACCTATAAAGTAAAAGTTTAAAATATGTAATCAGGTAGAGTCTTTGTGAGCTTAAATTAAAAGTTTCTTGACTTTTGCAGTTGCCGTATGTTGTAGCCACCTTTCCTGGGCCTAATTTTCTATTTCTATTATATCCTCTTAATCGTACATTTCTCTTTGAGAGGCAACGTATAAATAAATTAAAAGCTTTACACCAAAGGTTACAGAAGTCTTAAGCTTCCTAATTTTCTTAAGGGAATCATGCACCAATCAAACTCATGAAAATGGTACAAATTTCATTTTGTGGAGTGTATGCTATTGCACATTACATGCTACTGTCCAACCTAGTAATGATACAGGATGGTGCATATGTTCTGTGCAAATCCAAGAGCCTTTCTTCAAGTATGTACCTGAAGTACTTGGTATCCAAGTTCATTTTAAAGTAAAATAAAACATCTAACTACACCTTACCTGATGTACAATGTAAAATATAAGACATTTAACAATAAGGCAATAAAATATCCAAATAAACCAGAAGAAATAAATGTTGTAAGCCCTGTGGTCTGAATATATGAAAATAATGAATAACATATTTGGCACTGACAACCCAAATCAAACAAATTCATCCAGAAATGAAAAGTAGCCAAGGATAATTAGGTTAACGTGAAATTACAGTTTTAGAGAAGAATTTCAATTTGTTAATTTATAAGGATTATAGGAAACTATAATTACCTCATCACCTCTCATACCAAGGTATTTATGTTTCTGGGAAAACAAATCAGTGTCAATTGCTCGGTGAGTACAGAATTAAAGAGAGGAAAAATTATTTAAAAATTTCTTTTTGGCAACAATGTGCACCTCTCACGGATTCCCATCTGTCCCTCCAGAGCAGCATAGTTTTTGGTTTCCCATTTAACACGTTGTCCATGTTCTCTAACTTTTGCTGCATAAACACCACTACATTTTTTTCTCTCTCTGATTCAAAGCATTCTTTCATCCTTAGACTAATGGAAGGTTGCCATTAGTCTAAATTGAGGTCTGTGTGTCAATTTCCTCAAGAGTAAATCTTACTTTATGGGACTGATAAGCAGGCTTAAGAGTATTAAATCAATTAATATTTCTAAAGCATTTAGAACAATGGTTGGCACAGAGTAAGTGCTATGTAATCCAGTATATAGTAGCTTATATATCATAAACATATTATGAGTTTAAATGGTAAGTATACAAATGTACATGTTTTACTAGTTAAAATACAATTAAAAAACTATTTTATATTCTAAGTCTAAAAATGAGCTAGAATATCACAGCAGCTGGGATCATGTACTATACATTAAACATCTAACACACAAAAAGCACAATTCTACCTAATTACTGGCTATGTTAATCTAGGTAATAGTATGTGACCTAAAACTAAAAGCGGAACCTTGAGAGACATCTATTTAAAACCCCTTTAATAACAGTACACTGCTTTCTTAGAGATGAAAAGGCTCTGGGGAGGTTATTTTAAATAATGCCAGTCCCTTCAAAAAAGTTGCCCAGAATTTTGAGTAGTTTTTTCCTTAAGAAATTTGTCTGTAGCAAACAAAAGCACTCCAAAAATTCCACTGATGTGGGTATGTTTTCAAAAGCATCCCCAAATTATAATGATGATGATTAAAGGAAGTGGAAGAGTATAATCTAAAATCACATTTCAGCTTTGCTAAAATAAAGCTGTGGGAACAGGGTAAGACACTTAACATTTATGAATAAATTATTGGTAAGCCTTCTCAGCTCTCGTTTTCTGAGTCTGAAACTTTTAAGAATCAAAACATGTTAACTATGTAAAAACATGGTTTTATGAAAATATTAAGTGAAAAAGGTAGATCACACATTGTATGCTCAGTGTGATTATAACTATTCAAATCTGTGAAATACCTCCATCCATTTATCTGCTCATCCATCTATAGATTAGAAAGCAGACTTAAGAGATGAGAATGGTGGCTACATGGCACACAGCATTCCATTTTAAAGTGAGATTTGGGGGCTTCCCTGGTGGCGCAGTGGTTAAGAACCCGCCTGCCAATGCAGGGGACACGGGTTCTAGCCCAGGTCCGGGAAGATCCCACATACCGCGGAGCAACTAAGCCCGTGCGCCCCAACTACTGAGCCTGTGCTCTAGAGCCTGTGAGCCACAAATGTTGACGCCTGCGCACCTAAAGCCCGTGCTCCGCAACAAGAGAAGCCACGACAATGAGAAGCTCGTGCACCGCAACAAAGAGTAGCTCCCACTCGCCACAACTAGAGAAAGCCGGCGCACAGCAACAAAGACCCAGTGCATCCAAAAATAAATAAATAAAATAAATAAATTTATAAGAAAATAAAAAATAAAGTGAGATTTATACCAAAACAATTTTTACATTTGCAACCATAACCGTCACCAAAGTAAAAACCGATTCATGCAAAAATTACCAATGGGTTCACTGTTAGGGAAGAATAATATTCCAGATAGGATATTCACACAGTCTCAAGGATAAATAATAAATACATAGGTTACTTATGAAGTACAAAGGAAAAAAGGTACCTTTAGAGTGAGGCAATCTGGTAAATCCTACCTTAACTAAGTGATCCAATTTAGCATCACCAGTGATAGGACAACTCACAGCAATGCCTCCTGATGCTGTGCCCTCTCTGTAGTATTCTCGTCAGAAACGTTTAATCTGAATCTAATCATGTGGAAACGAGACAAATGCAAACTGAGGGACATTCTGCAAAATAACTGGCCTAGATTCTTCAGAAATGCAATTTTCTAGGGAACTGTTCTACATTAAAGGAAATTAAAGAAACATGAAAACTAATGCAATGCATGACGCTTGAATGGATTTTAGGAAGGAGGAAGTCCAATTATAACAGACATCACTGGGACAATTGTGGAAATCTGAATAAGGACTGTAATCATTCTAAATAGCACTGTATTAACATTAATTTCCTGAATTTCATAATTGCGTTGTGGTTATGTAAAATTAATGCCCTTGTTTTACAGGATTAAACTTAAGTATTTATTGGATTAAACTGAATTATGAGATTAATCTGAATGTTTGTAAATAACTCACAAATGATTCAGGAAAAAAGAAAAAATACATAGTGTAAAACTAACATGGCAAGATGTTAGGAACAGATAAATTTAGGCTAAGGATACAAGGGTATTCATCGTTTTTTCTTGCAATTATTTTAGGACTAAAATTTTTTTAAAAGAGTTGGGGCAAAAAATCCATCTTTGTTTTAAAATTCTACATGATCCAGAATGGACTCCACTATAGTTAGTCACCAAATACTTACAAATAAGGCTAAAGAGGCAAAAAGCAAACATCTACTTTTAAGTAGCAATGATAACCTGTTAGTCCACATTTCCCTCAAAAACCATCAAATTCACAGTAAGAAACCATTTCCTAGATGGAGAACTTAAGAAGTTTAAAGAACAATTCTTGGGAATTCCCTGGTAGTCCAGTGGTTAGGACTCAGTGCTTTCACTGCCAGGGCCGGGGCTCGATCCCTTGTCAGAGAACTAAGATCCTACAAGCCATGAGGTGTGGCAAAGAAAAAAAAAGAATTCTTTTATTATTATATAGATGTAGTATATATAATCAGAAACAAATCTGAGTTATAATTAAGTTATAAAAAATAAATGTCTAGAGGCAGAAGATACACTGCCTATATGTGGTGAACATAGAGGATTTACTTGCCAGAAAAAGTAACTGTTGCAAACCCTCAGAATTATTGCTCTATAATTGGACAGATAAGATCTACTATTCAGTAATTTTATTCAATAACCATTACTGAACACTGATTATGTGCCAGTGGTCCTGTACTTAGTGTGCATAAGGGTAAGACAAAGTCCTTGCCTTGAAGAACTCAGCCTATAAGAGTCTCTCATCAATTATAATTTAATTTAAAAAAATCCTCTATATGTCCTTATAAAATCCTTATTTAATTTCTAAATTTAGTCTAATTTAGTCTGTAGGTAACCTAGAGATCATTTGCAACTAGTATTTAAAAGCAATTACACTTTTCTACTTAGTTTAAAAATCAATAATTTGCTTCCATAATATTTACAGGCCAAATTATTAAACTTTAAAATAAAGACTTTATTAGGAGCCTATACAGAAGTTCTTTCCAAATAGACAAAAGTTTGAGGGAACAGGGAATCTTCCTCTGGCCTCTCCTCAGTCAAAGGCCTCTGCTTGTTTGAACCCTGACCAGGCCAGTTTCACTGCAGAAGCTGTCTTCAAGTACAATTAAATCAGGAGTCATGAAGAGCATATTGTCAATCTATGAATTTCGTTTGCTTGTTTTCTCTGGCTGAAAGAATTCGTCAGTCAATCTGAGATTTGTCTCTTATTATGGGTTCTTATAAATTAAATCATAAATAACTCAGAATCTAAAAACTGTGACAATCCTGAATAATCTTAACCCCCGTAAAAGGATCTGTAAATCATAAAGGATGTGCTAAGGTTCAAAGTTTTTTTTGGTTTGGTTTGTTGTTAATTAATTAATTTATTTATTTTTGGCTGCGCTGGGTCTTCACTGCTGCACACGGGCTTTCTCTAGTTGCGGCAAGCGGGGGGCTACTCTTCGTTGTGGTGTGCGGGCTTCTCATTGCGGTGGCTTCTCTTGTTGCAGAGCACGGGCTCTAGGTGCAGGGGCTTCAGTAGCTGTGGCACGTGGCCTCAGTAGTTGTGACTCGCGGGCCCTAGAGCACAGGCTCAGTAGTTGTGGCACACGGGCTTAGCTGCTCCGTGGCATGTGGGATCTTCCTGGACCAGGGCTCGAACCTGTGTCCCCTGCTTTGGCAGGCGGATTCTAAACCACTGCACCACCAAGGAAGCCCCATGAAGTTCAAAGTTTTAAGAAAAGCTTAGGAACCCACAATTTTATGTCTGGGTGCCTGTAAGTAATTCTTAAATGGTTCACAGAAAAGATAAAAAGAGGATAAACATAGTGGAGACTTGTATTTTTCATTTCTGCTGAGAAGTACTGTATCACTTAGTTTAAATTGTCTGAGCAAAAGGTCCCACTTAAAGTGAGCATAACTATTAATATATGCTGCTATCTTTGGTGTTTCTTTTCTCTCAGATTAAAGAGAGATTAAGAATGACTAAGGAATTAACACAACATTGTAAATCAACTATACTTCAATAAAATAAATTAAAAAAAATGACAAGGGAGAACCTGTTTGTTAACTGCAATAGTTGTAACTAAAGTTTACAGAGTGCCTGACCTAAATGAAGCCTTTCTCTAACGCACGTTAAGTTGAGCCATCAGGATTCTGTATAACATGGGCTCTAGAACCACACTTGAACTTATACTATGTGCTAGAATTTACAGGAATTTAAAATATATATATATTGCAACCTTTCACGTTAAAAGAGGTTTCAAAATGATCTACTCAACAGAGACTTTCATAGCTCATAAATGTTTCAAGTCACTCTTGGGAAACTTAGTTCATCACCTGAAAAAGTGATTTCACTTTTAACAAAAATAAATTTGAGTTTATTTTTAAGAAACAAAAGCATCCATTTCTTCTACATAAAGCCTTTCGTTTGTCCTAAACCCGAGTTAAAACAGGAAATTCTATGGTCAATCAACCTATAATACTATTTTCAGAAGAGACTTTTTTTTTTACTATCTAGGAATATATTTCTATAACTGAATTTAGCATCCTAATCACAGAGGTAATCTGAGGGATGATGTTCAAGCCCTGGGTATGTAAGAAGGTAGTGCAAGGAGGTAAAGAACGGGAGACGATGGCAGGAGATAAGCACATTGGTGTACAAGGCCCCTTCCCACCCTGCCTGTGGAAATGCCCTCTTCTGTCCCCCATGAACACAGATGAGCTGGGACAGCTTCTGACTCTGATAAAACCATGTTTTTCCTAGAATCACTGTTTCTTCAATGGTGGTTTTTTATTAAAAGAAGAACTATTCAAATGGATGGTAAGAAATTCAACTTTTATCAATACACAAATAAGTTTACTTAAAAACACCTCCGTTACATATTTTTAAAAGTTTCAGAATCTCTCCCCACCAGTGTCCATAAGCTAGAATAGGTTCACGTGAAACCTGCAGTCCGGCCTAGGAGAATCAATAAGTGATGGTCTAGGTACTTGCTCAGACATTTCTCTTGTCACCGAAGAGACAGTCACAAACAAAACACATCTCTTGCCTGGTTGAGTAGGAAGAATCCACATAAAAGAGCTTCATAAAACGTCTATGAAGGAGAACTGGTAATATCAGAAGAGTTCCAGCACTTCAATTGAATATAATTCTCTATTAGTCTTTTCTCGATTTAATTTCTGTAGCTCACGAAAACTTACTTCAATCTTGTTGAGCTCAGAACAAATGCTTATCTAAAGAAAAAAGTTCCAAAATAACTTTTACCATAACTTGTACATTTGAATAAATCCTCCACAATTACTTAGGGCTATTCCAAGAAAAATTTTAATAAATTATAATTTTGGTGCTTCTTGGTTACAAACAGAATTCAGTATGTATCAATAATTACATACCTGGGATTTCACAAACTTGTAAAGACTTAACAGTAGCCTTTTTGCTTCTGGTAGCATTACCACAACAGTAAAATTAGCATCTAGAAGTAGACATATCCAATCCATAATCTGAAGATAAACAGGAAAAGGAGCTAAGATTTTAAATTTAATTTTAGGTTAATTCATTTTACAAAGTCCATAATAATATCAAACAGTTATAAGAAAAAATAAGTCTTCTTTACAGAAGTCTGAACGTTTTAGAGATGAAGGAGTTTCTAAGCAATCTAAAAAGCCTCTTTTCTGCTTTTATACTTGTCATTTTACAAGCATAATTGGATCTTTTCCATCAGATTAATCAGTAAAAAGAAAGTCACAGTGATATTTAATCCAAGGGAGAGCTAGCACTTTTTATTTTAAAATTCTTGATAACTACTAGCAGCTACAAAAAAAAGAACCCACTCATCTCCTATTCTGAAATATACACTATGACCCAAGAATAAGGTGTCCTGTATTATAGATAAGCTACCAAGAACTAAAATAAAGTTATTACTATACATTTATTAAAGTATCCTATGTAGTCTACACCTTCAAATGGTGTTGTTAACATGTAAATATCACTGTCATGAAAAAGCATTAAGGAAACCAATTATCCATTTGCAGGAAGAGGGGAAAGCTGATCCCTATGTAACTCTCTACACCAAAATAAACTTTATATGTATCAAAGAGTTAGACAAAGAAAAGGAAAAGAAAGGTACTAGGGAAAGGTACAGGGCGGCTATTTTTACACTCTTAGAGTGGGAAGGGCCTTAAGCATGGCATACCCAAAAAGAAGCCATAAAGGAAAAGCTTAACAATTCTGACAGCATGAAAATTAAAAACTCATCTATGGCAAAAATTACACTAAAGCAAGTAAAAAAGAGTGATAGGAAAAAAGTATTTGTAATACACTTCATAGAAACAGACTAATTTCTCTTAATATACAAAGAATAATTTATAAGGCAAAATGAAAAAGACAGGAAATGCAATAGAAAAATTGGACAAAGAACCTGATTAGGCAGTACACAAAAAGGAATATAAATTGGCAAGAAATGATGGTCCACCTTTCTTATTATCAAAGAAATGCAAATTAAAATAAAACACTTATTTGTTACCTACTTGACCAGCAGAGAGTAAGGTCTCAGATCTTGGTGGCCACAGTACCTCTTGTCACAACCCTTTGGAAAGGTAGCCTGGCATTTTCGAAACTAAAAATGCATGCACCCTTTATCCAGTAATTTCACTAATGGGAATTTACCCAACAGGTGTTCTCTCATAATATGCAAGAATATTTGTATAAAGATGCTCACTGAAAGTTTGTTTACAATAGCAAAAAACTGTAAGTAATTTAAATGCCAATCAATAGGGGACTAACAAATTAAGATTTTCTATAAAATCAAATAGTATGCAGTGGTTAAAAAGAATGTGGCAGATGTATATAGCCTGATTCAGAAAATGTGTAAAATGTAGCTAGCAATGAGTGAAAAAAAACAAGCTGCAGAATAGCATGCACATGATCTAATTTGCATTAGAAAGACAAGAGAAAGATAAGTTAAGGTACAGAAAGCAAATTTCTAGACATAAATGCAACTCTTAGTATTGGTTATCTCTAAGAGGGACTTGGGATTATTAGGTTACTAGGAGGACACTTATTATCCCTCTCTCCCAACGAAGCTGAGGAAATTCTTGAAAAGGGTCACAATAAAGAATCAGGAATTTAAGATGAATTTAAGTTCCTTAGTATAGCATTATGGCTCTAAAAAAGCCATCTACCAAATTGAGTGACCCACTCCAGTGGTTTGTGTACTTGGTGAGGGAGGAGGGTCGTAGGAACCACGAGACAGGGAGAAATCAGTTCCTGGATTCCAGATTCTGATACTATATACATAAAACCTTTTTTTTTTTTAACATATTTTTCCCAGCATCAGATCAAAATAAAAAGATTACCTCACCTGGTTCAGGGTTGGAGGGTGTATTCCAGGAAGAGTCATAGTAGCATTTTCACTACACTTCAGATAAAGGAAATACAAATACTGGAGAAATAGCTAGGTGGGGCGGAGAAAAGAACAATCACTTTGATAGAAAAATTTTCTCTATGTAAAGCTAACAAAGAGACTGGAGAGAATTTTAAGAGGCTGCTGAATTTAACTGTACATCAAACAAATATGCTAGACATCAGGGGACACAAAAATGAATGAAATGCACTCCCTGCCATCAAAGAAGAGTTCATTTGGTTTGGGAGGGGTGGGTGAGGAGCTTATTTTGTTTGTAAATAATAAGTAGAGAAGACAGAATCCTTCTCCGGGCAATTCTTTTCAGTTCCTACTCGTTTCTAACTTAGATGGATGAACCCGGCCTTCGGGTTTGGCACCAGGAACACGTCAAGCTCTGCCTCCCCCAGGTCACTCTAGTCTCCCAAGCACGATTTTTCACCCTGAGGGCTGGGAAACCTCTTACTCAGATGAAAGAACTTTATAACCTTTCGAATGCCCTAGAAGCTGGGTAGAGTTAAGGAGCAACACTTAACCCAGAAATAAAACCCTGTAGGGTTCGTAAGAACACTCACAGTGATGTGTTGTGCTGGGATGTCCTTCAAATGAGGCAGAAGAAACGTCTCGCTATATGCTGAATGAAGAACTGCGTTTCTACTCGGGAATAAAGGAAAATCTCATTTCAACCAATAAAGGCTTTTCTACTGAAATAATGAGTAATTCCCTTCCCCAGTAACATTTTTCTAAATTTATACAAAAGTTCTACTTTTCTAGAAGAGTGCTATCACTGAACATTGTCCTCGTCACTAGAGATCATCTGGAATACTTTGCTATTATAGATAATTGGTGTTTATTCAGTATACTGAATTTTAGAAGGGATAGAGCTTCTATCTTAGTACAGCTTCTTAAATAAGAAGGTTTAAGTAAGTTGTTTGAACACAGCATTGAATGTAATCCATTTTCAAGCAGAAACTGAAAAAAATTGAAAGAAAGAAAAGGAAAAAACCACCTTAAATTATCTAATTACCCCTTAGTTTTTGCTTGGCATTTGACTGCATCCCTGGGAAAGAGACAATACAAGGGAAGCTGTTCCAAAGGATACAGTAGCGCTGCTCTTTTCCCTGTAACAGGGCAGGAAGCGCTCTCCTCCGCTGCAGCCTGAGGCTCCTCAGTCAGCTCCTGAGCACAGTTCTCACAGTTATCTTCTTCAGGACTGAAACCATTTTGAAGAATTTCAGTTTGTTCTTCTATTTCCCCATCTTGTATAATAGCAGTATAGTCAGAAACTGACTCCATATTGATATCTGTTTCTTGAAGACTGTCATCACCAATGCTATCATGTTAATTGAAAGCAGGAAATAATTCTTATCAGTAGTTGAACTTACTGGAAAATTTTTCATTTTCTAAGCCTTCAAAGTTTTAGAAATAAAATAAAACAATAGATTAAAAACGCAGTGAAAGAAAAGGAGCATCAGCTCCTAACTTACCTCAAGAAAATTTTTAAGCAAGCGCAGGTGACTGACTCAGGGATGTCAGGGAACTGCTGTAGGCAGAGCTGTAGGATCTGCACATCTGTCTTTTCTAAGGCAAACTCCATTAAGCCAGGGCACAAGCTAAGACCAAAAACATGAATCATTTTTATATATTAAGAAACTCTCAATTGCAAATAATTCATAAGGCTTTTTCAGAGTATGAAAATCAAAACTGCAAAAAACAAGGTCAAAAGAGTTATGCGTATAAAGTTTGGTGTACAGAAACATTTACCTGTAAGAAAGCACACGCGTTTGGATAAGCTGCATCAGACAGTTCCGAGGATAAAATGATGGTTCTGCTTTACATCTTCCCAGAAGTCCTATTACTACGTCCCCAATAATAGTATGAAAGTCAGGGGTCCGCTTAACAGCCAAAAATTTACGTAATTCTACTTCAATATGTTTTTCTGAATCTTTCTGAAAGGGCAGAAGTAAAGAGTTCAGTGTGGTACATTAATAAACGTTGCTCTGCACTTAAAAGTTCCTAGCTTAACATCATCTTAAATCACTAATAGCATTCATGCATTCCTGTGAAACTGGAGTTGATACTACAATTTACTGCACAAAGACAAAATACAAAGAAAAAAAAACTCAAGGATTTAGAAATCAAAATTTCTAAGAAGCTAAATTGCAAACATTCAATGCAAAGGTGAATGAGATATGAGGCCACCACCATCACACTGATCTCACAAAATGCTTAGCGAGAGTCAAATAAGCCAAAGCATCACTCTGACAACCTCAATATACTATACAAATGTTAGCCATAGCTCTAAAAATGATCACAAGAGGAAGACAATAAAAAGTACATAGGATTTCTTTTAACCATGAGTTGACTTTTCGTATTTCTAATATTTTAAAATTTACCTGTACGGCTGCTAAGAGTTGTGTGGATGGTGGAACCTCCGGCTGTACACTCGCTTCAATTTTCCTTCTCCTTAACTGGAATTCAGTAAATTGATTAGGATCTCAAAACAACACAAAAGATGCAATAGACATTTAGAAGAATATAAAATATCCCAAAGAGACTGGCACACTTTTGCTCTAATCACAAACTTTTTTTTTTTTTAATTTATTTATTTTTGGCTGCATTGGGTCTTTGTTGCTGCGCGCGGGCTTTCTCTAGTTGTGGCGAGTGGGGGCTACTCTTCATTGCGGTGCACGGGCTTCTCATTGTGGTGGCTTCTCTTGTTGCGGAGCACGAGCTCTAGACGTGTGGGCTTCAGTAGTTGTGGCATGCGGGCTCAGTAGCTGTGGCTCGCGGGCTCTAGAGCACAGGCTCAGTAGTTGTGGCGCAGGGGTTTAGTTGCTCCAGGGCATGTGGGAACCAGACCAGGACTCGAACCCGTGTCCCCTGCATTGGCAGGCGGGGATTCTTAACCACTGCGCCACCAGGAAAGTCCATTCACAAGCTTTTTTAGGGTTTGGTTTTCTTATAGTGAAAAGTGGGTCTATTTCAACTTCTAACTTAAATATCTTTAAGGTTTTCAGGTTTTCATTTTTTAATAAATAAAATCTCTATACTCAGGAAGGTATTATTACTAATTGCAAACTGGTCCATTTTTACACCTGGGTCTTACACACATGCCCATAAAAACTACTAGATGACATGTGTCACTTTCGGATAAGGGCTGTCAGGTTACTAGGTTCAAGCTTCAAATCACCCCAACATTAAGAGCAAGTTTTAAGAGTTGTACAAATATGAATTATTAAAATAATTCAGCCTTTTCTGTTTTTTAACATCCGTAGTAACATTTCTATTTCAACTACCAAACTTACGATTCTCTTTGACTGCTCTGAGTTCTGAGATCCAAGTCCATATCCCTGTGATGTTTCCCAGTTTACAAAATGAGTCATGGCATGAATGTCTAAGAAAACACAAAACACACAATTTCTGGAATTTTCTGACCTATTGGTATTTACCCAGCCAATCAATCAAACAAAGAACAATAAAACAACCACCACTCATGCACAATTCAAGAGCGGCTTTAAAGTCCATTTCATTCTACCAATAACCTCAGATCAGTAAATCATAATATCTTAAAAGGCTATGTGCCCAACAGATGAGGCCACTGGTAAACCAAGGAGGGAAAAAGCATTACTGATTTTGTCTGCAGGACTTTCCCGTTGCCCCTAAAGTCAGAACACTGGTGTTCAAAACGCAGCGTAGCTCTTTAACCTGCAGCAGTGTCTGCAGTGTGGACTGTTCCCAAGGTAGCTTCCTGGACCAATAAAATCTGAACGAACACTGGCAAATTTCAACATTAAGAACAGGTTATGCAAACCGATAGCTGTGAAAATCTACATATCAAACTAGAAGTTTATAAAATGGTTTTTAGTAATAAAACATTTAAGTTCCTACCTGGATCTTGACTATGCTTGAGTTTTCCAAGAGCACCTGCTAATGATGACACCTCACACTTGTATGGGATTACAGTTAGAAATTTTCCATGTAGCATAAACAAATTTTCCCCATGATACCAGAGCTACAAAAAAGTTATCAAAAATGTAAGCAACCCTTTTTCTCTTCTAAGATCTGATTCAACAAAGCCATATAACTTATAACAATAACTTGTGGTGGAAGTAATCTTAATATAACAGAAAGAATAAGGTGAAGTTAAGCAACTTTCCAGAATAGTCCCATATGTTCAATTTATTAATTGAGGTAGGTTTACAAAGCTCTTATTTTTGCCCATGTCTGAATAAAGTGTAATTTAAAGATAATTTCTTTTGACTCATAAAAATTTGATCAACACATATATTTAAAATAAATGAATTGTTTAAAATATTGTAAGTATTACACATCTATTAACGTGATACTCACAAAGGCTATTGTAACACAGGCAAACTGTTTTGATGTACGAAATGAAAAAAGCAGAATTTAACACTGTTTCTATCTCATGATCTCAATTATAAAATTGTAAAACTGAGACAGGTATATGAACAAAAAGCTCAAAGGAACATGGAAATCAAAAGTGAAGTTTGTTAGAGCAGTGGAATTGTGAACGGCTAATTTTGTGAAAATTACTTGTTTAAATATAAATTAGAATTCTATGCTAAGAAACATAGTCTCCTTATCGTCTAATTACAATGATCAAAAACATCCTATATCTTGATGTATTTATATCTTATATTCACTAAACAACCAGTACTTACTGAGTACCTTTGTTAAGCACTGAAGATACGATGGAGAACAAAAAAGACAAGGTCCCTTGCCTCAGAAAGTTTATAGTCTGGTCACCTTAAATTTTAATTCTTTAAGTATTCTTATGTAATTCCATGATAACATTTAACATATAACCTAAAAGACTAATTTATTAGGCAAAGTAACAGCCCTTGGATATAGTTCAAAATACAAAAGTAAAAAGATCAAACCAAAGTGAGATTAAAAAGTTTTATTAACTAGCTAACTGTTCTCTCCTGATCTAAAATTAGCTTATAATTTAGTCTTTTGAAAGTGACAAACATAAGGAAACTATAAAAACAATAACCAAATTAAATATAATCTTGCAGGTAGAAAATATTTCTTAATTTATTTTAATCAAAACTGACAAAATATTTAGATCCGAAGAGGCCTCTTCCCTGACAGTCTATTTGTCAGACACAAAAACAAGTACATTTGAAAAACACCCCAAAGTGCAAAAACTTACTTGACCGCTGGTCCCTTGTGGTAACTCTTTTGAAGCCTGTAGTGTTTGAAATTTTGTATTCCATATGGAGAGGCATTCTGTAAAATAAGACATACAAATTCAGAAGTTGGGACTTCCCTGGAGGTCCACTGGTTAAGACCTCCACGCTTCTACTGCAGAGGGTGCGGGTCTGATCCCTGGTCGGGGAACTAAAGATCCCACATGCCTCGTGGTGCGGCCAAAAAATTAAAAAAAAAAAAAAGTCCAAGTTCAGAAGCCAGCCAAATATAAATATATGGTGCTGGGGGTGCGGAGAAGGGAGGGAGGGAGGAGGGAAGTCATAGTTAAACACATAGGTCTTGCTTTATTAAGAATAAAAATGAGTAATGAAGACAGAAATTCACAGAAGAAGTGGACACATGTGCAGGCAGGAGGCATATGGGAATCTGTGTACCTTCCCCTTGATTTTGCTGTGAACCTTAAACTTCTCTAAAAAAATAAGGCATTTTAAAAAAAAAATTAATGAATTTTCTATTGAAGTACAGTTGTTGCACAATATTACATAAATTACAGTTGTACAATATAGTGATTCACAATTTATAGTTATTATAAAATACTGGCTTACTCCCCATGTTGTACACATATTCTTGTAGCTTATTTTATACATAATAGTTTGTACCTCTTACTCCCTCCCCTACCCCTATCTTGCCCCTCCTCCCTTCCCTCTCCCCACTGGTAACTACTAGTTTGTCCTCTGTATCTTTGAGTCTGCTTCTTCTGTTTTATTCACTAGTTTGTTGTACTTTTTAGATTCCACACATAAGTGATGTCATACAGTATTTGTCTTTCTCTGTCTGACTTATTTCATTCACTTAGCATGTCCTCCAAGTTCATCCATGTTGCCGTAATGGCAAAATTTCATTCTTTTTAATGGCTGAGTAGTAGTCCATTATATATATATGTATACACACACACACACACACAAATATATATACACACATACATATATACACACCCACACCACTTCTTTACCCACTCATCTGTTGATGGACACTTAGGATGCTTTCCTATCTTGGCAATTGTAAATAATGCTGCTATGAACACTGGGGTCCAGGTATCTTTCTGAATTAGTTTTTGTTTTTTCAGATATATACCCAGGAGTGAAACTGCTGGGTCATATGGTAGTCCTACTTTTAGTTTTTTGAGAAACCTCCACACTGCTTTCCACAGTGGCTGCACCAATTTACATTCCCACCAACAGAGTACGAGGCTTCCCTTTCCTCCACATCCTCGCCGACACCTATTATTTGTGTTCTTTTTGTTGACAGCCACTCTGACAGGTGTGAGGTGGTATCTCATTGTGGTTTTGGTTTGCATTCCCCTGATGATTAGCGATGTTGAACATCTCTTCATGTGTGTGTTGGCCATCTGCATTTCCTCTTTGGAAAAATGTCTATTCAGTTCTTCTGCCCATTTTTCAATTGGGTTGTTTGTTTTTTTGACTTTTGAGTTGTATGAGCTGTTTATATATGTTGGATATTAATCCCTTATCAGTCATATCATTTGCAAATATTTTCTCCCATTCAGTAGGTTGTCTGTTCGATTTGTCGATGTTTCTTTTGCTGTGCAAAAGCTTTTAAAATTTAATTAGGCCCCATTTGTTTATTTTTGTTTTTATTTCCTTTGTGTTAGCAGACAGATGCAAAAAACTATTGCTGTGATTTATGTCAGAATGTTCTGCCTATATTTTCCTCTTAAAAAAATAAAGTCAATACAGATGCTGCTATGGAAGGCTCTCTGTATCTCAGGTGAGTGGATAAATTAAGGTGTACAACAGAGGATACGGTATGCTACCATTTGTGTAAAAAGAGGAAGAAAAATAACTAGTAGTATTTGCATATATTAAAAAAAACTCTGGAAAGAGACATGGGAAACTTTACTGAGGTTAGTGAATTTTTGGGGGGTTAAAGCAGGAACTAGAGAGGGAGCATGGGGGTTGAGAGAGGAGAAGCACAGCTTGGTAAAGTGGTTAAAAGCCAGGACTTAAGAGTGGTAAGATATATGGCGTAAGAGTCAACCTGCTTGGGTTGAACCCTAGTTCCACTACTTAGTTACCTAACATCTCAGTTTCTCATTTGTAAAATAAGGGTGATAATAACTGGACTTCCTCTCATAGGGTTGTTGGAGGATTAAATGACACAAATAATGAAATAATACAAGTAAAACACCTGGCACAGGACAGTATGCTGTAAGTGGTAGCTCCTATCTTAAAAAGAAACAAAACAAAATACACAAGGATGGCCATATCAAGTTTGTAGTCAATAGGGAGCCTGGCCTGAATAAAGCAGAGAGTTCTTGCTTTGAAACTGGGAGAAGAGACTGAAAAACGTGGACAGGGTCTAGACTGTGGCGAGAGTTGAATGCTAAACCATAGATTTGGAGTTTTATCGTGTAGGCTGGGAGACCCCAATCTTGCACTGGCCAGGTACAACTGTGTCCTTCATGACAGACTACAATTGTGTGTGTGGAGGGGTGTTTGGGGGTGAGGAGGTGAGGTGATGATGAAAATCCTGCTCTGAAGTCACAGAGACAAAAGGCACATTAGTAGTCCCCAAATTTCAAGCTGTCCAAGACTAATGAATTTCTATTCTGCTAAAATGTCACCAAGGTATGAATTCAATACTCTACTGCAAGTCTTAACAATGTTTCCAATGCCTACAGGCTGGCACAGATAGCTGCAGTTTTTATTTAAGACACTGGTGACAAGCAAGGTTAGTGAGTGATATAGGAAATGTTTTAGAGAAACTGATCAAGGCAAGATGAAATCAAAGACCTATTCAAGAATTAGGAAGCTACAGTGAAAAAGAGAATGAATTAGGGTGGTAATAAATAAATGAAAAAGAAAGAGGAGACTTAAAAGTACACTTTGATGGAAAAAATCCAAAGGACTTCTTAACTGATTGGATTTTAGTTACCCTTAGAAGCTGATAGTGGTGGTCCCAGGACTGCTACGTGATCTTGGTCCAGGATGGTGAGTGCAACACCACTTCGAGCACTGCCAGACACCACGGACTTGAGCAACAGTGATTGAACTACCCTCTGATTTTTTTCTGGGTCACTTGGATGTATTGGTATCAAGGTTTCATATACACATCCATCAGAGCCTGTTGGAAACAAGTATTTATTGTTCATTATTGGATAAATGATAGTTCTATATCTGTTACAGTTAAATGTACTAAGTTGTTTATAAGATTTTACCAATTTGATAGAGAATCCAACCAGAAAAATAAACAAATGTAATAATCACATGACTCTATGCTTTCCCATAAAGAATATACTACAGGGGCTTCCCTGGTGGCACAGTGGTTGAGAATCTGCCTGCCAATGCAGGGGACACGGGTTCGAGCCCTGGTCCGGGAAGATCCCACATGCTGCGGAGCAACTAGGCCCGTGAGCCACAACTACTGAGCCTGCACGTCTGGAGCCTGTGCTCCACAACCAGAGAGGCCGCGATAGTGAGAGGCCCGCGCACCGCGATGAAGAGTGGCCCCCACTTGCCGCAACTAGAGAAAGCCCTCGCACAGAAACGAAGACCCAACGCAGCCAAAAATAAATTAATTAATTAATTAAAAAAAAAAAAAAAAGAATATACTACAAACCTAAAGTTGAGGGAGGAGAAATATTAATAAAAATCTCAGTAAGAAATGTCATGATAGCCATGAAATAAGAATTGTAAATATCTGTAATAACTTAAAATATGAGGGGACTGCCAGGAGTACAGACAATTCAGTCAGTAAAAGGCTGTATCTCTTATTAGAAATTAATTAGCATTCTGGTCTAAATATTACATTTCTTGTTACTCCAGCACCCTAAAACCCTATTAAATCGCTGCGTTTTGTAAGTCAATTGTATTTTTGGCAATTTCATGTGGTTCTAGCTATGTTACATGAAGATTTTATGACCCTTTGGTTCACATTCCCTTACTTCAATGTTCAAAAGCTAAAACACAACTCACAAACTTCTGTGTAACAATAAATATGTCCTCTAGGTTAAACTTTAAGAAAACCAGTCCCTCTTAAGCAAAGGTATTAAGCGGATTCCAAGGACACTCTAGACATGATAAACGAAGGGAGCCTTTTTCTTAACAGCCACTGCAAACGTTTGCACATTGAAAAACTTCACAAAGATTTTAAACTGTGATAACATGAAAATGTTTCCTAAATACTGCTCTGTTTCGTCCTCCCTTAACCTTCCCAAAACAACTTCAAAAGAAGCCATAACAGGCTGGGGGGAGAAGACCGCAAAGGCATTTTTCCCCCTAGATGCATAAGACTGGGATTAAACCTTAGAGCATTAGGTAGAGGTAAACTCCAAAGCATTAAAAAAAAAAATCTGGGCCTTCCCTGGTGGCGCAGTGGTTACGAATCCGCCTGCCAACGCAGGGGACACGGGTTCGAACCCTGGTCCAGGAAGATCCCACATGCCGCAGAGCAACTAAGCCCGTGTGCCACAACTACTGAGCCTGCGCTCTAGAGCCCGTGAGCCACAACTACTGAGCCCACGTGCCACAACTACTGAAGCCCGTGCACCCTAGAGCCCATGCTCCACAATAAGAGAAGCCACCGCAATGAGAAGCCTGCGCACCGCAACGAAGAGTAGCCCCCGCTCACCGCAACTAGAGAAAGCCCGTGCGCAGCAATGAAAACCCAACACAGCCAAAAATAAAACAAAATAAAAAATAAAATAAAATAAATTAAATAAAATAAAAAAAAAAAACACCTTCTAAAAAAAAAAAAAAATCTGTAAAATGGTGGCTAGTAGAGTCCAAGACTGCTCTGTTAGTGTCCTTTTACCCACCTGTCTCTGTCACTGTTCAAAGAATGGCACACTATAGGTTGGAAAAGAGGAATGGGGAGTTCATGCAGTACCAACCTTAGGTATTTCACGGTTCACTAATTATAATATCAAAAAACCTGGACTTATCATAATAAAGAGTGATTTTTCCTTTTTTATTGGTATTATATTATTTATTGCTTATGATAAAATTTTAAGACATAAAATTTACCTGCAGAGAATTACTGACCTAATGCATGACTAGACATGGCAAAATGCAAAAAGTGAAGGCATAAATGCTTGTAAGGAAGCATGGAAAGGGAAATACTACAACAGAAAACTGTAAAAACTGAAGACTCGAACTTAAAACACTATCCTGTAATACCCCTTTATTTATAAACTTTGAAAGTTTAAAAAAAATACTTACTTAATGACATCAGAGAGATGAATTTCCGATACACAGATGCACTAAAACTCTGTGTAGCTGATTTTTCTTCTTGTCTAAGTAAAAGTGTGTATTTGCTTAGGATACGTGAGTTAAACTTTTGTACATAAGCAAAGTAATTTCCATGCTGGGAAAAAAAAAAAGGTTATTTTACTTTAAAAGTATTCCCATTTCCACCAACTATATTTAAATGTTGAGACCA
The DNA here is from genome assembly GCF_965194805.1 of Balaenoptera borealis. NCBI lineage: Eukaryota > Metazoa > Chordata > Mammalia > Artiodactyla > Balaenopteridae > Balaenoptera > Balaenoptera borealis. Next base: position 13,820,250 of record NC_138879.1, on the reverse strand, counting down.
GTTGTTGGCCCACTGTAATTACTTTAATGAGTGCTTAAAAACCTCTTGTCCAATTAAATTTAAAAAGTTATAAAAAATATTTCTTTAATTCAGGCATAGAAATAATTATTACTAATAGATTTTTCAGTATTTTAAAAATATATAAAAATTTTCTGAAAGAAATACCAAAGTCCAATTTTAGTTTTAAAAATCATACAGATGACGCTGAAATGCCACAAAATGAGCCAGGAATTAAAGGTATCACTTACTTTTTCAGTAATAAAAATCAGCACAGGATGCCTAAATACCATAAAAAACTTTGTCCACCTAAAAAAGAAAAAGAAAAATTATAAAATGCAAAATCACCAGTTGAGAGAAACACATCATCAATCTAAATTTAAGAGATTATCTTTTATAGCTACTTTATTTATTTATTTATTTATTTATTTTTTTTTTTTGGCTGTGTTGGGTCTTCGGTTCGTGCGAGGGCTTTCTCTAGTTGCGGCAAGCGGGGGCCACTCTTCATCGCGGTGCGCGGGCCTTTCACTATCGCGGCCCCTCCCGTTGCGGGGCACAGGCTCCAGACGCGCAGGCTCAGTAGTTGTGGCTCACGGGCCCAGCTGCTCCGTGGCATGTGGGATCTTACCAGACCAGGGCTCGAACCCGTGTCCCCTGCATTAGCAGGCAGATTCTCAACCACTGCGCCACCAGGGAAGCCCTATCTTTTATTAAATATTTTTTAGAGCCAGAGAGGTAGCAGAGAACACTTAATTCAGTGTTTCAAAATATCTACCACGGGGACCTAGAAGGCATTCCTCTGTCAAATGCATCTCTGGATTAAATGCAAGTTGCTGAGCTTCCCAGAACTTTAAAGACAATAACGTGAACTATAAAGTACCAAGGGTGTGTCAGACAAGATGCGGTGTTCCCCAAACTTAATTGACCCACCCCTCTTTTTTTCAGAGTCATTTTGGGGCCTCGTGTTCTCAGGAAAACATTAGCATCTCACCTGCCTTCTTCAAGTGACAGCGGGAACTGAGGCATAGGGAGGGTAAGGGGCCTGTAACCAAGGCTGCACAGCCATTTTCTGGCAAAGTGGGGATTAGAACCCAGATTCTCTACCTATATCCTTTTGCATAAAGATTTCCTCCAAACACAGTTGCTCACACTTCAGAGGCATTCACTGAGTCTAAGATATAACTGGTCACCGTCCACATTGTTCAGTTGACTACGTACAAGTCTTTGCTTGGACCTTTAAAGATTTAGTTTGCATCAGGTGGGCCTGGAGGGGCAGCAAGTTAACCAAACAGGAAATGGGATGAAAGAATAGGGATTGGATAGATGTAAAACTGTGACATTTCCTTCTATCATTTGTGCGAGTCATTTCCCAAGTTTTATTCCAGAATCTGGGAAAGCAGAGGTCTCAAAGCACTATCCTGATTCCACTAACAACAAGCTGCACATTTCTTCAGGCGAAAGGGTTCTGACCTTGGCAGTCAGGGCTATATGACAGAACATTCTGGTCTTGTGGGATTACTCACTTAATTTTCAAATAACTTACTATTCAGTTCTGTTATTAGGACAGGACTCATTTGGCCCCAGTTTCCTCAATCACTTATCACGCCAGAGGCTTTTGAGGGATGTTATTTTGGCTACTGTCTTACAGACGGTTTTCAATCAGCTTACTTTTATCATGTTTATAATCAAAATACTTTTGAACAAGGCAAAGAATATTATAAAAAACACAGAGTGCATTTTCTTTTTGGTTAAAAATTACAAGCATTAGGGACTTCCCTGGTGGCGCAGTGGTTGAGAATCCGCCTGCCAGTGCAGGGAACACAGGTTCGATCCCTGGTCTGGGAAGATCCCACATGCCACGGAGCAACTAAGCTCCTGCGCCACAACTATTGAGCCTGTGCTCTAGAGCCCGTGAGCCACAACTACTGAGCCCACATGCTGCAACTACTGAAGCCCACGCGCCTAGAGCCCGTGCTCTGCAGCAAGAGAAGCCACTGCAATGAGAAGCCCGCGCACTGCAATGAAGAGTAGCCCCCGCTCGCCGCAATTAGAGAAAGCCCGTGCGCAGCAACACAGACCCAACACAGCCAAAATAAATAAATAAATTAAAAAAAAAAATTACAAGTATTAGAACTTACTTAATCACTTCTTCATCAGAGATAACAGTTTCAATCTTCTGCTGGGGCTCTGCAAGCAAGGCCTCTAAACCACGAACGGCACCTTCCTTGAACAGCACCAAGGGTTCTGTCCCCTGTATCGAATGTACCCTATATACCTCAGCGGACAACTAGAAGAACATAAAAACATTTAAATTTTTATTCTAAAGGAACTGCCACCTAATAGAATCAGGACATTTACAGAAGGCTTATCTTTAAGGGACTGATTTGCTTTCATTTTTATTCAATTTTGTTTTATAATTATGTATGGTTCCAAAGTTAAATCTAAACATAAAATACAAAGTTAAATCTAACACAAAATACATTCAGAAGTCTAACTTTTGATCCTATTCTCTATCCTCTCCCCTGCTCACCCCCATAAGTAATCACTTTTATTCATTTTTGGTTTATCTTTCCACTGTAAATACTGGAGGTTAGGCTATAACCTGGGTCTCTCAAAACTGGAGGTGAGGAGAGGTACAAACAAAGGCACTAATGCAGAGTTATAAGCAGTTCTGGTATTAGAAAAAGAAAGATGCCATATATAAATACATGGGCCACACACACATATTTATATATGGGTGTGTGTGTGTATGTGTGTATGTGTGTATATATAGCCTGCAAGCCCACGAAAAGAAGTTAACACCATATGTAGGATTAAAAAAACAAAAAAAAACCCCATTGTGTAAAATTCAGGATCGTGTTACTTCAGGGTGAACAAAATGACTGGAGCCAGTGGGCAGCACAGGTAGCTGGCTAGAGGTTTCAAGGGTCCGGGTGACAACGGCGGTTGTATGTGAATCAGCTCTGTTGTGAACCACTTCTAAAATATGCCAATTGTATTTAGAGTTAGACATTTAGAACCATAAAGAACTTTCAAGATTAACCTAGTTAGAGATCTTCATTTTATAAGAAAAAGTTAATTAACATACTTTAGGTCATTAGGAGAAAAGGCACAGTTAGTTAGTCATGGTTCTTTTTCACTGCAGTATGTGCCACTTTTAAAATGTATAATTCCTGAAACTTGCAGGGTCTGTTCTACCTATTTTAAGAAAGGGAACAATGAAGTTCATTTGCTCTTGCAAGGGACACACCACAAACATTTAAACTCATGGAAATAACTATAAATGTATCATTCATGAATTATTTAAGTCCTCAACCTCATATGAAAATAACATCATGTAACATTTTCTAACATATTAACTCATAAATTGAGACATTTTACCAAGATATACTGTACGATAGCTAGAATGAAAAACTGGTTATAACCTTTATGTCATGTTCACAGACACTTTAAGATAAATAACTGCTACATTACAAATTATTCCGTCTCACCAATAAACTAAATAAATATGTTGGAAAATCCAAAGACTTACTGTCGCTTTAAATACTTTATCCAGGTTTACATCTTCATTATTCCATATTCTCAAGACCTGAAATAAAAACATACAACTTAAAAAAGCATTCCAATTTCGATTTACATACAACATGAATAGTTAATAAATCAAAATTTGATTTGTTTTGTATATATTATATAAAAGTTTTAGAACTCACCTTATTATCATGTACAACAATATACTCTCCAGTCTGAAAGTTGCACACAGCTGGACACGTTATAATTTGACCTTGTTTCACTGACCAGCTCCCCAAGGGTTTCTGATCAGAAACCTAATGAAATGAACATACAATATTCAAAAAGTCAGTCTCAGACATTAAAGCAATTAAATTTACATTCGAAAGAAATCATTAAAACGATAGTATTTAACAAATCTCCTAAATTAAAAAAATAGCTAGTCACAAAAAGACAAATACTATGTGGATTCCACTTAAGACAGAAAGTAGAATGGTGGTTGCCTGGGGTTGAGGAAATTGGGAGTTATTATTTAATGAGTACAGAGTTTCAGTTTTGCCAGATGAAAAGAGTTCTGGAGATGGATGGTGGTGATGACTGCACAACAATGTGAATATATGTACTTAATACCCTGAACTGTACACTTATATAGTCATTAAGATAGTAAATTTTGTTATGTGTACTTTACTACAATTAAAAAAAAAAACTTTAAAAGAATAGTTAAAATGAAAATATAAGTTCCTAAAATGAAAAAAAGTAAATTAATATCGGCACTTTGATAATGAACAATATTAGTATATTTAAAAAATTGATGCAGTTGTGCCCTTGAACAGGGGCATGAGAAATAGAGTAAGGATAGCTGGAATCATGCCAATTCTAATCAGCCACTCTACTCCTATGCAGGAACTGCAAAAAGTCCACTTGACAGCCAGCTAAAAACCAATGGTGTCTTCAGAAGCATCAAAACAAGCAAACAGGATAGTACTGTTGGCAACCTGTTCCCCAAACTTCAAAGGAGACAGCTAGCTTTTTTTTTTTAATTGAAGTATAGTTGCTGCACAATATTATATGTTACAGGTGTACCATCTAGTGATTCAGTTTTAAAGGTTATATACTGCACTTATAGTTATTATAAAATGTTGGCTATATTCCCCCTGTTGTACAATATATCCTTGTAGCTTATTTTATACATAACTGTTTATACCTCTTACTCCCCTATCCCTATTTTGTCCCTCCCCCCTTCCCTGGCACCACTGGTAACCACTAGCTTGTTCTCTATATCTGTGAGTCTGCTTCTTTTTTGTTATAATCACTACTTTGTTGTAGTTTTTAGATTCCATACATAAGTGCTATCACAGTATTTGTCTTTCTCTGACTCACTTCACTTAGCATAATGCCCTCCAAGTCCATCCATGTTGCTGCAAACGGCAAAATTTCATTATTTTTTTAAAGGCTGAGTAGTATTCCATTGCACATATATACACCACATCTTTATCCATTCATCTATTGATGGACGCTTAGGTTGCTTTCATATCTTGGAATGGAAGATAATAAATAATAATAAATAATGCTGCTATGAACACTGGGTGCATGTATCTTTTCGAATCAGTGTTTTTGTTTTTTGGGTTTTTTTGGGATATATACCCAGGAGTGAAACTGCTGGGTCATATGGTTGTTCTATTTTTAGTTTTTTGAGAAATCACCATACTGTCTTCCATAGTGACTGCACCACTTTACATTCCCACCAACAGGGTACAAGGCTTCTCTTTTCTCCACGTCCTCACAAACATTTATTTTTTTGTGTTCTTTTTGATGACAGCCATTCTGACAGGTGTGAGGTGATATCTCATTGTGGTTTTGGTTTTCATTTCCCTGATGATTACCGATGTTGAGATACCCAACTTCTTAAAGACACAGAAAACTGTTCAGCAGCTCACATAAAAAGAATTACTTTCTACGGAACCACTAAAAGCAAAGTTTAGAAAATGTGCTGAAGCAGTCCTTAGGCTAAATGGGGGCGGGGTGTGTAGACTTCAAGGGACGCAAATCCAGGATTCACAGGGTGAACCACAGCTGGCAACAGGTCACTCGGAATCAAGATGCCTACTAAGCTGCCAAGAAAGCAAAAAGCCAAAACAAAACACCGACAAAACTTTCCCCCCTAATGAGTGGGTAAGAAGTGTACGGACACAAGGCTAAAGCACTGTTCTGGCAGTGACATCTTCTCCCACCCAACCAATCTCCGTTCAACCCTTCTGCGGGCAGCTGGGCTGACAGAGACCCCAGAAGGGGATCTTAGCAAGGATATCTCCGGGAGATAATGAAGCGAAAAGCACAGGTTTCCTTTCCTTTCCGAATGTAGCCCACGTGCACTTAGACGCTCTGCCGCCTGCAACTCGGAAATATGCCTCTCCGGGAGAACAACCGAGTCAGATTCTAGACCTCATTCAGCGTCCCGAAAAGGCCACAGCGGCTCTCCGCTAAGCCCGCTGCAAGATCTCTTTCCAAAGTTGTGAGAAACCTGAGGTTCCGGCTCCGAACTCAGAAAGGGGCGAGACAGCAGCGGGGGCGCTCCGATCCTATCGCTCTCACCTTATAGAGGATGACGGTCCTGCCGCTGTCCGTCACTAGAAACTGGTCTGTTTTGTCGCTCTGCTCCACTCCAAGGGGTCCGTCAGGCCCGGAACCCAGCGGTACCGCAGTCAACGTGAACCCTTCCTCCAAGGCTGCCATTTTGGTCCAACTTGCGGAAGGCCGCGCGTCCGTCCCGGCAGGCTTCGCGCTTTCTCTCGTGAGAACTAGATTAGTTCTCGCCGACTGGATTAGTCGCTCGCTAACTGAGATACCTGCTCGCGGAGCCTGCGACCTCTGGCGGGTGGAGATCGCTAGCGGCGCTGCGGACGCCGCGGGGTAGGCGGGGCCTGGAGTTTGCGTCTAGACTCCGCCTCCCAGGCCACGCCACCGAGTCCCGGTGTACTGCTCTAGACGGGAAAGAATGGGCGGGCGGGGGAGATCTTACCTGTTAGGTACTGCATCCGCTGCCCCTTATTCAGCTACGGACTTGAGAGGCTGAAGGATGAGCGTGGCAAGTGGCCGAATATAAACAAACTAGATTTTTTTAGTTGAAGCGAACTCTCTAGGAATTACTAACACGGCTTCATAGAACAGTGTCCCAAAGGAAAAATATTTCTCTCTTCAGATTAACTCTTCATAACGTGCTGTACCTAACTGAAATGCCTAATACCCCCTGCTTCTCAGAACCCGCCACAAAGGTCTGGTCTCTGCGGCCTTTTGGGCCTCCCAGCTTGTCTGTCCCCCTTGGCTCTCTGAGCACCCGCGGGGAAGTCTCTCCAGCTTACAGGAAATTCAAACTTGTCTGATGAAGCAGGTGACGTTCAAGATCCCTCTGGGCAATTTTTGGCAAGACCATTTCTGGGAGAGATTTTTAAGATAAACATGACTGATTCAATCAATAATATAAAAACTCAAAAAAGATAAATTGTGCATGTTCTTAGGGCGAAAGCACGTAAATAGGCAATTAACAGATATGTACTATGTGCTACATCACAAAGCAAAATGCCTCCACATCAGTTTAGATTACGCATCCACACGGATCACCTTGTGTGTGTTTGCTCGTGGCCACAGCATTATAACACAGGAGATAGGAGATTATGCAGCTATTATGAAAGAATCAAATACCTACAGTAAATTCTTTTTTTTTGGCCTCACCATGCAGCATGTGGGATCTTAATTCCCCGACCAGGGATGGAACCTGTGCCCCCTGCAGTGGGGGCGTGGAGTCCTAAACACTGGACCGCCAGGGAATTCCCTACTGTAAATTCTTAATAAGGCTAATAGGTCTTTTTTTTTCAAAGTGCCTAAGGAGGTTGACTTTGAATTTGTGGCCCCTTTGTTATTTGGAAAAGAAGTACAGTGAGATTCAGCCTAGACATCCTGGCCTCTGTGAAACCTTTCTTTTTCTCTCAGCACAGTCTCTCTACTGAACCGTGTTTTGCACCTACTGCCCATATTTGAGATGCCGGGCTAGACACCTCCTCCTCCAGGAAGTCTTCCCTGACTGAGACTGGATTAAATGTCTGATTCAGGGCACCAGTGTTATTGGTACATCCAGTACCGGAATGGCCCAGTTACTCATGTATTTCCCCCATTATGTTTATTTCTTTGAAGGGACTCTGGATTTATCACTAGTATCTGGCATAGTGCCTGTCCCATTAATATTTGGGGGACTAATGAATAAAGAGTGAAAGTTTACTCATAATTCTGTACGTGTGCTTTCCCTCTTCTTCAGCTTGAAGACTTTAAAACAGGGGTTCTCAAACTTTGTGATTTCAGGATTCCTTTACACTCTTAAAAATTATTGATGATTGCAAAAAGCTTCTGTTTTTATGAGGTACATCTATTGATATTAACTGTATTAGAAATTAAAAGTGGGGAGTTGAGAAATATGTATTTATTCATTTGAAAATAATAAATGTAAACACGTTAACATAAATAATAAGACTTCCCTGGTGGCGCAGTGGTTAAGAATCTGACTGCCAATGTAGGGGACACAGGTTCAAGCCCTGGTCCAGGAAGATCCCACATGCCGTGGAGCAACTAAGCCCATGTGCCATAATTACTGAGCCTGAGCTCTAGAGCCCGTGCTCCGCAACAAGAGAAACCACTGCAATGACAAGCCCACACACCGCAACAAAGACCGAACACAGTCAAAAAAATAAATAAATAACTTTATATAAACATAAATAACATTTTTATAAAAAATAATTTGAGAAACAATTTAGGGAGAAGAGTGGCATTGTTTTACTTTTTTTTTGTTTTGTTTTACATTTTTGCAAATCTCTTTAATGTCTGGCTTAATAAAAGGTAACCAGATTCTCATATCTGCTTCTGCACTCAGTCCATTGTGGTATCACATGTCATACCATACCAAAAGAGCTCCGTAGTACTCCCCAAAAGGAAAATAACATCTGAAGAGTTTGTCTTCATGGACCCTCTGAAAGGGCCTCAGGACTCCCAAGGGTTGTACCCAGACTTGCGCTTGAAGAGCAAGTATAGGGATCAAGTTTACCTGCCTGGGAAGGGCGAGATCAAAGTTCCTGGTTCCAGAAAAGAGAGATGGAGCAACCTTTCCTGAGTTCTGGAGTCTGGACTAGGTGTAAAGACCCTGAGGGAGTCAAAATAGGAAGAAAACGTGGGAGGGCTTTCACCTTGGAAGTGAAAACTAAGCCCCACCTTCCTGGTACCCAAGAGACCTTAGGGCAAGGAAAAGAACAGCTGCTCTAGGAAGGCTACTGAACTTCTTACAAATGCTAAGAATTGGAACAACTCTGACTCTTATTTTTAGCCCTAGAAAAGATTATGCGACTGGAGATAGATCTTTAAATTTTCTTTGTTTCTTTCTCTTTTTGGATCAGTGTTATGAACTAAATTGTGTCCATCCTCCCACCCCACCCCCCAACTCAATTTATCTGTTTCCTTTTTATCACAGTTTTAAACTATTTTATCTATTTATTTGCTCATTACCTAGGCTCCCCCACTGTATCATAAGCTTCTTGAGGGTAGCCGGTCCCTCTCTGTCCTATTTGCCTATGCATCCTCATTTCCGAGCACTTCATAGGCACTCAGTAAAAAATGTGCCATTTGATTGAACGAATCACTTTACATCTTTGTATTCATGGCACCAGCAGTTGTATCTGATCTATATAAAGACTTTAATACATGCTTGTTGAATAAATCACACTTATATGGCAAGCCATTGTAATAAACGGGAAGCGCACTTGACCCATTAGGATAAAGTAAGACTTAACAGATTGAGAAACCCAGAACTGCACTGGCATGTTTGTCCGTAAATTTGAGTCTAAGAAGATCGCGGTCCTTTTTGGAAGGACACCAGCTGTAATGAGGGCACTAGGAGTCTTCTGCAACCTAGCCTAAGATAAGAACGGGTCAAAGTGTTCCACTTCCAAGATGAATCAATCAAGGTCAATGAGCGAGAGCAAGGCCTGGCTATCCATCACTGGTTAGAGACGTTTAAGGGCTGGTCTTCAAAGGCAGCTGTGACCCTGTACATTTTAATGTGAGCTGTGGATGTTCATTCTATTTGGATTGTTTGGCATGTTTATGCTGCTTGGCTGCCAAGCTATGAAGGCTGGGGGAAGATACTGCCTCTCACATTCAATTCCTAGAATAGAATCAGGTGATAAATATACAATGAATAAGTCTAATTATATAGTAGGGATGCGTGCCCATATTCAAAAGGGAGAATGTTACTCATTATAGATTTTTCATGGAAGGTTGACAGTTGATGATTTGTGCATTGCTTGAATGGGATATAGTAAATGCTTTGCCAAAGGAACATTTCTGGAAGCACCATTCTGAGAACAGGATGGATGGTAGATATATATATTCTACCAAGTCTCCACATTATATGGAAGTTTTAATGGTGCTTAAATAAAGGTTTAAGTTACTCTGAGATATGTTTTCCAGTTTTAGACTCTCAAAATGCCTTTGAGGCCACAGAAATGAACTGGACAATATTACTGGCACTCAGGCAGACACCTCTGAAGATGTTTCCCACAGCAAATATCAGAGATAAAGGAAGAATCTAAGCTCTCTTTTCATAATCTGTATACATTTCAGTCTAATGCTAGTGCCCTCCCAGTGAATGCCAAAACCCAATGGCTGTGTCTGGAATTTGAGGTCAAGCAAGCATTTGTGGTTTAATTGTAATAGGATAGGGAAATGGGAGAAAAGACCTGGGTTGAGGGGTTTTAGATGGGTGGGCAGAGTCAAATGCTCACAGAACCCAACAATCTTCAGGAAGAGTTTGGGCTGGGCAACTTGTCATCACCAGGGGTCCAAGTTGAAGTCAGGGGAGCCCTGAACAGTGAGCAGAGCTCTGGAAAAGGGAGTGCTGGCAGGTGAATGAATAAACACCCTGAGAAATGTCTGGCCACCGGAAGTAGTTTCCAGTCACCGGACTGAGGTTCAGGGTGAAGCAAGAGCAGGGCAGGGCTTCAGATCTGGTTGGAAACCCCTGAAACTTCTCCCTTGTCTCCCAGATCCAAACTGTACCAATGCACTCGTTCATTTCCCAAATACTGATGAGTGCCTAGGAGCTGTGAATTCCGTAGCGAAGGAGACAGGGGAAGTTCCTCTTCTCAGAGAGCTCGCAATCCAGTGGTGGGAGACAATCTGCTCAAGAAAAGTCTCCCTAAAGATGAGACCTTTCCACTGAGATCTGATGGACAAGAAGGGGTCAGGTGAGGGGGAGACTAGATAATGATGAGATTGAGGCAGGCAGGGACCTTAATTTTGTAGGGCTCTCTGTAAGCTAAATGAGGAGTTGGCATATTCTAAATGCAATAAGAAGTCATTGAAGGGTTTTAAGCTAAGGTCTGACTTCTGTTTCGAGAAGATCATCCTTGCTCCCAAGTGGAGAATGGTTCAGAGGTGAATAAAAGTAGAAATAGATATACCAGTTTTGAGGCTCTGGCATTCTTCTAGATGCAACAGGTGGTGGTTTGTGGTAGGTGATAATAGTGGAGATAGAAAAAAAATACACCAATTCAGGATGGGATTTAGTGGGTAGGGTCAACAGGATGGTGGATGGATTGAATGCGGCAGTGAGAGGAAGAAAGGAATTAAGGGCATGTTTGCCTTGAGGGCCCAGGTGGGTTGGGGTGTTCTTTACTGACATGGGGAAGGAGATGATTTCGCAGGGAGTGGTTTGAGGAAGTAGACCCAGGGTTCTATTTTGACTGTGTTCAGTTTGAGATGACAAATAAGTGGGTAGCTCATCGGATCCTGGCACTCCTGGCAGAGGCTCAGGTTGGAGATGTAGATTTGGGCCTCATCGGCACATGGAAGGTGTCTAAAGCAATGGGACCCGTGTAGATTCCAAGTGCTGTTGATTTTATCTTCTAAAATTCACTCCAGTGGTTCACCTCTCTCCTTCTCCACCGCCACCCCTCCAGTCCAAGCCCCTCTTACGTGGCCAGTGTAATTGCCTCCTTGTCTCCCTGCTTCTCCACTTGCCCCCTTTCAATCTGTAGCCAGTATGATCTATTTAGAATTCTAATCAGATTATGCCACCTCTGCTTAAAATCCTTTAATACCTTAGTCTCAAGATGAACAAGATCAAATCCTTCCCTGACCCACAAGTAGGGCTGCCAAACAAAACACAGGATGCCCGGTTGAATCTGAATTTCAGATAACACATAATTTTTTAGTATAAATATATCTTATGCAATTATTCATTGCATATCTGAAATTAAATTCAACCTGGCATCCTGTTTTTTTTTGGCCATGCCATGCGGTACTCAGGATCTTAGTTCCCCGAACAGGGATCGTACACGCGCCCCCTGCAGTGGAAATGCAGAGTCTTAACCACTGGACCACCAAGGAAGTCTCCATCCTGTATTTTTATTTGGTAAATCTGGCAACCCTATCCACAAGGGCTTTGCAAGATCTGACCCCTATTACTCTTTCCTGCCTCATCTCTCATCAAATATCCCTTGTTTCCTGACTCAAGCTATATTGTTTTGGAATAGGCTATGCCCTCTCCCACCTCAGGGCCTTTGTACATGCTATTTCCTTTGATGGGAATGCTTTTAGCTTCTCCTAAATCAACTAACTGCCGCATACTTTTCACATCTCAGTCTCCACTGAATAGCCCTCTTTTCCTTGTGGTCCATGCTCTCCTAATATGATGTAACTTTCCTTCACTGACCCTGTATCAAGTAGCAGTTACACATTTATTTGTGTGATTATGTAAGTATTATATATCTTTTCCATTAAACAATAAGGTGAGAGACCAGATTTATTTTTGCTCACTTCTATGTCCCCTGTGCTCTCCTAGTGTCTGCTACATAACAGGCACCATGAAAGGAAAAAAGGAAGGAAGGAAGGAAAGGAAAAAGAAAAAAAGGATGAAAGACTCTACTAGATTATAGAATAAATTATATCAGGACCAGAATGAGGAATGAGGACCAAAGCAGAGATTGGCCCTGTGACGCAGTTCACAAGGAGGGCCAGGAGGGGATGCAGGCTGAAGATAAAGCACCCAGGTCAGCCTAGGAGGAGGGTAACTTAATAGTTTGTCTCAATGTTTTGGGGATGGGGCTAAAGAAGAGGTTTGAGGCTGCTTAAACTCTTTCTACCCCTAAACTCTATTTGGTCTGGCACATGGGGCAGCCTGGGGGTGGGTACTGATGGGCTTCTTTGTGGAATTGCTGCTAAGGGAAAGGTCAAGTGGGTCTGGGCTAGGCCCCTGTTCAGCTGTCTGGGAATTGTTTCCCACCACTCCCATGTCCCATGAGTAAGTATGAGGGTGTGTATGGATTAAAGACAAGCAATGCAACTAAGCCCCTCCTTCTCAACCAGCCCTCCAAAATAATTTCATTCTATTCTTAAGCTAAACTTTTAGTTGACTACCTTTTTTTGTATAAATACAGATTTATAAATTGCTTATGTTTTGTCTTAGTTAATGAAGTCAGTAGGAAAGGAGCAAGAGGGTTGGTGCTTTTGACACAAACATTTCCACTTTTCTGCTAAACATTTTTTTGGGGGGCTGTCTTCATGGCAAATGTTAGCTATACGTAGTTTTTTTCTCATCTAAATTTTAATGTTTGGAAACAGAGTGGCCACTTATGCTTAGAATTTTGCAGTTTATGTAGTGTTCTCATATCAAGAAATTATTTTTTATGGAACTAAATTAGATTTAATTCCAGTAAAATTAAATTCATTATCTCAAAATACAGATGACTTATTCCCTGAATTACATTTAATTAGTATCTATAAGTGTTATTAAAAATATACACACACACGAGGAATCCCCAAACTCTAGAAGAGCTACGTTCCCAAAGCTAGTTTGAGAGTCAGTTGTTTTGAACTCAGTCCAAATTTCCTCATGCTCTTTAGGGAAACCAGGCAAACCTCAGTGCAGCTGAAGGACCATCAGTATCACCTTTATGTTAGCGTTCAAAACCCCAGAGAACACGGCTCAATAGGAAAATGTTTCCCAGAGTTTGGGATGTCAGAAAGACATCTTTTTTTTTTTTTTTTTTTTTTGGCACGTGGGCTCAGTAGTTGTGGCTTGCAGGCTCTAGAGCGCAGGCTCAGTAGTTGTGGCGCATGGGCTTATTTGCTCCGCGGCATGTGGGATCTTCCCGGACCCGGGCTCAAACCCGTGTCCCCTGCATTGGCAGGCAGACTCCCAACCACTGGGCCACCAGGGAAGTCCCAGAAAGACATCTTTATCTGCTAGAATCTAGACAAGGGTGGTGGCTTCCACTGTCTCAGTGGGGGTAGGCGATGGGGAGGTGGATTTGAGGGAAGGTCTTGGAGACCCAGTGGCAGGCATTACGGAGGCTGGGACTAGGGTTAGAGAGCCATTATGTGTACAGCCATTATGAATAACCCAGATGTTTGAGCTGGAGACCACCTTTTAGAGGAAAGTAAAATAGCAAATGCCTCCAAATAGGAGAGAAGAGAATACCACGTGACATCTTAGGGGGTCCTCTTTACAGGTTCCAACGCTCCCTCTGGGAAGAAAGACTCTCAGATTGTCCCCTCGTAAGATTTTGAGGTATTCTACTTTTTAATCCACCTTCCCTTGGTTTTCACTTGAAGAATCAAGGAAGATGTAGTGAGGAGGGGAAGGAAAGGAACGCACCCAAAACAATGAAAATAATTGATTCATATTTGGATCCAGATTTGAAGAGGCTAATGTTTAAGCTATGGATGCTTCTTTGGGTACATTTGGTTTAATTTTATTTAAAAGGAATCAATGAAGAGTTTCAGTGGAGGTGCTGGTATTACTTAGCAAAACAAATTAACAAAGTTTTGGCCTTTCTCTTAAACTTTTCTGTGTATTAATCAGATCTGACTCAAAAGCTATTCATCAGGTTGGGGAGGGTATCTTATTATGCTAAAAAGCTTTTTCATCTAGATGTAAATTAGACCTAGCATATCAGAAAAAAGGGAACTTTTTGACATTTTTATATTCTGACAATAACATCATATTGCTCAAAAGAATCTGAATATAACACACTATTGACCCACCAGATAATCTGAATTAGTCAGTTTGTTGTTGTTGTTGTTTTAAAAATCGAAGCACCCTCATTTAATTCTCTTTACTGGAGTAAAACATAATTATTTTACAACTTGCATGCATGGAAATGAAGCAGGTTTTGCATGTCTGGATTCATCTGTACCATTCTTTTCGAGCAGAAACGTCTTTCACCTTATTCTTGAAACATCATTCTTTTTACCTGAGGTGTTGTTAATGTTTGTTTACGTCCTATGAAAGGAATACAAATTTGCATTTCTTACATTTGTTTCCTTCGGAAAACTTGTTTCTAGAAATGACATTTCACCCTACTTCCCAACTGCTTTTAGCTACCTCGTGTGGTTGAAAGGAAGGGACTCACTCAAAATAGACTCAAAGTGAAAGGAGCTTCACACAATGATGGCGCTCTAGGGAACAGCCATCTTTTCTTCCTCATGAGCTACCTGCTCTTTCTTTTTTTTAAGTTCTTAAATTTTATTTATTTATTTATTTTTGGCTGCTTTGGGTCTTCCTTGCAGTGCGTGGGCTTCTCATTGCGGTGGCTTTTGTTGCGGAGCATGGGCTCTATGTGCGCGGGCTTCAGTAGCTGCAGCACACGGGCTCAGTAGTTGAGGTGCACGGGCTCTAGGCACGCAGGCTTCAGTAGTTGCTGCGCGCGGGCTTAGTTGCTCCGCGGCATGTGGGATCTTCCTGGACTAGGGCTCGAACCCATGTCTCCTGCATTGGCAGGTGGATTCTTAACCACTGCGCCACCAGGGAAGTCCCTCCCTGCTCTTTTTTTTTTTTTTTTTTTTTAATAAATTTATTTATTTTATTTATTATTTTTGGCTGTGTTGGGTCTTCGTTGCTGCGCGAGGGCTTCCTCTAGTTGCGGTGAGTGGGGGCTATTCTTCATTGCAGTGCGCGGGCTTCTCATTGCAGTGGCTTCTCGTTGCGAAGCATGGGCTCTAGGTGTGCGGGCTTCAGTAGTTGTGGCTTACGGCCTTCAGTAGTTGTGACTCGCGGGCTACAGAGCGCAGGCTCAGTAGTTGTGGCACACAGGCTTAGTTGCTCTGCGGCATGTGGGATCTTCCCAGACCAGGGCTCGAACCAGTATCCCCTGAATTGGCAGGTGGATTCTTAACCACTGCACCACCAGGGAAGCCCCCTACCTGCTCTTTATCATGGAGCTTTTGTTTGAATTTGCCTATACCCTCTCTTTTTCTCATGATTCTTCAGCAGAAGCTTCTGCTAGCAAGTGGCAATCTTATTTTTACATACCTGCCATTAAGATATAAAATATGCCACTTACTGTTACACTTGAAGAAATGAACGCTCAGAAAGATGAAGTGATTTGCCAACATCACACAGCTTTAGAAAACTTCGGTTAAAAAATGCAATACAGGACTTCCCTGGTGGCGCAGTGGTTAAGAATCTGCCTGCCAATGCAGGGGACACGGGTTCGAGCCCTGGTCTGGGAAGATCCCACATGCCGCGGAGCAACTGGGCCCGTGAGCCACAACTACTGAGCCTGCGCCTGTGCTCCGCAACGGGAGAGGCCGCGACAGTGAGAGGCGCGCGCACCGCGGTGAAGAGTGGCCCCTGCTCGCCGCAACTGGAGAAAGCCCTCACACAGAAACGAAGACCCAACACAGCCAAAAATAAATAAATAAATTAATTTTTAAAAAATGCAATACACAGGAAAGTATGTTTACCGGCTTATCAGATATTTTTCCCCACAAAACAATCCTTTAAAATGTCTGATACATGCTATAAAATGAACGAAACTTGAAAACATTATGCAAAGTGACATAAGCTAGATACACAAGGACAAATATTGTATGATTCCATTTATAGAAAATATCCAGAATAGGCGAATTTATAGAGACAGAAAGTAGAATAGAGGCTATTGGGGGCTAGAGGGAGGGAAGGATAGGGAGTTATTGTTTATTGCGTACAGAGTTTCTGTTTGGGATGATGAAAAATTTCTGGAAATGAGTAGTGGTGATGGTTGCACAGCATTGTGAATATACTTAATGCCACTGAATTGTACACTTACAAATAGTTAAAATGGTAAATTTTATGCTTTGTATATTTTACCGCAATTTAAAAAGAGCCAAAAAAAAAAAAAATGTTTGAGAGCTGTAATGAGTATGTTTTAGTAGAAAGAAAAACTGATACGGCCTCAATGATATATTTTCTTTGCTTTTATTTTTATTTATTTAATAAATTTATTTATTTTATTTATTTTTGGCTGTGCTGGGTCTTCGTCACTGCGCGCAGGCTTTCTTTAGTTGAGGCGAGCGGGGGCTACTCTTCGTTGCGGTGCGCGTGTTTCTCATTGTGGTGGCTTCTCTTGTTGCGGAGCACAGGCTCTAGGCGCATGGGCTTCAGTAGTTGTGGCACATGGGCTTAGTTGCTCCACGGCTTGTGGGATCTTCCCAGACCAGGGCTCGAACTCGTGTCCCCTGCATTGGCAGGCAGATTCTCAACCACTGCGCCACCAGGGAAGCCCTTTGTTTGTTTTTAAAATTAAAGGTTTTGTGGGGCAAGGTGAGGGGCGTAGGGTGAGGGGGCTTGGCTATAAAGGGACAGTATTCGAGAGTTCTGCAATGATAGAATAGTTCCATGTATCGAATGTGGCAGTAGCTACATGAAGCTAAACAGGTGATAAAATTGCGTAGAACCAAACACATACACACTTGCACACACACAAATGGGTGCATGTAAAACTGGTGAAATCTGAATAAGCTTTATGGATTGTACCCATGTCAGTTTCTTGGTTGTGATATTGTATGGTAGTTATACAAGCTGTTATAATTGGGGGAGGCTGGGTTAAGGGTGTATAGGACATCCATGTACATTTCTTTGTAACTTCCTTTGCATCTATAATTATTTCAAAATAGAAAGTTGACATCAGCACACAAACTGGGACTTCCCTGGTGGTCCAGTGGTAAAGAATCCGCCTTCCAATGCAGGGGACGCAGGTTTGATCCCTGGTCGGGGAAATAAGCTCCCACACACTGCGGGGCAAGTAAGCCCGCTCTCCACAACTACTGAGCCCATGTGCCTCAACTACAGAGCCCACGAGCTCTGGACCCTGCATGCCACAATTAGAGAGAGAAAATCCGCACGCCACAACTGGAGAGAAGTCCGCGCCACAATGAAAGATCTCACATGCCTCAATGAAGATCCCGCATGCTGCAACTAAGACCCAACATAGCCAAAAAAATAAATAAAATAAATATTAAACACAGACACCTTTTTGACCCAGCCCCTAGAGAAATGGAAATAAAAACATAAATAAACAAATAGGACCTAATGAAACTTAAAAGCTTTTGCACAGCAAAGGAAACCATAAACAAGACCAAAAGACAACCCTCAGAATGGGAGAAAATATTTGCAAATGAAGCAACTGACAAAGGATTAATCTCCAAGATTTACAAGCAGCTCATGCAGCTCAATAACAGAAAAACAAACAACCCAATCCAAAAATGAGCAGAAGACCTAAACAGACATTTCTCCAAAGAAGATATACAGATGGTCAACAGACACATGAAAGAATGCTCAACATCATTAATCATTAGAGAAATGCAAATCAAAACTACAATGAGGTATCATCTCACACCAGTCAGAATGGCCATCATCAAAAAATCTAGAAACAATAAATGCTGGAGAGGGTGTGGAGAAAAGGGAACACTCTTGCACTGTTGGTGGGAATGTAAATTGATACAGCCACTATGGAGAACAGTATGGAGGTTCCTTAAAAAACTAAAAATAGAACTACCATACGACCCAGCAATCCCACTACTGGGCATATACCCTGAGAAAACCATAATTCAAAAAGAATCATGTACCAAAATGTTCATTGCAGCTCTATTTACAATAGCCAGGACATGGAAGCAACCTAAGTGTCCATCATCGGATGAATGGATAAAGAAGATGTGGCACATATATACAATGGAATATTACTCAGCCATAAAAAGAAATGAAATGGAGGTATTTGTAATGAGGTGGATGGAGTTAGAGTCTGTCATACAGAGTGAAGTAAGTCAGAAAGAGAAAAACAAATACAGTATGCTAACACATATATATGGAATCTAAGGAAAAAAAAAAAAAAAAACGTCATGAAGAACCTAGTGGCAAGACGGGAATAAAGACACAGACCTACTAGAGAATGGACTTGAGGATACGGGGAGGGGGAGGGGTGAGATGTGACAGGGTGAGAGAGTGTCATGGACATATATACACTACCAAATGTAAAATAGATAGCTAGTGGGAAGCAGCCGCATAGCACAGGGAGATCAGCTCGGTGATTTGTGACCACCTAGAGGGGTGGGATAGGGAGGGTGGGAGGGAGGGAGATGCAAGAGGGAAGAGATATGGGAACATATGTATATGTATAACTGATTCACTTTGTTATAAAGCAGAAACTAACACACCATTGTAAAGCAATTATACTTCAATAAAGATGTTTAAAACAAAAAAAAACAGCAATATGAAAACCAAAAATAAATAAATAAATAAATAAATAAAATAAATATTAAACACAGACACACACACACAACACTGACAACAAAAAAGTAAAGACTGCAGTCAGATTCTGAACTAACCTGCGGGTAAATCTGATACCTTGTCCTTATTATGAGTGAGAAATGGCCATTCTCCCTGAGAAAAACTCTGTTCCCCAGGAATGACTCTCACGTGGCTCAGGAGGAGGTGACACACAGACTGTTACCTTCCTTTTTTGGTGCATGTGTGCAATCCATCATCGCATTCTTTCCAAGAAGTTAAATGAAAAGACATTGAAAGGACTCTGCTCTGTCCTTACCAAGGTTCTATCAGAATCAGGAAATCACTGATTCTAAACTAAAATTCTCGAGTTTTTACTTTGATTCTCTCTTGGTTAAAAAAAACAAGCAAAAAAATCAAACAAACAAAACTTGTTGGCACATATATGGTAGTTTTCAGGAAATACTCAAGTAAAAATGCATTAAATATTTGTTATCAATGAAAGCTTGAAAAAAAATCACTTAAAATTGATATTTGTTCAGAAACAGACTCACAGACTCTGGAAACAAACTTATGGTTACCAAAGGGGAAAGGCTGTGGGGAGGGATAAATTAGGAGGTTGGGATTAACATACACACACTAGAATATGTAAAATAGATAATCAACAAGGACCTACTGTATAGCATAGGGAACTCTACTTAATGTTGTGTAATAACCTGTATGGGAAAAGAACCTGAAAAAGAATGGATACATGCATATATATAACTGAACCACTTTGCTGTACACCTGAAACTAATACAACATTGTAAGTCAACTATACCCCTACATAAAATAAAAATTAAATTAAAAAAATTGATGTTTGTTTATTCAATTAAATGCAATTCCTTATGCTTTTCTTTCTGTAGTAACCAGTCAACATTTCTAAGCTAGGGAAGGCACTGAACATTTAAATAAATCAGAGAACTTCTTTGTCTAGACTTGCCCTTCATCATATGAACACCCCAAAAGAGAGTATTAAGACATTAAACAAACAAAGGACTTATGTGGGAAGTGGACGCTAGCCATTGCTTAATAACTTGAGAATAGTGAATTTTTAAAACTACAAATACTTGTTTAAAAAGACAAATGTTCTTATTCATATGCTGTCAGTGGAATTGTAAATTGGTACAATTTTCTACGGAGGAGATATTGTCAGTAAACACTCAAAGTCATAAAAATATTTATATCCTTTGACCTAGTAATTCAATTTCTGGGAATTTATCCAAAACAAATAATTAGAAAGAAGACATAGGGACTTCCCTGGTGGTCCAGTGGTTAAGACATCGCCTTCCAATGCAGGGGGTGTGAGTTTGATCCCTGGTTTGGGAGCTAAGATCCCACATGCCATGTGGCCAGAAAACCAAAACATAAAACAGAAGCAACATTGTAACAAATGCAATAAAGACTTTAAAAAATGGTCCACATCAAAAAATCTTTCAAAAAAAGACAAAAACTATATTACAAAGATATTCTTAACAACCCTATATATGATAACAAAATCCAGAAAATAACCTATATGCCAAATACTAAAGAAATGGTTAAGTAAATGATAGATTCCCAACCCAATGGAATATTACACAGCTATGAAAATGATGGCCATGCTATGTACCAAATGTAAAGGTGTTTATAAAATAATTCAAAATCCTTGAAGTATTTTGTAGAAAGGTATGCATCTATGAGTTACCTTCTGCAGAAGAAAGAGCAAATTCCAAAGTACTTAATGAAGGTGAAAAGAAAATTCACGATCTTGGGTCTGTATAATAGATTTTAACAAGAAGCAAAGAAATGGAATAACCCTAAGATAAGAGTGGGAAAATTCAAACTCGTAGACATGTTTCTAAATTTCCAAGTTGTATTCTGGGAAGAGGTACAGCACACGTTAATGCTGATGACTGGCTTTAACAGCAGACTGCACACAGAGAGCAGCAAGCTATCTTCGGACTGCTCTGAATATAATCACTTGTGTGCTGAAGATCACAGAGTGAGTCCCAAGGGTTGCTAAAGAGCAGTAAACTGTCAGCGTCTTGCATGCAGAAACCCTTGGGAGCAGGAAAGTTATTTTGGAATACGATTTTTTAAAAAAAATCACAAAGGTCCAGATTTGTCTGCCCTCAAACACCCTTGAGTAACAGATGGCCAAATCTCCTTTCTATAAGTTAAAAGAGGGGGAAATGATGATTCCCGGTCCTTAGTGTCTGCCTTTAGTGAAGACAGTTGGTACTTCTAGTTAAACGTAATTATCCCCTAAATTCCAGGTGTTTAATTCAGCTGTTTAATGTTGCTGTACTGAATGGCTGGATTCAGAAGGACCTGAGGCCATGTCCAGTTTCTTTGGCTACTTATTAGCTCAAGTCCTCCATGCTGGGACCGGGCAAGAACATTAAGGCAAAGTTAGTTCCAGGCCGTTTCCAATTTTCCCAAGTGAAGGAGAAGTAGTTAAATGTTTGGACTTGAATGAGATATCCTACTAGGTTAGATGCTGTAGAAAAGGGAGAATTTATGGAGGTGTGGAATACTAGAGGGCTAAAAATTAAGCAGAGAAAGTCAATATAATAAACTTGTAAACAGGGATTGTCTGGATCAGCCACACAAGTTACAGGCTCACACACACACACACACACACACACACACACGTGCACACGAATGTACACGTACACATAGGTTGATTGTTGTTCCAAAGCCATCAAATCTTCAGGCTTGAGACTAACATTTTCATTTAGGGATATTTCAGATCAGGGCTAAGAGAAACGATACGTGATTTATCTTAAACCTGAGAGGCCAAGGTACAGTTGGAAGTTGGAGGCAAAAAATCCCAAGTGAATATAGTGAAGGAAACAGGAAGTTTTAGAAAAGAACGTGGGTGTGCAGAAATCTAAGAGTAACACTCAAATGAGATAATATCATGCTTAAAAGCTGTACAGGGAAACTGGTGATGTGATAAATATCTATACATTTAACATCAGGCAACCTATATAGTTTGGCCCCAGGAAGAAACAGCCAGCCTGGCTGTACCAAGTTCGCTTTCAGCCAGCAACTATGTGTGGGAAGTTCGTGTGTTTTGAAGAACAAATGAAAAGGCAGGGCAGCAAGTGCCATAACTGCTGAAGCTTGCGCCACAGCAATGAAGACCCAATGCAGCCAAAAATAAATAAATAAATAAATAAATTTATTTTTTTTAAAAATGGCAGGGCAGGAATGGTAATGGTGAATTTGCAGCTCGAAACTCAAGCATGTTTTAATTAACTGAGTTAGTGTACATAATCTGGTGACAATCTTCAGTGTATTTATGGTGCACTGTTAGAGGAAGCTGTGGCCTGGCACAATCAGAGATTAAGGTACACAGTGTGGATGCCCCGTGGCACATACCTGGACAAAACTCTAATTTGAAAAGATACACGCACCCCTATGTTCACAGCAGCACTATTCACAATAGCCAAGACATGGAAGCAACCTAAATGTCCATCGACAGAGGAATGGATAAAGAAGATGTGGTACATGTATACAACAGAATATTACTCGGCCAACAAAAAGAATGAAATAATGCCATTTGCAGCAACATGGATGGGCCTAGAGTTGATCATACTAAGTGAAGTAAGTCGGACAGAGAAAGACAAATACCATATGATATCACTCATATGTGGAATCTAAAAAATAATACAAATGAACATATCTACAAATCAGAAACAGACTCACAGACATAGAGAATAGACTTGTGGTTGCCAAGGGGGATGGGGGGTGGGGGAGGGAGGATTGGGAGTTGGAGATTAGCAGATGCAAACTATTATATATAGAATGGATAAACAACAAGGTCCTATTGTATAGCACAGGGAACTATATTCAATATTCTGTGATAAACCATAAGGGAAAAGAATATGAAAAAGAATATATATATATATATATATATATATATATATATATATATATGTATGTATAACTGAATCACTTTGCTGTACAGCAGAAAGTAACACAACATTGCAAATCAACTGTACTTCAATAAAAAAAAAATAATGTGGATATTGACATGTGTTACAGGTACAGGATTGAATAGGAGGGAGAGGTGTGTCTCTGCTTAAGCTCCGAGGAGACTACTGAAAAATGGGTGCTAAAGCATTTCTGTGCTCCCCTCCCGTCCCCAGAGGACCCTTTTGTGAACAACAGGAGCTACTTGAGATGGAGAAACCACCATCAGATCAGAGGCATTTCAGCTCAGCTTAACTGGCTTGCCCTGCAGGGGAGAGAATCTGGTGTCCCCCTAAGATGGTGTTCCTACAGATTCCCTGGGGGATGCTTTACCTTGGTTACCTCTCAAGACTCTTGCCTCACATTCGATGAGGGGTAACCAAGCACCTGATGGGTGGATGGATGAGTCAGCATGTGTATCCCACTGGGTTATATTCACCTTGGGTATTTTTTGGCTGGATAGTTAGAGCTGGCACCCAGGCATTTCTTACCAAGGGCCCAGCCCTGAAGACACCATATGCCTATTAGCAGGCCAGGCTTCTTTGCACACAAGTCCCCTAGAACTGGGTCTAAGTACTGGCCTTTGGCTTGTTCTTTCTCCCTTGATAGCTTCTTTCCCATCAACCCCCAAGTTCCCAATAGTTAACATTCCCTTGGGAAGATCTGAGAAAGAGAGAGAGGAAGCTACACTTGGAAAGAAGATTGCTTTGTACTTTATTTACAACAGAATGTAAGAAAAAGTAAGTTATTATCAATAATAAATAACTGGGAAAAAAACACAAAACAGCCATAAAATGACACAGGAGGATGGCGTGTGTGAGGATCAATTTTGTTTGCTTTGCTTGCTGTCTATAACACTGTGCATCCCAAAACTTGGTCCCTCAGCTGTGGCAGTGGTATATTGACTCATTTAATCAAGATCTCAGCTCGAAATGTAAACACTAAAAATTACACTTGAAGCTACATACAAGTGGCACAGGTATAACATCAACTCAAAGAACCTCTCCTGGGTGACACACAGAAACTGAAGGGAGACTTGCAATTCAACAGACAGGCTTTCGATTTTAAGCAAAAACATTTGAGAGGCTTATCCTAAAGCATTTGTTAACTTAACGACAAAATAACAATAACAGCATCTGGAAAGGTCTCAACATATTCACATTCTCTTATTGCACTAACTCCTAAAAAGCTTAAACACTTACATTTCAAATGAAACAGATTGTTTTGAAGGTAGAACACAGAAGAATCTGGTATATGTTGCCTCCGTATGCCATTGCCGCGCTCTTGTGTAACACTCGGTTTCAGCAGGAAAGAACAGTATTATATGATTTATGATCAAGTGCAGTCACTGGTTTTTTTTTCTTTAATTTCAAGAATTATGGCTTAGATGGCATATCGTCACCCAGCCTACTGAATCAGATGATCAGAAAGGGCCTAAAACTATTTAAACAATCTTCCCCTATTGGATTATCTGAGTACGTATTACACATGGAGTAAATTATTCTCTGGCCCTTCTGAAAAGTAAAATTGTTGTTGACCTATGCCAGCCAGTGATGCGTCGTCTCTGAGCCACTGAAAAGATGCTAAGGCGAGTAGAATTTTAAAATACGCATAAATCCATTAGCCTTGAAATTTTCATGGAAAAATGATTTCTTGAGAAGTGTCAGAATCTATTCTCTTAGGTCACTGTTTATTACAGTGTCTTGGAAGAAAACCACATAATAACTTTTGGGGGTCTTTTTGTGTTTTTTAAGTGTCTACATTAGACACACACAACTGTGCTATTTAGAGATTTATTTTCACAACCAAAAACATGGCTAATAAATACCTCCAAATAAATTAAAGCCATTTTCCCTCACACAAGTGCAAGACCCAAACAGAAGGGTTTATAAATTCGTTCACCAGTGAACTCGTATTGTTTTGGTTATCACGTAGTAACAAAAATGTCACGGACTCCTTTGTTGTTTTGCTTCTTCTTTGCTTTGTCTTATTCCAGCCCAAAAGTAGGAAAATGAAATGGTCTTCAGAGCTGACTTCTGACAAAGTTTATGTGGTAAAAACACCAAGGCCTTCTTATCCTGGGAAAGCACAGCAAAGCCACAGTGCTGTACTATAGCCAATGAAAAGCACAAGGGCATTTCGTAATTTGAAGTCCATCCAAAGTAATGAAATTTATGGTCATTTTGATGGTCTCCATTAACATGAGAGACAAAGATCGGGTGAACATACGTGTTATTCTGTGGATTATTTATTTTAATTTGGCTACCAGAGACTTAAAACTGGTGGTGTCGGATTCACTATATTTATATATATACAGGTATAATACAGTTTTGGTGAACAAGGTTGAAGGTTTCCACATTGCAGACAGAGGCACTGAGTTAAGATTCTATTCTTCCCCCAAACATGCTTAATGAATTCAAGTTTCTGCTTTTTTTTTCTTCTAAATTTCCATCATGCAGCCATTTAATTTCCAGCCTTATAGGAATTAATAATGTTCTATATACACATTCATCGCAGGCTTGTACCCCACAATAAACAAATTCGTGTATGGAGACTGTGAAATGACACTTGAAAATCAAGACAAATAAAATACTGAAGTCATTTATGCCTTGTGATGACTGGATTAAATATTCAAAGCAGCTAAAGGAATATCTGCACCCCTCCCCCCGTTAAAATGCACACAAACCACATGTAGACAGAAAAACTGAACATACTTTAAGAGCACACATATTTGTTGGCTAAGAATCACACTATCAGTGGTAGTTTTGCAAGTAATGTCTGTGGTATTGTACTGGCTATAAGAAAACTCACAGTAGGAAACCAGAAATTAGCTTTCTAAAGCATATAGAATTGCTGACCTTGATAGCAGAAGCTACTTTACAAAAATGGAAAATTAGCAATGGCATCAACAGAAAAACTAGGTCCAGATGTGTGAACAACACGCACAAAATAAGTTCATTCCATGCAAAAATCACGATCCCACCCCATCCGGATTTCAGCTTGCAAATGGTAAGCAAATATACACACTATGTCAGTGTCTTCTGAAAAGAGAATTTTACTTCCAAAGGGAAACATTCTTGTTAAGTGCTACTGTGTTGAAAGAGAGCCATTGAGAAGTCCAAGAGGTCTTGATAAAAGACTGAGTTTTCCCACAAGCAAAAATCATGCTACCATACCATGCAAAGGCGGTGTCTTACTATGGTGCTATCATTCTTAGGGAAGAGATGCACTGTTGATCTAAGCTATTTGCAACGGGTGCCCTTTGAGTTCTGGGTTTATTTATTTATTAAGCTAAATGTCAACCTATAGATAAAGAAATGATCTTGACAATCTGACATATGACTTAGAACACTTGGTGCTGGGCTCGTGGGACCAGCACCTGCACCTTGGGAGAGTTTGTCAACTGGAAGGACACTAGGCAGAGTGCTGGGCTCTGAGAGAGAGAAGCAGGCAGGGTCCACTGGCTGAGAGGCTGTGTAAGAGGAGGAGGATACGCTCCTTGGTCTCTGTTGTTTCCTTTGGAATCTGTGTTTGGGGAAGGTCCCTTTCCTGAGGTTGGAGGTTATGGTCAGGAAGGCTAGCTGGGGCCCTGGAGTTGCCCAATTACCTTGCTCTCTTCCTCTCTTGGAGGACAAAAGGAAATGCTAGATTCTGTTTGCTCTTCCTTCTGTGTTTAAAGGCAGTGAGGTGCGAAGGTGGCAGAGTCTTCTCTTTAGATCAAAGGAGAGTTCTCTTTCTGCCACTTTGGTGAGTGATCTTGTCTCCCGTCAACCTCGAGTCTAATCTTGCATTACCAATACTCTCAGAAAAGAAAGCTAGACAGAGGGGCATCTTTTATCACTTTTCCTTTTTACTCTACAGATAGGAGTCAGCCATTCTGCTCATTTTCTCCTCCCACTTGACTGTATTCACTCGACTTTTGTGACATTCCCAATATTTGGATTTCGAGTAAGGAGCAAGAGAATGACAATCTTTTCTAAGGTCCAGTGATGGGCAATTCGTTCCAGGGAGGTCTGGATGTTATTAAGAGTAAAATGAGGAAGGGGATGGGAGACAACTCTGACAGCGTTAAAGTCCAGGTAGCTTAATCTACCCTTGAACTTCTTTGAATGGGCAAAGAGTCAATGAATTCAACTCAATTAATTGCAAATTCTGAGAATCTTAAAGGATGACGGAAGGTGATAGGTCAAGGTTCGTTGGTACCTGTAGAAAAAAAAGACGTTTGCCTCACCTGGGCCTCTTGGTTCCTAAACCAAACCATCCCCAATCAGACAGTTATGGTCACATTCATCCACGTAATTCTTAAAGATTTCTGAGGCCACAAGGGCACGAAGGGGAAAGTTATTAAAAGACAGAAACAAGTGGAATCTTTATTAAATTCTGTGAAAGGTATAAATAAGTTATTGTTAATTGCACTTGGAGCCTCTACATGTTGATAATTAAAATTTCCAAAAAATTTAAAGAGTTAATTAGGCCCCAAATCCTGAGTCAGACTAACCCAAATAGGAATCTCAGTAACTACTGGTATTCAAGTATTGGTAAGGAGCAGTTCAAAATTTAACAATTAGGTATGTTACGCCTGAGAATATTTTTGAGAATTTCAGGTTTGATGGGAGGAAACTGACTTCACTATTTCACTACACCTTGTAACACAGTGGTGCAAAGTTTTCACTTATTTACTCTTGAAGTCCATGCCAACCTCATCAAATGCCCAATAAACAAGGCTTCCTCCCTGGCATCCAGCTGTGGCTACAGAAGATCCCTTCTGTCCTTTGCAAGTCTTACATTTTACATCTAATATGACGCTGTGTGGCATACTTAAGGAATCATAGGTGAAATTACTTAACGACATGCACACTCAAGAGATCAAAGGGACATGTTTGAGTGACAAAGCAGTCTTTTTCTATATCAGATTATTAAAAAAAAACAACAAAAAACAAAAAAAACAAGACCCCAAACCGAAAATATAAAACCCCATGAAATATTCTTAGGAAGTTACTCTGATTTGGGCCAACATGGCTTATCTGGAGAGTGTATGCCAGGTAAATTCAGGGTGGCTTTTTTCTCAGGGTCTGGAAGCGTGAGAGTTTCTGGGGCAGACTTTTTCCGGGGCCGATCTTTGGGAACTGACAGAAATTCTGGTGCATCCGTGGAGAGAGGAGTGGATGGGGCACTGGAAGGGGCACTGCGGACTGAGGAAGGCAGCAGGGGAATGCCGGAGATAGAAATGGCAGGTGGGAAAACGCCAATTTTCTTGTTGGTGGCTTCCTGAGTGGCTCGTTCAAATTCTCGGACTTCATCCATTGTCATGTCTTAAAGGAAGAAAAACAGAAAGAAGGAAAAAATGAGCAGGTATTTAGAAGAGGTGCAAAGGGATTCATCTCTCTGCCTGTTTTTAAAGGACCCATCAGAACTCTATGATAAAGGATCTCTCCAGATTATAAACCCAAATTATCATCGAAATACTAAGCCCTGAATTTTTTTCTTTTGACTGAGGCAGACCTCCGAAAAAAAAAATTCCTTTATAAGTATCCATCCAAGATTTTCCAAAGCACTTTTCAGTGAGTACTTTAAGTATTCTGAAAAAAGAACTTATCAGGAGAGTACAGAAGCACACCGGAGCCGTGTGTGTCTGTGTGTTGTGCGTATGGTATGGTATGCAGAGCTATTATTAGACCTGGCCATCTTTTCTATAGAGGGAAGATTATTAAAGCAATCAATGGCCCCAAAATGATACATACTGTTATCCACTTTAGATTGTGAAAATATAAGTTCACCTTTATAGGGTAAATAGGCAGATCATCAGAATTTTTCAACGTGCTATCCTCTTATCCAATGAAT
This sequence comes from Balaenoptera borealis, assembly GCF_965194805.1. NCBI lineage: Eukaryota > Metazoa > Chordata > Mammalia > Artiodactyla > Balaenopteridae > Balaenoptera > Balaenoptera borealis. Next base: position 13,791,323 of record NC_138879.1, on the reverse strand, counting down.
ATACTTTTTGCATTCTAGGGGTTACTTGTTTCCTGACTGTGTATCCACCCTGAGATTTTTCAGACGCTGTGTTTTAATTATTTCTTCTTAAAAAACAAGTAAGATATGACAATTACAACAACAAAATCTGCTAACTATCCCCAAACCAAAAAAACAAAACCATTTCTCAAGGAAACATAAAAAGAAAAAGAGCAGAGAACAAAAGGATAGTATCACATAATGGGTGAGAATTTTATTTAAAAGAAAAAAGAGCATTATTTGGCATTCAAGAAATAAATTCAGTGACGCCTCATTTAACAGGCATTGTCAGATGGTGTAGACTTTCCAAATACCTGAAATGTTATTATGTGAGAAAGTAAAAAAAAAAAAATTCCTTTAAATGTAAATCCTTCCCTAATGTAACTACAGTGAATAATGTATTATATACACTTACTATATTTTAGACATAATATACTGAAAGAATATCACTGTGTTATAATACAGTGATGCCTTCTTTCTTAGGGCCAGTTTGCTTTATATAGTTTAGTATCTCTTCTCTCATTCTTAGAAACTCTATTATTACTACTACTATTATGGTTATTATTAATTACTCTCAGTCTGGCTATCCCTGGTATCCTTTGCCAATTTTATTACTGGTAACAGGGAAAACAAGTAACTGGGCATATTAGAAAAAGCTCAGTGAAGGCCTAAAAGCTTGTAAAATGTGAAATCTGCTGCCCATGGATTTCTACATCTGTTTTAGCTTCCAGAGACCCATTTTTCATTTGTGGCCTCTCCCATGAACTTAGTAGGTGATACCACATTAGATGATACCACATAAACTAGTATGAAACATAGAGTCCTTTGGAAATACTAACTATGGAGTTAATATAGTATTAATCATTAGGAGATATATATATATAGAGAGAGAGAGAGAGAGAGAGAAAGAGAGAGAGAGAGAGAGAGAATCATATCATAACATATGAGCAAACCAGGAATATTGCACAAAAAACAAAATCCTTAAGAGGATTTCCTGGGAACAATTATTAAAATTTTCTGAAAGGAAAAAGTTCTTACAAAGGAAATAAAAAATTATGCCTGTGTTGACAGAATATGAAATTCAGAATATAGCAAGAACTGTACCTGTAAACTTACCACTTTAAAAAAATACTAAGACTATTAAACATGCTCAGAAATAAGATTAAGTTCTTTAAAAGGAGGTATTTCAAAACAAAATTGAGAAGCAGCCGCATAGCACAGGGAGATCAGCTCGGTGCTTTGTGACCACCTAGAGGGGTGGGATAGGGAGGGTGGGAGGGAGACGCAAGAGGGAGGGGATATGGGGATATATATACACATATAGCTGATTCACTTTGTTATACAGCAGAAACTAACACAACAATGTAAAGCAATTATCCTCCAATAAAGATGTTAAAAAAAAAAGTATAGGAAAAGTAAAAAATAAAAACAAATTGAGACTCAGAAAAATTTCAGTGAATTTCAGCAAAATCTCAGCAGTATGTTTCTGCTATAATAAATGATATCATCTTTGCAAAAATCAGGTTTTCTATAAAAGTGGTTGAATATAGTGCTCTACTCCACACATCCAGCAGGGGGCAGAAATCATCCAAAGTACAGAATTTTGATTTTACACTCCTGTTCAGAGTCTCTTAGAAGTTCTCTTCCTTGAAAGTATTGAACCTACTCAATTGAACAGGAGACCCTTATTTCCTTATTGCCCGTGGCCATGGATGTTCATTTTGCCTAATTTCAACCTAGCTTGTCTCTACTCAGGTCAATGATTTAAATTTACTGAGCGCCCATGCAGTTTTTATTCGTGATGGACAGCAGCCTCTTGATTTCAACTTTTTCATTATGATTGAGAAGAAAAATATAGAAAAATAAATGACCCCCAATTTGATGGAATTCAAAGAATAAGGGATATGGTGGTAAGCATTTAAAGATAACCACATTGGGACTTCCCTGGTGGTCCAGTGGTTAAGACTTCGCCTTCCAATGCAGGGGGTGAGGGTTCCATCCCTGGCCGGGGAACTAAGATCCCACATGCCTCCAGGCCAAAAAACCAAAACATAAAACAGAAGCAATATTGTAACAAATTCAATAAGGTGTAAGAACTTAGAATGAGGAAAGCACTGTTTAGTGTCCTTTGGCTACCCGGCATCTTCCCCTTTCCTCTGGCTTCCTTTGTCTTGTGGTGCTTATATATAGTGAGTGGCTTTCAGAGAGCAGCTGAGAGGGAACAGGTGTCTAACATTCCTAAAGAAAAGGTAATTGAAAGTGATAGAAATTCAAGGACAGTTTCCTTAATGAGCACTTCTAACTTTAGAACAGGGAGAGAGGAAGGGGGAAGTCCTACAGGAACTGGTCGGTGCCTACAGAGGAACACCTCCTGATCCAAACAGCTGTCTGCAAATCCAATCACTGCATCCAAAATGGGGAGGAAGAGTTAGGGCCATTTCACCCTCAAGGGCAGTCACATGCATCCAATAGCAGTGCATATGTCTTACAGGGCACATTCCAAAGACATGCTCTCAAAAGTTCACTAGAAATTTCCAAAGTGCAAACAAAGGTCTTTGCACATCTAAAGCATTTACAACAATAGCCATCTGTCAATTTTCTATAACTACGCTGTCAATTTCTTAAATATCTAGCGTGTATTATTCTGGGGCTAACAGACATGTGGGCTCAAGCTGGCACCCAAAGAGATCACAGCTCTGGCCAAAGATACATTTAAATGACTTGGCAATTACATTTTTCTTTGTTATCTGTCACTCCTCTTCATTAGCACGAATGATTGAGATAGAACTATATTTAAGATGCTGGCATACACCGTACGGTCAGCTCTCAGTCACCAATGTGCCATTAAATAACCTCAGGTTCTCTGATGCTTAAGTCACGGGCTAGATCTAGCTCACCACACCTTCACTGCTCAGCCAGTATGTATGCATAGACGGCAGCCCCATCTGGACATGAACCTAAGTAAAAAGGAAGTGATTGGGTAAGACAGCCATAAAGAGCCCTAGGAAGCATTTCAAAGCAAATGTAAAGAAACCTAAAATACTAGATGAGCCAGAATGAATGACTTAAATGAATGACTGAGTGTTAACTATGTCTTTAAAAGTTACTGGCATTGATGGTCTAGCTTTCTTATGACGTCCGTTTTTACCCCTCTGTTCTTTTGTGGTGCAGGCCACACAGTGTTTCCACTCTACATGCTCTTGGTTTTATGACCAAAATAACCCCCGAGTCAAGCGGCTTTAAAGAATGGAAATGTCTGGAAGCAAGAGGTAACACTGTCCAATTAAGACCCAGCTCAGGTTCTTCACCAACAGCCTCTGGGCGACAACGCTTTTTTGTAGAAGTTTGAGAATTGATGCATTTGAAGTCTTTTCAAAGATCAGTTTATGTGTACGTTTGGTAAAGGGTGGGCAACATGTTTTAAAAATTCTACATACACTTGTTTGGGCCTGGCTCTCTATTTCATCCACAGTGGAGGAATGCTGATTGCAAACTTTTATGTTGGTTTGTTCATGCATGTTTTTCTCGTATTCCCGAACATCATCCATTGTCATATCTGAAAGAAGGTCAAGATGTTGGCAACTTCCGTTATTAAATGCAAACTTTCAATGGGGGAGACTTCAGGGGAAGAAGGCAGCTTAGCAGAAGCCAAAGAGAGGAGTAAAAAGCAGGGAACTCACTAACTTTATGAAGAGTCAATCATAAAGTTAGCTAAACCAGCCAAAGGGGGAGTGAATACAAGGAAGTTTAGTCAAAATAGTCTTAGAACTGAGAAGAGTGGAAATTATTTAGGGGTGATTCTTGTAAAGTGAGCTAGGTGGGTAGAAAGTATTAGCTCGTGGATAGGGCTATAGCCTGAGATCTCCTAAAAGCATGGTTAGAAGATCCCTTTAAGGCACAGGGTCAGGTTTGTGTGGTCTAATACTTACCTTCCAATACCTTTCAAAATAGATTTGGAGATTCTTTACAACAATGCATTCAACAACAGAAAGGACACTTTCATTGCTATTGTAAGAGACATGACATAGAGGGCAGAGAAATGATGCTCGCTGCTACCAGTGAGATTTGGTGCCGTGCTCACACAGAGAGGTATTTTTGCACGGAATACATGGTGTCAGAGAGTACAGGTCTACACTGAACTTCAAGTCTAGCATAACGGCACAAAGATGGCTGGCACTACTTCCACCCACACTGATCTCTAAATAAAATGGCACATGACATTATGATGTTTGGCCTGAGTCTTCACTTTTTCAGTATTTCAGAATGATGATTTCTTAATCCAGTGGTTCTCAACAGGGAACAATTTTGTGACATTTTTGGTTGTCACCACTGGGGTGGAGGTGCCACTGGCATGTAGTGGGTAGAGGCCAGGGATGCTGTGGCACATCCCACAGTGCACGGCCCTCCCCGCCTCCCCAGCAAAGCATGATTTGGTCCAAAATGTCAGTGGTGCCAAGGTTGAGAAGCCTTGTCTAAATCCACCTGATAAAAAACTTCAGCAAAGAACCTGTTATCTTCAATAGGTGAAACACATAAAAATAACAATTGGTCTCACATTAAATACTTCTGTTGCTTTATCCTCAACTCCCCACTCCACTCCTTCATTATTTTACAAAATTTTATTTGCAGTTTCCCCAGATGGGCATTCTTCTGTCACTCTCACGGCAGAATTTAACTTCATGACTCTTTACAATGAATGGTACATGCACAACAATTGGTTAATCAAGCTACCGCCTTGGTCACTAGTTAGCTTGGTGGGGATTTAGAGTGGGTATTTACAGCTGCAATTTTTCCTTAAGTCATTCCTGCATCATGTGGTCTGGTGTCTTTTTATATCAATCCATGTGTGTCATGTGAGAGTCTCTTCAGTTCTGAAGGGCAGACTTGCCAGAAGTTTATGAATTAATTCAGTGTAGTCTTGCGGCCAAGATGGAGGGCAGCTCTAAATCCACACCTGGGCTATTTTATTTAGCTGATGGTCCCCCTCCACACCCCGAAACCGTTAAGCAAAAATGCTGTCCATAAGCAATGTAAGTATCAAGAAAGCTAAGCAGCAGTCTGGCCAAGCAAAGAGCATGCTTTTCTTTTAGAAAATCAAGGTAACTGGAAAGCAGTAAAGAGATGCTGCTTTGTGATTGAACAAATGCGTCTTAGTTAACAATAACAGCCTTTCAATACAATCACTTTAATTTCAATGGCTGGTTATCAAAATTTCTTAAACACAAATACACCTGGTATGAATACTTAGGTCATTTTAAGTTAAAAGTTTAAAATTTAAAGAAATTTCTTTATACATATGTTCATTAGACACTTTATTTCCCCCCTCGCTGGCATGCCAGTAATTTTGAAAACAAAAACAAAGGCGGTTTCATTTCTTTGTTCTAGTGAATCTCAAAGGAAATCATTCTTTATCTTTAATTAGCTCAATGTTAAGAGAGGGGCTTAAACTGTGTGACTATGGGCTTTCAAAGATATCTCAATTTTTATGGATGTGAAAAAAGATTTAATAACAAAGATACTCATTATTATCTTGTTCATAATAGTGAAAAATTGAAAACAACTCAGGGGCCTGATGGTATTATGCAGCGGTTATAAATGATGCAGAAGGATATTTAACACTATAGAGAAATGTCCTTGGTATATTGTTAAATAAAAAATTGGAGGTAAAAGAAATCATTTTTTGCCAGAAAAGCATTATATACATTTAAAAAAGACTTTTGAAAGGGTACACTTCAAAATGTTAACAGTGATTGTTTTGAGGAGTTGGAATTATAGGTAATTTTCATTTTCTCCTTTTTGTTTATCTGTATTTTCTAAATTTTCTACATCAAATATGCATTACTTCTGTAAGAAAGAAAAAGAGAACATTATTTTAAAATCGATTATTTGGGGTCATTAGAAGATGGATACCATCAATTTGCAAATAGGTAAGAAGATATACTTTTCTAGAATTTTTGCCTACTCTAGAAGCATGATCCCTTTTTTCTTAAAATGAAGAGTTAAGAAACAAAGTTGCAGAAAATTTCATCTAAAAGAAAAAAAAATCTCTCAATTAGACCACATAAGAATGAACATTTCTAGGGAGTTCCCTTGTGGCCTAGTGGTTAGGATTCGGTGCTTTCACTGCCGTGGCCTGGGTTCAGTCCCTGGTCAGGAAACTGAGATCCTGCAAGCCGAGCAGCATGGCCAAAAAAAACCAAAACCCAAACCAAAAAAAACCGAAGAACATTTCTAGTAGTTCTCTAAAAGATGATGATAATTTGGTCCCAGCCAATGCTGAAGGAAAATATTGGGCTGGCCTAAAAGTTCATTTGGGTTTTTCCATAAGATGTTATGGAAAAACCCAAATGAACTTTTAGGCCAACCCAATACTTTTGTCTAAATTCTGAACTATCTCCGCATACCATACACGCTTATGGAAATGATGTCAACATTTTCAATATTCCTCAATAATTTATGGAAAGCCTAATCAAGTGAAAATGTTCCTATTCAGGTTATCTGGTAGAATGCATTATGTCTTGCTTCGGCAAAGTATATTACCTCAAAATCTACACATGAACCAATTTTTTAGTAAATTCAATTACACACACACAATGACAGATTATACTTTTGGAGATGATTCATCTTCATTACTGATTGATTTTCAATGATCAGAGTGACTTCTCACAGTTTAGGTTCAGATCTCTTTGCTCCCAGCAGACAAATGCTTATGTGTATCAGAGAAACTCAAAGGAATCATATGTCAATTATTTTGCAAATAAACTGATCAATAATCATCCCTTACTTTATAGATTTGAAAGGTCACAATTTACTTTTCTTAAGTAAAGTTTCTTAAATGAAGTGTTCTTAAATAACACTGGCCTAACTCCCTGATTTAAGAGACTATTGGAACTAGTACCAAATTTCTTCTGATAAGGAAGGCATATCCTAGTATCTTTGACACTTGGCTATCAGAGTGTGACTGATAATCTGGGGGTATAAATGCCCTCTTCATCTCAAGATTTTCTGTCTTTGCCCTCTTGCAAGACCATTTCTGTCCTTCTCTTTCTCGCCCTCCCTCAGGTGAGGAGAGTAAGCAGACCCCAGACTTCTGTCCCAGCATGTAGAGGTCACACTGAATTGGCCTGGGTAGAACCCTTTTCTCTACCACCAGCTCAGCTTCGTCAAAGAAGCTCTGGATTCAGGGGATTTGTTAATTGAGAAGCTTCTTCAATTTCTTAAACCATGAACTAAGCAAAATATACCTCTGTATGAGTCTTGGTCTGCTTCAACTATTTTCTGCTTTGTTATAAAATGCGGATTTCAGTTATTATTTACTTATTGAATCACTCAAGTAATGCATGAATTATTTTCCATAGAAATAATTCAAGTAGTACTGGATTACACAGAGAAAACAGAGTAATTCCTTTTAACTTCCCTTATCAATCCTGTTCCTTCTGGAGATAACTGCCAGATTTTTTTCTATGAATTCACGTGTATGTTACTATTACACACAGTCTCATTTAATTTCACATTTATGGAATCATACTATAGTATACTATATGATACATATTATTCTGGCTGACTTTTTCCACTAATGGAAAAAACATATTTCAATACCAGTATGTAGAGAACTACCTTATTCTTTTTAACTGTTACACACAATATTTATAGTATGAGTCTATCATAGTTTACTTGACCATATTTCTGCTAATGGACATTTACATGGAGACTAGATTTTAGCTCTTATAAACAACACTACACTGAACAGCTTTGTATTTATATTCACGAACATGTGTATTCCTCAAGAATAAATATCTAGAAGTGGAATTACTGGGTCACAGGTTATTCGTACTTATCACTATCATTTTTTTTACAGAAACCGTTAGTATGTTCTCCCACCTATCCAAAACTGGATTATTATCACTCTTTATAAAACTTCGGCTATCAGATGGGCAAATGTCATATCTTCTTGTTGTTCTCATTACGTTTCTTGTGATTAGTAGTGAGGTTATTGGTCATTTGCATTTCTTTTTCCATGGTTTACCTATTCATGTTCTTTACCTTTTTTTCTACTGAGTTGTTGGATTTTTGATTTATATACTGTAGATATTAGTCCTCTGTTGGCTACATATGTTGCAGATAGCTTCTGTTAGTCTTTCAACTTTGTTTCTGGTGGCAATTTTCTTTCAATCATTTTATTAAAGAAGGCAGGTTTATTTCACTGGAAGTGGAGGCAAGACTGTATATTTGAAAAGCCTTTAGGATAGAAGTCATTTGAACCTACAGAGAAACTGCAAATGACATGGAGCAAAATGTCTGCAAGCAGGGATTTTCCTTCATTGTACTGCACAGCTGCAGCAGTGACAATTTTAATAAAGCGCCATATACCCTAATTCAGTGACCTGTCCAATGGCACATTATATTTTATTTCCTTCTACAAATGTTTTCTCTCCATTTCCAGGCTCCTCAGCCTACACAGAAGTAAATTTTTTTTTTTTTTTTTTTTTTTTTTCTCTAAGTCAAAATGGAAGTCTTAAACAAGTGGTTGGTCAGAGGAAGCTCCAGCAGTCATGAATTAGGTTTGATACACCTTTGACTCCAGGAGAATGGTGGCCATGCTTTGGGAAGTGCTTTTTTTTTTAAAACTCTTTAAAATGGTTATAAATTCAATAGATGCTTGTTATAAACAGTTTACTTTTTTTTTTAATAGTTTACTTTTTTGTAGTGAAAGTAGCCAATCCTCAAGGCTTGGTGCATACCCTTTCCATGTAATTCAGACCACTAAGATCTAGAATTGTAATCTATAGTTGTGATTTTTTTCCCATAGTTCTTAATTTGGGGAGGTGGAGGAGGGCGCATCACAGATCCCTTTGAAAATGTGATGGAGAGCAATGGGTTCTCTCCCCAGAAAAATGAAGGTAAGCACACACACACAAAATGTTGCATAAGGGCCACAGCACTCAAGTTCATGTTTCAGGAAACCTGAGGCCATTGGAAAATGCTGGCTTGGTGAACTCAGTCAGCTAATGCTGGTCCCTAAGCTGGCTTCTTTCTCCACCTTGAGCTTGCTTCTCTCGTTGTTAGGCTGCTCTGAGGACTCCAGAATGATTTCTACGTCACTTTCATGAGGGAGTTTCATCTATACTAGCCAGAGCTACCCTCTCTACTTTTTTAGAAGGGTCAGGATTCATGAGGTTCCACTCAATCACAACCTCCCTTGGGAAACCCTCTGTGTTCCTCTCTCAAAATACTGTCAGATTTGTGAAGCAAAACCATGCTTTGGTGAAGCTGGGCTGCCTATTTTTATCTACCTCCCCTTTCACCCCATCTTCTGAAATGTGCAGTTGTTTCTTCTGATTAGTATTGCAGTCATGCAGGAGACACCCAAGGCTCATGGATAAAGACCAATCAAGCCTTTGAAAGACAAACTCAATTCCTCCAGCAGTGGAAATGGTTACACTTTACAATGTACAAGAGCAGAATAAAATCTGTTTTGGGAAATAGTTATTTGACAGTCAAATGCTGAAATTCAGAAAAGATACAAAATTAATCCTTGGGCAAGAAATGATCACCATCATCTACAGTGTCTTTTTTTTTTTTTTTTTTTTTTTTACTCTTAATTAGGCACTGGAGGTGGTGAGTCTAATCAGGGAGAAGGAGATCATCCAGGGCTGCCAGTGGATAAGGGTGTCCGGTTTGGGCACTGCAGGAACACACAGCCCAGGAGGTCAATGGAGCTAAAATTCAGCCCTAAGCCAACAGCACCTGCTGAACCTGCCCAGAAGGGGTGCCTTTTTTCTAATGCTTACAAGGCATCAGAGTTTAGCAGTTGGCCCTGAAGACATCTACCATTCTCTAGTATAATTAAATTTGGATTGAATTAATTAAACTGTCCCTTCAATCTAATCTGATTTAAAGTCATTCTTAAAATTTTACTGAGCGTCGGATTCATCTGGAGGGCTTGTTAAAACACAAGATTGCTGGGCTGTACCCCTTGAGTATCTGATTCAGTAGGTTGGGGCGGGGTCTGAGAATCTGAACTTGTAACAAGTACCCCAAGGATGCTGATGTGGCAGGCCCACTTGCAGAATAAGTGCCATAAGCTATAGGAAAGGATTTCTTTACTTTGAACCTTTTCCATGTTTACCATGAGAGCCTCACGGAGCCTGTAGAGACCAAAGAAAAATAAGCAACTTCAGGTACCCAAAACTGAAGGTCTGTTCTGGTGGGCCGTGACACAGCCATTTACCTGAAAAGCCTGCAGTCTGCAGCATTACCTTGAATAAGGGGCTGTGGGCAGGGCTATTTTCATTTATTTGACTGAGTGTCTGCATCTGTGTAATGAAGGAGCTACTGTTCTCCTGGCAAGCAGCTCAGCTGGGGGCAATGATGCCAGTAATTTACATGAAATTGATGGGGTGGTTCTCAGACCCCTTGCTGAGTGAAAAGGCTGCTTGTTTTGGTTGAGGCTAGGATTGTATATATAGTGGGTGGATGCCTTCTCTGGGGAGTACAAGGTGCCCTGACCATCTATATCTGCTAAACCACACGCTTTTTTTCTGCACTCAGATACAGAAAGGGCTTTTTGTCAGTAGACTCCCTGAGTTAATTCCTGTCTCCACCTTACCCATCTTAAGTAGATGTTCTCATCTTAAAGGTCTTCCTTTGATGCATTATTCTAGCTTTGGGCCCCTGTAATAGTCTGAGTTTTGTGGGTTTTTTTGGACTAAAAGTCTTTAAGTCTCTTCGTTGCTGCAGGCTCGGGTGAGATGGAAAAGAATCGGCCCCCATCCTCTGCACTCCAGCCGTTCCCTTACTAGACTCCCGCCCACATTTTCTTTTTCTGTATCTTGCCTCTACTCTAATTCTCTTTTCTGACCAACAGGCTTGCAGTGTTTTGTCCTCTTAATCGGGGCGTGGCCACCCTTTTCGATGCTGCCTTTTCCCAAAAGTCCTCTAAGGCATCCTGGCACTCAGGAGAAATCTACTGAAGCGCCCTGTCTCTTGGTCTTCACTGTGGCAGAGTTTTGGCCCTTCAGGCCTCTGTTCCCTTGCCAAACTTCTCACCAGTTTTGAGCCTCTTATTTGAAGAACCTTTTGAAATTCCTTTAGTGTCGGCGGCAAGGATGCCGGGAGCATGGGGAGAGCAAGCTGGGGGAGACCAGCAGCTCGTAACCTCTGGGGTGTCTGTACTCCTCCTAAGAATCTGAGAAACGTTCTCCAGAAAAAAACAACCAAAAAGATTTGTTTAACGATCTGGGGAAGTAATCACAGGAGACTCTCCCTCCCCCTGTCTCTCCGTAGACAACCACACATAGGCGTTCAGGAGGTGTGACAATGCGGCTGCCTGTGAGCGGCGTCCTGGGGGTATGTGCGATAAGAGAGAGCAAATGATGATCTTTCCAAAGAGCCTCTTCCAGAGGTCTGCATTTGAGCAAACCCAGGAAGATGCAAAGATGCATTTGCTTTTCGGAAGATGTGGATCTGGGAAAATTGTGCAAAAAAAAAAAAAAAAAAAAGCACTCCCATAGCCTACAGAACCCTCTCTTTTAAAATGTGGTCAGAAACAGCTAACAACATTAATAACAATCACTGTCTTTGCCCATTCAGTCCAATGTAACTTTTCACTTCAAATTTGATACCTTCTGCTAAGAGAAGGGAAGGGATTGGTGGAACAATGACAGAAAGGCACCAAAATGCTATCTAGGTTACGCTGAGAACAAATTCAATGTGACTTAGGAAAAGGCCAAGGAGAAGGGCATTTCATTAGGCAATCAGATACGACCCAAGTCACCAACTGGGTGTGTTTGTTTCTTTTTATAGTCAAGGACACTAGCCTCCGATGACTGATTCTGGGAATGTCAAGGATTCACATGGACAAAATGATAGCACTGGGGATATGGGAAGGGTCGTCCATCCATCATGGGATGAAACAAACCTTGTTTCTTTCCATTTACTGGAAATATACAGAACTTGTTTAATTCTTCCCAAAGCATTAAAAAAAAAGCCAGAACAATAGTCTCAATTAGAAATAAGGGGGTACCAATGCCTTTGTCCTTGAATTTTTACAGAGTCCTTATGTTTTTGGTGAGGGAGTGTTTCCAGTAGTCTCTAAATCAAAGGACTGCTTTCACTTGATATGATGCTTCAGACAGCACTGATCTTGAAGTTTGGGATAAATTAGGATGGGTTTGAAGCCCATCCAACAGAGAATTATGGAGCCCTGCATTATCAAGTATGCAAGCATCAAACATACTGAGGCCCTATTTAGTCAATAACTAAGTGTTGTGGTTATTTTAGACCAAACTTCTATCATGACATTCTTCTTCATTATGTCCCATGGACGGTGCTGTTTCCAATACAGGAAGCAATAGCCCTGCCTTTGCTGTTGTCTTTCTAGGTAGCAGCTGAAGCCAGATGGACTGAAAGACCAAGCCAACATGTTATGAAGTTGTTCTATGAGTGATTTTGGGGAAGTTGACTTACCATACCACTCATCAACCCATGCAAAAGCCTGTCTATGTCCAATCAGAAGAATATCTCGGACCACCTAAAAAAGCAAAAGAAGGATGTTTGACAGAATACCAGGTTTGATTAAAACTATCTGGAAAAGGGATGGTTCCCAATTCTTGGAATCCTGGCAATTACAAATTTCTCCATCCCTCTGTCCATATGTGATGACAATTAGGGGCTGACATACTTACTCTCAGCCCTTTCCATGGTGTCCATACACTTGCTGTAAATTAATCTCTTTATCTTATTTAAAAGTTGGGCTGGAGGTTGTTCACACTAATGAAACGACTTGGCAGTCACACAGCAGTGACTGGACTGAATCTCTAGGACTGATCACCTTGAGATTTTTCTCTTCATTTATCTTTACCTAAAACAGGTTCTACTTTTCTTTTGCGGAAGGGTGCGTCACACTGGTGCCGGGAGGTCATAAATGTTGGAAATCAAGAACATTTGTCCGGGTAGCAAGTCACTTCTAAGCCAAAAGCACTTAAAACTCTCTCTTTTCTAATGAAGTATCCTAAATATTGCTTAATTTTTTAAAAAAATAATTGAAGGTGTGGGATTCAAGAGAAGTAAATATCTTTCTAGGCTTGATTTTCATGTAATAAAAGGGGGGGGGGAGCAGTTTAGTCAACTATTCTTGAAAGAGATGAAATAAGAGACCTGAACCAGAGTAGAACATAATGGGAATAATGAACTTGACTGGAGACAAAAGGAATGAAATTGTTTCTTATGGTGACACATAACGGCAACAGAAGACTAAGAAAAATAATTCTATAGGGTTTGTGTGTCATACCATTTATGTGCTTTTATTTCATGGTATTCTTTTCTTGTCTTCTGTAAATATGCCTTTTTACATTTCTTAGATACTCAACGCTCTCCCTCCAACATTCCTTTCTTCCTGCCAAACAAATCTAGCAATTGTCAAAAACCTCTTGTAGAAGGTTCAAGCATGTTTCAATAAATGAAGGATTTTAATTCAGTGAATTTGCAGAAACAAGGGAAGCTTTCATAATGAAGTGTTTATATTACTCCAGGCCTCTGGATATCTAGTGAGGCTTTTGTAATTCAGAAGGAGGAAACATGTAATGAAAATAAGAAACAACATGAAGCCATACACACTTGAGTGCTGAGTGTGTCAAATTCATGGAAATCAAAAGAACAGCATTGAGGCATCAGTAAATACACCCTATTGCATTAAGCACAACACAGCTGTCTACTGGAAACAAGAATTCAATAATGTGCTAATGGCTTGCTTTCGAACATTTTTTCCCCTTAACTGTGAATAGATTCTTCAAACACAAAGGTGTTCAGAGAAAGGCATCCCTGGCACTTAAAACCCATGCAAATGCTAGCCTCAGATACTCATTAGTGGCTCATGTGCCACAGCAGGTGTGTTTTGGGGGTGTTGATAACACTTCATTATATTTGGAAATGGGCAATGGGAATGCCTATTACTAGAGCGTAATTCTTGCAGGTATTTTAAAGAAATGGATTCTCAAAACTAGAAAAGAAACACAATGAGCCCTGTGGCAATCTAAATATGCTTTGTGAGAAGAGGAGATAATAAAACATACTACGGTAGTGGCCCTAATAAGAGGAGATCATTTGCGGTTTAAAAAAAAAAGGTGGGATGTTGTAGGAAGTGAAGAATATATAGCTGGAGCTCGACCCAGAGCTGAGGCTGGAAAATATTTACTCTGAGAGCCCGGACTGTCTTCCTGCTTAATAACTGGGACACAGCAGGAAAACAAGAGGTCCCAGAACTTGATTTCTCTGTGTGCCACTTGGCTCCCACTCCAGGCGGGGCAGAATGGATTCTGGAGCTCAGCAGATCAGTACACTTCTCTGCTTCAAATTTGCTCAAGGGTCTGCTATTATCAGGAGCCCAAGTTCAATCTCTTTCTTGGACCCAAATTCAAGATTTACACATTTTATTGTCAACTCGCCCCCCCAAGCTCAGTAGATAAATCCATCTAAGTAACAAAAAGCTCAGTGCATTAAGGTTAAATTCCAGTGCCCCCAAAAGAATTTCAGAAAGCTATTCTTTATCAGTTTTTGAGTGGAAAAATAAACAGATATCCAGCCTATCTGGAATGTAGAGACAACTTGGGTAGTATTTATTTTCATGAAAATAGGAGTTACAAAGGGCAATGCTCAACACTGTATTTCCCATTAATTTCCATGCGGATAAGAGTTATGTTAGAAGCCCCTAACAAACTTAAATCATCACCCCAAATGGGTTCCTGCTACAACATTAACATGTTTAGTCAAAGTAGGCATACAATTGAAATCTGTGTTTTGAGGTTGTTAATAATTCTTTGGTAGTAGAATTATTAAAAGGGCAGAAATGCTGGGGTACACCATCTAATGGGACCACTGGGATTTCCTGTTCTGTCTCTTGGGGCAACTTCTACCTCAGGTGTCTACATTTGCAGGATCTTTTGAGTGAGAACTATCCTTGGGGGGAACTGCACATACAGATAAACCCTGTGCTTCTGTCTGAACCCAAGTACCCAAGGACCAAGTACAAGTACCTCTCTCTGGAACTAGATTAGCCTGATGCCAAACAAAGAGAGAAGTATATTTTGAAAGCCCAACTTCCTGAACATACTCACCCAACAGACATGGAGGTCACAGAATGAGAGATAAAGTGTAAGATATCTATTAGTGGAAGAAAATTAAACAGTAGACAAAATGCATTTTCATGAAAACAGAGTTTTCTAGATGCAGGTACCTCGTGTTGGCTCAGCGCTTATACATCTGTTGGGCATTGGACACTCCAGCTCACAACAAAGACAGTTATTTTGTCCATAGCCCAGGAACTGCTGTCCATTTACTTACCTTGTGTACAAATTGTTCCACTCTGGTCTGAAGCCCCCAGACCTCGAACTTCACAGTCACCAGCTTGTAGGAACACATGATGGGCTGATGACTATCTCTCCAGCCTTCCCTTAACTGGCCCCGTCCTGTCTTCTCTGACTTGAAGTGTTTAGGATCCTGGAGAAAAAAAAAAATCAGAGAAATGATAACTTAAAAGTTCAACCATCTTTTTACATGAAATAAGTGAATAAGGGAAGCCAAGTGAAAGAAACCAGTCACCAAAAGCCACAGTGTCTAATTCCATTTATGTAAAATATCCAGAATAGGCAAATCTATGGAAAACGTAGATTAGTGGCCTAAGGCCGGGGGAGGGAGATAGTATGGGGAATGACTGCTATGGGAACGAAGTTATTTTTGAGGTGATGAAAATGCTCTAAAATTAGATTTAAGGTGATGGCTCACAACTCTGTAAATATGCTAAAAACCATTGAGCTGAACACTTTAAATGGATGAACTTTATGGTATGTAAATTAGATGCCAATAAAGCTATGAAAATACATAAATGAAATATAAAAAATGCTATCTACTACCTCAGTAGGGTTTTTCAGGGTGTGCACTGGCTCTGGGTTTGCTGATATTCTTTTTTTTTTTGGCCATACCGTGCTGCTTGCGGGATCCTACTTTCCTGACCAGGGATTGAACCCGTGCCCTCGGCAGTGAAATTGTGGAGTCCTAACCGCTGGACTGCCAGGGAACTCCCTGCTGATATTCTTGCATAAAGTAATACTATAATAACCATTATCCTGGGGCTTCCCTGGTGGCGCAGTGGTTGAGAATCTGCCTGCCGATGCAAGGGACATGGGTTCGAGCCCTGGTCCGGGAAGATCCCACGTGCTGCGGAGCAACTAAGCCCGTGCACCACAACTACTGAGCCTGCGCTCTAGAGCCCGCGAGCCACAACTGCTGAGCCTGCATGCCACAACTACTGAAGCCCACGCGCCTACAGCCCGTGCTCCGCAACAAGAGAAGCCACTGCAATGAGAAGCCCGCACACCGCAACGAAGAGTAGCCCCCGCTCGCTGCAACTAGAGAAAGCCCACGTGCAGCAACAAAGACCCAATGCAGCCAAAAAAAAAAAAAAAATCATTATCCTAAGTGTGTTTACTGAATGCACACTGTGGGCAGGCACAGAACCAGGTATTACATTATGCTTCCCCTCAACCAGGGGTCTTTGCCCTGGGGGTTGTGGGAGGGCACCAGGTGCATGTGTGGTCTGAAAGGTATGGTCCGTGTGTGATTGCAGGGCGCTTCCCTCCACTCAGAGAATGGACTCAGCTCTACTTGGATGATCTCTGTTCCCTGACTTCCCTCCAGGGTCCTTCCTTACTTGCATCAATGGCAGGAAGATGGTGGGTCTGGGGGTAGACAGGGACCAGAGTGGGACACATATATAATTAATGGAATACAGAAGTGACAAAAGGGATTCTGGAAGGGAGTAAGGAAAGAAGGATGCATAATAACTACCCCAAGGAAATAAGTGCTTCTGGGGAGGGAGGGACTTGAGTGTGGGCAGCATTTTTGAATCTTTGGTACCAACTTTGCCAAGTTATATTTTTATCACCTGGACCAACCCAGAAACTGCTACTGAGATTATGTGCATAGGCCTAGAAAGATTATGATAATAACATGAAATATGAAAAAGGCATAAGCATAGAGTTTGGCCCATAGCAAGTGTCCAACTGATGTTGGCCATTATTGTACTTCCCAAGGCAGTCAGTCAATGAAGCCTCTGAGCTCAGCCCTACAGTCCAGGGCAGAGATAGCAATGCCTTTCCAAAGCACCCTGGAATTGCTGGTAAAAGATGTGATGTTTAAGACCATGGGACTAATTCCTGCCTGACCTGTATTCCTACACCACAAAATGTGCAGTGGTTAAGAATCCACCTGCCAATGCAGGGGACACGGGTTCGAGCCCTGGTCTGGGAAGATCTCACATGCTGCAGAGCAACTAGGCCCGTGCACCACAACTACTGAGGCTGCGCTCTTGAGCCTGCGAGCCACAACTACTGAAGCCCGCGTGCCACAACTACTGAAGCCTGCACACCTAGAGCCTGTGCTCCACAACGAGAGAAGCCACCGCAATGAGAAGCCCACGCACTGCAGCAAAGAGTAGCCCCCGCTCGCCGCAACTAGAGAAAGCCCACGCGCAGCAACGAAGACCCAACGCAGCCAAAAAAAAAAAAAAAAAAAAGAACAAAGAGAGAAGGCCAGTAAATGAAGAGATATATCACCAGGGAGACTACGGGAGATAATCTCCAAAGATGGCCCCCATCAATTCCCTCCCTCACCGTGCCTGTAGGAGGTGGAGGCTACTTCCCCTCCCCATGAATCTAGACTGGTCTGTGATTTGCTTTGACCAAAAGAATGTGGCAGAAGAGACACTGTGTCAGTTCAGGTCTTTAAGAGAAGCTGGGAACCGGAAGTCTGCCACAATGTAAAAAATCTAGCTTGATCACCCTGAGACCACCATGCTGTGAGGAAGCCCAAGCCTGCCATGTGGAGGGCCATGTGGAGAGATGCTCGCTCGTTCCAGCTAAGAAGCCAGCACGTGAGCGAAAAAGCCGTCTCTGATATTTCAGTCCAAGCATATACCACGAGGAACAGAAGATCCTGCCCAGCTAAGCCCAATCGAGATGGCAGAATCGTGAGAACTAATACACTGTTGTTTTAAGCCACTAAATTCTTGGATGAATTGTTACTCAGCAAGAGATAACAAAACAGGAGCATCAAATGGATTCCAAAACAGATGCAATAACTGGATCTCCAAAGACGAAGAGAAGGAATGCTGCTTTCTTTTTTCCCAGAACTCACCGAAAGTTCATACACTTAGCTACACCCTTGAAAACTATACACAAGGAAATGTACGGCTGCCAAGCAGTTCCTGCAACTTAAAATACAAGAGCTGGAGTCAAACAGGGGAAGCTGGTTTCTTCTCCCACCTGCCCTTCGACTTTCCCGCAAGAGGCAAGTGACGAGTATGATTATCAGCACACGGACAACTATCTTGAGGCTTAAAAGACACGGCCTCCACGCTGTGGCCGACCAGAATACACACAGGCGAACCCTCGTGAACCTGAGTGGAGGTTATCCTACTCCGGTTAGCAACTGGGTAAATAAAGGACAGTTGCAGGGCCAGCGAGCAGTTGAAAGCAAGAGGGCAAAGTTCCTGGCAACCCAGACATGTAAGAGACAAAGGACCCAGTCAACAAGGAAGTGTGGCCATGGCCTGAGCTGCTTTCACTTGTCTCAGGTCCTGTGCACTGGGCCTGAGAGAAGCCTGAAGATGGAGGCCCCTGGGTCGGCTGGCTGCACCCCACGCTCCCCTCCCCAACGTGAGTCCCTGATTCATGGGCTAGCCTCGGCTTGTTCCTTCAGCCAGCCACTGTGGATCTTGAAATGATACCTATTCTAGAATCTTGGTGTAGATTCCAGACATCTCAAGAATAACGTAAGACTCTGTAATATTAAACGTGGAACACCGGCAGATTGCATTTCCAAAGCAATTAAGAGTTGTGGGGCCTCACAGCAAACTTCACTTCTGAATAAGACCTGAAAAGTATTGCCTGCAAAGTGAAAACTATGCAGACACTTAAATTCACGTGTGGCTCCCGATCGAACCACAAAATTATAAAATGGTATCAGGCATTCGTGAAACAGAGCTTTGCGAAAAGGCTACATGGGTATGAGAAGTGTGCTGTATTTTCAAGACGCGGAATGGGATTTTAAAACTGGAAGTGGTAATTTGACTTCATACCCTCGGTTTTATGGATAAGGATACTGAGGCCTGAGAGAATGAAATGTTTTGTCCCCAAACCACGGGCACTTGGTAACAGAGCTGGGACAAGAATCCCCGCCTCCCCTAATTCTAGCCCAATGTTCTTTCCAGTACATTTACTTTGAATATTAAACAGCGAAAGGGTGTTTTTGTTATAGCCAGATGCCAAAGAAGCAATTAACAATTGGGCTTTTTATGGCAACAGTGTGTTGATTTTTTGCGAGTCTGGTGTCATATCCACAGCTGCTGATTTCATCTAGTAAATCTCATACGTGGCCTATAATTAGGGATTCACTTTCAGAGAGCTGGAGGGAAGTAAGGGAGAGGGATTTACCAGAGGACTCCTTTAACCAAAACTCAAGATCAGAAACGAACATCCAGCTGAATACCTTTGAATGACAATGAGCAAAATAAATAGATAAATTAATAAAATTTTAAAAATCAAACCACTGGGTCTTATCTGAAGTATTCTGGTCACTGCAAACTTTCTGCCTTTTCCCCTCCCCCTCTATTTCTCCTCCCCACCTTCCCCCCAAATACTCATTCTTCTGGAAATTATTATCTTCAACTCTCATTCTCTCAGTTGAGTTTGTGAACATAAATATCTAAATTGCCCCATTCATACAGCAGTTGATCTTTCTTACAACTTTCTAAATTTTTTTATGTTTTAATATTCTAGTTTGTATTTCTTTCTATAGCTGCTATAGTATTTTTTATTTTTAATAAATTTATTTATTTATCTTTGGCTGCATTGGGTCTTCGTTGCTGTGCGCGGGCTTTCTCTAGTTGCGGCGAGCGGGGGCTACTCTTCATTGCAGTACGCAGGCTTCTCATTGCAGTGGCTTCTCTTGTTGCAGAGCATGGGCTCTAGGCGCGCGGGCTTCAGTAGTTGTGGCACACAGGCTCAGTAGTTGTGGCTCGAGGGCTCTAGAGTGCAGGCTTCAGTAGTTGTGGCGCACGGGCTTAGTTGCTCCGCGGCATGTGGGATCTTCCCGGACCAGGGCTCGAACCCGTGTCTCCTGCATTGGCAGGCGGATTCTTAACCACTGCGCCACCAGGGAAGCCCTGGCCTATTTTAAAAGGACATAAAATTTGACTTTAGTGTGACTGAGAGATTATGCATCTCCAAACTCTTGCTGGATCCCAACCTGGTGCAATCAGAAAACACAGTGAAAGTTCTCTGTAGTGGGTTGGTGACACCCCCAAAAGATATGGTCAAGTCCTCATCCCTAGTACCTATGAATGAGATCTTATTTGGGAAAAAAGGTCTTTGCAGATGTAATGAAACTAAGGCTCTAGAGAGGAGCTCATCCTAGATTAAGAGGGTGGGCCCTAAATCCAATATCAAGTGTCCTGATAAGGGACAGAAAAGAAGACACAGAAAGGAGGACATGTGAAGTTGGAGGCAGAGGTTGGAGATATGCAACCACAAACCACAGAACTCCTGGAGCCGCCAGAAGCCAGAATAAGAAAGGATTCTTCCCTAGAGCCTCACAGTCACTAAGAACTTCTGTCCTCCAGAACTGTGAGAGAAACCTCTGGGGGTGAGGAGTATGGTTAAATCCCCAATGCTTCTGATCAAATCGGTCTTGGGTGGAGTCTGTGCATCCAGCATTTCAAAAGCTCCCCAGGTGATCCAAACATACAGCCAAGGTTTAACCACTACCATAAGGTACGAATGTCATCTCTGTGCTCCACACGAGGAGCCTGAAGCTCAGAGGTGATTGCTGACTTATCCACAGCTCTCCAGGCCACAAGCTCAGGTCAACCTGACTCCCAGACCTGGGCTCCCTGCTCCTAGACCATGTGGATTCTCATCTGAAATTCTGGCACAATCTGTCAGAGGGGGATGGTGTTAATACTTCTCATCTGCAGGATGGTGTTAATACTAATTCCCTTGTGGGACTGTTGCAAGGCATAAATTGGATAATGTCGGTGAAGTCCCCAGCCCAACACCCAATAGGCGATGCATGATATACAGGAGATATCCCAGAGCTTTAAGAAGCACATGATACTGAAACATCCTTAAGAGATTTCAATTTCCTCAAATCTCACTTAGCTCCTCAGAAGAAAGGCAGCAGGAATATCTTAAGTGCTGTAGGATTATTTTTACTTTATTGTTATCCTGTGGTTGAGTGTATAGAAAAATAAGTGCCAAAAAATATGGCTGCCCACCATAATGCTGGTGCCCTTGTATCAGTGAGAGGCAGGGTGGGCATTTCCGTTTTCTGGAAGCTGTCACCTGTCAGTGTCCATAAGTACGGTGGTGGAAGAAATCCCAAGAAAAGGGTTTTTGCTTATTGGACTCTCATGACTAGGTTCTGGGCCAAGGACAAGTGATAGTCTTCAATCTTAGAATCAATTCCTTTCCCTCTTTCTCTTACGTTTCAGGAACACTGTTCCAAGTTGACAAAGCGGAGAGCAAAGCAGATTGCCCTACTGTAGGCTGCTCCCTTAAAGGAAGGGATTTTACTGATTTCACCAAGGTTCCGGAACCCCATAGGGGCACACAAAGCAGCTGGTCCATCCAAGCCGGGAGCTTCCCTGGCAGATGGACACACTGGGCAGCTATCTCCCCATGTCAGGATGGGCCAGCCTTGAAGCCAGACAACTTCGAGCATCTTAGGGGTTATATAAAAGCTTTCCTCCAGAAGAGTTGAGAACTACACAGAGATAAATGCAATCCTTTCCTTCCAGTAATCATCCAAGCTAGGGTGGAGCTTGTTTCCCTAACGGGGAACCTAGCTGTATAAGTTTGCTAGAGCTATCATAACAAAGTACCACCCACTTAACACTCACTTTGTGTTAAGCCACCCACATACTGGGTGTCTCACGGTTCTGGAGGCTAGAAGTCTGAGATCAAGGTGTCAGTAGGGTAGGTTCCCTCTGGGGGTTGTAGAGGAGAATCTGTTCCATGCCTCTTTGCTAATTCTGGTGGTTTGGTTTGCTGGGAATTCTGGTGTTCCTTGACTTGTAGATGTACACTCTGGTCACATGGCGTCCTCCCGTGTGTCTTCACATCGTCTTCCTTCTGTGCATGTCTGTCTCTGTCTCTAAATTTCCCCCTTTCGTAAGGACACAATCATATTGGATTAGAGCCCACTGAACCTCATTTTCACTTGATTACCTCCGTAAAGACCGTATTTCCAAGTAAGGTCACCCTCTCAGGTACTGGGGGTCAGGACTTCAACATATCTTTTT
This sequence comes from Balaenoptera borealis, assembly GCF_965194805.1. Classification (NCBI taxonomy): domain Eukaryota; kingdom Metazoa; phylum Chordata; class Mammalia; order Artiodactyla; family Balaenopteridae; genus Balaenoptera; species Balaenoptera borealis. The sequence goes on along the minus strand of NC_138879.1, from coordinate 13,768,951 downwards.
GTGGGGAACCAGGCCAACCTCTAACACCAAGTCAGAGAGGTTTTCACAAGGGAAATCCTCTAGATTACCCTGTAACTCTTCCACAGCTTGTTCACCTACTCGGTCAATGCTCTTGCCTTGAGGGCTCTGCCCAGCAGCTGGCTAGCTGGGAATGCACCAGGCTGCAAGTTCCTCCAGCTGGGGGGCTTCTAAATTCATCCCCAGTGAGAGCTCTGGCTCTGGATCCTATCGGTGCTCCCCAGGCTTGGCAGATGGCAACTTGGACCCTTGTCATTAAAGCCCATCTTTATGGAGGGAGCCGTACTGGTGCCAGGGCTTCTCTCCGGGGCCAGATGGACCTCGCTGGTCACACTTCCTTCCGTGCGGGCGCATCTTCTTTAGAAGCCTTCCTCTTTCCTCTCCCCGGGGTCAGTCACACCTTCAAATTTCATCCATCTCGCACTTGGACAAAGCCGAACAAAGGTGACGCTAAGGGCTTTGATTAGTGCAGCCCAGTGAAACTGTGTCCCTGGGTTTGTCAGGATCAGTCTCACACCTGGGAGGTGCCAGGAGAAACCCACAGGAGATCTCAGCCTGGCTGGAGCGCAGCTTGCATCTCAGAGGCAATATTATTAGCCAACGTTCACTGAGATATAAAGTCTCTGTGATTAATTACGCTTTCAGTTTGAACCACAAAGGACTATAGCCAACAGGGGCTTGCCCTGTTAACTGAAATTAGAAGTCTTTGATAAATGTTAAATGAAAAAGGGCTAAGCAGTAACTGGCTAGGAATTGCTATATTATGTAACCATAATGCTCAGCCCTCAAATAGAGATGAACTAACCAATCTGAAAAATATCAGATTTTTTCCTGCATTCAGGAACTCTTCCTGATGACTCCAAGGTGGTATTATCCTCATTCCCCTTCAATGAATGGCCGTTTCAACCAGCTAAAATTTAGCCGCAAATTTGAACCAACATTTCTTTTTTTTTTAAAGAATTTCACTTATTTATTTATTTATGGCTGTGTTGGGTCTTCGTCTCTGTGTGAGGGCTTTCTCTAGTTGCGGCAAGCGGGGGCCACTCTTCATCGCGGTGCGCGGGCCTCTCACTATCGCGGCCTCTCTTGTTGCGGAGCACAGGCTCCAGACGCGCAGGCTCAGTAGTTGTGGCTCACGGGCCTAGTTGCTCCGCGGCATGTGGGATCCTCCCAGACCAGGGCTCGAACCCGTGTCCCCTGCATTGGCAGGCAGACTCTCAACCACTGTGCCACCAGGGAAGCCCCTGGACCAACATTTCTTAAACCTGAATCCTAAAAGGGATACACATAAAAATTAAAGTGCTTTCAAAGAAGCTAGTCCCAACAGATCACATATTAAAGGATCCCATTCAGATGAAGCGTCCAGAACAGGGAAATCTACAGAGATAGGAAGATTAGTGATTGCCTAGGGCTGGGGTGGGATTGAGGATAAAAGAATAGGGGGTATGATAGCTACAGCATACAGGGTTTCTGGGACTTCCCTGGTGGCGCAGAGGTTAAGAATCTGCCTGCCAATTCAGGGGACACGGGTTCGAGCCCTGGTCTGGGAAGATCCCACATGCCTGCGGAGCAACTAAGCCCGTGCACCACAACTACTGAGCCTGTGCTCTACAGCCCACGAGCCACAACTACTGAGCCCCCTCACTTAGTGCCCGTGCTCCGCAACAAGAGAAGCCTCCGCAGTGAGAAGCCCGCGCACCGCAACCCCTCTCGCTGCAACTAGAGAAAGCCCGCGCACAGCAACGAAGACCCAACACAGCCAAAATTAAATAAATAAATAAAAATAAAATTCATACAGGGTTTCTTTACTGGGTTGATGAACATGTTTTAAATTTGACTGTGGTGATGGTTACCCACATCTGTGAATATACTAAAATCCCCTGAATTCTACACTTTAGTGGGTGAACTGTATGGTATGTGAGCTAGGTCTCATAAAGGTGTTTAAAAAAAAAAAAGCCAACAGCACTAAGGAGCTTTCATCACAGTGCACTTGAGAACTGGCCAGAAACTTTACTTAAAAGGTCACCTGCTATGCATCAGCTTAAAAAAAAAAAAAAAAAAAAATCCCAAATGCAAATTGTAGCCAGAAGCAGCCAATTCTTGCTTTGTTAGCAGTTAATACCTAAAGTGCTATTTTTAAAGCATTTGCTCTTGGCACTAGCGTGTACTGCAAACACAGAGTGATTTGTGTTAGTCCTCTGCAAAGCAACTCTTAAAGGAGCTTGACTCAGAAGGTGTGTCTGACATGTAGAAAGGCAGAGAAAAAGGTGGCTGGGTGGGGGGGGGGGTGTTTTGGTGGGTGTTCTGAGCCCTTCGCGGTTCTAATTCAGGGCCGGGAGAACTCAAAACTCTCTACCTGAAGAAGAGGAAGCATGAGAATGGAAAATTTGAGTACAAACCACAAAACCACTGAATAGTCAGCAGCCTCTAGCCCTGAGGGTGACCACTGGTGATGCCTTTTAGGGGGGAGGGAGGAGACGAAGGCAAAAGAGAACCCTGAGAGAGGTGGTCAGGAGAAAGTGGAGGATAGAAGGAGGGGGAAGTCGCCACACTAGCTAATGTTCATCAAATGCTTGCTGGGTACCAGAGCCTGGGTCGAGCACTTCAGATATGCTCTCTTATTTAATGTTTGTGGTATAATAAATATATTTGAGGTGACTTAGGGTGCAGCCCTTAGATAGCCTCAGGATGGAGCTGGTTCCTGGAAAGATCAAGGGCTTAGACTGCTGACCTCTGGGGAGGGGAGAAGAGGGAGGCTGGCGATTGAAATACACAAATTCTTGACAATGAGATCTGGAGAGCTTCCAGGTTGGTAAACACATCACTGTGCTGGGGCGGGGGGGGGGGGGGGGGGGGGGGGCGGTGCAGCAGGCATGCCTGGAGAGGACTGCAACCTTGTACCTCCTTCCCTCATCCTTTGCCCTGTGCATCTTTTCCTTTTGGCTGTTCCTGAATTGCACTCTTTCTAAAAAACTAGTAAATGTTTGTTAAACATAAGTCAAGTGGTTTCCTGATTTCTGTGAGCCTTCCCAGCAAATTCTCGAACGTGAGGTTGACTTTGTGGGAAGGAGGGTAAAAATAACCATACTAGTTAATGTGGTGGCCCTGGACTTGTGACTGGCATCTGAAGTGGGAGTGGTCTTGTGGGACTGAGTCCTTGAACTTGTGCTATGTGATGCTAAAGCCAGGTAGTGTCAGAACTGAAATGAATTGTTGACACTGGGTTGGTATCAGAGAATTGGAGAATTTGTGGGTTTCAGGGCAAACACCCCAGAATTCTCCTGACTACAAACCTCTAAAGTAGTACATTATTATCTTCATTTTGTATAATGTCCAAAGGAACGCCCCCATCCTATTCCCAGACTCACTCTCCACAGCTCCACCTGAGCCCTTGCCATGGGCTCCTTCCACAAGCCTCCTCCTTCAGAAATCTCCAGATGGGCAGCAGGCATCAATCAATCTCTGTGTTCCCCTACAAACTTCTGGGGCCACTTTGCAGCCTTGCCCCAGTCTCCCTGGATGGCAGAGCTGCGTGTGGACCTGCAGGTTCCCAGCTCAGCAAATAGTCAGCTTTTATTTATTTATTTTTTCTTTTGCAGATGCTCCAATTTCTGTAATTAATTCTCTTGGAATTCTCCCGTCACATGGCTTTGGGGTTAGGCAAGAAGTGTACCCCCAATGACTCTGAGAACTCCCCTCCCCCATCTTCAAATACAGACTAGGAATGGAGGGGAGATGGATGATGGGTGCCATGGCGAAAGGGCCAGCTGGGCCGTCTGGGCCAGCCCTGGGGAGAACCTGGCCTCAGTGATGAGCGGCTGCCTGGGGAATGTGCAGTTGTAACTCCTCTTTGTCCCCAGCTTTGGGCCTGGTTCCCAATTCCAGAGCAACAAGAGGCGGCTCCCTAATATCCTGTTACATGAAGCTACTCTGTTCCTTTTGGCACAGATATGACTATATTTTCAAGATCACCTCTAATCAAAACCAATAAAGTTATTCAAGGACCCACCGGAGAGGACCCCGCCTTACGATGTGTGACAGTGAGAGGCTAGGCACCAGCCTCCTAATAGCCAGGGAGCCAATCTCTTCCCAGAAAGGAGGGCCGTTAGGACCTGGCTCCGCTGGCAGACTTTGAGCTGGGATTTTGTGTTGTGGACTGTCCCTGCTCACTCTGATCTTAGCTGTGCTGTTTGGACACAGGCTATGAAGCATTAATAACCATATCATATATCCATACTGAGGATATACAATTTGGCCCACAGATAGTGTAAGTTTCTGAAATCAAAAGCTGATAACAGGGGCTCCCCTGGTAGCGCAGTGGTTAAGAATCCGCCTGCCAATGCAGGGGATATGGATTCGAGCCCTGCTCCAGGAAGATCCCACATGCCACGGAGCAACTAAGCCCGCGAGCCGCAACTACTGAGGCCCATGTGCCACAACTACTGAAGCCTGTGCACCTAGAGCCTGTGCTCCGCAACAAGAGAAGCCACTGCAATGAGAAGCCCTCGCATCGCAAAGAAGAGTAGCTCCCCGGCTCGCGGCAACTAGAGAAAGACCGAGCACAGCCACAGAAGACCCAACGCAGCCAATCCATCCACCAAATCAATCAATTAAAAAAAAATTTTTTTTAAAAAGCTGATAACAGACTAAGAAATATTCTTGATGAGTTGCAACATGGCAACAGTGATCAGCACTGGATTAACTGTCCCTGAATCTAGTTTGCTCCTCATGTATGGTATTGTTTTGGGAAACTTGGACCTCCAACTTGTTGAACAGAAACTGGGAGAGAGATAGTCAATAAGCCAATCACTCTGTATTTGAAGGCAATAAAGGATTTCCTTTTTTTTTTTTTAAAGATTTGATTGATTGATTGATTGCTATGTTGGGTCTTCATTTCTGTACGAGGCCTTTCTCTAGTTGTGGCAAGCGGGGGCCACTCTTCATCGCGGTGCGCGGGCCTCTCACTGTCGTGGCCTCTCTTGTTGCGGAGCACAGGCTCCAGACGCGCAGGCTCAGTAGTTGTGGCTCATGGGCCTAGTTGCTCCGTGGCATGTGGGATCTTCCCAGACCAGGGCTCGAACCCGTGTCCCCTGCATTAGCAGGCAGATTCTCAACCACTGCGCCACCAGGGAAGCCCAGGATTTCCATTTTTAAAGCTGGAATAGATTTCAAACTGATTTTAGCTTTAGAACTCATTTTGTTTTCCCAAATATAATTATTATTTGGAATCCCAACATGTAAAGAAGGTAAAAATGATGAGTGGATTCCTTGGACTGTTTCAACCTTCATTATTTGACACAATATATGTCACTGTTTACTGGGCTCAGAAGCACCTCCGTGGGGCCTGAGGTTCTGTGGAGCAGAACTGTGGACCAAAAAAGCTTTGCAATGAGACACCCATGGGTTTGAATTTCTGCTCCAGCGACTACTACCTGTGTGAACCTGGGCAAGTTATTTAACTCCAAGACTGCTGAGGGGATGATAAAAATGAGAAAAGGAATGTTTCCTAAACTGGTGTCTGTGGGTGTATTCTTTGGGGGCTATGACTTTTATTTTTTCTTTAATGGGTTCCTGTATTACTCCACTGTGGGATGGCCACGTTTTGTTTTTTCCAGACCAGGTTTGTTTTGGCCAACCCACTATTTTCTAGAATGTTCACAAGGAGGAAAATTTTCCTAAAAGATGGGGAGTCGACTTCCATCAGATCATTAAACCTAAGGAGGGTAACCAAGGGACTGGAAAGGCCCTTCTTCTTACTTACTCTGTCTTTCCCTAAGATCCTCCATTCATATGGTCAGTGAGACTCGGGGTTAACGAATTACATTTTAGGAGGAAACAAATTTCCTAGAGTGCTTTATAAAGACAGACAACAGTGTTTGTAACTTCAGCTTTGCCTGAAGGGGCCAGCTTGGTGGGGGAGGAGAAGCACAATCTTTGGGGTTTGAATCAAGGCTTCCTGAAACGTCAGCAAGCTACTTAGACTCTCTGAGCCTCAGTTTCCCTATCTATAAAATGGAAACAATATCTATTCTATTGAGTGGTTAGCATTAAATGATATAACTGAATAAAATAACTTAGCAGTGACCTTTCTTTTTCTCAAAAGTTAGTTCCTGCCCCTCTAAAGTCAGGTTTAGCAATTCTGTGAGAAATCTGTTGAAACTTATAAGGCCCAAGTTAACGAGCTGATAATTGTATGTCTTTCTTTGGGTCCCTTAACAATAAAAGATGAAGACAAGCCACTAAACAGTACCTATTCTTTCCTGGATATTTTTGGAGCAGAAGCTGAACAGCTGTACTTGGGAGTCTGAAAAAACAGAAGTGGAGGAGAGAATCACTGGGTCAGGTCTTATTTCTCAAGAGAAAAAATATCACTTCCATCATCCCAGAGTCGCAGCCCTAGATTCTTAGAGCTAGTTGGGAAAGGGCTTGGGCAAGATCTAGCCAGAGGATCTGACGGACACCGATTACGGTCTTCAATGAAGGAAAATAAATTTGGATGAGGGTCGATCCGAAGCCAGCCCCCAACTCAGCAGCAACTTAGGAGAAAACTGCGCAAATGTATATTATAAAAACACTGTTGGCTGGCAAGGAAGGCATTGAGTATGACTCTACAGATGACAGATGGTATCAGATTCTCAACAGATGGAATGAAAATCAAAGGTATTGACCCCTCCCTCGGCAGGGGATTGGGCAGTCTTCCAGGCTTACATTGCTGTTTCCTTTAGCCTCTACAAAATTAAGTAACAATAAAATGGTTTTAAAATGCGAACACGGTAAATGGAGCTTGCTTAGGCAGAGCTTCCCTACCTTGAACGGATAAACAGGTGTGACAAGGTCCGGGTCCCCTTGGCCCCTGGGTGAGCAGACTGGGCCTCCTGACCCTGGGGGGTGGTCCTCTGTGACCAGGAGCTCCCTGACATGCCAATCAAAACCGATCATTTTCTATGTGCATTATGGCATGAAAAAGGTTGGGAAGCTCTGCTCTGAGGTTTTTCCCCAAACGTGATGCATTCATACACAGATCCTTGGGTCCCATCTTACTGCATCTGGTTTGGTAGGTCCAGAGAGGGTCCCAGGCATCTGCATTTTTTTTAAGCTCCTAAGGTGATTCTAATCTGATCTGGGAACTCTGCTCTAAGGGCCAAGAAGTTCTGGTGTTTTAATAAGGCAAAAAAAATCAGCAGGGGCTGATGTAGGTGGCAAGTTGTGGATTTAATGCCTGTTTTCTTGAACATACAGATGGAGGTTCTCCATGAGATGGGACTGAAGAAGAGCTTGGTTGTATCTGTTCACTTCTGGCTGAAAGCCTTTCCTTTAGATCCCGCTTCCTTCTTTTAAAGTCTTAACTACTATTCTTCTAAAATACACCTGGTAAAAGGCTTGTGGTAGACAGTTGATAAAATGCCCAAGCTGCCTTGGGTAGCATCCTGGGATTCCAGTGCTACAGACTGCCCCAGGTTGGCACAACAAACAGTAAATGCAACCTCTAAGGTTTCTTAGCGGTGAAGTATAAGAGGCACATGCCAGTCTGAATTCAGGTTAAACAATAACAGAAGTAATAAGAACACATTTTTTAAAAAAGTCTCAGCAGTACAAATGGCTCCATTTTCTGAAGGATCTTGCTGTACCTGCAGCAAATTCTGTCATCTTGTGAACTGGAGTGATTGAAACCAACTCTCTGCTTCTCTTCTGCATTCATGCCAACAAATAAAAAGCAACAGGCAAACAAACTCCCATAGCGCCACTCATGGCAGCCACTTTCCAAAGACACTTGGGGGACTTCCCTGGCTTTGCCTTCCAATGCAGGGGGTGCAGTTTCGATCCCCGGTCGGGGAGCTAAGATCCCACATGACTCGTGGCCAAAAAAACAAAACATAAAAAACAGAAGCAATATTGTAACAAATTCAATAAAGACTTAAAAAAAATGGTCCACATTAAAAAAAAAAATCTTAAAAAACAAAGACACTTGGTTTCTCCTGAGCAACCATCCCAGCAACACATCTGCAGATCTCAATGCCAGTGTCAAAGCAGGGAGAAGGGAACATTTATTAAATGCTAACTGTGTGCCGGTACTGTGCATTTTAATGCTTTGCCTTTCACATCATCTCATTGCATCTCATCTCATCTCTCCATCCATCCACTCATTTGAACGGAGGAAGAGATTCAAGATGGTGAATCATCATTGGTGCTGATGAAGTGCAATGGCTGTGATCACCTGGGAGGCCTCCCAAAGCCTGAGCCCCTTATTACATTAGGGTTGAGCTCCAGCTACTCAGGGAAAGCATGGGCTGGGAATCCCCATCCGTAAGTTCTAGAGGTTATCTTTCGCACAGATCCGTCTTCAACAAGTCCAATTGTTTCTCCCTTCAATGGATGTTTTGCTTGGTTGAATCCTCCCTTATGGGACATGGGGCCATTTCCCCAAAGCTCTTTCTATTGACTCAGTGACCCAGCACCACAATCAGCAACTCCACTCCTGGCAGAGACTTAGAATCTCTGGTTTTGATCTGATATTTAGGAATTCATTTGCCTCAGTTTTGTTTGACTCACATGGTTTGGCATTTCACTACCCAATCCAATTGGTAAGATTTGGAACTGCTATTCTGGGCACCGAGCTCTGGGGAACCTCATTCATGCAAATTATTGCAGCAGTTTAAATTGGTTATTTTTCCCCTTGAAAAATTAAAAAACAAAAATCCTTTCTCTAGGATGGAGTTGGGCACTACCGTTTTCCTAGTACTCCCAATGAAAATTGGCTTTGCTCACAACATTGCAGTAGCTCCACAGGATTAGGCCAAAAGAACAGTAGTGGTTTTAAACACCAGCACTAGGCATGGTATTTCAGTAAGACTTGGTGACCCCGCTTTCTTTTACTTGGAAGAAATGAGAACTGAAAGAGAGTACCTATTTGTTATTGGTCTAAAAATGATGCAGCCAGGGTTGTTGAAGACTGGACTACTGTTTAGTGCCCTGTTATTTCCAAAAGTTTCTTTTCATTAATAAAGTTTTATTGCTGCCAATATGGCTGAAGGTGATTTGTTCACGAAAGAGGTAGCAGAAGAAGGAGAGAAGTAAGTTGATGGGTTACAGGGTTCTAAACCTCTTGGTGTCCAGGGGTCTGCCCTCACCACCGCCGCCCCCCCCCCCGCCCCCCCGAGAAAGTCAGTTTCTCTGGTGCGGTCACAAATGGAGACGCCTTGCAAGGGGGCTGGTGACCCTGCTTTGAAAGTTCTCAGCTACTTGCAGAATAAAAGCCAAATTCCTTGGCCTGACATTCGAGGCTCTTCTCTTCTGCCCCGGTTACTCACTGACCTTTGAACGTGCAGTGAAATTCCTCACCTTTTCACTGCCTTTGCTCTCACTCACTACACTGCCTTTCCAATCTCACTTCTTCAAAATTCAGTGTGTTCCCACACAAGTGTGGGTCAGAGAGTCATTTAATATAGCTTTGGAGTGGGGGCAATTTGGCTATATCTAAAAAGATTTAAACCCACATACCCACTGACACAACAATTTCACATTTAGAACTTATTCTACAGAAATATTAAAACTATGCCAAAAAAAAAAATATAGCATGAGGATGTTGCCTGAAGTACTATAATAGCAAAAGAATGGAAACACTCTAAACGTCCACCAAATGGAGAATGGCATAATCATACACTGGCACATCATACAGTCATTACGAAGTCTGCTAGAGAGACGTGTACTGCCCCAGAAAGACGGCAAGCTTATATCGTTATTGAGAAAATGCATGTTGCAAAGTTGCATCGTGTGAGCTCATTTTTATAAAATAATGTCATGTATGCGTTATGTTTAAGTATAAAGCCCCATAAACACCAACTTTAACAACGCCTGACTCGGGACTTCCCTGGTTGGTGCAGTGGTTAAGAATCCGCCTGCCAATGCAGGGGACAAGGGTTTGAGCCCTAGTCCGGGAAGATCCCACATGCCGAGGAGCAACAAAGCCCGGGCTCTGCAACTACTGAGCCCATGTTTTCACAGGGGATATGTTCTTGAAGATCAGAAGAACGGCAGAACTTCTCTCCAGCCTTGCTGGGATCAAGTCTTCCTGGCCAGGCTGACCGGATCCCCACTCCCACACACAAAGGGAGACACTCAAATATCACCGAAGCCTCCCACTGGGCCGGAGACCCATTGCCTTTCCAGTGCAATTGGAACCTGGATTGATGTACAGGACATCACGCAACTTGTAAAGTGGGCTGGGGGACAGGGAGAATAAAAGGCAGTTTCCCAGCAGGTCACTCACGCTCTCCTGCATGGTCAGGAGGGCCTTTGTAATGACACTGCAGTCCTGGGACCACGCTGCTCTCCTCCTGGGACCACTTGAGGCGTTTGTGTTGTTGCCCAGGCTTCCGAGGAAGCAGGTAAGAGAACCTGCACTGAAAAATGTTCTTCTTTGGGGCTTCCCTGGTGGCGCAGTGGTTAAGAATCCGCCTGCTAACGCAGGGGACACGGGTTCGAGCCCCGGTCCGGGAAGATCCCACATGCCGCGGAGCAACTAAGCCCGTGTGCCACAACCACTGAGCCTGCGCTCTAGAGCCCACAAGCCACAGCTACTGAAGCCCGCGCGCCTAGAGCCCATGCTCCTCAACAAAGAGAAGCCACCGCGATGAGAAGCCCGCGCACCGCAAAGAAAAGTAGCCCCCGCTCACCGCAACTAGAGAAAGCCCGTGTGCAGCAACGAAGACCCAATGCAGCCAAGAAAAAAAAAAAAAGTTCTTCTTCCAATGGCTTTCCTTCTCATCTATTGCTCCGGCCACTTCCAGAGGCCACCACGTGCTTCCCTCTCTAATAGCACTGGCCTCGTGGAGACGCTGCGAAGGGAGAGGCGCAGGGCCCTGCGATGCAGCAGCTGCTGGAGACCCTTCCACTATCTCCTTGCAGGCTTTCTGTGCCAGCTTTGGAGGCTATCACTGGGGAGCACTTTGGCGGTGGAGGCTTCGCCCCACACCAGCGGGCGCAGACAGTTCTTATTATCCCAGAGGTGCCCAGCGCCGCCAAACTGGAAGCCATCACCAAACAGCTGCGTTATTCTCAGAAAGAAACAGACGGACGGAGGGAAAAGGGAAAAAAAAAAAATGACAATAACAGCACAACAACAAACTGAACTCCACAGTGGACCCCAGCAGGAGGCAGCTGTGTTAAATCTGGCCATTTGGAGATAACTGAAAATTCTGACCACCCTCAACCATCAAGATATAGACCGACATGAAAATATTCTTAATTTGAGGGAGCAGAGTGGTTTGGATGGAGCACTTTGTACTGAAGGGTACAGCTGAGTACGACAATATTTACTCACTTCATCTCTCTGTTCCCTTTCTGGGGCCCGTTGTACTTCGCAAACAGCATTTAATCTCTTACCCTTGACAGTTACTGGAAAAGTTAGAGGTATGTCTTTGTTCGCTTCTCTCTCCCTTGAGAGAGAATTCAGCAGATATTTAGACCGGGTGTGACCAATGAACTGGCTACCCAGTTTTCCTTAGTTCAGGAAATCTCTGTAATCCAGGGGGCCTGGAGACTGAGTTCCAAAAGAGTCCCCTAGTCACCCAACTCAAAGGGAACGCTCTAAATCGAATCCTGCCTAAAAACTTGCCTGGTGCTCTCCTACCTTCAATCATACCACTTCAGGGGTACTTGCTCCTGAGACAGTCTCACATTCTCCTTCATTGCTACCCGAGTTCAAAATGTTGTAAATTTCCCTAATTTCTCCATTAGAATTATTATGCTTTATTTAACACTGGTAAAATGGAGACCTCTTTTACATCTTGCAAAACGAAGAGAAAGAGGAATTTCCTTTTTCTCTTAAAAAAAAAAAAAAAAAAGGATCCAGTTCAAAGGGTAGTGGAGACTAGACACGATTCTGGCCTTTGTAGCCCCAGTGCCTAGCACACAGCCTGGTACACAGTACGCACTTAATAAATGCAAACGAAAGAAATTAATGAGTCTTGCTTCTAATAGGTTTCCCTGCATTTCCTGTCCTTGGATTGGCCTACAGCAGAGTTTCTCGACTTTGCCGCAACTGGCATCTCGGGCTGGGTAACCCTCTGCTGTGGGGCCGTCCTGTGCGTCGCAGGATGTTCGGCAGCATCTCTGGTCCCTGCGCACTAGATGCCACAGCAGACAACCCCCTGCCAGTGGCGACAATCGAAAATACCTCCAGACGTCGCCAGATGACCCCTGGGGGGCAAAACTGGCCCTAGTTGGAAACCGCTGGTCTACAGACTCCCGTTTGCTTTACATAAATCAGTGAAGATTTTTAAAAAACAAAGCATAAAACATCCTCTACTTCTAAACTTCCTCCCCCAGAAAATGACATTTCTTTTTTCTTTTTCCCCCTTTCTACTCAAGGCTGAACATTTAGAAACTGCGTGTGACTCCACATTCGTGTCTCTGGGGGAGAGCTGCGGGGACAGACCTCTGGAAGGCCACTAGAGATGCCACTTTTTCTGGTCCCTCTTGATCTTGTAATGGAAGCCGAACCTTAAAAACGATGGCAGTGAATCCAGGAGGAAGAGCACTGGACTTGAGCCAACACCAAACCTCTGAGTTAGAGCTCCCTAAGCCTGACTTTCGGAGACTGTCTAGGCTGGACCAGTCCTGGAGGCTGGGTGTTGAGATTTGTTCCTGCATCCCAAATGGCCAACTCAGCTTTGCAGGTGTGGGCTCACTGCCCATGTCCTCTGAGGGCATGCTACAACTGATCGCCCTAAGTTCCTCCTTCCTGGGTTGGGATTTTCACCTTGAAATTCTGGCAGAGCATCAAAGGGATGGACACCTTGGCAGAAGAAAGAACGCACGTATCATCCACATAACAAGTACAACCTGCTCAGACATTGGCTTCTCTTCGTCTTTGCTGCTTGGGTGGTGCTGATGTGACTGGATGCAAAGAGCTTCATGATTCTAATGGGGGCAGGGCCTCGGTGGGGCCCCGTGGAGGTGCACGTGGAGGTGCTCTCTGGGCCCGAGAAATCACACTGGTTTTTTTTTTTTAAACAATGCAGCGCTGCCCTGCAGAGTCCTGCCACAGATAGGAGAGAAAAACTTGAGATTAAGAGGTTCTTGGAAGCTGCAGCTTAGGCCCCTGATGTGGCTGGGAAACAATGGCACCACAAAATGAGAATAAAGAGAGCGCTGGGCTGAGCCACCAGCCGATTCTGAATCCTTCTGAAACTCTGCTTAGTGGGGGCCCTTGTGCCACTAGGCAGAGGGCACCCAGCGGAAAATTTCCAGCTCTGGTCACCTTAATGAGAGAGGCATTCTTGCCTCTCATGTGGTTCGGAGGTTTCCAGGGACAAATGGAAAAAGAAAAGAAATTACTTCAATCCCCTGCTTCGGCCTGGGTGGTGTGTGTGTGTGTGTGTGTGTGTGTGTGTGTGTGTGTGTGTGTGTGTGTGTGTGTGTGTGTGTGTGTGTGTGTGTGACGGGAGCTGAGTGGTGACCCAGATAACCCTGGTCTGAATGCATAAGCCTCAAAATCTCAGAATAGATTGAGCCCACCAGCATTTCAGCTTTCTCTGCAGAAAATGTGCTCCTATTTACGATGCTGACATAGTCAACTTACAAAGATGGACGGGAAGAAAAAGCTCGTAAAGCTGTAGGCCTCAGATTAAAGGAGAAAAAAAAAAAAAAAAAAAATATATATATATATATATATATATATATAAGGAACTCTGATTCACAACTGTTAGCTTAATGGCCACAAATGCATTTTCTTTGATAGCGCTCGCTCTGCAATTGTCACTGCTAGAAGGAAAAAATAAAGCCCGTGGCTTTCACTCATTCATTCGATGACCGTTTTGTGAGCGGCTGCTATGTGCTGGTTCTGTCCTAGCTGCTGGGGAACGGTGATGAAGAAGACAACCCTTGTCTTCGTGGAGCTCAGGGTGTAACTGTGAGCTAGCACGAGCTAGCATGATCTAGAAGCCACAGACCAGAATTCTTGCTGCCAGTGGGTAGGGAGTGGGGTGCCCAGGAGAGTCCAAAGAGGAGAAGTCACATTTGAGCTGAACTCTAAAGAGTAATGACTAGAAGCTTCCAAATTGAGAGGCACAGAGGTGGGGAGGGCTGGAGGGGAGAAGGCAGAGGACCATGCTAAGGGGACCAGGCTTTTAAGCAGAAAATGACAAGGTCAGATTTCATTTTAGAAGGAAAATCTTGTGGCCGGGAGGAGGATATTAATTATTTACAGCGTGCAGAGGAGAAAGGTATTTGGAAGTGGTTTGCCTTCTGAATCGGTTGTTTCCCTTATTCTCTGTCCCTGGCTACTGACACACAACCCAAACAGCCTAGGAAACTCACTTCTCTCCCTTCTGGTAGGCTCATACTGCAGTGTGGATTCTGGAAGTCGAATGATGGTGGGTTTGGGTCATAAGGGAGTCCCATGGAACATACTTTTCCTATGATTTTATTGCAGGCTCCCAAGTATGCCTTTTCCTTTGTGGTCTAACCGCCAGGGCGAGTGAGAAAAAATTCTACCTGTAACATAGGCTGGCGATCGTTTGGGAAGCAGTGCTTGACAGAGTGTGCAGGGCTGAGCCCTCTGGGGCCCCCTTCCTCCACATCCATTAAGTAAGCCTAAGACTCCAGGACAGGCAGGGGTGGCTCTCTGAGTGTGAGAGCTGAGTCCAGACTTCCATTCATCTCCAACGACCTTTACTTTCAGGGTAGGATTTCCCAGCCTTGGCATACTGACATTTGAGGGTCGATCACTCTTGTTGTGGCGGGCTGTCCTGTTCATTACAGGATGTGGTTAGCAGCTGGTAGCACTACCAAGTTGTGACAACCAAAAATGTCTCCAGGGACTTCCCTGGTGGTCCAGTGGTAAAGAATCCACCTTACAATGCAGGGAACTCGGGGTCGATCCCTGGTCAGGGAACTAAGATTCTACATGCTGCGGGGCAACTAAGCCCGAGCGCCACAACTACTGAGCTCTACGCCTCAGCTAGAGAGCCTGCGTGCCATAAACTACAGAGCCCATGTGCTCTGGAACCCGTGCACCACAAGTACAGAGCCCTCATGCCCTGGAGCCTGTGCGCCACAACTAGAGAGGAGCCCACGTGCCACAACAAAAGATCCCGCGTGCCTCAACGAAGATCCCGCGTGCCACAACTAAGACCTGACACAGCCAAAAATAAATAAATAAATAAAAAATAAATAAATCTTAAAAAAAAATGTCTCCAGACATTGTAAGCATCCTTGTGGGGCAAGATCGCCCCCAGCTGAAAACCACTGCTCTTAGAGACAGTTTTCCGTTCTCATCTTATTTGATCTCTCACCAGCATTAAGCATAACCAATCCCTCTCCTCTCTTGCATTCCTTGGTGCTCTCTCCTTGTTTTCCTTCTAATTCTCTGGCCAGTTCTTTGTAGATCCCTGGGGCCTCCTCATCCTCTTCCTGATCTCCAAATATTGCTGTCATAAATTTAATGCTCGGACCCGAACCCCTTTCCCATTATACTTTATGCTTGCTCACTCTCATCCATCCTCAGGACTTTAAATTCTTCTATTTCCCAAATACTCTCCAATTTGTCTCTGGCCCAGATCTCTCATTTAAGCTCCAGACCCATTTCTATTTGTTCTAGATGTCTCATTGTCATCACAAAATCCATCCATCTTTCTCCAAAATCCACTCCTCTTCTCACCCCCATCTATCTGTTGCCCAAGCTGTGAACCTTAAGGTCATCCTGACTCTTCCTCTTCTCTCACCTTCACACCTAGTCCACGACCAATCCCTGTCAAGTCTCTCTTCAAAATATACCTCCAAGCCATTTGCTCCCAGCCCTCCACTTCGAGCTGCCATATAACTTCAATAACCAACAACGTAGACAACTCCGATGACCTCAGTGGTTTCCTGACTTCCACTCTGCTCCCGGCCAGTCCCTTCTCCAGCCAGAGCAATCTTTTAAAAGCACAAATCAGATCCTATGATGCCCCGGCTTTAATTTCTTCGAAGGCATTCTACTGCATGTAAATAAAATCTAAGTGTCTTAACATGGCCCCGCCCTCTTTTCCAACCTCCCTTTGTGCCATTCTTCCTTCAGTTTCCGCTGCTGCCGCCACACTGGCCTTCTTTTGTTTCCTCATAGGTATCACCTTGGGACTCCCATGCATGCTGTCACCTCCCCCTGGAGCACTGTCCCCCAGCTCTTTTCATCCTGCGGGTGGGTCCCAGCAGGTCATTTCTTCCTGCGCATCTTTCCTGATCCCACCCTCTTAAATTCAGTTTCCCTATCATGGTCTCTCCCTGCAAGCTTCCTTATGGCACCTGTGACTTTTAACTCCACATGTGCTCATGTAGTTATTTCTTTGTTGTTTGGCTCCCCTGCTAGATTGGAAATGTTGTGGGGGAAGAGACCCTCGGTGTCTCTTCTGTTCATTGCCACGTCCCCATCTAAATATTGTCTGTGACACTCAGTTGAGTACTCAGTACGTATTTACTGGATGAATGACTATTCCCCTCTAATTTCCTTGGTCACAACTGCATCTAGAAAAGAATATTTTATGACCCAGGAAAATGAACGACTGTGAAGCATGAAAAAATGCTCTTTGAGCATCTGTGTCAATGAGAAAAAGCTTTCCAGTGGTGGTTCCTGGGAGCACAATGCACAGGGAGATGAGTCAGGTACACGATGACTAGAAATGAGACTTGTTGATTTCGTCATTAGTGTTCCATATCTGTCCTAAGGCTTTCCTCCGAATCAGAAGGGAGCTCCCTGAGTGCCAGGCAGGACCACACCAAAGCTATCTAAGAGGAAGAGCTGAAATCAGTTCAGAGTTTTCTGGCAACGCTGCCTTTCTAGAAGGCTTGAGCTACCAAAGAGGCCAGGACGTCCAGGTAAGACAGCAGCCCCCCAGGCCCAAGGAGCCTCAGAAGCGACGGGGCAACAGCTTCACCCAATGCACTGCATGATGCTTTGCACATCACTGAAGCCCCATAGGTACTGGTGGCCTTGAGACGAAACCACAGAAGTACCTCCTCTAAGACAAGGGGAGGCCAAGTTTCTCCTCTTGAGCAGGTCCACAGTTATACAGAGAGCATTTCAGTTTGTTTTTCTGAAAATTCACAAGTGTGGTTGGCTGCAGAGTGTAATGCAAATTGCTGACGTTCAAAAGCTCATCCTTGAGTCCCACCAAGAGTAATTCACATCAGCCGCTCCCCGACTTTAAAGAGACAGCAGCTGCAGAGCCCATGCCTGCAATTAAGCAGCTAAGCATTTGCTAACATTGGGTTGGACTCTGATATCCAAACGAATCCCAAAAGGTGGAAGCAAAAAAAATCTGAACCACACTGGGAGCCCAGTGTGTGTCACGGTAGAATTCATTTATACCGGGTTTATTTATTATGTCTTAAATCAGCCTTAACGAAGCTGAGGGAAGAGTTTCAAGGTCCATGTGTTACAGCTCAAGGACGAGACTGGGGCCCCAACTCCAAACATATTGTGATTGGCTGAATGTTGCTAAACAACAAAAATAGCCCAGCATCTGTTGTCGTTGCAGGGCTGGGACGTTATTTCCAAGGGGGTCACCCAAGTTCCGTCAGCAGCCATTAATAAAATACTAACAGGATACAAATGGGAACTTGCACTAACAGTAAAACAAAGTTCGCACTGAGGCACACAATGGATTCTGGTAGGTGGGAGTCATACAGAAACATGTTCTCTTAAATTTATTCTTAGTCAAGATGAAAAAAGGAGAGGGCTGCATGAAGGCACTTCTGGTTTTGAGAGAAAGGTTCTGTGCAGAGATGACCTGTCCAAGTTTCAATATGCACTCAGGGAGGACTGATGGAGCATTTTCTTTGTGTTAGACCCCAAAGGTACAAATAAAACACAGCTCCTGCAGAGGCGGGAGACAGGCTGGGCCCAGGCCTGGCCAAACAGGAAGCCAGTGGTGGCTGCTGCGTTTTATAGGCCAGTTATCGTTGGGTGGTTCAGCCTTGTATTTTGCTGCCCAGATTGATGGCAGAGCTGGGGAGATAGGAAGACTACATTGAAACTGAGTGGCAGCCGGGGTTAACCACGGGCCCCAAGCAGTAGGGACTTCATTTTGAGACTCGCAGTAAAGAGTCCAGCGAGATGTGAAAGCAAACTGAATCCACACAAAGACAGATGGAAGTGTCCCGGGTCAGGGCGGACTTAATACATGTTTGTTGAATGAATGATTGAATGACTCTCTTCCACATGTCACCCCATCTATTGCTCACCTCAGATTCTTTGTAGTAACGTTCTGGAATTTCATCGCAGGCAATATCGATAAAGCAGACTTCCCTCTCCAGATCTTTGGCTTCATTGTCAAAAATCTGAAAGAGCAGAGCAACAATATCAAAGGTTAGTGATAGTGGGTGAGATCCTCAAGGTGCCTGCAAGTTGGCCCAACAGTGCCTGAGGCGGAATAACTCCCCACAGAGCATCTTCACACAGCTCAGTGCCCCCGGGGAGAGCTTTACGCTGCCCCCGAATGTGCAAGAATCATGAAAAGTTTTTATTCATCGCTTACATCTTGTCACATCAGAGGCAGGTGTAGCATCAATCACCACTTGGTTAGGGGAAGAAGAAAAACAGGCTGTTTTTAGAAGTTCAAGAGTGAAGAAATAAATCTCTTCCAATAGTCTCTTCCAAAAAGGAAGTCTGCTGATTTTTGGCAGTTAATCTAAACAGGGGGAGGGAAGAGGCTAAAAAGGTTCTGGGTAGATAGGAGACAAAAAGCAGTAATACAGCCTGAGATTTAGAGAAGAAAAATGTGGGGTTTTTTTTTTTTTTCATTAAAATGTTTACATATATTTAATTTCAGAAATAACACACACTCATTGAAGAAAATACAGATAAACAAAAAAGAAGAAAATAAAGATTGTCCGTAATCCCATTACCCACTGTCTTATTCTTGATCATTTAAGGGCATGATTTCCTTGGTACACACAGTGGTAAGAAGGCGGAGCTTGAAAAAGTACTGAGATGGCTTCCTGCCAAGCTACGCTTGGTTCCACTGGCCCAGAATGTCCACCACTTGCAAAGAAATATGTAAGACAGCCACATATATAGATATACGCTCTAGTGGAAAGATTAAGTTCCCTACTTTTTGCCATTGCCACTTTTTCTGATCTAAAGGGATACACTTCTGAAGGATAGTAAACAGATTAAGTTTGCAAATCACTTCATCCTTGGAGAAAGTCTTAACTGTATCCCTATCTCACTGTTTAGCTAATTCCTACAGGGGAGTCATCCACTAACACTAATTAAATCTGACTCTCCAGAAGAGAATGAAATATTTTGGAAGAACAGAGTGGTTGACGCCGAAGAACATTGTCTTGACACAAATTTGGAGCCTATTAATAACACACTCTCCCACAGGAGAGCATCTGGAGGGCTCTTTACAAGTTGAAACTCCTAGTCCTTTCCAAATGCTTTCTGAATAATATCTGTGCTGGTTATTATCTGCCCAGTCTGCTGTTTGCTCTGTCACCAATTTTCTTCTATAATGATTAGATACTGGACTCTTCAGATTTATTCAAGGAGATGAACTCCCCAGTCTGACTTGAGGAGGCCACTGCATTTTCCTTAAAGGCAGAGAAAGACTGGTTCCTGGATCAGCTCTGATTCCTTCCATGGCCAGTTGAAGTCAAGAGCTTGGGGACACTCTCAATGTGTTTGGGAGGGACAAGTTGATTGCTTTGAAATGGAATGGAGAGAGGGAGGGAAAGTAAGTTCAAGGTTGAGTGGAGAAATAAGTTGTGAAATGAAACACTGGGTCTCAGGGTGTTTGTGTGTTTCTCTCTCTTCGCATGAGTCTCTCTTAAAGTGTGTGCAAGAGGAGACATGTGCCTCATTAAGAAAACAAAACAGAAGGGAACACCCCAGAGGCAAATGAGCTGCTACAGAGTAAATTACAAGAGAAGTAAGAGAGCTTTGACATTTATTGGTGGTAAAATTTATGGGACTGAAAGAAGGGAAAATGAACAGGGGTTAAGGGAGTTATTGACAGATTAGGTGGCTTTTCCTAATTTAATTCAAATACTTTTGGATCACCCATTATCACATTATTACATTATTGCCCTTCTGCTCCAAGCTCACCCTTAAGTCTCTGCTCTGAGATAACAGACTGGACCCTGTAAGCACTTCTCCTTGACGGTGAGTAGGACACTAAGCCATGTATTAGAGGGACCCTGCAGGAAGAAGGGTGCTTCTCTTCCTGGTTTGAATCTTATTCCTGCTGCAGAATCTGTTGGGACGGGGGACATGCAGTGCTGCTCTGTCCCAGCTGCGTGCCCAGAGTGCACAGTTGCCTGGTGACCTCGGAGTTCTGGCCTTCACCATGGCCCTCCTGATGTAGGCACCATGTGTGCCAGGCCTCGCATTGCCAGTGGTGCCCTGACCCTATATACCTGCCCACCAGTCTCATCTCACCTGAACCCAGAGGGCTGTTTTCTGTTGCCCAGCAATTGTGGACAAGCTCTGGTCCAGGAAACCCAGCAAACTTCTCTGCCATCCAGTGGGCTATGACCACAACTCCTGCAAGGAGGTCTGAACTCCAGCCATGGAGGTGGACCCCTTTCAAGTTTGTTCTTGCTTGTGCCTACTCCCTCAGCCTTTGACTTCTCTTTACATCTTTATGGTTACTCCAATCAAAGTTTAATAATTCCTTTTATTACTTATATACTCTCCCTGTTCAAATTATTGTGTGGTTTATGCCTCCCAATTGGGCCCCAACTAATACCTCCATTGCATACAAAATGGCGCCCTTGGCTTTGGGGGCTGCAAAGATAAGAAGGGCTGAGTTCCTGCCCTTAATGAGTTACCATCTAGTGGGAGAGACAGACTGGGAAGCTACTCCCCAAAATACAAGATGGAAGAAAATATTTGCTACAAAAGAAAGAACAGACTGTCAAGCTAGAGAGAGGAGTCATTTATGTTGACTCAACAACTACATGGTCAGGATAGTATTATTATTTCCAATTTTCAAATGAGAAAACCAAGGCTCAAAGAAGTAAAAGAGCTGCCTGCGGTCACACAGCCCGTTGGTAGAGAAGCTCAGATTCAGGGCAAGTCTCCAGGCTTCACAACCAGACTCTTCCAAGGATAAAAGGTTGCCTCTTGGCACCCAACCGAGAAGATAAATATCAATCAAAAGTACTTCCTATTTCTTTCCAGAAAGATGAAATTGGACTCTGGTTCTCTTCCTGCTACCGAAAAATGTATGTCCTGAGTAGCTATTATTGGGAACTCCTCAATGACTTGGAGCTTTTCTGCTGAGGCTGCAGTAGAATCTACTTAGGTAGCTTTCAGTTCCAACTCTGGACTCCTCCTTCAATATGACACTTAATTCTTGTATCCAAGTCCATGAAATACCAAGCACCTTCGCAGTCAACGTTTCAGGGTGGGGACCTGAAAAAAAAAAAAGCTACAAAAAAATCAGTTTGAGGACCTCAACATCTTCTTCAGGCTTGAGATTACAAAGAGTCTAAATTTCCAATAAATAATAAATCTCCCAATGATTAAGAGCCTTTAGGAGATGCTCGTAGGTGCTCAATACATGACTGCTGAATTACTGGAAGACATCAGCTTCTACTTTCCAAAGAAGAACCTATGGCACGAATATTGCTTACTGATTGATCTCACATTCCTTTCATGAGCCCAAGTTCTATTTCTTTGCTGGTAAGCACCCTAACTTTCTATAATTCCCAATATAGGGCTCAACATAGAGTGGAAACCTCATAGTATTGGCTGATGGATCCCACATTGGGAATCAGGACAGCTGAGTTTGAATTCAGTTATCACCTCTGTGTAACCTTGGGCAGGACCCGGCACCTCTTTCGGGTCTCCATATCCTTATCTGCAGAATAAAAGGCGTCACCTAGATGAATGGGTAGCAGGGACTTGTGAAATATCCTGGAATTGTACCCAACATTTGAGGAGATGCTTTCTTTCTGGAGAGAGGGTTTGACCACTTTCATCTGATTATCAGGGAGATCTATGGCCCCAGTGTGGTTGAGATCAAGTGACCCACATGACCACTAGAATTCTTTCCAGTTAAAATGTCGGTGACGTTGAGTGACTTGCGGGTCATGTTAGGCTCCTACATCCTGTTTTTTGCCCCTTCACCTACATGCAGCTGACGTGGGTGGTGCACAAAGGGGCTACAGCAGGGAAACAGGAAGTGGCAGTGGTCACGACGTAGCGTAATCAGAGGCCACAGCGGGGGTAAGACAGCCTCATGTTCATCCTTAGTTTAGGGCATGATCCAGAATTAAGCCAACACTATTACAAACAGAGGCTTAGCCAGGCCCCAAAGGAAAACAGCAAGAGTCACTATTCATTGGGGCTTCCCCAGAGGCAGCCGCAGCGGCAGCAGCTGCCAGAACTCTGGTCCAACCACCAGCTCTTTGAGGTGGAATAAGAGATCTGCTGAGATAGTTTAGGATGAGATACATCTTAATGTTGATACATTAAGCCAAAGCTCCACCAGGATCTCACCTGACACAGGTGCTGTGCACCTTCATGCTCTTGGGAGCTTCTTGGGCGGAATTTGTCCCTTTCTGAGATGGGAGTTGGGTTTGGGAGTCAAATATGGTACTTTCCCTATATCCCTTATAATAATGTTCCCATCTGTGGTTATTTATCAGAGACATACCCACCCACGAATCATCTGTAATGGATTTCAGTGCCAATCTGGTTGACTCTTCTGAACTCCACCCCCCAACTACACAATGAACATCAATAAACAAACTCCTTTTAATATGAAATAAGCAATATTACAATGAGAAGGCAAATCTCCTGAGTAAAAACTATCTTAAAGATTCCAAAATGAAAAGGGAGTAATTCTCCCTTTTTTGTAAAGCATTATGAACATTAAGTATCAAGCATCTTTAAAATCTCCATATACTTTGACCTGGTAAATTTAAGCTTTGAGAATTCATCTTAAGAATATTAAATAAATGAAAAGCTTTATGTACAAAGATTTTCACTGTGACATTAATGTAACAGCAAGAAAAAATAGAGAGAGAGAGGAAAAAAAAAAAGCAAACAGTCAAAATATCCCAGTATGGGAGAATGGCCAAGGAAATTATGATAAATCCATTCGATGAACTATTATGTAGCCATTAATAACTCCATTCTTAAAAAAGATTTTCCCAGGAGGGTAAACATGGGCGTGGGTGGGATGGAGAAGGGGACATGCCCCATATTTAATACAGACAGATGTTGAGTCATGTGGTTGTAACTCAGAAGGGAAAGGTACATTGATAAATATGGAATGTGTTTTAACGACGCACTAGATTTCTTCCTTGAACAGGGGTGTCTTTCTAGATTTAATTTAATCTCTCGTTTTGGTTTTAGATGTTTCTGGATTTTGTGATAGCCCAGCCAGGGAGAGCACTGTGTACAGCGGCTTTTCAGAAATCCACAATCCTGGGAATCATGGCTTCCGCAACCCCTTTCTCTATAACAGTAAGTTTGTGGTTTAAGATCCAAGTTTAGATGGGAACTGACTGTACTTTCTGCACGATTTTTCCATAAACTCAAAACTGCTCTAAAAAATAAACTATATTATTAAAAAAAAAATGGGGGGGAGAGGAAGATCCAAGCTTAGTAGTTGTGTGGATTTTATCTTCCTGCCATCTGTCCAAACTACCAAGGATGCAAGGTAGAGGTGGCTGATTAGTAGGGATTTTGAGAAAAGTCCACCAGTCATCTCATTTTATGCTTCACATATGATTAAAGGGACAAAGAATCCCAGCTAAGCTGCTGTTCTGCTCTAACTTTTTTTCGCTGCACTTGGGACGTTTCAGGGGGAGGCAATTGACTAACAAAGAATAGGTTCAGCAAGAAGGAACACTGGAAGCAGAATTATTGTTTTAACAATGCTTTCATTTCAGTGCTCTGGATTTGAAAAGTGGACAATTGGTTTGGTGCAGGGCAGGGGATACGGGTCCCTGGTTCATACATCAGGCATATGGGGCTAGAGCCGGTTCATGGTTCTATTGATTATTCTCTAACAGTACCATCCCTGCTAGGGAGAGCCTGAAAAGCACTTATGGCTGGGAAAAAAAATAGTCCAAGTTATTGACAAAGACAACCATCATTTCATTACCCCATCTCTACTGGTATTCCCACCAAGAACGTTTTCACGCCTACACAATTCAATGGTGACTGTTTCACAAATATGTAAGCTATATGATCCAATCCAAGAACATGAAACTTGTCTTCTCCATCGCCATTAAGATAGAGGTAAAAAAGGATAGTCTTCTTTGGTCTCTTTAAAAACGTTTCTGCTTCTTTCCCACCCCCATCCCCAGAATAGAGAGTTGGGTAACTTATTTGTTCTGAAGGTGGACCTACTTAACGACAGTGCTCTGAAGAGAAGAGACTAGGCTTCCAGCAATCAATAAATCAGCAAATACTTACTAAGCATCTGCTATGTGGCCCACACTGTTTCTCTTAAAATGTGTCAGATAAGCTCCGTTTTCAAGGGGCCTTATGATTTTGTAGAAGACTCGATTCAATGCAAGACTTAATTAACAGCACCATATAAGATATAATCTGTTACTAAAGTAATAAGTACTAAAAGGTATGTATCAGACAAGAAGTACTCCAGTCCAAATTCAGCAAGGAGGAATTACATATATATATTCTTTTTCAGATTCTTTTCTATTATAGGTTATTATAAGATATTGAATACAGTTCCCTGTGCTATATAGTAGGTCCTTGTTGATTATCTATTTTATATATAGTAGTATGTATATGTTAATCCCAAACTTCTAATTTATCCCTCTCTCCCCTTCCCCTTTGGTAACCATAAGTTTGTTTTCTATGAGGAGAGACAAAAGTTTAAAAGTTAACTTCAGGGGCTTCCCTGGTGGTACAGTGGTTAAGAACCCACCTGCCAATGTAGGGGACACGGGTTCAAGCCCTGGTCTGGGAAGATCCCACATGCCACGGAGCAACTAAGCCCGTGCACCACAACTACTGAGCCTGCGCTCTGGAGCCCGCAAGCCACAACTGCTGAGCCCGCGTGCCTAGAGCCCGTGCTCCACAACAAGAGAAGCCACCGCAATGAGAAGCCCGTGCACCGCAATGAAAAGTAGCCCCCTGCTCGCTGCAACTAGAGAAAGCCCGCGTGCAGCAACGAAGACCCAACGCAGACAAAAAAATAAATAAATTAAAAAAAAATTAACTTTACATGAATGCTAGTGCCATCTCGTCATTCACAAAAAATAAAATAACTCAGCACCTTTAGTAAGGTGTTGATCCTTGTTTTTTATTTTGGACTCCCTGCCCCTGAAACAATCTTTTTTAAAATTGATTTTGGGGGGAGTGTACAGTTCTATGAATTTTAACACATGTATAGATTCTTGCAACCACAACTACAATTAAGATTCAGAACAGTTTCACCACCCCAAGAAACTAATTTATCATCACAATTTCCCCACACCCCAACCCCTGGCAACCACTCATGCGTCCTCCATTCCTACAGTTTTTGTCTTTTCAAGAATGTCTTACAAATGGTATCATATAGATTTTAACACTTTGAGACTGGCTCTTTTCACTCAGGACCATGCCTGAGATTTATCCTGTGGTTGTGCAAATCGAAGCTCATTCCTTTTGCTTGCTAAGTAGTATTCCATTGTATGAATGTACAGCAATTTGTTTATTCCCCCATTAAAGTTTGGGGCAATTATGAAGAGAGCTGCTAAAAGCATTTGTGTGTACACAACTTTTCACTTCTTTAGGGTTCATACCCAGGAGTGGGATGGCTGGGTTATAGGGTATTATGTTGATTCTTCTTTACGAGAAGAGGAATCAATACTCCCGTAGTGAATTGACTAGTGCCTCCCCCAAATTCATGCCCACCGGGAACCTCAGAATATGACCTTATTTGGAAATAGGGTCTTTGCATATATAATTAGTTAAGGATTGCTATGGACTGAATGTTTGTATCCCCCGGCCCCCAAATTCGTATGTTGAAAACGAATGCCCAATGCAACAGTATTAAGAGATGGGGGCTTTGGGAGGTGATTAGCTCATGAGGGTGGAGCCCTCAAGAATGGGATTAGTACCCTATAAAAAAGAACCCCCCCCATAAAAAGACCCCATAGAGCTCCCTAGACCCTTCTACCATGTGAGGACACAGGGAGAAGTTGGCGGTCTGCAACTCAGAACCCAACCATGCCAGCACCCTGAAGTCAGCCTGTCTTCAACAAGTGTCACGAACAACTTTTTCTTTAACATCAGCCAGTGGTGGAGATTTGTCCTTTTCCCTTCTCCACCCACCTCAAAGGTTGCAGAAAATTCAAAAACAGGCAGGAACCTGATGATAACAGTAGAGACAGAAGGACAGGAACAACACAGGGCACTGCTCATCAGTGAAGTCCAAAATAAAAAGCTGCTGATAAACATACCTGGGGCTGAGAACACAGACAGATGTAAGAGGAAAGGATGCCTGGGGAAGGGGCAGGGAGGAGACCTAAGGGTCAAAGGGCATACATAACACAGTAGATATGAATTCACAGTGTGCTCCCTGTGAGGGAAAGAATACTTCTTTCAGTTCCCGGATTTGTGACTAGAAAGAGCGCTGGCAAAACCAGTGGAGGGTTGACAACCATTTCGTGCTGTGACCTGAAGTCCCATGCAGGAAAACAATGGTGAACCCTGGTTCATTTGGGTAATCAAAGTGACATGGCGACTGATGAGAAAAAGATTCGGACTGGCAAAACAGTGTTCTCATAAGGTGCTCTGATCATGGTAACTAATTAAGAAAGGAACAGAAAAGTACATTAAAACAACCCAGTAGGGTCACAAATGCTATGACTCAATTCATTTACTGAAAAGGCTTTAATGGCACAAAAATGCTTCTAAGTTACGGTTCCCAGGGCAGCTGTAACAAGGCTCTTTTCATAAGCTTGGTCTGATTTCAGCACGGAACAGCCTCGATTCAAATTCTTCCTGTGGCCGCAGCCCCCTTTGGACCCATAGGCTGTGTCATGAGATCAAGCCAACACGTCACGTGGGTACATGTGGATACTGGCTCCTGACACCCAAGAATGTGTATAGTTTCCCTGCAGTATGATCAATAATGCTTCTTAAAATAAGTCTCAGAAGCCGAGCTTAAAATAGTTTCAATTTCTCCTTGTTCCTTCTGATTTCAATTCACAAGGTGGCCTCTGGGAACTAGAACTGCTGGTTTTCCTGCAAGTTGACGAATGGCTATTTCACCTGAAAATGCTCACGGGCTTGCGACGGGCCAGCCCTCAATAGCCTCACTGTGTGAGGGTTGCTACGTCACCTTGACGTTGATTCGGTCCTTCTCGAAAACTTTTGAGTCCAAACAATGAAACCTTTGCACAAGAGGTAATGTGCCTGACACCTGTCCTTTTCTTTTCCCTGAGAAGCTACTGACTCAGCCTTAAGGGAAGGGACTAAAATGCTGAGGTAGGTGGCTTGCTGAGGCCTGTGCCTGGTGGGGCGGCCACACTGGGAAGTCAAAAAACAACGCGGAGAGTCCCCCAAGAAGGCTGCCAGCAGCCTTACTCTCCAGAGGCCACAGAGGTTCCTTCTCTGGTTCACCAAACAAGCGTCCTGAGGTGCTTCGGGGCCTTGTGTCTCCTTCTAGCTCATTCCTGGCGTGCCTCTCTGGGCAACACAATGGAATGGACACCGGCCCAAACCCACTTAGGAAGCGTGATAGATTGCATCTACTGTCAGAAAAAACAAAATCAAGGAACAAATGGTTACATTTTCCTGGTAGGTTGTGTTTTGTTTGGTTTTTCCTTTTGTGTGGACTGGTTCTAAATACCTCCCAAGGCAAAGTCGGGGAACGAGGCAAGGCTTCTGGCTGAGCTCCACAGACCTGCCCCAGGCAGCCGACCGGAAGGCTCCAGAAGGAGCTCTCCAGGCGTGGGTAAGACAGACATGGGCCAGCAGATGGGAGGGGGCTGCTTCCTGAGTGCTACCCAAGGTCAGGGTGTAATTAGGCCCGAGGCCCCTGGAAGGGCCTGCCGTTTCTGTTTACTTCTTTATTATGGAAAACAGAGTCAGAAAATTGTAGAGAGAGGAAATATAGTGCAGTGGTGATGAGCCCAGACTCCAGAGTCAGCAGACCTGGGCTCTGCTGCTCGGCTGGGTGACCTGGGGTTGCTACTGAGGACAAGTAGACCTCACTTTTCCTCATCTGTAAAGAGCAGTATTAGTTCCTCCCTCATCCGGTAGCAGCGAGGACACAATGACATGAAGCAGTGATGACAAATGGAAATGAAAATGGAGTAATCACAGTTCAGGCGCACAAAAATGAGTTGGGTGGCCATTGAGAATCTGGTCTCAGACACGTCTCTGCACCCTGAGAACTTGAACTTTCTTTGAACTGTACCTGACCCAAGGACACCTCCAGCCATATTCAAAACACCACCTGCCAGCTGCAACCTTATGGTCTCAAGGTCTCCCTTTGTCCCCGTGCAATCATTTCAGACCCCAACCAATCCTTAGTTAACAAACACCCTTAGTCCTTGCCAGCTCCAATTATAATTCCTGAGAAACAATTCACGTAGCTGACCGTAACCTTGTGTTTTTTTTTTGCCTTCATAAGCCTCCCCCATTTTGTAGTCCAGTGGAACACAATTCAAATGCTTCTTTGAATCTGTGTCTCCCAGGCCGCAGTGTTAACAAATATCCAATAAACACCTTTTTATTTCACCTAGGTCTCTGTTTCTGGAATTTTGGTTAATGGCAGGTAAAGCCCACTTTATTTGGACCTGGTTAAAAACTTATGGTTACCAAAGGGAAAACGTTGGGGGGAGGGATAAATCAGGAGCTTGGGATGAACATACACACACTACTGTCCATAAGATTGGTAACCAACAAGGTCCTACTGTATATGTATAGCACAGGGAACTCTACTCAATATTCTGGGATAACCTATATCAGAAAAGAATCTTAAAAAGAATGGATATATGTATATGTATAACTGAATCACTTTGCTGTACACCTGAAACTAACACAACATTGTAAATCAACTATATTCCAATGAAATTAAAATTTAAAAAAATCAATGTATTCAAAATTACATTCATCGTCTTCATCGCTACCCCTTTGGCTCCAAGGTTTGAGCCTACCCTTCCTCTTGTGGTCCAAGGTAGAAACTTGGGTGTCACCCTAGGCTCTTCTTTCTTTTGTATTCTTACATCGGGACAGGCAGTAAGTCCTATGAATCCCTCTATGTCTGCCTCCATATCTCACCAATCCATCTCCCTGACATACCTTCTATTCTCTATCTCACCTGGACAACTGCAGAATCCCTAATGCCCTTTCTCTTGAGATTCTGGTTTCCATCACGCATCCATCCATCTATCCATCCACCCATTCATCCATCCACCTATATACACCCACCCGTGAGTTTTCTTCCCAATATGCTAGCATGGTTTCTTCACTGCCACTGGAACACAGTTTATGGTGGAAAGGGCCTAGGAGTCAAAACATCTGGGTCTAATCCTGGTTTCATGAGTTGTGTGAGCCTAGAAACTCCTCCATGCCTCCATTTCATCATCCGGAAGTGAGCAGGACCAGTCAGGGCCAGGTGAGATAACCAGGTGTGAAGGGGCTTTGCAAACTCCAAAATGCTGCACAAATGTATGGAATTAGTATACCTGCTTCTACCTGTCAACTCACACTGCCTAGAATTCCTCCTTTCTCTCTTCCTTGCTCCAGGCATGCCCCACTCACCCCTCTGAGCATCAAGCTTCCTAACAACTCACCATTTCAACTTTCCACACCCTGGCTCTTGCTCATCCCTTTGCCTTAAAGGCTCTTCCCCGCCCTATCTGCCTGGCTCACACCAACTCATCTTTCAAGGTCATGCCAAGCTGTGCCAAGCCCTTCTTGATCACCTTTTAGTAAAGCAACGATGTGTATAATTCATTATTTTGGGTAACATCTGGTTATGGTTAAATCCTTGGCCTCCCAGAAATCCCAATGCGTATCTCCCTGATGGACTTGCCAGGGGAAACACTACCTATAGTAAGTGGTTTGTCTCAGCTGTTGCTACTTTGGTTAAATTAGAGGCTTATAAGTCATTAACACTCAAGGAAAGGTTGAACAATTATCTTTCAGCTCCAGGCTTTTGAAATCTCTCCAAGTAAAGCCAAATCGAGCAAGTGGCAACAGACTCATTGTGATTTTTGTTTTAAAAACTATCAAACTGGAGAATCCAGAGGAAATGTTCTGGTTTGGATACCTGTCTGGACATGGAAGATGAAATAAACTTGACAGGTGACAGCAAAAGTCTTTTATTTCACTGAATTCTGCAAATCAGGACTGGTAGCACCCCAAGGGCTCTAGTAAGAGGATGGCCACTGCTTGGGTCCCATTAAGTGCCCCAGCACTATGAGCCCATGTGGTCCCCAAGGTAGTGGGCAAAAGGCTGTAACAAATGTATCTCATTCATCTGTGTGTTCTTCAATCTTTTAATGTCTCATATATAATCAAAGCTCAACAGTTAATTTTTTTGTTTTCTTATTTTTTGCTGTTTTGGAACTGAACTGTTGTGCTAAATACCACCAACTTTGAGTTTTAACATTAGCATTTGTTTGCCGGTAGTTGGTTCATTTTGTTGACTGCCAGCAGATGACATCTTGTTAGCCAAGAAGTAGTAACAGATGTCAAAGTTTAGAAAAAAAACTGTGCGAGGAAAAAGAAAAATCCCATGCATGAAATTTCCTTCTTCCTGCAAATTAGGAAAAATAATTGCAAAATTTTAGACGCTGAATCCCTAGGTCAAAGAATAGTTAGCGACTCATGCCTCAAAACCAATGACAGCAAGAGCCTGAGGGGCAACTTAAGATCTTTCCAGCATGTTCTAAATAGCACTTCCTATACTTTAATGTGCACATAAATCACCTGGGGAAACTTGCTAAAATGCAGGTCTGGTTCAGTGGGTCTGGGGTAGGTCCTGAGGTTCTAATAAACCTCCAGGTGATGCTGAAGGTTCTATAAACATGTGGTATTTGGGGAATATAAGTTTGAGGCAGGGAGTATGAAATCAAGAAACTGTAGAGGGAAATAGTGGTCAGATGGAATTCCACCCTGGTAATGGAAGCCAATGTGAAATAATCAAATTTGGGGTCTAAATGGATCCCCTCAGGCAGCTTTGTGGGAGATGGGTTTAGTGAGAGATGGTTCTAGAAAAGAGATAAGCAGTTGAAAAGAAGAAGATAGGATGGATGAAATATTTAGGAGGAAAACCATCCAAATGGAATTCTCTAGCTCAGCAACTTGGGTACAAAAGGCAAATGGAGGGAGGGAATTTGGCCTCTTTTCCCTCAAATCCCATCAGACCCACTTCTGCTCTAAGTGAGCCTGTTAGGGCTTCATCAGCGGTTTGCAGAAGTTAGAGGCCACCTTAGAAGTCCACTGCTACTCCTGCTTCGGGATTTTCCCTGTGCTCTCTCCCAGGGGGACTTCAGATCAGGCAGCCACTAGTCCTTCTTCAGTCCTAGAACACGTCAGCCTGAACCCTCAGCCCACACAGACCCCTCACACTGGGCCCCCAACTCCAGCTCTGTGATAAACACAGCTGGGAAAACCAAAGGAGGCCACAGTCTTCTCAAAGGCCAGAAAGTAAAACACAGGGGAGCCACACATGTTGGGGAAGGACATTTTGAAAGACCACCAAGACCCAATGTTACTTCTATAGAATTTCTACCAAAGATGCCAGTCTGAATCTAATCATGAGAACACAGTTAGGAAAACACAAGAAAAAGGGACATCCCCTAAAATGGCCTGTGCTTTTCAAGATGCCAGTGTCATGAAAGGCAAAGAAAAGTTGAGAAATTGCTCCAGATTAAAGAAGTCCAAAGAAAGTAACAACTAAATGCAACGTATGCACCTGGATGAAAACACAAATCATGAAAGTTTTTATGGTTGCTCACTATAAAAGACAATTGGCAAAATGTAAATATGACTCTATATCAGATAATAGTATTGTATCAATGTTAAATTTCCAGAATTTAATCACTGCACTGTGGTTACGTAAGAGAAAGTCCCTGTTCTTAGGACATGCACACTGAAGTCTTTACAGGTGAAGGGTCATGACGTCTGCAACTTACTCTCAAAGAGTTCTGGAAAAAATAATAATGTGTTAATATTTAGGGAGAGAGACAAAGCAGATGTAGAAAAATGTTAACCATGGGTGAATCTAGAATCGCTGTGTTATTCTTGCAACTTCTCTGTAGGTCTGACATTTTTTTAAGTTAAAAGTTAAAAAAAAAGTCACAACCAATCAATAGTTTCGCTGCTTTGGAGAAAGCAGCTAAAATGCCAGAAGAAACTGTTAACGGGAAAATTGGGCATGGTGTCCAGTCTCAAGAGTTACTTGCAACAGAGAACCTCCACCTGTCTGCAGTGGTCCAGCTCTGAGCAGTGCTTGGTGTGTGCCCTGGAATGGGGCTGGCCGGTCCCATGGCTTTCTTAGAAAATGCTACCTCGGCTCTGCGGCATCATGAAATCCTGGGGCTGGCTCCCTCTCCCGAAATCTCAAAAGGCTGCACCCCACAGGGAGCAGCTTGTGAGAAAAAAGCTGTCTTGCAAGAGGTCTTACTGGGCCCCATGACTGACGCTCACCATTCCGGGAGCCGCTTCCACAAGCTTCCACCCCCTGCACGTTTCTTTCCTAGAGCTCCGTAGGGCAAGAAGGTAGCAAACCCAATTTTTGCTCAAATGGAGCTTCCTCCAACTCCAAGTGAAAAATGGACCTTGCTGGCCACTATTTCCCTGATGCAGATAACATACCCCATTCTGCACAGGGGCCAACCAAGGACAGCCGAGGGGGTGCCAGTTGGAAGGGTTTCTGCCAAGACCATTTTAAGGTCAAGCAACTGCCAAATTTTCAGACAGACAGCAGTTTGTTTCTATGCTTATCTGTATATCGCAGGAGAACCACCTGAAAAAGGGTTGCTAAATAAGAGTTCTCTTGCACCTTTCCTTTTTTTTT
The DNA here is from genome assembly GCF_965194805.1 of Balaenoptera borealis. Taxonomy (NCBI): domain Eukaryota; kingdom Metazoa; phylum Chordata; class Mammalia; order Artiodactyla; family Balaenopteridae; genus Balaenoptera; species Balaenoptera borealis. Next base: position 13,735,946 of record NC_138879.1, on the reverse strand, counting down.
TTTTTTTTTTTTGGTTCTTTCTCTCTCTCTTTTTATTATTATTTTTTTAATGAAAAGAAAAGAAAACCTCTCCTGGCTCAGAGCCTAAAATCTCTTACTTGTGATGCTAATCTCTCCTCCCTGGCTCCAAGCCACTTCTGCTGGCTCCGTGCCTGTTTAATATTGTGGCTGCTGAGAGCAGGTTGTGTCAGCGTTTCCATTATGAAGCTCAGCTTCAAAGATGTTTCTGAGATGGACATACAGTCTTCCAGGCAAAGGGTCCTTATTCTACACCTGGTCATCCAAGCGAGGGCCAGGGGTCCCCAGCCTGCGTTTACGTACCTTTTCTCTTCACGGCCACTTGGCTGAATATAAGGGTGCTCCTTTGAGCTTTTTAGAAAAGGTGGTTGTCAATGCAATGCTTCATTCTCCAAACATCTCTTTGAAGGCATCCGAATTTGGGTTTGGGTAAAAAAATGGTCACTTGTCTTAGTAATTAAAAAAAAAAAAGAGAGAGAGAGAGAAATACCATGTTGGGTGTTTGAGGAAAGAGTGTTTTCCCCCAAGGCTTGATAAAGAAAATATTTTTATCTGTTACTCTCTTCTCTCATTTCTCTCCACCCCATTTTTCATGACTTATGTAAGACTTGTTTACACACTGAAGACTTGTTCGACCAAACTACTGAATAATTCCCTCATTTATCCCCCACTGCCCACTGTTCCATTAATTCAGATAGCCAGTTTAGGGCAGAAAGCTTCCATCTGATGCCTTCCCACTGAGGTCCACTCTGGCCACAGGATCTGCTTCTTGGCAGCTGAGGTGGAGTGTGGAAAGAACAAAGAACACACAATCAAAAGACTGAGGACCTCAGTTTTGTCGGTTATTAATTGTGTGGCCTTGGGCAATTTATTTAAACATCTCTCAGCAGCAGTGCCCTCATCTGCAAACTGATTATAACCATATCTACCTTGAGATGTTGTGAATGTTGACTGAGATAATACACAGCACAATGCTCTCAAGTTTAAATGTTAGGTATCAGGCTTGAGTGCTGGTACCTAACAGGAGCCCTGTGAATGCCAGCTGAATTCACTAGATTTTCTGGTAACTGCAGGAGCCATTTTCCTGTCTGGCGCTGGAGGGGTTTTCCGACCTGGTTTTAAGAGCTGTCGTCCTGCCCATTACTTATTATTTTATTGTCCATTATGACTCCCAGGCACAGCCCATAACAAATACAGGAGTTTACTGTACTACCTTCACTTACCACTAACATAATTGGGAATGAATGACAGAAATACATGAGCCCACTAATGCAATTTCTCCTAACTAAAATCTTCATTAAGAAAAGTCTGGGAGGTTTTCAGGATGAATGTGCAAAACAGGGGAAAGTCACAACAAACCCAGTGAAGACTCCCCAGCCTCGAGGGCAAGGTCTGTCCCCAGGCTGGAAGGCGGCTGCCAGTTGGCAGGTGGCATACATCCAAGGTCTCGCCCAGACTATGGAAAATCCATAAACAGTTCAGGACAAAGGCTTTTGCAGAGCTGTCTCTCTCTCTCTGCGTGGCGAGATATGCTGAGTGGTTTTGGCTGTGGGTATTTTGAGATGTCCTTTGGCACTAGATCTCAGCTGAGAAAGGCACGTGGGGACTAAAAGGTAGGGAAAATAAATTGTTCAGACATCGGGCTCTAGGAATAGAGTTCTCGGTTCAACTTTGTTCCTTCAAGGAGCCTTTTGGTTTATCATTGGCCTCAATTTACTTTGAACTTATTTCCTTTGCCTTTATCTCTGGGGCCATTCTCTCTTTCCCACCTAGATCTTCTTTTTCTCAGAATCCGATCATTTTTATCCCCTTCTGTATGTGCCACCAGCATCCCGCTACTGGCTGAACATCCTCACCTTCTAATTCCAAGGTATCTGATTGGAGCCAGACTCAAGATGACCCAGCTCTGTCCCACCACTCATACTGGAAGATATACAAAAACTGAACACATGGTTGGAAAGCAATTTTCCTGACTCTTCCAGTTGATAAACTTGCCTTATAAGGCTCTAAACCTCTGAGAAAATTCCTACTAATAGAGTTTTTAACAACCCAAGAGGACAAAGGATATCATTACCACGACAATTCCTTTTAGGAATATTTGCTGCCCTGCAAAACTTGGAAGGAGAAAAGAAAATTGTTTTTGGACATTGCTTCCATAACACGGGAGGGACTATTTCCCTTTCCTCACTATGAAAATTTAAACCTTCAACCAGGCTTTAAAAACCCAGGCGGCAGATTCCACCTACAGTCTTATAACTCTATTTTTAGAGCCAAAGAGAGCATATTCGTTATATGAGAGTTGGTGCTTTGAGGCTAAACTAACCCAGAATCAAGTTCCAGATCTGACACTTGCTAGTTCTGATCGTGGGCAGACCACTTGCTCTCGTGAAGCCTAAGTTCTCAGCTGTAAAATGGGGATAATAATAGTTGTGAGAATTTAATACGATCATGGCTACAACAGGTTAGCAGGATGCTGGGTTCATGCTCAGTAAATATTCCTGCAAATAGCCTTATAACTATCATCATCATCACTAGCCATTATCCACATCACTTTCATGATGATGATGATGATGATGGTGACGATGTTACTATTATCACTATGACCCTCCACTCTTGAAGAAGTTACTTCCTAGTTGGAGCCTGCTGGTTTACCCTCCACCCTCCTTGCCTTCCTTTCGCTGAGCCAGAGGGGCATCGAAGAGCTGTCTTTTTCCACCTGTACTTTGCAAAAGGGCCATTAGGTGGGGCCCTCCCATCATCACCCAAGTCAGCAAGTGACTCTGATTCTGGACTTTGGAGCCTGGGGAAAAGGTGTGAGAGGACTACTGAATTCTGTGATTACTGCTCAGATTACTGGCTCTGGTTAAGAGGTGGCCCAGGGTCTGTCACGTAGCAAACACCACAGCCCCCGTGGGTTGGCACATATCTGTGATAAGCTGGGCATGAAGCTTATTGGCATGAAGTACAAGAGATGTCCTCCCTTAGGATACAGAGCTCAGTATTGAAGAGGCAGCATATTCAGAATCACTAATCAATCCACTTCCAGACAATGCTTGGGAGAAAAGTCAAAAGCCCATTAAAATTCCTAGAGGTTCATGGTCACTTGTAGAATCATTGGCACTTTGGGGACCCCTCTTCCTTTCAGGCTCATGTGTTCTAGCCACACGGTCATGCTGACTGGTGTTAGTTACAGACCAGTGATCTGGACACCCCTGGCGCTTCACTTCCCGCAACACCGTGGACCACATTCTAGGTTCTGCTTTATCCCAACTCATGTCCACGTCTCTGTGATCTCAGTGTCCATACGGACAGCCCATGCAATGCCACAGGCTCAGCCTCCTAATTCCTTTTTTACTTCTCCTCCAATGACCTTTACCTCCATTTGACCTCCTCCCCACTTCCTCTCCCTCCCCAAACCCCACCCTGGTCTTGAATCTCCTGGAATTAGTCCACTTTTGAAATCTGAAAACTCTAGGTACTTTTTTTTCCAACCTCAAACTCAATCTTCTCACTCCTGGTACCGCTTCTCCTTGACCTGGTTGAGCTCTCTGATCCCTGAGAGCCTCCACTGGACTCAAGGCCCACGATGACCTTCACTTTCTCACTCCACTTTTCCATACCCTGCTGAACCCACACTGAAAGCGAATCCTGAATCAATTCCACCGTTTCCTCTGCTCCGACAGGCAGGCTGCAAAGCACAGCTGGGAAAATGACACCAATACATAGTAAGGCTGGTGGCACAACTTATTCAAAATTTCCCAAATCACCGGACTGCCAAAGCTTTCAAGTAAATGCTTTTCCTCTTCTGGAGTTGGTTCCTTCATCCATTTCCCATTCAGGTTATCTTTGACCTTGATCCTCTTCTTTAAGCCCTCTTCCCTGTCTCCTTCCCTTTCAGTAGATGACCTTTCTTCTCACATTACTGGAAACTAGAGGCCATCAGGTGTGAGGCTGGTGACTTTCCCTTCCCCATAGACATATCCTTACCTGCTCTGCTCTCTGCCCTCTCCTTTTTTTTTTTTTTTTAAGGGGCTCATGAAGACCATTCACCCCCTGACTTCTGGGAACAGGTCCTTGCTCTTCTACTTCTAAACTCTCACTTGCCTGCTGGCTCCTTCCTCTCGGTACTTCACAGTCAAGAGGTGATTTACAATATTTTATCAGTCAGTGGGCCCATGTTTGTTTCTTGTATCCCATGCCTTTCCCTGGGTTCACTTTTTAAATATAGCCCCTCATTAACTTCTTTTTAAAATTGTTTTAATTTAATTTTTATTTTATACTGGGGTATAGTCGCTTTATAATGTTGTGTTAGTTTCAGGTGTACGGCACAGTGATTCCATTATAGATACACATATATATCCATTCTTTATCAGATGCTTTTCCCATATAGGTTGTTGCAGAATATTGAGTAGAGTTCCCTGCGCTATATGGTAGGTCCTTGTTGATTACCTATATTTTACATATAGTAGTGTGTACCTGTTAATCTCAAACTCCTAATTTATCCCCCACCCCCGTTTCGCCTTTGGTAACCGTAAGTTTGTTTTCTATGTCTGTGAGTTGTTTCTGTTGTGTAAATAAGTTCATTTGTATCATTTTTAAAGATTCCACGTGTAAGTGATATCATATGATATTTATCTTTTCTGTCTGACTTACTTCATTAGTATAATAATCTCTAAATCCATCCATGTTGCTGCAAATGGAAATATTTCATTTTTTTATGGCTGAATAATATACCATTGTGTATATATACCACATCTTCTTTAACCATTCATCTACTGATGGACATTTAGGCTGCTTCCATGTCTTGGCTATTGTAAATAGGGCTGCCAGGAACATTGGGGTGCGTGTATCTCTTCGAATTAGAGTTTTTGTCTTTTATTTATATATGCCCAGGAGTGGGATTGCTGGGTCATATGGTAACTCTATTTTTAGGTTTTTGGGGTGTTTTTTTTTGAATTTTATTTTATTTTTTTTATACAGCAGGTTCTTATTAGTTATCTATTTTATACATATTAGTGTATATATGTCACTCCCAATCTCCCAATTCATCCCACCACCACCCCCTTCCCCCCTTGGTGTCCATATATTTGTTCTCTACATCTGTGTCTCTATTTCTGCCTTGCAAACCGGTTCATCTGTACCATTTTTCTAGATTCCCCATATATGCATTAATATACGGTATTTGTTTTTCTCTTTCTGACTTACTTCACTCTGTATGACAGTCTCTAGGTCCATCCACGTCTCTACAAATGACCTAATTTTGTTCCTTTTTACGGCTGAGTAATATTCCACTGTATATATGTACCACATCTTCTTTATCCATTCGTCTGTTGATGGGCATTTAGGTTGCTTCCATGACCTGGCTATTGTAAATAGTGCTGCAATGAACATGGGGGTGCATGTGTCTTTTTGAATTATGGTTTTCTCTGGGTATATGCCCAGTAGTGGGATTGCTGGGTCATATGGTAATTCTATTTTTACTTTTTTAAGGAACCTCCATACTGTTCTCCATAGTGGCTGTACTGTTAGCTATTTATTTTTAAAAATTCTTTATGCTTCTGTGCTATAAACTGGGTTGTATTCCTCAATACTATCTTCCAATTTACTAATTATCTCTTTAGTTGCATCTAGAGTTTGTCTTATCTATGGAGTCTTTCATTTCAGCAACTGGGTTCCCAAATTTCCAATTGCTTCTTTTTCAAATCCTCAGTCGCTTCTTTTTGTTTGTTTTGTTTCTTAATTTCTCATTCTTTTATTTTTATTTTTAATTTTTTTGGCTGTGCCATGCACAGCTTTCAGGATCTTAGTTCCCCAACCAGGATTGAACCGGGGCTCTTGGTAGTGAAAGCGTGGAGTCCTAACCAAAGGACTGCCAGGGAATTCCCTCATTCTTTTAAAATGGACATTATTTCCTTATTTCCCCCTTCAAGCAGCACAAACATACTATTTTAATCAGAACCATCTATAAGGTTTTTTCATTTGCATTCAATTTGTGTTTTGATTGTTGATCATACTGGTTATCTTTCTTAACAATTGGTTTGGGGGTCTCTTTGAGTAGTAAGCTTCTCTTTCTTATTCTTTTTTTTGGTTGGTGCTCTGTTTCTCCGTCTCCAACCCATCCCCCACTCCTTGCATCAGTCTTTAGGTTTTACAGCTGTCTCCAAGAGCAAAACCAGTTCTTTTAAGCCGTGGCCCAGGCAACCGTCATAGAAGATGCTTTCAGTTTCCTTTTACCAATGGAGATGCTTTCAGCCTCTTCAAACACTGAACCTGGCTCTGGCCCCTTGTTTTGCATGAAACACTTTTAGTCCCATTGCCTCCTAAGACCCACAAACACCTGCCCCCAGACTCACAGACCAGCCACTCCATGCATCCCAATCCTCCTGAGTTTCTGTCCTATTTCCACGACTCTAGCTATATCGTTTTGGTTTTCTCTTTTTGTATTTTATCTGTTATTGCTAACTGTTTGGAACAGAGGAGAGGCATTTGAACATGAACTTGTTTTCCACCAAGATGGGAAGTCTTCCATAGGCTTCTCACCTCAACCCTGAGTCCCATTCTGATTCAATTTCTTTTCTTCCTTTCAGAGCCAACCATCTCAGAATTCCTCTTTGGTACAATGCAAGCTGGGTTCCGCCACTATCACTTCACTCGTTTTCATAAAGGTCACCAATGACCTCCTTATTGCTCAATCTCACATGACCTTTAAATTCTATCTTCTTGAACTCTGTTGCTACTGTCATTGGTGACACTTTCTTTCTTGGCATTCTCTCTTTCCTGGGCTTTTGTAACTTCCTAGCTTCCCAATTCTCCTCCTAACCTCTGAAGGATCCCTTTTCTCATCCATCTTTATGGGATGCTCTTCCATTTCCTTCCCCTTAAATGTCAAAACTCCCACAAGCTCCATTCTTACCCCTCTTCTCTCTTTACCCTTCACATATCCTTTGGGTAATATCCTCTGTTCCTATGGCTTCAAACTACCTTTGCTTTATGACTTTCAAATCTATATCTCTAGGTCTCAGCTTTGGATTTATAGGTCCCATTTCTTACTGGTTATTTTCACTAAATTTTCCATAACCACTTCAAACTTAGTTGGACCAAAACTGAACTCATCAACCTCTCCTAAACCACTTAAAACAATTCCTTGTCTTAGTTGGTGGCACTACCACCAATCCATGACAAAACCCTGAATCATCCCAGACCCCTGAGCCAGTCGTCCCAACCCATTCCCAAATCCAATTAGGCACCAATGTTCCTCTCTCTTCCTAATGAATCCTCTCCCATTTCTTCTGTCAGTGCTTTACATTTTGGGCTGCATTCTCTCTCATCTGATCTACTGCAAGTCTCCTGTTTTCTCAACTAGTCCCTCCTTGCATGATCATCCTGCCTTTCTCTTCAGTCTCGTCCTCCACCCTGTGTTCTCTGGAATACCTATCACATCATGCTGCAATGACAGTACTTGCCTCCCCAAACTGACAACTCCTGGTACAAAACAGATGCTTGACAAACATTTCCTGTATAATGAATTAATGCATTATTGAGATCATCCTCTCCTTTCAATGCAAAATAAAGGACTTCTCAGATTCCCACTGGGAGGTTATGACAAAGGGATCAATGAAGAGAACTGGTATTTACTAAACCTCTATTACCGGTAGGAACTGGGATAGGTGGTTTATATCAATTATTTGGTTCAGAACATTCATTATCATTCTTAAAACTGATCCAAGGGGTAAGGAAAATCCAGGGGGAAGAATCTTTACAACATAAGAATTTACTGCTGCTCTAGGGAATAAGGAACACCCAAGGGAACAGTCTTTAAACCAGAAGACTTTACATCCTTGTCAGTTTAGAATAATGATTGGGAACAACACGAGTAAATCTAGGTCTGTTGAAAATGGTTACAACTCCTCCATCTCTCAACGCTGGTGCTGACTGCCCTTGAGACACTGTCAGACTCTTCCGATAACTTGGCAGCAGGAGAAACCTGTTAAAGTCCCTGAATCTTTTGACCAAAGAACCACTTCTTGACTTTGCCCAGTGTAACAAACACCTGTTATCTGTAGGGGCACTGGCTTGGTACAAGATAAAGCAAACAGAGTTGGAAAAGTCCTTTACATTGGACATTCCTGTTTGTACATTGAGTAACGATAAGTGTCACCCATTGTACATTCTGTTCCTCAATACCCCGTGGTGCAAACTTACAAAGTGTGTGCTAGAAGGAAGTTTTCAGGGCAGCTAGACAACAAATCTGGCACAAAAACATAACTCTTAAAAATCTCTACCCAGAGGGAGTAACTAATTTTTATCCTTAATTGTATATGAAAGAATGTTTTTCCCAACAGTAAGATTTTTTGAATAAAATCTTAGAAATCTTGGGAATTCCCTGGCGGTCCAGTGGTTAGGACTCTGTGCTTTCATTGCCAAGGGCGCGGGTTCAGTCCCTGGTCAGGGAACTAAGATCCCACAAGCCTCACGGTGCGCCCCCCAAAATATATATCTATGCGTGTGTGTGTGTGTGTGTGTGTGTGTATATATATATATATATATATCTTAGAAATCTTAGAAAGAAGAAGCAATGCAATGATACGAACTCTTAGCCAAAGCAGAATATTAAGTCACCCTGGGTATCACATGAAACTACTTTTTATTTTAAAGTAATGTTTTCTATTTCAAACTGTTACAAAAAGTCTCAACAAAGGCATACCACGTGTGCAACTGGTGTAGCTGGTTTAACATCATCTGTTTCAAGAGACCCAGATGGTTCTAAGCAAATTTAGCTGGGTGATGAAAACAAGGCTTCACCCATAGATCAAAATTAAGTTACTAGAAAAATCATTCTTTCCAGTGTCCTTCATTGCTGAGGTTCTTCCCTAATACGCTTCATATTTTATTTCAATATTTCACTCTGGTTTTGACATGCCAACCAAGGTGAAGTTGAGTTAATAACAAACTCAAACTCATGACAGATTTCTGATTTCCTCTGAACCTAGGTATGAGTGATAATAAAACACTTCAGCACCAAAAAGCCAATTATTTGGTTTCACCCCTGAGTATCTACTCCATGATGGCATTTAGTTGATGCTTTTCAACATCTATTTATTAATAATCTGATTGGCATAGCCAAAGAAAATTATTACTCCACATAATGGTCTGCATATTCCAAAGGTATTTATGACTGTCTCCTTAAAGGGCTGGAAACAAGGTGAAAGATTTTCAGATGCAGCTCCATGAAGTTTTTATTTACTAAGTTTATGTACCAAATGGCTGTAAAGCCTGATGGACTATAAACAGGTTTTCAATAGGTATTAGTGGGGAAATGTGATTTAAATTTGACTTAATAGCTTAGTATTGTTCAGACAGAATTACTATCTGTCTCAGAAGATCAAGTACAGAATTTGGTGGGCAACAGCTGACACGCTGCTTGGTTCAAATACAGAGTCTGTGTACAAGCAGAGGAGCAGATGGAAGCAATGCTTTCAGTGCATCAAAAGGAAAAAATTGCTTTGAAACCATGTCCATTGGAAATCATTAACTTCTTTTCTGTAAGGTCAGCTATCAGCATCCCCTTGCCTCACTTTTTTTTTTTTTTTTTTTTAAGAAGACTAAAATACTAGTGGAGACTTTTGTCCTTGAAGGTGTTTATCAGATAGATGACATCCAGGGATTTTACAGAGAAATTCATTTTATAAAGATGAAGGCTCTGAATCTAAGAGTGGGAAGAGTCAAGTGATCCTTTTTCGGACCTCTATCAAGTCCTTTGCATCGTGAGGAAGCGGATCAGTGCCCTGGAAAAAGTTAAACAACCTTCCAGGCCTGGATGACTGAAGAGCTTATTTATTCAATGACTCTTCTTCAACAGAATCCGGAACAGTGTTCACACTTCACATGCACACAATCTTCAGGGCTTAAATTCACTATTCAGACGTCTCAACATCCTGGGCAGAAGGAGGTCTCACGCTCAATTCATTGAACCCAAGACACTACCAGTTATACCACCAAAAAAAGAAAAATGTTGCCACTGATCACTGCACGATGCCATCGACTAACATACGTTTCATTTTTAGGGTTGTTAAAGCTCGCAAAACAACGGCCACCTTGGACTTGATGAAATATGGGAACACCAACAACAATAACACGTTGAGTATGACTGGGTGGACCAAGCACTGTTCTGAGTGCTTTTCATGATTAACACATTTAATCTTCACAAGTACCTGATAAGTAGGGACTATTATTATATCCATTTACAGGGGCACAAAGAGGTGAATAACATGCTTAACTAGCTGCTAAGTGGCTGACCCAGGAATCAAACCCAATTGGTCTGACTCCAGTGCCTGCAGCCTTCACCTCTTCACCATTCTGCCTCTATGCTGTTGATGACTACTTTGGAGCAGTAGGCAGGTGGCTTGTCACCTCTTGGGGTCAAGATGTGCCAATCAGGATGCCCTCCAGGTGACTAAGAGAGCCAAGGAAGGATGGGTTCTGAAACCAGAACTTCCAGGCAGGAGGCCAACAGGTTGCAGGTCCAGGGCTCTGGCCAGTGACCACTCCCCTCCTTCACCTTGGAAAAGTGAACTCAAAAGCTCCCAGAAACATGTGACTCCCCAGCTTATGTCTGAGGATGTCCCTTCCTGGACGGTAGAAAAGGAGTAGGGACTACAGGCTTTGGAAATGTGAGAACTCAGCACCTTCACTCCAAAAGAACTAACCTGATTAATTTCCCCACTTGCAGATCTTGTACTTGCCAAGGGTCTAACTCTGAAGTGGTTTCCACGAAGCATAACTGAAGTTAGAGAGAAGAAAAGAACAACTGTTATGGAGTATTTGACATGCATCCTCTCACTGAATCCTCCCAATTATCCTCTGAGGTGGGCATTGTTTTCCCCTTTTCACTGCTGGGGAAGTTCAGAACAATGAAGTCCCATTATCACTGAGCTCCAGAGCTCGGCTTTGGACCCTGTTTGGTTCAAGGCCAGTGAGTTCTCTGAATCTAGTACATTATCCTGCTAAATGGGCCTGGCCAGCTGCGAGCTTTTGGCAGGTTCCTAAAGTGTCCTCATTCAAATGGCTCCAAGACCCAAAGGTTGTCGGTCACCATCTGTTCTGAGCAATCCATTCACTGAGCTACCAACAATTGGGCTCAACAAACATAAACACAAAGCTCTAGGTAAATAAACAGGAAAGCTGTGCCTTTTTATTTTTTTTTAAGTGAAGTGCACTGTTTTCCCACAGTAATTAGGTCTCTTCTGAGGGGGAAAGAAAAAGCCAAATATTTGGGAAGCAACTGCAAAGTGACAGGAACTGAGGATGGATTACAGAAAATAGAAGAGGTTTGAGTCTCACTGAACGAAGAGTTGGATGAATATTTTTTTCAAACCTCAAAAGACCGACATCCACGGAACTATATTCAATATCCTATGATAGAGGTTGGTTCAAGATGGCGGAGCAAAAGGACGTGTGCTCACGCCCTCTTGCAAGAGCACCGGAATCACAACTAACTGCTGAATAATCATCGACAGGAAGACACTGGAACTCACCAAAAAAGATACCCCACATCCAAAGACAAAAGAGAAGCCACAATGAGATGGTAGGAGGGGTACAATCACAATAAAGTCAAATCCCATAACTGCTGGGTGGGTGACTCACAAACTGGAGAACACTTATACCACAGAAGTCCACCCACTGGAGTGAAGGTTCTGAGCCCCACGTAAGGCTTCCCAATGTGGGGGTCCAGGAATGGGAGGAGGAATTCCTAGAGAATCAGATTTTGAAGGCTAGTGGGATTTGATTGTAGGACTTCGACAGGACTGGGGGAAACAGAGACTCCACTCTTGGAGGGCACACACAAAGTAGTGTGCACATCGGGACCCAGGGGAAGGAGCAGTGACCCCATAGGAGACTGAACCAGACTGACCTGCTAGTGTTGGAGGGTCTCCTGCAGAGGCAGGGGATGGCTGTGGCTCACTGTGGGGACAAGGACACGGGCAGCAGAAGTTTTGGGAAGTACTCCTTGGCTGAGCCCTCCCAGAGTCCACCATTAGCCCCACCAAAGAGCATGTAGGCTCCAGTGCTGGGTTGCCTCAGGCCAAACAACCAACAGGGAGGGAACCCAGCCCCACCCATCAGCAGACAAGCGGAGTAAAGTTTCACTGAGCTCTGCCCACCAGAGCAACACCCAGCTCTACCCACCACCAGTCCCTCCCATCAGGAAGCTTGCACAAGCCTCTTAGATTGCCTCATCCACCAGAGGGCAGACAGCAGAAGCATGAAGAATTACAATTCTACAGCCTGTGGAAGGAAAACCACATTCCCAGAAAGACAGACAAAATAAAAAGGCACAGGACTTTGTACCAGATGAAGGAACAAGATAAAACCCCAGAAAAACAACTAAATGAAGTGGAGATAGGCAACCTTCTAGAAAAAGAATTCAGAATAATGATAGTGAAGATGATCCAGGACCTCGGAAAAAGAATGGAGGCAAAGATCGAGAAGATGCAAGAAATGTATAACAAAGACCTAGAAGAATTAAAGAACAAACAAACAGAGATGAACAATACAATAACTGAAACGAAAAATACACTAGAAGGAATCAATAGCAGAATAACTGAGGCAGAAGAACGGATAAGTGACCTGGAAGACAGAATGGTGGAATTCACTGCCATGGAACAGAATAAAGAGAAAAGAAGGAAAAGAAATGAAGACAGCCTAAGAGACCTCTGGGACAACATTAAATGCAACAACATTCACATTACAGGGGTCCCAGAAGGAGAAGAGAGAGAGAAAGGACCCGAGAAAATATTTGAAGAGATTATAGTCAAAAACTTCCCTAACATGGGAAAGGAAATAGCCCCCCAAGTCCAGGAAGCACAGAGTCCCAGGTAGGATAAAAGCAAGGAGAAACACACCAAGACACATAGTAATCAAATTGACAAAAATTAAACACAAAGAAAAATTATTGAAAGCAACAAAGGAAAAACAACAAATAACACACAAGGGAACTCCCATAAGGTTAACAGCTGATTTCTCGGCAGAAACTCTATAAGCCAGAAGGGAGTGGCATGATATATTTAAAGTGATGAAAGGGAAGAAACTACAACCAAGATTACTCTACCTGGCAAGGATCTCATTCAGATTCGACGGAGAAACCAAAAGCTTTACAGACAAGCAAAAGCTAAGAGAAGTCAGCACCACCAAACCAGCTCTACAACAAATGCTAAAGGAACTTCTCTAAGTGCGAAACACAAGAGAAGAAAAGGACCTACAAAAACAAACCCATAACAATTAAGAAAATGGTAATAGGAACATACATATCAATAATTACCTTAAATGTGAATGGATTAAATTCTCCAACCAAAAGACACAGGCTCGCTGAATGGATACAAAAGCAAGACCTATATATGCTGTCTACAAGAGACCCACTTCAGACCTAGGGACACATACAGACTGAAAGTGAGGGGATGGTAAAAGATATTCCACGCAAATGGAAATCAAAATAAAGCTGGAGTAGCAATACTCATATCAGATAAAATAGACTTTAAAATAAAGAATGTTACAAGAGACAAGGAAGGACACTACATAATGATCAAGGGATCAATCCAAGAAGAAGATATAACAATTATAAATATATATGCACGCAACATAGGAGCACCTCAATACTATAAGGTGACTGCTAACAGCTGTAAAAGAGGAAATCGACAGTAACACAGTAATAGTGGGGGACTTTTAACACCTCACTTACACCAATGGACAAGATCACCCAAACAAAATTAATAGGGAAACACAAGCTTTAAATGACACAATAGACCAGACAGATTTAATTGATATTTATAGGACATTCCATCCAAACACAGCAGTTTACACTTTCTTCTCAAGTGCACACGGAACATTCTCCAGGATAGATCGCATCTTGGGTCACAAATCAAGCCTCGGTAAATTTAAGAAAATTGAAATCATATCAAGCATCTTTTCCGACCACAACCTTATGAGATTAGAAATCAATTACAGGGGGAAAAAATGTAAAAAACACAAACACATGGAGGCTAAACAATACGTTACTAAATAACCAAGAGATCACTGAAGAAATCAAAGAGGAAATCAAAAAATACCTAGAGACAAATGACAATGAAAACACGACAATCCAAAACCTATGGGATGCAGAAAAGCAGTTCTAAGAGGGAAGTTTATAGCAATACAAGCCTACCTCAAGAAACAAGAAAAATCTCAAATAAACAATCTAACCTTACACCTAAAGGAACTAGAGAAAGAAGAACAAACAAAACCCAAAGTTAGTAGAAGGAAAGAAATCATAAAGATCAAGAGCAGAAGTAAATGAAATAGAAACAAAGAAAACTATAGCAAAGATCAATAAAACTAAAAGCTGGTTCTTTGAGAAGATAAACAAATTTGATAAACCTTTAGTCAGTCTCAGCAAGAAAAAGAGGGATAGGACTCAAATCAACAAAATTAGAAATGAAAAAGGAGAAGTTACAACGGACACCGCAGAAATACAAAGCATCCTAAGAGACTACGACAAGCAACTCTATGCCAATAAAATGGACAACCTGGAAGAAATGGACAAATTCTTAGAAAGGTATAACCTTCCAAGACTGAACCAGGAAGAAATAGAAAATATGAACAGACCAATCACAAGTAAGGAAATTGAAACTGGGATTAAAAATCTTCCAACAAACAAAAGTCCAGAACCAGATAGCTTCACAGGTGAATTCTATCAAACATTTAGAGAAGAGCTAACACCCATCCTTCTCAAACTCTTCCAAAAAACTGCAGAGGAAGGAACACTCCCAAACTCATTCTACGAGGCCACCATCACCCTGATACCAAAACCAGACAAAGCTACTACAAAAAAAGAAAATTACAGACCAATATCACTGATGAATAGAGATGCAAAAATCCTCAACAAAATACTAGTGAACAGCATCCAACAACACATTAAAAGGATCATACACCATGATCAAGTGGGATTTATCCCAGGGATGCAAGGATTCTTCAGTATATGCAAATCAATCAATGTGATACACCATATTAACAAATTGAAGAAGAAAAACCATACGATCATCTCAATAGATGCAGAAAAAGCTTTTGACAAAATTCAACACCCATTTATGATAAAAACTCTCCAGAAAGTGGGCATAGAGGGAACCTACCTCAACAAAATAAAGGTCATATACAACAAACCCACCGCCAACATCATTCTCAATGGTGAAAAACTGAAAGCATTTCCTCTAAGATCAGGAACAAGACAAGGATGTCCACTCTCGCCACTATTATTCAACACAAGTTTTGGAAGTCCTAGCCACGGCAATCAGAGAAGAAAAAGAAATAAAAGGAATACAAATAGGAAAAAAAGAAGGAAAACTGTCACTGTCTGCAGATGACATGATACTATACATAGAGAATCCTAAAGATGCCACCAGAAAACTACTAGAGCTAATCAATGAATTTGGTAAGGTTGCAGGATACAAAATCAATGCACAAAAATCTCTTGAATTCCTACACAGTAACAACGAAAGATCAGAAAGAGAAATTAAGGAAACAATACCATTCACCATTGCAACAAAAAGAATAAAATACCTAGGAATAAACCTACCTAAGGAGGTAAAAGACCTGTACTCCGAAAACTATAAGACACATGAAAGAAATCAAAGGTGACACAAACAGATGGAGAGATATACCATGTTCTTGGATTGGAAGAATCAATATTGTGAAAATGACTATACTACTCAAAGCAATCTACAGATTCAATGCAATCCCTATCAAATTACCAGTGGCATTTTTTACAGAACTAGAACAAAAAATCTTAAAATTTGTATGGAGACACAAAAGACCCTGAAGAGCCAAAGCAGTCTTTTTTTCTTTTTAATTTTTTATTTATTTTATTTTTTATTTTTGTCTGCATTAGGTCTTCGTTGCTGTGCGTGGGCTTTCTCTAGTTGCGGTGCGCAGGCTTCTCATTGCAGTGCCTTCTCTTGTTGGGGAGCACAGGCTCTAGGTGCGTGGGCTTCACTACTTGTGGCACATGGGCTCAGTAGTTGTGGCTCGCAGGATCTAGAGCGCAGGCTCAGTAGTTGTGGCGTACGGGCTTAGTTGCTCTGCGGCATGTTGGCTCTTCCTGGACCAGGGCTCAAACCCATGTCCCCTGCACTGGCAGGCGGATTCTTAACCACTGCACCACCAGGGAAGTCCCGCCAAAGCAGTCTTTGGGAAGAAAAAGACTGAGGGAAAAAAACGGAGCTGGAGGAATCAGACTCCCTGACTTCAGACTATATTACAAAGCTACAGTAATCAAGACAATATGGTACTGGCAGAAAAACAGAAATATAGATCAATGGAACAGGATAGAAAGCCTAGAGATAAACCCATGCACCTATGGTCAACTAATCTATGACAAAGGAGGCAAGGATACTCAATGGAGACAAGACAGCCTCTTCAATAAGTGATGCTGGGAAAACTGGACAGCTACATGTAAAAGAATGAAATTAGAACACTCCCTAACACCATACACAAAAATAAACTCAAAATGGATTAGAGACCTAAATGTAAGACCGGACACTGTAAAACTCTTAGAGGAAAACATAGGAAGAACACTCTTTGACATAAATCACAGCAAGATCTTTTTTGATCCACCTCCTAGAGCAATGGAAATAAAAACAAAAATAAACAACTGGGACCTGATGAAACGTAAAAGCTTTTGCAAAGCAAAGGAAACTACAAAGAAGATGAAAAGACAACCCTCAGAATGGGAGAAAATATCTGCAGACGAATCAACGGACAAAGGATTAATCTCCAAAATATATAAACAGTTCATGCAGCTCAATATTAAAAAAACAAACAACCCAATCCAAAAATGGGCAGAAGACCTAAATAGACATTCTCCAAAGAAGACATACAGATGGCCAAGAAGCACATGATAAGCTGCTCAACATCACTAATTATTAGAGAAATGCAAATCAAAACTACAGTGAGGTATCACCCCACACCAGTTAGAATGGGCATCATCAGAAAATCTACAAACAACAAATGCTGGAGAGGGTATGGAGAAAAGGGAGCCCTCTTGCACTGTCGGTGGGAATGTAAATTGATACAGCCACTATGGAGAACAGTATGGAGGTTCCTTAAAAAACTAAAAATAGAATTACCATATGACCCAGAAATCCCACTACTGGGCATATACGCAGAGAAAACCATAATTCAAAAAGACACATGCACCCCAATGTTCACTGTAGCACTATTTACAATAGCCAGGTCATGGAAGCAACCTAAATGCCCATCGACAGATGAATGGCTAAAGATGTGGTACATATATACAATGGAATATTACTGAGCCATAAAAAGGAACGAAATTGGGTCATTTGTAGAGATGTGGATGGATCTAGAGACTGTCATACAGAGTGAAGTAAATCAGAAAGAGAAAAACAAATATCGTATATTAATGCATATATGTGGAACCTAAAAAATGGCACAGAGGAACCCGTTTGCAGGGCAGAAATAAGAGACACAGATGTAGAGAACAAACATGTGGACACCAAAGGGGGAAAGCGGTGGGGGTGGGGGGTGGGGGGGGGGTGGGGGGTGGTGTTGGTGGGATGAATTGGGAGATTGGGATTGACATATATACACTAATATGTATAAAACAGATAACTATTTAATAAGAACCTGTTGTATAAAAAATAAATAAAATAAAATTCAAAAAAATTTTAAAAAATCCTCTGATAAACCATAATGGAAAAGAATATGAAGAAGAATATACATATGTATAACTGAATCACTTTGCTCTACAGCAGAAATTAACACAACACTGTAAATCAACTATACTTCAATAAAATTAAAAAAAAAAAAAGACCAATAGCCAGAAGAATACCAAGGATCATATAATAAAGAATCACTACTCACCACTCAAAATGAACACATGTAAACGGTTTGCCATATTTGATTCGGCCCCTCCTTTTCTTTTCTTTTTTAAATTAATTAATTTATTTATATTTATTTTTGGCTGTGTTGGGTCTTCGTTTCTGTGCGAGGGCTTTCTCCAGTTGCGGCGAGTGGGGGTCACTCTTCATCGCGGTGCGCGGGCCTCTCACCGTCGCGGCCTCTCCCGTTGCGGAGCACAGGCTCCAGACGCGCAGGCTCAGTAGTTGTGGCTCATGGGCTTAGCCGCTCTGCGGCATGTGGGATCTTCCCAGACCAGGGCTCGAACCCGTGTTCCCTGCATTGGCAGGCAGATTCTTTTTCTTCTTCTTTTTTTAATTTATTTTATTTTTATGTATTTTTGGCTGCATTGGGTCTTTGTTGCTGCACGCGGGCTCTCTCCAGTTGCAGCCAGCGGGCTCTAGGCACGTGGGCTTCAGTAGTTGTGGCTCGCAGGCTCTAGAGTGCAGGCTCAGTAGTTGTGGTGCACGGGCTTAGGTGCTCCACGGCATGTGGGATCTTCCCAGACCAGGGCTCGAACCCGTGTCCTCTGCATTGGCAGGCAGATTCTTAACCACTGCGCCACCAGGGAATCCTTCTTTTTCTTTCTTTTTCTTTTTTTTTTTAAAGAAAGTTTCACATTTAAAGTTAAAATCCTTTTCCTTTCTATTCGAGGCTGACAGCTATCATAAATTTGTTGTGAATCTGGTCTATATTTTTATAAACCTTATATTTTGTACAATATGTAAATGTATCCATAAACAATATATTTTTAAAAATTAATTAATTAATTAATTAATATTTGGCTGCATTGGGTCTTTGTTGCTGCACGCGGGCTTTCTCTAGTTGTGGCAAGCGGGGGCTATTCTTCATTGCAGTGCGCAGGCTTCTCACTGCGGTGGTTTCTGTTGTTGCGGACCACAGGCCCTAGGTGGGTGGGCTTCAGTAATTGTGGCTCACGGGCTCTAGAGCACAGGCTCAGCAGTTGTGGCACACGGGGTTAACTGCACCGCGGCATGTGGGATCGTCCCGGACCAGGGCTTGAACCCATGTCCCCTGCATTGGCAGGCGGATTCTTAACCACTGCGCCACAAGGGAAGTCCCAACAATATATTCTTTTTTTTTTAAATGTTTTATTTATTTATTTATTTATTTATTATCATCTTTATTGGAATATAATTGCTTTACAATGGTGTGTTAGTTTCTGCTTTATAACAAAGTGAATCAGTTATACATATACATATATCCCCATATCTCCTCCCTCTAGCATGCCCCTCCCACCCTCCCTATCTCACCCCTCTAGGTGGTCACAAAGCACCGAGCTGATCTCCCTGTGCTATGCGGCTGCTTCCCACTAGCTATCTATTTTACATTTGGTAGTGTATATATGTTCATGCCACCTTCTCACTTCGTCCCAGCTTACCCTTCCCCCTCCCCGTGTCCTCAAGTCCATTCTCTACATCCCAACAACATATTCTTAAATGACTTCCCACACTCAAGTTTATAAACTCCTTTAGGAGTTTTTTTGTTTTTTTGTTTTTTTAACATGGAGAGAGGTAGGGATCTAATATTTTATTTTTTCCATATGAAATGTCAATTGACACAATGTCATTTCCTGAGAGAAGTTTATCTTTCCAAGCTGCCTTGACTAGTATGTATCAAACTCTCATTATCAGCTTGGGTCTATTTCTATCTTTGTGCCAATACCACACTTAACTATGGTTACGCTACCTGGTATGATCAATCTCCCTCCTTGTTCTTTATTCAAAAATTATACTGGCTGTTTTTGGACTTTTATTCCTCCATATGAATTTTACAATCAATTTTATGACAATCCTGTTGGGGTTTTGATTGGAATTACATTTAATTTGGAGATTAATTTCGGAAATAATTTCCTTCTTTATTGTATTTAGTCTTTCCATCCATGAACATGGAGTATTTATCATTTATTCAGGTCTCTGTTATGCCCTTCAACAAAATTTTGTCTATAAAAATTAGATTGTTCCTAGGTGCCTTAAGGCTGTGTTGGTATTAATGATGGTGTCTGCCTTCAGAGAGCTTTGAACGGGTTAGAGAAGACAGTTAAATGAGCAATTACTGTATAGGTTGATAAGGGCTGTACTTGGAGGGATGTAAACAGGGCAGTATACAAACATCTATGGTGGTACATATCCTGGGCTCTAACCCTTAGGAGGGTTGTACACTTAGAAGTCTAGTCTGAATCATCTCCATCTGCCTTTTCAAAACTTCAAGACACAGCCCAGAGTGTGAAATTACAAGAGAGAACCTAGGGTTTCTGCAATTCAAAAAATCTCTTCGTAAACATCTTTTGGGTGAATAGAATCAGTGTTGATGCTGATAATATTTATGATTAGGCTGTCTCATTAATTATTTTGCTGTTTCATTAATGAAATCAGGATATCACCAAAAAGAGAGAGAAGACTGAAAGCTTCTGCTTCGTGACTACAAAAAAAGAAAAACACTGTGTAACTTTAAGTTATTTGACATCTCATTGCAACATGTGAATAGTTCCTCTATTTTTATAAGACTTTTTTAAAGAAGGAAAAACATACACATATAAATAAATTTTTTTGGCTGAACCATATGAGAGTAAGAGTATGTTGCAATGGTACTTCCTTCCTAAATATGTCAGCATGTATTTCTAAGAACAAGGACATCCTCCTATATATCTACAATATAATAATCACAGGCAAGAAATTTATTATTGACTCAATACTATACCACACTATTATGTAATATATGGTCCAGACTCATTTCCCAATTGTCTTATAATATCTTTTCTGTGTCCTGCACAAGCCCACCCCTTTTGTTAATCCAGAATCTAATCAAAGATTAGGTGTTAAATTCATTTGTCAAATTACTTTAGACTCCTTTAATCTAGGGCAGTCCCCCAGGTTTTTGTTTTGTTTTGGTTTTTGGTCTTTGATGACACATTCTTTTTTGAGGATTTTTGGCTAGTTGCTTTGTGGAGGGTCCCTCAATTTGGATTTGTCTGATTGCTTCCTCCTGATTGGATTCAGGTTAAATATTTTTGGCAAGGATAATCCATATTATGATTTGTGACGTTGTGTCCTCAATGTATCACAATGGGAGGCACATTATGTCATTCTGTCCTATTATTGGCAATGTAAAATTTGCTTACTTGATGGCATCCACTAGATTTCTCCGCTGTTTGTAATTAATAAATAATCTCTGGGGTGATGCTTTGAGGCAGTGTGAATTCCTGTTCCCAAACGCTGCTTCACTCAATGGTTTTAGCACCCATTGGTGACTCCTGCTTGAATCAATTATTACTATGGTAGCTGTAAAATGGTCACCTAGACCTTGACACTTGGTATTGCTTTTCTGGCTCTGCCCACTGGTTTCCTAACCATGGATTCAGGCTCATCCCTTTGATGCTGCTGCTTTTGACCAGTTTGGTTAACTGTCTTCTTAACCCTTAGTACTAACAGGTCAGCACAGTCAGGTCTTTTTTAGATTTACCACAGCACCAGTGAGCCAGGCCTACATAGAAAGCAAATACTACTTTGAGCTATATCTATTAATAATAATGATTACTACCAATAAGCTCTAGCTTCCCTGAAGGCAGAGATAACCTGCATCATGACTCTCCTCAATTAGAAAGTTAGTCCTCATGCTGGATAGATGCACCTTTTGCCCACGTGTTTTTTTTTTTTTTACATCTAGCTCTCAGATGGCAAACTGTACCACAAAGAGCAAAGGCAACATCTTAAGGAATGAAATATAATCTGTTTTCCATTGTCCTCAAAATGATACTATTAGACACAGACTGAGTAAGGACACTGACTTTCCACTTCATGTACCAAAATGGATAATAATCCTTCAAAACTGCAAATGGGGGTGTTTTGTGCAAACTTCTTTTTAGCATGTACCGATGACTTATTAGAGAAAATTGCAGATTTTGTAGGTGGCTGGTTATAATAATCTAAGGTTAAGTTGAAGACATCAGACATCATGTCTAAAAATAAAGCAAATGCTTTTTCCTTTCTATAATCCTCAATTAGAAGCCATTTAAGGAAAGGATAATCAGCTTGAGAGGCTTGTAAATATGGATTCTACAGTTCTCATGGGCTCCCCTGCTTTACAAATTAATTTTAGTACATTTTGAAATGTGTAAATAAATTATTTTACCCTACATCCATCCATACTGCCCTCTTGATTTTAACATCAATACAAATACTAATACTAATGAAATGAACTTCATGATGACTATTGCAATAACAAATCCTCAATAAATACAGCTCTCCTTAGATGGTGAAATTCCCTCTTTGTCGGTTGGTAACTTCCAGTGGGAACTATTTGTGGTCAGGAGGAGAACTCTTTTGGCCACCTCTCCAAGGCAATGCAAATTGAGCCAAGTCAAAATATTGAAATGTTTCCTCAATTGATCCAAAGAAGACACCCATCCAGGGGAAGAAACTAGATTTCTCAGGTGGACCTACGTAGTTGACTAAACGAGATAATCTAATTCCCTAAAATCAAGCACAACTCATTGACTGAAAATGACTTGGTCTTAACCAAGGAGAAAGGAAAATAGTCAGAAGCTGGATTGAAAGCCATGGGAAAGTCCTTCTCAGGGCCAGGGTGCTCTCCATCCTGGAGCAACCAGAACTTTCTTTTTTCTGTCACTCCTCTTCCTAAATAACCTCACTTACTTCTATCTCTGAATCATGACCTTACACCTCTCTCTGAACTCCAGATTCATATATCCAACTCCTTACCTACCATTTCCACTTGGATGTATCATTGGTATCTCAAACTGATTGTGTCCCTGCTGGAGCACTTGACTTCCTGCTTCTCCTGCACTGCTCCCCACCACCCACTCAGGGTCCAAAGACAAAGCTAGAAATCCTGAGGTCATCCTTACTTTGCCCCCATCTAATGCATCAACCCCCAAAGAAAGTCAGTCTGTTTCCAAAATATACCTATCTTTATCCACTGCCGTCTCTCCAGCCCAAGCCACCATCATCTTTGGTCTGGATTCTTGCACTTGCTGCCAAATGGAATCCCTGCTTCTATTCCTGCCGTCCTCCCACCACTCTCCACAGAATGGCCAGAGCAAACGTTGAAAAACATAAATCACACACTGTAATATGGCATCCTAAACTGGATGCTGGAACAGAAAAAGGACATTAGTGGGAAAACTGGTGAAATCTGAATCAAGTCTGTAGTTTTGAAAAATGATTCATGGTTATATAAGATGTTAACGTTCAGGGGAAGCTGGGTAAAGGGTATATGAGAACTCTCTGCACCATCTTTGCAACAGTAGTGTAAATTTAAGACAATTCCAAACTAAAAAATTTATTAAAAAAAAAATACAAACCCTAAATATCACGTCTCTCCTTTGTTTAAAATCCTTGCATAACTTCCCACTGCGCTAAAATCCAGCCTCTAGCTATGGCCTCATAGGTTTTACATGATCTGGCTTCTGTTACTTTCTCCATCTCATTTCCTACCAGTCTGCTCTCATTCCTATCGCTCTGGCTGCTGGTTTTCTGACAGTTCCTGGATTATGCCAGGCTGCATCAGGGGCTCGGGCCTTTGCCCTTCTTGTCCCTGTATTAGCGTGCTAGGGTTGCTATAACAAAATACCACAGATGGAGTGGCTTAAACAACGCAATTCTATTTTCTCAGAGTTCTGGAGGCTGGAAGTCCAAGATCAAGGTGTTGGCAGGTTTGGTTTCTTCTGAGGCCTCTCTCCTCGGTCTACGTATGGCCAGCTTTCTGCTGTGTCCTCACATGGTCATCCTCATGTGGTCTTTCCCCTGTGCTTGCACGTCCCTAGTTTTGCGTATCCAAGTTTCCTCTTCTTTGAAGGATAACAGTCAGGTTGGATTAGGGCCCACCCTAACGGCCTCCTTTTAACTTAATCACCTCTTTAAAAGTCTTATTTTCAAACACAGTTATAGTCTCAGGTACTCCAACATGAATTCTGGGGGGACACAACTCAGCTTACAACAGTCCCCTTGCCTGGACAACCCTTCAGAGGGTCGGCTCCTTCCCAGCCTCAGGTCTCACATGGATTTGTCACCTCTTCTGAGAGGCATTTCCTGACCACATGGCTTCTAGCTGAGCTCCCCTCCATCCTATTTATTGCCTTCTTAGCACTTCCTACAACTGGAATCCTTTGTTTACTTGCTTATTATGTGCTTTCCCCCATTCCATGAGTAGTGGAGACCTTGTCTGTCTTATTGCCTCTTACAATGCCTGGCACATAGTAGGTACTCAAAATTTGTTGACAAGAAATGGTTAATTGACAATTCAGACAAAAGCAGAGTCTCATTAGAAAATCATCTGTAACGCAGTTAATCCCAAGGTAGGACCATAACTGAAGCAATACCTAATATTTGTATAGCACTTTACAGTTTATGAAGTGCTTCCAGGTAAATTAACCTGGACGAATCCTCCACGTTGTGATGCAAGCATTATTTATTCTATTTTCTTGATAAAGAAGCCAAGACTGCATTGCTTAAGTCATAGAGCTGGGGCTTCAATACGTATCTTTTTGTTTCACAAAGAACAACTTTGTGTTTTTTCATTATGACATAGCTGAACTAGGAACTAAATAAATTCCCCAAACTTGGGGACTTCCCTGGTGACGCAGTGGTTAAGAATCCGCCTGCCAATGCAGGCGACACGGGTTCGAGCCCTAGTCCGGGAGGATCCCACATGCCGCGGAGCAACTAAGCCCGTGTGCCACAACTACTGAAGCCCACGCACCTAGAACCCATGCTCCGCAACGAGAGAAACCACCGCAATGAGAAGCCTGCGCACAGCAACGAAGAGTAGCCCCCGCTCGCCGCAACTAGAGAAAGCCCACGTGCAGCAACAAAGACCCAACGCAGCCAAAAATAAATAAATAAAATAAATACATTTATATATTAAACAAAAATCCAAAAACTTCTTCTAGGCAATTTCGAAGGACAGCTGTGAAGGACAGAGCCTCATGCTTCCAGGAACTAAACTGGACATTCTTTCCATCTGATCAGAGAAGTTTCATTGCTGAGGAATAATGGCTAATGAGAAAAAATACAGTGCCCTCAGGCCCCTTTATTGTGTGTGTGGGGTGGTGGTGGTTATAAATATGCTTTTTGTAAACTGTTCTGTTTCCAAGGGTATGAAGAAGTGAAGAAATTTGGAGAACCTGATTTCCTAAGTATTCATTGTTGGTTTCAAATAGCACTTAATATTTCCTTTAAATCTGTAGTTCTCAGGGGCTTCCCTGGTGGCGCAGTGGTTGAGAATCTGCCTGCTAATGCAGGGGACACGGGTTCGAGCCCTGGTCTGGGAAGATCCCACATGCCGCGGAGCAACTAGGCCCGTGAGCCACACTACTGAGCCTGCGCATCTGGAGCCTGTGCTCCGCAACAAGAGAGGCCGCGATAGTGAGAGGCCCGCGCACTGCGATGAAGAGTGGCCCCCGCTTGCCACAACTAGAGAAAGCCCTCGCACAGAAACGAAGACCCAACACAGACAAAAATAAATAAATAAATTTTTTTAAAAAATTAAATCTGTAGTTCTCAGCCTTGATTGCTCTTAGGTTCCCCTGGGGGAACTCTACAAATCCCAGTGACTGGACCCCAATCCCAGACAAATGAAATCAGAATCCTGGGGAGTGGGACGGTGGCATCAGCGAGTCTACAGCTTCCCACGTCACTTTAATATGCAGCCATGATTGAGAATCACTGGTCTAGATCCTCAGATGGGGTGGGGATGGCATATCCTACGCCCTCCAAAAAGAACATATCAGGTTTGACTGGAGGGTAGACTCTAAAAGTCCACACACTTCTATGTGGAATCTAGAAAAATGGTACAGATGAACTTATTGACAAAGCAGAAATAGAGTCACAGATGCAGAGAACAAACTTACGGTTACCAAGGGGGGAAGGGGGAGGTGGGACAAATTGGGAGATTGGGATTGACATATATACACTATTAAGTATAAGATAGATAACTAATGAGAACCTACTGTTTATAGCACAGGGAACCCTACTCAATGATCTGTGGTGACCTAAATGGGAAGGAAATCCAAAAAAGAGCAGATATATGTATACGTATAACTGAATCACTTTGCTGTACAGCAAGAAACGAATACAACATTGTAAAGCAACTATACTCCAATAAAAATTTTAAAAAAAGAATAACCATAAGAGCTTGTTAAATATGCTCATTCCCGATTACTCTGCAGATTACTTATTAATTTCAAAGGAAAAATGTACCTTTGCAATGAAGAGTTCTAGAAGACACCACCTTAAATAAGTGATCAAATTTAGCATCACCAATAACAGGGCAATGGCATATGAACCTCCTGATGTGACGCAATGGGAAGTAAACAACATTACTTCTGTAGTATTCTTGCCAAAGATGTTTAATATGAATCTAATTGCGAGGAAACAATCAGACAAATACAGATTGTAAACAAGACAACAGACCTGGACTCTTCAAAAATATCAGTATCATTAAGAAAAAAAAGCCAAAGGTACTATTCTAGAATCTAGATTAAAAGAGACTAAAAAGAAGAGATAATCAAATGAAATCCATGATTCTTGATTGAATCCTGTATCAACACAAATAGCTAGGATGTTTTGGAGATAATTTGAGAAATTTTGATATGGACTCAATATTGAATAATATTATTCTATCAATATTACATTTCTTGGATGTGATATGGTATTATTATTATGCAAGAGAACGAGAGAATGCTTTTGTTCATAGGAGATACATGCTGAAGTATTTAGGTGCAAAGTGGCATGATACCTGCAATTTAATTTCAAATGTTGTAGCTAAATGCATACATGTTTTTACTAAAAAAAAAAAAAAAGTCCACACACTTCCAATTGGAGAATTCTGTGTTCCTAGAGGGATAGTGTCAGAAGCACTGCCCTAGACCAGTCTGCACCCTGGACCAATTAAATCAGAATCCCAGGGTGGGTGGAACCCAAGCAGGAGCCATTGTTAAAGCTTCTCAGATGAGACCAACGTGCAGCCAAGGCTGAGAACCACTGCTTTTAAGTGGTACCTGCTTTGTTTGGAAGAGGAAGTGGACGCAAGGCTGCCCCCCCCATTAACCACAATGAACGACAGTAACCTG
This sequence comes from Balaenoptera borealis, assembly GCF_965194805.1. Classification (NCBI taxonomy): domain Eukaryota; kingdom Metazoa; phylum Chordata; class Mammalia; order Artiodactyla; family Balaenopteridae; genus Balaenoptera; species Balaenoptera borealis. Next base: position 13,708,873 of record NC_138879.1, on the reverse strand, counting down.
GCAGCAGCCGACACTCGAATGATAAGCACTGACTCTCCCAGATCTAGATTTATGGCCTTGGACAAACAACAGAGCCTTACTTTGGCATGGTGCCATCCTCCTCAGCACTAATTAAGGCCTAAATAATTCTCATCAGTATGTGCATAAAACAAATGGGCCTCAATAAGACAACTTCCCCATTGTGTCCTGGTTAATGTAATCACAATTTACAGGTTTTCTCAATCATAAATATACTAGTTTTATTTTAACAAGGAGAAGAAAATATTTACATCTAGATATCCCAATTTTTATATTTTTACACTAGATATTGGGTCATGTAAAAGGATGACTTAGGTGGTAATTGATAATAGGATAACAGCATGTACTCTTTTCGATCAGTAATCAATATGATTATCACTAGCGTCTTTCAATTTAATTATTGCTTCTTATCGTCATCCATTTCATTACAGTTTTGGCAGGTAGGGAAGGAAACAGGGTGCAGATAGCAGTATGAAGGATGGTAGCTGAATGATAAGACTATATACCCAGAAAATGCAAAGAAATGACCTGAGTTTATTAAATAATTTGGCAAAGCAGTGAGACAAGAGAAACATCCACCACTGCACTGCTTTCTTTAGCAATTCTGCCTCCCATCAGAAACTCCATACTCACCCCTGGACAGAAAAAGAGCATGCCAGCACACGCCATCTGCTTAAGGCTCCAGTTTTGAACCCCTGGACAAAGCTATCTTTTAATGAAGTTATTATTACATAAATATATATTTCTCAGGTTCTGATTTGGAAACATTAACAAGTGTGAATGAAAACCAATGGAGTCTTCCTTTTCTGCCTCCAGGGACCAAGCTTGAACCAGCTGGGTGACCAACAGCTGCCGCTGAATATGGAAATCAGAGGAAGACGAATTGGCAAAGAAGAAGTCTCATCAAGCTGGGGCTGGCCTGTCTGGTCCAACAGCTCAGAAGCAAGACCTGGGGATTTATGGATCAGAGCCAGGCAGAGGCTGGGCAAAAACACTTAGGGCCTCTTCAGTGAACTCGGACTTGGGCAAGTTGGGTGCCACGACAGAGAGATAAGGAGCTGGCCCCCCGGGCAGTGTCAGAGCCAGCAAGTTGTGGAGGAGGAGGCAACACAGGGTACAATAGCTGGCATTTCTCCCAGAGGAAGCAAATTGTGTTGACATGGACTGCCCACAAGTGCCCTGGGGTTCAGTGCTTCTCTTGCAAGCCGGCCTAAGTCTCAGAGAGAACTGGCCTTTGGCGTGGGTAGAGGGTGCTGACTCTAGGCATGGATCCTGACTTTAGGGTGACTGACCTGGTATTTTAAATTCCTAAGAGAGGAGTGACAAAGCTAAATTCCTGGGAGAGTAGTGAAAAGACCTTAGCACTTGCCAAAAAAAGGGATACAGGACAGTAAATGATAACCATGTGATTTTTTTTTTTTTTAGATTAGACCTGAGCTGAGGATAAACCAGAAGATTACGCTGGTCCTATCAACCTATAAGGATCAAGGCAAGGCCGCACATCCATTCCATACCTCTACAAACGGAGCGGGTTTTAACTATTCATGAAGACAGGACAGAGCGATAGAGAAAAAGAGAAAGCAAGGCAATTTGTCTAGAAAGATTAAAAGATGTTTTAACCCCCTTTGCCTCCCCCGCACCCCGTATTTTTTAGATTGTGCCGGGAAAAGCAATTCAGGCACGTCTGATCTCTATCACCCTTTTCCTGATGGTCTACGGCTACATCAAAATGGTCAAGCCCACTTCAAGATCCAGTGACTGTCAACTGTTCAAAGAAGTACATTTAAGTAGGGAATGCAGCGCAGCCATTAAAAATTACTGGGAAGGATACTTCACGACATGGTAAAAACAGGAGGTTGTATGAGCCAATTTTAGGGAAACTGGTTGAAAAGTAAATTCATTAATACTTTGCAGGATGAACCAAAATGCTAACAGCAGTTATCTCTGAAGTATGGGATTACTACTGGTTTTGCTTTTTTTGTGTGTGTTTTCCAAGTTTTAAGAACCATGTTAATTTTCCCATCAGAAAAAAAGTCATGACTCTACAAGGGTTCAAGGTACACTGTGCAACACTATTTTAGACAATGAGGCTTTGACGCAGTTGGCCAGCAAAGTACCTCTGATTTCAGGCTGCTGACAAGGACACGGGACTAAACGGCTCTGTTAGGTCACCCACCACCAGGGGACGCTAACCACTGAGGATCCTGAACTTACTGGGGGAAGAGTACCCTTGCAGGTTGCATTCTTCTCTCCTCTGGAAAGTTTCAGGAACTCTGGAGAAGGCATTCAGCTGGGATGGATCTATCAAGGGGTCAAATTTGGAGATGTGGTGTGTGCCGCTCTGATCTGAGTCTCTCTGACCAGGGGTTAGCAAACTTTTTTTCTGTAAAGGGCCATGTAGTAAATATTCTAGGCTTTGCAGACCACATGAGCTCTGTTGTAAGTAGTCATTCTGCTGGTGTAGCATGAAAGCAGCTTAGATATCCACAGATGAGTGAATGAATGTAGCTGTGTTCCAAAATAACTTTATTTACAAATAAAGTAGTTTGTCGACCCCTGATAATCTTCAGGTTTCCTAACTTAGTTCAAGAAGCTGAAGTGACAGGGCACAAGCCACGTCAGTCCCTGTGAATAGATGGGTCATTATGGAATGTCACTCCTCAAGCGCTTTCCATTCCAAGGGTTGACTAGTGGTGACTCTTCACACCGAAGGAAGGGACGCCCATTAACGCACTTATGTTTTTAGTCACTTAATATGTTGGTTCACCCCCAGACTAAACCACGAGTCCCTGGAGTTTGAGAAACATATCTGCATTTTTAACACCATCCATGCAGCTCACACAGTGACATCTAAATAGAAGGTGCTGGAGGTGCTCTTGTTGAATACTGAGTGAATGAACCGGTGTCCTCCCTCACCACGCTGGTGTGAAATGTAGTTCTTGGGTGACTCCTCTTGGGAACCACTCAAGCTCTGTCCAGGCAGACTCCACCTTGAATGGGACACCCTGAGTTCTGCACAAACGCACCTGTACCTTCTAGAAGAATTTGTTCTTGCCAAGGGCAGGAAGTTTCTAGAAGATGTTTCTAGAAGATGTCAACATGAAGAAACAGAGTCAGCCTGGCCAAAGCTGTCCCTTCTAGAGAGTTTCTTAGTTTATCTCAGTGACTGTTTTCACATAAAAAGGTTTTCAAATTGACAACGTTTATGAGCCCTTAGATAGTTCTTCCGGGCACTTAGGTATCTCCATGGCCTCCTGCATCTTGTTTTGCATCTCCTTGGCTCAATGAAGGCACCAAAGGGGTCGCCTTGTCAGAACTCCCTTACTCATTTTGCCACAGCCTCAATTTTCATCTTTCTCCACAGATGCAAAACATGAAAATGAAGTAGAAATTAATAAGTGAAGCCCTGCAGCTTCTAGATACAGGTTCTTCCCTCATTGCGTCCTGATGGAACCCACAACCCAATGTCAGGCTGAGGTTCTTGTAGGTCAAATCATCCACTCCCAAGGGGATGGGGATTTAGAAATGTATCGCCCCGACAGAAAGAGGTGGGGCGAAAGCCAGGTCAGAAGTGAATTTTAAGCAATACTAATGAACAAAGTTCTTGGCTAAAATTTAGCGAGAGTCAGAATGCCTCACGAGGTAAACATTTGCTAGAGGGTTACGCTGATTTTTAAGGTGGGATTCGTTGCATGTGTGTGTGACTGCGTGAACATATGCACAGCCCAGAAAATATGTGCATACATGTATTGTGCACACATACACCTGACTGCATTCATTCTTCTAAGCAAATGTCATCGAGAAGATTTGTGTTCAATCCAATGATCTAGAGTTCCAAGGTCCCCATCAACCTTCTTGATCCCCAGTGACAATCACTCCAGACGACAGAGATTTCTGCGCAGAGGCCATGGAAAGTACAGAATGATGAGAAGAAAAGCCAGAGCTTCTCTGAGGTCCCGGGCACAGATCGTGCTGCTGGCCCTGGCCACACAGGAGCTCTCAGAGTCCGTGAGGGGAGAGCGCGGTATGGACTGGGGCGGGGCATGGGGTGGGGTGGGGAGGGGGCTACTCACGCTGTTGTTGCTTCCTTTGTTGTCCTCATACTTGGTTTCTATATGAATGGAGAATTTTGGCAGAAAGGAACACTATGGAAAAAAAGAAAAGTTTCATCAACATACCGTTTTTTCTCTCTTCACATCTTCACTTTAGCCTCTGGCTGCTCTCCTGACCGCTTGGTTGCGAGCACTGTCCACGATCAGAAATGTTAAGATACTAGGTGCATGTCCACATGCAAGGAAAGCCGTCTTTTTGGCAACGTGAACATGATTTCATCCAGGAGTCAGGCCAGAGAGAATAAGCAATCAGGCAAGTCGCCGAAGAGGACATTTCCGAAAAGAATATGCTTTACGAGTCCGACCACAGGCTTTAGGAGAGCAACCCACTGGAACAGAGACAATTCCAGTTCCAGGGTGCTTCACTTCAGGGAGTAGCTGCCACTGCTGGATGCCTGGGAACCAGCCTTAACCATGATGTACATATTCATACAAAGCTAGAGGCGGTAGCGTAGAGCTTTAAGATTGTAAGTTACGGAAGTCAGACAGACCTGGTTTTAGCTTTGGCTTTATCACTCGATAGCCATGTGACTTTGGACAAGTCACTGAACTTGTCTGAACCCCAGCAATATTGAAACAGGTAAAATAACGATTACTTAACAGTGACATTGTGAGGGTTAAATAAAATCATGTGCATAAAACGTAACAGGGCTGGGCGTCAAGCCAACTTTGCACAGAGGGCAGCAAATCAGTATGAGGCTGCAGCTGAACTTGACATAAAAGGCGGCCTCTCTTTTTGTCGGCACAGGGGAGAAAAACCCCAAATGCACACCATCCTGGCGTCCCCGTCTCCTTGAGCCCATTCTACGTGTTCGGTAGACTATAAGGGTTAGCATAGCTTGAGAAGAGGATGTTGATGGATGTCGGTGTAGCCTTCCTCCTGCTGGCACTGAGCAGGGCATTCACCTTCTCTACCACCGGAGGTGGGATTGGATGGAGACCACTGGCTAAAACGACCTAGCGTCTCCACTGGGAGCTGCTGCTGTTGGAGGAGTGAAGCTTGGGCCAATATGTTCACAGTCCAAGAGGTTGGCTCCTTTATTTATTTATCCAATGTACACAGAGCACACATTCTATACCGGGCACTGGTCTAAGAGCTTCCAAGTTCTAATTCCTTTATTCCTTGTCACCATCCTATGAAGTAGGAACTATTATCATCAGCCCTGTGTTAAAGATGAGGAAACGGAGGCACAGAGAGGTTAAGTCAATGGCCCATGATCACACAGGTAGTGGACAGTAGAGCTGGGATTGAAAGTCTGGTGGCCTGGTCCCCGAGTCCGTGCTCTCGATGACTACCCCACTGGTTCTCAGCATGGGCTCTCTGAACCTGGGAACAGCAGCACCCTGGAACTTCTCAGAAAGGCAAATTCTTGGGCCCAGCGCCAGACCCACTGAATCAGAAACTCTGGGAATGGAGCCCAGGCATCTGTGTTTAACAAGCCCTCCAGGGATGCCGATGCGGGCTTAAGTTGGAAAACCACCTCACTATACCATGCACGGGAAGGAAAGCGAGAGAATGCATTATCTAAAACCCCGAGGTCCACAACATGCACCCTCGCCCCACACGGTCACCCCATCGTGACTGTGATCCCCTTTCAGCCCAGCTGAGACCCCCCCCAAATGGCATCTGTGCAAGAAGGCAGAGGCCTTCGATGTGCCATTGATAATTCTGACATCACATGCCTGTGCGCATTCGGTGTTCATCTGTCTTAATCTGAGTGAAACAAGCAAGCTGAACGTGACTAAGGAAACATGGAAACAATCAATCCCAGTAACTGCCTTCATGGAGAATGAAGCCCTGCGATCATTCATTAACACTTTCTTTGCTGTCTCCTGTCAAACCTCTCACTGCACAACTGCTGCCCTCACACCCAGACCCAGGGAGTTCCAAGGAGGGGCCGCCCATAATGAATCAAGATGGAGTGGCTCAGAGTCCCACGGTAGAGCTCTCAATCAACAAGTGAACTTGAGGACACACACCTGCAGAGACCCTTTTAAAAATAACAAGCTTCAGGTGAACCGATTTGTCCTTTTTAACCCGTAATTCATGAGGCTAAATCCAACGTGTGCACAGTACCAGGTGGCGAGAGAACAGAGCTATCCAGGGTGGGGAGGTGGGTCTGGGTGCATCAGAGTGGAACCCTGCAAGGAGTTTTTATCGGTTGAATCTCTAAACCACTTAACTAAGGTCAAACAAATGAATTTTAGCATTTGGGTATTAAACCCAAATACAAAATGCAAAACTCTTATGCAAGTTAACAGATGTTATTTTTGAGTCAAGGACTTAGGTTATTTTCATGTCAGAATGGCAACCCTGCCAGAGGCTAGAAGTGCACCTGGTTTCCGCAAGGCAGTGGGCAGACCTGGGTCAGCTAGGCCAGCTCCAGGCTGGTCAGTGCTGTCTCCTTCAGCAGTGGTTTGGGACTGATAATCCCCCTGGGATATCTGATGGCTGGTTCTCAGAGCCTTGGAGTGTGTGCTGTCTCTCATGTTAAAATCAGAAGTATCTCTGGCTCGGGGCATTTTTAGTGCTATCACTAAAATCTTTCTGGCCAGAATCTTTTTATCCATCTTGAGATAAACTCCTGCTTACCCCAAGCAGGTTAGCTTCTCTAAAAATCCAGCCCTCTAATCCTAGTCGAGTCTAAACTGTTAAGCAAGGCTTTTTTCCTTTCTCCCTGGCTGGCTCCCTACTGTATCTCACCACCAAGGTTATCTTAAACCCCCTTCCCTTCTCAAGACCCCGCGCCTGGTTTCACTCTTCCTCCCTCGCAGTTGATAATTTTGATGCATAGTTTAATGAAGACACAGACCACGTGACAGAAACACCTACAACTTCCTTCTCTTCCATTGTCGCAAATCTTCTGCTTATTCCTTTATTTTTTTTTAATTTATTTATTTAATTTATTTTATTTTTGGCTGTGTTGGGTCTTTGTTGCTGCACGCGGGCTTTCTCTAGTTGTGGCGAACGGGTGCTACTCTGCTGCGGTGCACGAGCTTCTCAGGGTGGTGGCTTCTCTTGTTGCGGAGCACAGGCTCTACGCATGCAGGCTCAGTAGTTGTGGCTTGCGGGCTCTAGAGCGCAGGCTCAGTAGTTGTAGCGCACGGGCTTAGTTGCTCCGTGGCATGTGGGATCTTCCTGGACCAGGGCTCGACCCTGTGTCCCCTGCACTGGCAGGCGGATTCTTAACCACTGCGCCACCAGTGAAGTCCTGCTTATTCCTTTATGATGCTTCTTATTCTTCATGAATCAGAGAAAGATGCTGCCTTCTTTATCCCAACGGAAAAATAATATAATGATCAGAACTGAGACATAGGAGTCATCAGACCTGAGATGTATCAACTTGGGCAAATTATTTTCCCATCCCCAGCCTGTTTCCTCATTTACAGAATGGGGACTATCCTTCTCTACTCTGTAGGCATGCTGAGAAAATCAGTGAGATCATTCAGGTAAACCCAGCACAGTGCCTGGCACAGAATAGGTGCAGGGTTAAAAATATACGTAAGTCTCTTCTCCGGAAACTTGTTTCATTGATTATTTGCATCTTCTCCCTGCTTCCTTTCTACTGCCTAAAAATATAACGAGAAGTATCACATTCTTTCTTTCTTCCTTTCTTCCTTTCTTCCTTCCTTCCTTCCCTCCTCCCTCCCTCCCTCTCTCTCTTTCTTTGGCTGTGCCGGGTCTTAGTTGCCGTGTGTGGGATCTTTTAGTTGCGGCATGCGGGAATCTTTAGTTGCAGCGTGTGGGATCTTTTTAGTTGCGGCACGCATGACCTAGTTCCCTGACCAGGGATCAAAGCCAGGCCCCCTGCATTGGGAGCGTGGAGTCTTAACCACTGAACCACCAGGGAAGTCCCCAAAGTGTCATATTCTTAAAAAACAAACAAGTATCAAGTTCCCTCAGTTATGTTTCTTCCTCAATCTACAACCAATCCCATTCCTCCTCGTCTTCACAATCAAACTCTATTAAAAGAACAGTCGATGCATGCTGGCTGTACTTTTTCATCTCCTACCATTTTTTTCTCAACCAGTGCAATATGGTATGGAAATGACTGATGATCAAAGAATTTCCAAAGCAGCAACTGATTCTTCATCCACGCCCTGTAGGGCTCTCTACACTGTTCTATGTGATGAAGCAATTCCTCCTACGACAGCAGCTCCTTCCCAGCCTTCTCTTCCCTCCTCCATTCCTTCAATGAAGGTGGTCCCTTAGGTTCTGCCCTCCACCCTATTTTCTTGCACTAAGTGATCTCATCTGCTCCTGACTTTTCCATGACCCTTTTTTATGAATCCTCCCAAATTGACATCTTTCACCCCAACTGCCCTTCTCACATGTCCAGTTGCCCACTGGCTGTCCCCAGCAAGGGTCCTCTAGGCCCACCAAACTTGAATGGTCCGTACCGAACTCGAATGTTCTTCTGCACTGCACGAGTTTCCCAGGGCTGTCAAATTACCACGAATGTGGCTTAAAACACCAGAAATGTAACCTCTCACAGTCCTGGAGGCCGTAAGTCTGAAATCAAGGTGTTGGCAATGTCGTGCTCCCTCTGAAGGCTCTAGGGAAGCATCCTTCCTTGCCTCTTCCAGCTTCTGGTGGTCCCAGGTGCTCCTTGGTCTGTGGCTGCAACTCCAATCTCTGCCTCTGTCTCCATTCACCTTCTTCCCTCCGTGTGTCTCTGTGTCCTCTTCTTGTAAGACAAGTTATTGGATTTAGCCCACCTTAAATCCAGTGTGATTTCATCTCTCATCTCAAGGTCCTTAAGTAATTACACCTGCAAAGACCCCCTACTTCCAAATAAGGTCACACTTGAGGTTCCAGTGGACATGAATATTGAGGTGGACATTATTTCATCCACTACACTCACCCATCACATCCAGTGAACCCCCAAGTTCTGCTGACTCAGTTTCTCTCCTTAAGGGGAAGACCTGGAGTCTTCTGTATCTGACCCGAATCTTCTTTCTGGCTTTGCCCTGTATTCATCCCATGGCCAGTCACAGAAGACCGCTTTCCATTCCCTGGAACACTTCTGGCTACCATGCTTTTATGCCTACAGTTCCCCCGGCCTGACATTTCCTTCCTAAATTTTACCCATCAGCCATCTCAAACCACTTCAGAATGATTATCCCTTGTATGCACATAGCATTCTGTTTGTTCCTTTGTCACAGCACTATCTCCTTTTGCATCATCACAGTGAGTTGTCTATGTGTCTGGCTCACCAACTCTCGTTAAGCTCCAACACTATTCCAACACGAGGCTCCCTCCCCTACTCCCCACTACCATTAGGAATGGCTTAAGTCACTTTCCCTCCAGTTATTCAGGCATCAGAGCATCTACTTTAATTTCAATTTGCTCAAATCTGCTTTCTGTGACAAAGGGCTTTGCTCCAGCTGGGAAGATACCACCTAACCTAGTCATTCTCAAATATCCAGGGGGTGGAGAAGGGAGCACCCCACCTTCCAACCCTGGACTTTCTCAAAATATATCCCTAAAGATTCTGACACATTTCCTAGGGTGAGGGGGATTCCATATCACTAAGGGAACTGTCAGAGTGTAGGAGCAGAAAAAAAGTTGGGAATCCTGACACAATCAAACTGTTACATGATGCAAGAAGAGAGACATCAGGAGTGTCACCCACTGGCTAAAACTGGAAGCTGTCCAAGGGATTCAGAGGACTCTTATGCTCTCCATGTCATTTGGGAACACTGAATGCTTAAAGTTCCATTTGGCCCATAGCCACATGGAGGAAAGACTAAAATACCCAAGGTAGGGATCTCCCTGGTTGCTCAGTGGTTAAGAATCCGCCAGCCAATGCAGGGGTCACGGGTTTGATCCCTGGTCTGGGAAGATCCCACATGCCACGGAGCAACTAAGCCCGTGCACCACAACTACTGAGCCTGCGCTCTAGAGGCCGAGAGCCACAACCACTGAGCCCGTGTGTCACAACTACTGAAGCCCGCGTGCCTAGAGCCCGTGCTCCACAACAAGAGAAGCGACCGCAATGAGAAGGCTGCGCACCGCAACGAAGAGTAGCCGCCACTCGCCACAACTAGAGAAAGCCCGCGCAGCAACAAAGACCCAATGCAGCCAAAAATAGATAAATAAATTTAAAATACCCAAGGTAGACAGAATTCTAAGATGGTCCCCAAGATTCCCAGCCCCTGGTATAATCTTGCACGCTTTATATAATCCCTCCCCTTAAGTGTAGACAAGACCTGTGAATATGATGGGATAGTTGCTCTTCTGATTAGATTACAAAGGTGATCAGATTATGTTACATTATATAAGACTTCTTTTTAGAAGAAACAGGTTGATTTTGAGGAAGTAAGCTGCCATATCCTGAGAGGGCCACGTGGCTAGAACCTGAGGGAGGCCTCTAGGAGCCAAGAGCGACCCCTGGAGGCCAGCGAACTAGAAAACCAAACTTCAGTCCTACAACCGCAAGGAACAGAATCCTGCCAACAACCAGAGAGCTTGGAAGAGGACCCTGAGCCTCAGATGAGATTGGAACCGTGGCTGAGACCTTGATTTCGAACCTGACTGAGACTCTGAACCAAGGACACAGCTAACCTGAGCCCCAGTGGAAACTCTGAGAAAATGAATGTGTGATGTTTTAAGTAACTAAGTTTGTGGGAAATTTATTATATAGCAATAGAAAACCAATATAACACCAAACCTCAAGAATCCAACCATTGCTTCCCTGCCAAATCACCCATTTGGTTCTCATCTGAGTAAAGTATCACTGACTTTGAGGTTTGAACATATCTAGGGAAATGGGACGGGAAATCTGTACTCTTAGTTGTTCCACCTGTGATGTCATCCACTTTGTCAATGGCCACTACTTATTGCCCAGGGCGATATTTACTAGGAACTGATGCCACAAAACTTGCCATTGACTGGTGTCCAGATGCAGCAGTGTGCACCTAGCCCACAGGGAACAAGTAGGATTGTTCAGTAGAAAGAATGTAGGTTTTGGAGTGAAACAGCCTTTAATTCAAACGCCAGCTTCTTTTCACACAAACTGAGACTTTGGGCAAATTCCTTAATCACCCTGAGCTTCAGTTTTCTCACCTGTAAAATGGATACAATACCAACCTCACAGCTGTGGGGTGAGGTAACAAATGTCCAAGGCCAGGCAGTATCTGGCTGAACAGATACTAGAGAAATGTTGGCCCACCCCGTTGTACCCCTCCCCATGAAATCCCACAGACTATATGGAGAGTAAATAGAGCTGGTATGTCTGTAGGGGGACCCTTCCACTGTGTATGTGCAAGGATGTCTTGGGAGGTTGTGGGTTTGCTGAAGTGGTGGCAACACAACACCTGATTGGTCCTTCTCATGACATGGATGGTGGCCAAGCCACAAAGCAGGCTTGGGTTCCTCCAGCCTTGCTGTGACCCCTGACCTGCTGTGTTTTGGGGACGTGTCATCACATCTTCCAGGTCCATCCTCTTACTGTCCTCCTTTACCTAAAGGCCTAGCAGCTCCTCTTTCTGCACAGGGGCCCTCTCCCCTCACCTCTTCTCAGATTTCCTTGATCCCCTGCCAACTACACGTAGGGAAACAAGAATACTACCAGAATCTCGGTGAACTTTCTTCTTTCCGAGACCTAAAGGCTTTGTGCCTGTTGGTTCACTCGGCCTTATTTTAAAAACCGAGGCTCAGAAAAGTTAAGAAGTAGCATCAAAAAACAACATTTGGGAACCGCAGGGGGTCCCATGAGATGAGCCTGCTGACAGGCAGAGGGTTGGGGCAGTGACTCCAGAGCAGTGCAATGAAGCAGGGAGAGGGGCCATGAAATGTCCTCATCCCCCGGAGCCTGGGGGACATCATGAGTCATTTCGGCCCCTCCCTGCCCTCCTTCCTCCCCTGGGCCCATTCAAGATCTGGAACCTTCTCTCTCATGAAAAATCTTTTTCTCTCTCTTGTTAACTAGAAAAGCAGCTTGGCCAGGAGACTCATAACAAATATTCACTTTATTACACTCAGGGTTTATTTTGTCCCTAACCCTCTAAAAATAACACTGGTATCATGGAGAAATCAGATAAAAAAGGCAAAAGATCTCCTATCATCTCCTCTTTGATTTTCTAGCTTAGATCCTCCCAAGCCAGAAGAGTCTCACTAGTACTGCTTTCATCTGCTCCCTGCCAGGACCAACTTCCTTTGTAGCCAGTATCTGAGCATCTTTAATTTGCCTTTCAAACACAATGTTATCCACTGGAATGCACCTCTTATTGCAAAGTGATCATCGGGTACCTGTGAAATCTCCAGCACCTAAAACTGAATGTGCAGAAAAGCAATGTTCTCTGTTGAACATGAAATACGTGTACTTGTATGTATTGGAAGTGATGGGAGAATCTGCAGTCAGGAAGAAGAATGCCAGGAAAGACGAGTGAAGTACCTGGGCCCCTGCAAGAATAATTTCCAGACACAGGCACACCCAGGTTCAGTGTTGGGAAAGGAAAGTAGCATATGCAAAATACATGGCAGAGCTGAATTTTCAATTCACTACAGCCATGCTTTGGAAAAATGAAAGAGATATTTTTAGTCCAGTGATTGATTAGGGTTGCTATGGCAATAAGAAACACTTAAGAGAAGGAAACTGAATGTAAGCAAGTCTTAAAGAGAAAGGTGCAAGTGCACTGGGAATTTCATAGTCAGTTTCTGGGTGGTGCTGGCTGCAGTTTCCACACCTGCTTAGGGCGAGAGGGGAATGTGGCTGCAGAGAACGGGCCAGGGAGACGAGTCTGAAGGTCTCTGGGGGCTCTGCACTTCAAAAACATGCAGTGGCGAAACTTCTAGAAGAACTGCACCATCCACTTTGATGATCATCATTATTGTCATACTATACCCGCCATAGCACCCAGCACATGGTGAAAACTGTAAGCTAAAGGGTACTAATCCCTCCCCATACCAGTAAAGTAAAAATCATATTCTAACAGTATTTTTCAAAAACTTACTTAATGATGCTTCATCTGGTGGGCTTGTTAAAAACAGATCCCAGGCTCCTCTCCTAATGACTTGCTTTCAGAAAGTTGGTGGAGTCCCAGAGCCCACACCTGAACCTAGAACTTGATTTTTCTTTTCTTTTTAAAATAATGTTTTTCACATCCCATATTATTCACCCATTTCAAGTGTACAGATCAATGTTTCTTAATCTGTTCACAGAGTTGTGCAGCCATCACCACGATCTGAGTTTAAAACATTTCATCACCCTAAACAGAAGCCCTGTGCCCATTGGCACTCACTCCCACCTCCCCCTTACCCCATGCCTGAAGCAACCACTAAGCTACTTTCTGTCTCTGATTTGTCTATTCTGGACATTTCATACAAATGGAATCATATAATATGTGGTCTTTTGTGTTTGGATTCTCTCACTTAGCATCCTTTTTTTATGGCAGAATAATATTCCATTGTATGGATATACCATATTTAACTTACCCATTCATCAAGTGATGGACATTTGCTTCCAGTTTTTGGCTATTATGAATAATGCTGCCATGGACATTCTTGTAGATGTTTTTGTGTGAACATATGTTTTTATTTCTCTTGGGTATACACTTAGAGTGGAATTGCTGGTCATATGGTACCTCTACATTTAACTTTTTGAGGAACTGCAAGATGGTTTTCCAAAGTGGCTCTACCATTTTGCATTCCCACCAGTAGTGTCTGAGGGTGCCAGGTTCTCCACATCCTTGAAGCACTTATAATTGCCCAGTGTTTCTTAATCCCAGAAAGTTCTGAAATACCTTTGGGTCAAAATGATGATCCCAGGTAACCATTCCTCACGTCCAACTGAGACACACAAATATGACTCAATACTGAGGTAAAAATGACAATAGTATGTATACTGTACTAACTATCATCAGGCACTCTTCCAAGTATGTGGTATATAATAATTAATCTATTAACTCCATAACCCTCATATAACTCTATGAGGGATATACTACTGTTACCCCCATTTTACAGATGAGGAGACAAAGGCAGGGAAAGGTTGCGTAGCATGCCCCAAATCATAACATTTACATGACAGAGCTGGGATGGATTCGACTCAGGCTGTCTGGCTCTGAGTTCAAGCTCATGACTCCACATCCTGCTGCCTGCTGAGTATTAGGAAAGCACACAAGCGTTTCCAGTGGATTTGAGTGCTCAGTTGGGGGTGATGGTGGCTAAGGCCCCTCAGTATGTCCTGTGGCCACTGAGAGCAGAGAAAATATGTCCATGTGCATCCATTCAATGAGAGATGTGCCTCTTTTAAACAGGCCCAAAGAAGGAAAAACAGGAGGTACCCGAAAGATAAATTGGGGAAATATTCATTTAAGAAATTCACGGGACTTCCCTGGTGGCACAGTGGATAAGACTCTGCACTCCCAATGCAGGGGGCCCAGGTGTTTGATCCCTGGTCAGGGAACTAGATCTCACACGCATGCCGCAACTAAGAGTTCTCATGCCACAACTGAGGAGTCTGAGTGCCACAACTGGGGAGCCCGTGTGCCGCAACTGGGGAGCCCGTGTGCCGCAACTACTGAAGCCCATGTGCCTAGAGCCCATGCTCTGCAACAAGAGAAGCCACCACAATGAGAAGCCTGCGCACCGCAACGAAGAGTAGCTCCCGTTCTCCGCAACTAGAGACAGCCTGCGCACAGCAACAAAGACCCAGAGCAGCCAAAAATAAATGAATAAATAAATAAATTTATAAAATAAATAAGTAAAATAAAATAAAATGGTAAAATGTTTTGTTTTTAAAAAAACAAAACAAGAAAAACAAATAAAATGTTATGCAGGGTTGTGGTGGCCAGTGAGGCATGTCCATGGAACTTCCTGGACCAAAGAAGAAAAGTTTGAAAACCGCTGATTGAGCCCAATAATTCAATGCTTTATTTCTTGTTAGCAGCCAGAATCCTTCCATGTCTGAGAGCAACACTTTACAAGGAGGCTTGGAGTCAAGAAAATTAAATGGAAGAGTTGAGAAGCTGGCTTGGGGCAGATGAAGTATTTATAGGCTTTTAAAAGATCATTTCCTTTTAGGACTTCCCTGGTGGTACAGTGATTAAGACTCCGTGCTCCCAATGCAGGGGGGCCGGGTTCGATCCCTGGTTAGGGAACTAGATCCCGCAGGCCGCAACTAAGAGCCCGCATGCGGCAACGAAGATCCCGCGTGCCACAACTAAGACCCAGCGCGGCCAAATAAATAAATAAACATTAAAAAAAAAAAAGATCATTTCCTTTTAGCTTTTATCTGGAATTCAATGCATTGCTCTCTGACCATCTTGTTCTGACTTCAAGCAACATGTGTTCCTTCCTATCAATGAACATAAAACTCTATATGGACTTGACCTTCTCTCTAATGGAACCCCACTGAAGACATCGATTCCCTGGTACTATATTCTATATTATCATATTAAATGCACTCCAAAGCCATACAGGGAATTTCAGCTTGAGATGGGATCCTTAATAAAACTGGATTTGCAAATGCTTCCTCCTGTCACCAACAGAAGATGTACATCCAGAACGTTCCAGTGAAGCTGGTGAAATAGGTGTAGAGTTTAGGATTTATTACCTTCGAGGAATCTGGGGCTGGAGCCTGTGGGCGGTGAGTCTGTATGTAGAGGCAGGAGACAACCTAGATTTTAAAGTACCTTTCGACTTTCTTTATTCTTCATCAGAAAAATTTTATCCTTCCATTTGGACAGAAAGTTTGCCCCATAGTTGGAAGGTAATATATATATACTCTTTTGTGCATAGAAAATCTTCAATAGACACAACAATTTCAAGAAGGTGTTATGTCTGGTTGTCCCGCATCTACTCAGAATCTCAGTCATCCTGCAGGGAAAGATGCAAAGGAAAGAAGGGGAGATATTTGGGCTTCCTTGGCTGTTCTGGGTTCCGAGGGTCACATATGATTTTATACATCTGGGTGGGTGGTCCTAGAGACAGGATAGTTGGAAAAAAATTGCAAAGAAGATCGGTCCAGAAAAATGAGATGAGGAACCCAAGTGGAGAAAAAAAGTGGAAGAATTTTAAAGCAAAGAGAAGGCAAAAAGGAATCACATGTAAATAATAAAGATGAGGATGAAGCAGAGAGTGATTTCCCAAATATAGGCTGCATCGGAAGAAAAATGTGGCCAAGAGGAGCGGTGGGGCCTGAAAGTGGGGGAGGGTGAGGGGAAGGCAGTGTGTAGAAGGCAGAGCATGGAAATACAGCAGGAAACAGCTGTTTGTATTCCAGCCCACAGTGAGGAAATGAATGACAGCCTCTCCGCTGCTTCTCACCAGCCTGCACCCTACACTGAGGCTTCTGTTCATTCATTAGTTCCTCCACTGATGAAGCCTCGTCCCTCTTCTGACATGCTGAGTAACAGCCACTCACTGGAGAAGCGAGGCCAGGAGGGAGAAGGAGCAAATGCATGAATGAAAGTATGTTTTCTCAATGGGGCATTGTTTGCTACTGGCGCTTCCATGAAAACTGAGGAGGGAAACTAAATTCAGGCTCATCCAATCTAGAGCTGGACCTGCCAAGGCAGAAATAAGCACAGGATGTTTGTGAATACCAATAGCTACACACGACAGAGGCAGGACAAGGAGTGAAAGAGCAGGTGGAATACGTCAAATGAAAAAGAACTGCATGTAAATAAGAGAGATTGGAATGAATCAGTGACTCCCCAAATATAGGCTGGCATATGGCCAGGCAGGAAACTTCCAGATTACAAGCCTTCTCAGTTAAAAATGGAAAGAATCACCCCTCTTAACCAACTGGGCAAATTCCTCACTTAAATACATACTATCATGTAGTTCTGAGTATCTTAGTGACTAGAAAAGTTGAAAGGCATGGGGGCAACTTGCATTCACTTTATTTAATCACTGAAATGTACTATTTCAGTATATCCATAGTTATATGAGTTTTATTTTATTTTTGCAGAAAGAAAGCTGCCCTACAAAATCTTCCAGGTTGTATTACTCTGATCTCACCAACTTGAACTGAACACAACTCCGTAGGTATCAATAAATTGTAGAAGAGAAATCTAATTTTCAGTACAAGTAGAAAATAGAAAAGAAGGAAAGGAGTACTTCTTAGGGAAATCTTCTATTGAAAATGCCTTTAAACAAATATTTTTTTCTTTGGTGATTGTCCTCTGCAAAGTCATTCTTAGTGGTGTTTAAAAAGATGCAAACATGGACCTAGAGATTATCTTACTAAGTGAAGTAAGTCAGAGAAAGACAAATATCACATGATATCGCTTATATGTGGAATGTAAAAAAAGATATAAATGAACTTATTTACAAAACAGAAACAGACTCACAGACATAGAAAACAAACTTACGGTTACCAAAAGGGAAAGGCGGGGCGGGGGAGGATAAATTAGGAGTTTGGGATTAACAGATACACAATAGTATATATAAAATAGATAAACAACAAGGTCCTACTGTATAGCACAGGGAACTACATTCAATATCTTGTAATAACCTATAATGGAAAAGAATCTGAAAACAAATATACATATATATGTATAACTGAATCATTTTGCTGTACACCTGAAACTAACACAACACTGTAAATCAACTATACTACAATTTTTTAAAAATGCAAATAACTTTAAAAGCTACGTTATGGTAGAGAAGCATATTTTAGCTTCTGCTCTCCCCCCCACCAAAATGGCTGAATTAATTTTCTGTGATGTACAAAGAAGAGCTTGGGAACAGCTAGAGCAAATGGAACTGGGATAAGTCGGACAAACAACACTGTCTGTTCCAAAGTCTTCCCCAGGCAGCAATCAATTGGGTTGCTGAGATGTGGAGACAAGTCCTAGCCCTGCATAAGGACAAAGGCACTTCGGCGAATAAGCTTGTTTGTAACTGGTTCACCCATGCAACGAAGTTCATTTTCTAAATTGAAATAAATCAGAATGCATAAGCTCACTGTCATCCCCATGTACTGCTGCCTTGGCTGTTTGGTCTAACAGAATTGACTTTGCTTGAAAAGAACTTGCAGGTTCTGTGTCACCTGATTCTTAAAAAAAAAAAAAACATTACAGTTGGGAGTTCTTCCAAAAAAACTCTGGTATTTGAGTCATAGTAATCTTCAGGCAACACATTAGCCCACTAAAATTTAGGAGAAAAGTAACATTTACTGAAATAGAATTGGTCCATTGGCCTATTTAGTGGTCACGTAATAGCTCTGACCCTGAAAGGAGCTTCTGGAGCATCCCTAAGTTTTAGAAGACTGGCTTTGCAAAATCCAAGGTCTCATGGACAGAGTGTGGGAAGTGTTGCATACTACAGCCTCCTTTTGGAGATTCAAAACGATATTGTTATTCTACAATAACAAAATGTGTTAAAATCAGTATAACCCGTTGTTTCCTTTACTTAACTGGCTATGAACCATCTTAGTGATAGTTATAAATGGTTCCAGACTGTTTCTGTCTAAGTTTTCTTGAACCTGGAAGACTTCTGAACTTGGTTGTTCTGACCCTATGACACGAGCCTCATGCCATGACCCATGACTCACCTGACTTCACCACCTTCTCTGGGAGGATGGCCTGCGCCTTGCTCATCCAGCGTCCCCAGTTGGATGACTGTTTCTATGGCCTGGTCCCTAACAGGTCCCAGCTCATATGGCCCCATTTCTAAGAAGGGATACTTCCATTGCCCCCTCCACCCCCAAATTACATACTGCCCCGGATACTCAGGGTTAACTGTGATGCAGAGACCTAACTCCCATCATTACCCCATCTCCATGATGCCAAAAAAGGAATATTTAGGGACCTCCATTCTATCTTAGCTCACATAGTAGCTGAGATGGCCAGATTGGCTTCTAATTTCCTTCCAAACAAGACCACTCCTAGAGTTCAGGTGTAATAATGTATTTGCCCTAGACTTGTAACTATTTCCTGGTTATGCAATTTAGGGGTTTCTACTACCCTTGGCTGGGACTCAGTGGAAGGTGGGGGAGGGGGAGCTTAAGAAGGACGAGAGGCCTGAGAGGAATGGAGGTCGGTCTGTACACACAGCACCCATCAGCTCTTCCTATTATCAGGGAAGCTGATGAGGTCAAGATTGAAAGTGAAATTCCTATCCAGGATAGTTAGCTGCTTTCAGAAAAATACCTCTATCTCCCTAGTGCCACTCCTGGGAAGATAACCTGAGTTCACCTTGGGTTACTGACGACTCAATTGTGAGCAGCCCGACTTTCTTCCCCAGCTGGACTAACCCAACACTGAACAACCGCATCTCTCACTGTGGCTCAGTACCATCTGAGGTTCTCATGCAAGAGTCATTTCCTACTCCCTGGTTTCTTACAGTTGACTTTTTCTACCTCTTTCAACTAAATAATTAAAATGTTGGGTAGCACTGGACAGCCCACTACTATCTTTGGGGAACGGCTAGCCCTTCCAACTAACAGAAAGGTGCTCTCCATTTGTCATCACCTCTTCTGCGGATTCATATTAAAAGATGTTTTGGTGGAGTGGGTGCTCATGGCAGCAAAATATATACAGCAACTGTATATTCTAGGTCACTGCTATCGACTTATAATAGCTTGAGTTTTCAATTTCTTACAAATGAGAAGAAAAGCCTTTTCTTCCCCCCTTCATTACTACTGAGTTTGAATTGATGCTGCTGAGCTATATTCATACTCCAGTGAGGCCTTTTTTTAGCCCTAGAAAAACAAAATCGGCGACTTTGGAAAGCAGCCAGTCTCCTTGGGCACCTTCCTCTGTGACTTTATAAACTTCAGAAGAACCGGCAGGTTTTGAAGAACGGGTTAGATGGTCTGTCCTCTGGAAAATAGCTGTTGTGTTGTTCTTTGTTTACTGTACAATTAAGATTTTCTTTCCTATAACCGAGCTAAAGATATTTTTTTCCACTTCCTGGGCAAATGGCATTTCCACATAATCCTAAACACACACAGTCACTCACAGTGATGAAAAAGCTTTTACGTCTTAGTAACTGTGATAACACCGAAGCCCTAGATGACCCTGAAGAGAAAGTTCCCTTAGCTGGATTTTCTCACAAATGAGGGCAGCGTGAGGTCTCAGTAATAGCTGGACAGTCAGAAATAAGACCCAGGGGATCCTAGGAATAGACATACAATGCTCTGGACTAATCCTATGAGAAAAGACACCTGTCCGGAGTATTATTGACCCCCTCTGCCTCCCTGAGGGAGGATGGAGTATGGTGACCCCAGTTGGGAATTTGGCTTTGGGGAAGTTTTGCTTTCGGGCACAGATAGGAAATATGGGGCTTGGAATGACATCAAGAAGAGGTATTTAGGATTAAAGGGTCAGTGGATAAAGAAAGAGCCCAGTGAAAAAGCATTCAAAACAGGGGAAAAGATGAAGACAATTGAAAGCCTCTGTCCTAAATCCTGGGAGCAGACCCTGTAGTCAGAGAGAAGAGTGGGCTCTTCCTCCCGGGTAGAGAGCGTGAGAACACGGCTGAGTCCTAGTCAGGAGGAGGGAGGCAGCTTCAAAACGAACACTGCAGGCCTGAAAGTGTGCACCTGCAGCCAGAGAGAAAAAAACCCAGAGGTCCTCACTGGGGAGATGGAAAGAAAAGCTGTGCTATATTTGGGATGGAAAATAAAAGTGGACTAGCTGGGAACAATGTTGCTTCCCTATGGAAAATTAAATCCAGACCTTGCCCTGAAACTCAAAGCTACCACTACCTGGCCTCCACATGTCTGGGCAGCCAGGATCCAGCAACATCACATGCCCACTGAGCCTGGAATGACCACACAGTGGACTGAACGTTTGCTCCCCTCCATTCATATGTTGAAGCCCCAACCCCCAAATGTGATGGTATTTGGAGATGGGGCCTTTGGGAGGTAATGAGGTTTAGATGAGGTCATGAGGGTGGGGCCCTCATGATGGGATTAGTGCCCTTATAAGAAGAGACCAGAGAGCTTGCTTTTGCTCTCTCTCTGCCATGTGAGGACACAGCAAGAAGACTGTTAGCAAACCAGAAAGAGAACTCTCATCAGGAAATGAACCAGCTGATACCATGATTGTGAACTTCCTAGACTCCAGAACTGTGAAAAATAAATGTCTGTTGTTTAAGCCACCCAGTTTATGGTGTTTTGTGATGCAGCCCAAGCAGACTAAGACAGAACAGGTATCTACAGGTGGGAGTTCTACTCTCCCCAAGGTCCAGCTCAAACCCCACCTGCTCCAAGAAATCTTCCCACAATTCTCCCAGGCAGAATTTCTCTCTCCTTTGCACAATCCTCTGTTTGCACTTCGACTGTAACACATAGCACTGGTCTTCCTTGAAATACTGACAGCTATGTATTCACCTGCTCTCAGTTTATTTTCCCCTACTCCGCCCCATTCAGTCCATTTCACTTCCTGAGCTAATCCTAACTGAGGCAGGAAGTACTTACGTAGTTATGACATATCATGTGATTGGCCCCATCGTTAATGTGGCATGTCAACTGCAGGACAGTTTCCTGAGTTATACAATTCTCTCTCCTCCCTTTCCCTTGGCCTACCAATGTGCCCCTGTTCTTATAGCCTGATTTTTGTACATTAGTCTCTGAGACCAGTTCTGCCCCACTGTCACCCCTCCCCCCAACAGGCTTGCCAGATAAAATATGAGATGAGGGGACTTCCCTGTGCCACAACTGCTGAGCCTGCGTGCTACAACTACTGAAGCCTGTGCGCCTAGAGCCTGTGCTCCGCAACAAAAGAAGCCACCGCAATGAGAAGCACGTGCACCGCAACGAAGAGCAGCCCTTGCTCGCCGCAACTAGAGAAAGCCTGCGCGCAGCAACGAGACCCAGCGCAACCAAAAATAAATAAATAAAAAATAAATTGAAAAAAAACATGAGATGAGCCCTCTTTTAGTATAAGTATAGCCCATGCAATTTTTGAGACATACTTATACTAAAAATTACTTGCTGTTAATCTGAAAATTCAAACTTAATTGGACATGCTGTATTTTTACTTGCTAAAGCTGGCAACTTTATCAGCTCAGCATCTCATGACCAAGTAACCTATGTAGGAGGGCTGTGTCCTGTTCTCACCTGTACATCTTCTTGAGGACTCTAGTCCTGTCTCTGAAGCTCACGGCCCCAGTGCAGGGGCCAGGGCCTTCCCTTTCACATTGCAATCGCTTTTCTGGCTGGATGCCCAGTGCCGTTCATTCTGCCCTCTGGTCTGAACCTCTGCTGTTAGCCCAGCTCAGAGCTCATCCAGGTCTGAGTGCCAGCCTGTCCCCTGAGCTGTGTGATGGCCTGTCCCATCTTGCCTCCAGAAAACTCCAGGACTTGCAGATGACTCCCAGGTTTTGACTGGAATGTCTAACTATTTCCCACCAGACTGTGACTTCCTAAAGGGCAGGGGTCATTGCTTAATGAAGCCTAGCATCTAGCATAATGCTTTACACATTGTTGGTGCTCAGTAATAAATTACTGTTAACCTAAAATTGAAAGATGATGTTATGGGTTGAATTGGGTCCCCACTAAATATATGTTGAATTCCTAACCCCAGTTCCTCAGAATGTGATCTTACTGGGAATTAGGGTCGTCACAGATGTGATTAGTTAAGATGATGTCAAACTGGCATAAGGCAGGTCCTTAATCCAATATGACTGATGTCCTTGTAAGAAGAAGAGAGAGACACAGTGAAGAGGTTGCCATGTGAAGATACAGACACACACAGAGGGAAGACAGCTATGTGAAAACAGAGGCAGAGACTGGAGTCGTGCTCCCACAAGCCACGGAATGCCAGAGGCCACCAGAAGCTAGAAAGAGGCAAGGAGGGATTCCTTCCCTACAGGTTGCAGAGAGAGCAATGCCCCGCCGACAACTTGATTTAGACTTTTAGCCTCCAGAACTGTAAGACAATAAATTTCTGTTATTTTAAGCCACCCAATTTGTGATACTTTGTTACGGCAGCTCTAGGGAACTACCCCAAGGATTACATTAGGGAGGAATTGACCAAAAACATGAGGGCCTAGAAGAAATCAAGTAATACTTAAAGAGTCAGAAGGGGCTGAGTATGAGACTATACGACTCTAACTTCTTCATGTTTTGTCTCCAAATTTCCTCAAGCAGAAATAATTTGTGTCCCTTTAAAAGTCTGAACTGTATGATTAGAACTGCAGCAGTAGTGTGGGGTAGAGGCTGGGCAGAAGTAAAGGCTATGAGCCCCTCAGAAATCCTCCGTGGCCTGAACAGAGGTGGGCACAAGAGACCAGGGTTCATGGTGATGGAGACTGGCGGGAAAGGCTTCCATGGGAGGTGCGTCCCTATGGGGATTGCTTTGTCAGGAACCATGGTTTCCATTCTGTTGCCTTCTGTTTTCAGTACTTTAATACATAGTCTTAAAAAATGAGCACGATACCACTAAACATTTTGCAGACTTCATTTCTCTGTTAATCACCCCCATATTTCACAGTAGTGTCATGAATTTATGGAGAATAAGTACCATCAGTTTTGGGTCAAGTCAAGGTGACCCAATTCTAAGGCAGCAAATAACTGCCTTTGCATTGTTATAGAGACAAGAATTCTCTTGGCCTTGCAAGTATGGATTACATTTCCAATGAAAAGTCCACGCACAAGCTTTGGGAGACGTGGGAAATGGGGTAACATCAGCTATCAATAAAATCAAATTAAATCCTAGGAAATTAGTACCGTCCAGTCTAATGAGCCCAGTCTGCATTGAGGGGCACCAACATATAGTCCCATTTATTCATCCATAGAACTTCCATTTTAATGATGGCAGCTTCCAGCACTGTATGATATGTAATAATAACGAAGGATTTACCATGAATATTGAGGATTTACCATGTACCAAGGACTAGGCTGAGATTTCATGTGGATTATTTGATATAATCTTCATATCAGCCTCACGAGAAAGTTATCATATTTTCCCCTCTTACAGATGAGGAAATGGAGGCTTAAAAGGAATTAATCTGCATGACTGTCAATGGAGGTGGGATTCAAAAGATTCCTAAATCTTCCTCTTGAAGACGGTGCAATTGATAGGGCTGGGAAGTGCTGTCTGGGAACCATTTAATTGCCTGCTATTTATAGGCAACATGCTAACAGTTTTCCATACATTAGATCAGGGGTTGATAGACTATAGCCTGGGGGCCAAATGCAGCCTACTGCCTGGGTAAACATGACCAAGCCCATATCTCTACATATCATCTCTGGCTGCTTTCTCAAAGACAGAGACTGTTTGGCCCACAAAGCAGAAAATATTTACTATATGACCCTTTACAGAAAAAGTCTCCTAATCCCTGTATTAGATCATTGAATCCTACTACTAATAGCTCTCTGAAAAAGGGATTATCCCAATTTTAGAGATGAAGAAACTTAGGTTCACAGAAGTTAAGCTCCTTGTTCTAGAACAGTGTTTCTCTGACTTCTAAATTATAAAAATTGTATTTTGCCATAGAACTGCCTTTTTTTCCCCAAAGATAGGGACATTGGGGAGGGTGCTATATATATTCCTTCATTTCATAAAAGAAAAGACATTTTAATACCCAAGAATGAGGGTTCTAATTATCAACAGTCCTTTAAGTGGAATAAGTTTAATTTTATGAAAAACTTTTTTTTTTTTCTTTCATTTTGCAAAGGATGGGTGAGAACACAGTAATGGACCAGCATGAGTTCAAGAACTGGCAGTTGTGGGTCATTTACTT
Organism: Balaenoptera borealis; assembly: GCF_965194805.1. Lineage (NCBI taxonomy): Eukaryota > Metazoa > Chordata > Mammalia > Artiodactyla > Balaenopteridae > Balaenoptera > Balaenoptera borealis. The sequence goes on along the minus strand of NC_138879.1, from coordinate 13,684,099 downwards.
AAGAACTTTAGCTAGTAAGAACCAGAGGATATTCAGGCCTACCTGACCCCAAAGCAGGTGACACTTTTGTATCTGTTGGGACTACCCATCTACCTTTGACCCATGCATTCCTTCTGTCATTCAATAACTATTCATTGAGAATCTACTATGTGCCATGTATGTACCATGCTCATACCAAGGACATGAGGAATCATTTTTCTCCATGCAGTTCTCACCATCTCTCTCCTCTTTGGCTGTTTTGATTAAGACTAAAAACTCAACTCCATCACAGCTCAGTTAACCATTTTCTTCTTATGACAGTTTGACCTATTTGCCATTGGGGAAAATGGTCCAAATGAAAATACCACAACACAATGACCTTATAGACTTCTTTTTTTAGTGTAAGTAATGACTCTACAGGCTCTTAGGACAGGTAGAAATTAAACGACTTTATCAAGCCACCGAGACTGTCCAATCTGAGCAAAATAGTTTGAACGTAAGTCAATAGTTTGACCTTTCGTTTCAAGGTCTTTTTATGAGGGATCAGGTCACAGACTATAAGGAAAAGCCCCACCTTCCACTGATAACTACCATCATCTCTTTAATACCACATTGCTAGAAACTGTTCTTCTATTACAGTGAACTATCACAAGTAGAGCAGTCAAGCTATTTAAAAATACAAGCAAAAGTTAATTATGTAAAGGCATTTTAAATTAACATTCATACTCTTGAACAAATGAGAACATTCAAATTATTGCATTATATATAACTATGTAATAGCCTACATTTAAATATTTCTGATTCTGAATTATTCCTCTTTTTTTTTTTTTATTACATTGATAAGATGAGAAGCACAAGGGAAGTTCCAATTACTCCACTGATCTTAGGCTGAATATTTTAAAATGATTAAGTGAAACTTACTGTGTATTCTGGTCCCAGATGTTCATTTGGACAAGAGGGAAAAGAAAAAAGAGAGAGAAAAGGATGATTTAGACCACACTTATACGCAATATAAAACCACAGAACTAATAAATATTGCTGAATTATAATTATTAAAAATGTGGTAAAGAAACCTTCCGAGGATTAAACTTTCATAAATACTAAGTGTCTCTACGTTTGCTCTCGAAACTCTTTCACATACTTCTGTGGTTGGGTAGATAAGGAGTGTAAGACAAGATTCAATTAGCCTATAGGTTTGTGGCTAATTAAAAACCAAAGAGTTGGCCTTAGAAAAGCAGAATTAAAGACTAATAATTCCAGTAGAGCATTTCATTAACCACAAAGGAAATCTTTTAAGTGGAAAAGCAGCTTTTAAAACCAATAAGAAGACCCTGTTAGGATGACATTCAAATGGGATCTTGAATTTTCATGTGTTCGAGGGCAGGAACCAAACCTTCTAAATTTCTGGCCAGTGTCTAGCTCAGTACCAACACTGAGTGTTATTATCTCTCTACCACAAGTGAGGAAGAAAGTGATTTTCATATTATCCTATTGCAAAGGAAGTGGTTTGGAGCAGAGAGACCCAACAGAACCTTTTATATAAATTATAGTCAGGTTTTGTTTTGCGGGGGTGGGGGGGCGTTTGTAAAGCAAACAAGTCAAAATAAACAACTTGTTTATGAGCAAACCCCAACTCAACATTATTTGGGTATTACTGAGAAAAGAGGGAGAAATACGGATCATGAAATCTCTAGAAATGTCACTAAAAAGAGCTTCCCTTTTCTTCTCCATATGTTATTTACTACAATCACTTTAAGAAGGAAGATGGAATAGTTTTGCTTAAGCCCCCCAACCCCCTGCTAGGAAGAGTGCTGACCTAAAAGTATGGAGGCAAAGGGTCAGGGAGATATCACAGCGTTGCCACCAGTCCCTGCTTGGATAACCCACCCTCAGTCAGTGAAATCTGAATCCTCCTGTGTCCTTGCATGCGACAAACTGGGTGTACAAGGACTTACCTGTAATCGTGTAGGGATAATAGTTCCACGCCTTCTCTGTAACATAAAATATCTTGGGAACAACAGCTCTAGCCCAACTAGGCAGTTTGCTAAGACGGAAGAAAGACAGAAAAAAAGACAATTAGAGTCTGTCCAGGGCCTCACCCTGCTACCATATCTTTCCAGAGAAACTGACTGCTAGAGAAATCAGAGGACTTCTATTTCCGCTCTTCTCTCTTCAGCCACTCGGTCCCCACCTCCCTGGTCTTTACCATAGTTAAATCATCCTCGGTTCATATTTAGGACATGTAGGATGGCCATAGACACTACAAGGCAGGAGAGAGGCACAGAAGGGATTGGTTCCCCAGAAAGAACCAACACTGCCAATACCTTGATTTCAGACTTCTGGCCTCCACCCTGGGAGGGGATAAATGTGTGTTGTCTAAAGCCACCCAGGTCACAGCCATTTGTTGCTGCAGCCCCAGGAAAATAATGCAAAGACAGAGTCATTCCTCTGGAACAGGCACCCGGGCAGCCGTTTGCAGAAAACATTCTCAAAACAAGGAAAACCCAAGGGCACAGGTCCCAAGACCCTTGGTAAACCAAGGACTAATTAAGTTTTGCTTTGCTTTGTTCTGTTTTCCTTCTGAGGCAAACTCTACAGCTTACTGCAGGCCCAGAGAATTCCTTTAAATATTATATTTAAATATATAGAATGATATACTACTGAAGTATGGCTGCATGATTTTATTCCCCCCCAGCACTCTACTGTGGCATTTTCTGTCTTTCCAGACGCTACCATTTTGTTTCTTTCCTATGCTGGTGCCTACAGCTAAGTGTCTGGGACACCAACGTCTAGCAGTACCTCACACCCAGAGCGATGACGCAGACTCCCAGCTCCTGAGGGCTGCGTGTTGGCAATAAAGAACATCAAGAAGCGGTTGTGAATTGCAAGCTGATCTAGCTAAGAGAGGGGGGACATCAAGGTAAAAGAACCCCAAACCCCAAACCCCTCTTGGACATGGGGTTTAAATGACATCCAGAGCCAGTAAAATACTGTGCACCTTGCATGTCTTCCCAAATTGTTTCTCTGATTTCTGACAGTATCCAGTCCCTGCTTTTTAAAAGACAAATATATATTTTCGATGGCTGGTCAGACCTAACCCAAAGAAAGCTCCAGGCTGATACTCAGCGCTAAAACAAACGGGGAAATCAGAGCTGCGCCCCCCTCCCCGCCCCTGCAGCCGAGTGAGTGTCAGATGGAGGCCACTGCTCTCAGGTGTGCTATGAGGGGCGCACGGAGCAGTTTTATAATTCACAGGACAATTCTTCTTGCTGATCTAATGCAGAATGTCTCACTCCCATAAAATCATCTCTCACTCCCATAAAATCATTACTCCACTCTGCAGTAACTGCTCATTTACCTTCCCTTCAATCTGCTTAGAAGGAAGGGGCTGCTTCCCGACAGGGGTTTTTACAGCTTTCGCCTAGGATTTATTCTTTCAGTCACTGAAGTTGGAGGGTAACTGGGGTCAACGCTGAGAGTGGGAAAGTCGCGTTGGGCTGGCTTGCGGGAAGTGGTCACGAGCATAACGTCCCCCAGATGCCCTCCCGTTTGCCACCACACCCCAGAGTGATATGCCAAAGGGTCATACAGGGAGGTGTGGATTCCACTCACAGGCAAGTGGTTTTCTTGTGCTTTTAATGGGACCGAAACAGGTTTGTGGAATCTCCCCAAAGTAAGTTAGGCATTGTTCAGTTTAGACAAAGTACTTATGTCTCCTTACAAGCACTAGAGCCCTTTACCCACTGTTCTTTAGTGGGGGAGGTGTTCCGTCTACACTGCACCCCTTCCCAGATTCACCAGCCTCCTCTTGATACCACTTTGGGGCCCGAGCCTTCCTCCCTCCATAACTCAATCCCTCTGCCATTTAAAAAGTCTCCCAGCAGAACCACATCCCTAAGCAACCATCATTTTCTGGAAGGAAGATGACAAACACTGGCCATTTTCCACTCATGTTGAAACTTGTCCTATTTGTAAGTGGTCACGACGCCAGGCTCTAGAATCTTTATCTTAGCTGCTTCATCCACCAATGTATGCAGAATATGCAGCACTATAATCAAATACCTTTTCCAAAGAGACGCCCGAAAACACATAACATTTAGCCAAGATGGCTGATATGATTTTATGTGACTTCTAAACAGTCTGGAAAGGAGGCCCTTCTGGTATAATCCATTTATTTACCAGGCCAGGCAAAGGAGGCGTTGGAACAAATTCTGTGATATGCCATTTAAATATTTTTAAGCCCACTGGAGACCTTCTCGTAGCCCCTGACTTCCCTGGAGCACATTCAACATTCGAATCGTTTTTGTCTGAGAAGTAAAATTCATTTTTCCCTGCAGCAATAATTTATCAGGGCTGCAAAGGAAAATGGAATTAAATTAGACCCCACTGCTGCTGTCCCTTTCGTGATGTATACTGCCTACAATTCCAAGGAGAAGCCTGTCATTCAAACTCACTACCTGGCATCAAACAAGAACCTCTCTTCTGGAAAGGTGGCATGACTTGAATCACGTCCTCTTGGTCCAGTGGCCGAGACTAAACCTCCCAAGACCATCTCACCATGGCTCAGGCATTAGGGACACTGAGGAAAAAGACAAAATTCTAATACCTTTAAGGAATTAGAAAACATGCTGACGTGGAATGCTACCACATTTCCCCAAAACCTTTGTCCATGCCTACCAAAGATAGACTTTTCAAGTTGTTTTGTTTCTTATTTCTTTACTTCACATGGAACAGAACATATCAGTGACAGCTGGTCAACTTGTCCCAGGTTAAATGGGACTGTCCTGGTTCTGAAACAGGAGAGAAGGGGGCAGGGCACAACTTTTGAAAGAATGACATAGCCCGAGGACATGACATAAACTGATTAGAACCAAATGGGTCCAAGATGGCAGACAAGTCGACTGCACTAGACCTTGAGCCTTAGTACACGCTCACATCAGCAAGCTAAATGACACACCCACAGGCACCTGACAGTTCCAAGACCGACCATAAGGATCAAAAAGTGGGCGGTGGCCCAACTCCTGGAAATCCCCGGCCCTTCCTGAAATAGCTGGAATACTCCTCCCACTCATTAGCCTATGAAATTACCCACCCCTATAAAAACTGACAACCCCATACCCTGGTGCCTTTCTCACCTTCTGAGATGGTCCACGCTCTGTCTGTGGAGTGTGTTTCTCTCTAAATAAATCCACTTCTTACCTATCACTTTATCTCTCACTGAATTCTTTCTGCGATGAGATGTCAAGAACCTGAGCTTCATTAAGTCCTGAAACCAGGTGTGTGATCTCAGTTGGAAGACTGTGGGTTTTGGCTGGGTTTGAGTCCCAGCCACATGGGTTCAAGTCCCAATCTGGGTTTTCGGCTGGGTTCAAGTCCCGGCTGTGTGGGTTCGAGTCCCATTCTCAGTTTCGGCCAGGTTCGTGCCCCAGCCACGAGGGTTCGAGTCCCAATCAGGGTTTTGGCTGGGTTCGAGTCCTGGCCATGTGGGTTCAAGTCCCAATCTGGGTTTTGGCCGGGTTTGAGTCCCAGTCTGGGTTTGGTCAGGTTTGAGTCCCGGCCACGTGGGTTCAAGTCCCCATTTGAGGTGCACAGTTTCAGCTGGCGACCACAAAGGGACAGTGATAAGGTAAGAAAATGTTGAGAGTCAGCTCTTGGTCCTAAAGAGGCCCGTGGGATGCCGCAAGCCATGCATACTGGGGAAGATGCTCTGCCAATGTCTGCTCATTTTTGACTGGAGGGTCAACCCCGTATACTTATGTACATCCAACAGCAGGTCCAGGACAGAATTATTAATCTCTATACTCCTCTCCTTGACCCTGAGGTTTTTCTCCTACATTCTTGTATACTTGTTCATTCCTGCTCTATGTCCTTCTTTCTTCTGTTAATCCCAGAAGACCTGTGTGACCACCAAGGTGTACTTTTTATTGCTTTTACTCCCCTCCCTCCGACCCTTACAAGTGCTGACCCTTTATTCCCAGCTTATAGCTAGACCAACTCCTGTTCATCGTCAACACTGTTGGGGACGTCTTCTGTGCCATCTCTTTGCGACTTCTGGGGAACTAACACCTGGTTGGGAGGCTACCTTGGAAGGGATAGCATCTAAAGCTGTAAGTGCAAATCTTGACTAAATTGCGTGGTGGATTTTGACTTAAGAGTGGCATTTTGGATAGCTCAGGAGTTAGAGACGTCACCTCAGGCTTGTCTGAAATGGGTCAGGGCTGCATCAATCCCAACCAATACTCCTCTGGGCCATATACTCTGGGGTCGGGAAAGATTTGGACAACAGGAATTAAAAGGAAAAAATCTTAGTACATTTTGTAATCAGGTTTGGTCACAATATGAGTTAGGAAATTTAAAATGGAGTGAAGTACCCTATGTTCAAATTTTCATGGCCTTGTATCTAGGCAATGGAACCCAAAAGGAATTTAAGGCATGTGTAGCTCGGGAGGGATAACTCTAGGAAGGACACAGAGGACATTTTAACTAACTCACCCTACAAGCCCATGGATCCCGAATGAACGTGGATCCCTCCTCCCCTGGGGTACAGGCCCTTTTGGCTATGCATTTCATAGCCCAGTCTGCCCCAGACATCAGGCACAAAACTCAGAAAGCAATTGCTGGTCCTCAGACTCCAATCAATGAATGATTTGTTCCAATTGGCTTATTAGGTTTTCAGTAATAGGGATATGGCCAAAAAGCCTGAACGCACCCAGAGAAATATGCAAAAGGCCCACATGATTGCAGTGGCTTTGTCTGCTCAAAGACCACCAAAGGGGAAGCGGCTTTTCTGGGCCAATCTGGCCCTGGCAGACCACAAGGCCCACAAGGCCAGTGTACCCTGTGTGGACAAAGGCAATGGAGGGAGGATTGTGATCAATGTGCCCTTTGCAAACAGCCAGGGCACTGGAAGAGGGAATGCCCCAGATGCCAGAGAGCAACGGGGGCCCCTCGGCCATTGATGGTTTTGCAATCAGAAGACTGAAGGGGCCCAAGGCCAGAAGTGGCTCTGCCTAGAGACACCATCTACATAACTAATGTCATGCCTCGGTGGTCATTGATGTGGCGGGCCACTTGATAGAATTTCTTACAGACGTTGGTGCAACCTTCTCCGTCTTAACCCAAAGGATTGGAAACCTTAGCAATCATAAGGAATACTTAATGGAGTTGTCAGGGAAGAGACAGGGGCACACTTTCCTGGAACCCCTTTTGTGCAAGATCAATGGCCAGCTGTTTTTACATTCCTTTCTGTTTGTGCCTGACTGTCCCATCCGTTTAATGGGAAGAGATTTATTAACTAAGTTGGGGGCCACTCTGTTTCTTGAGGGGCAAGGGAACCACCCTCATCACCAAATGGTTCTAACAAAAAGCAAAAAGAAACAGATAAAATCTGAAGCTAAAATAGAAGCCTTAGTAGACCCTGGAATGTGGAATATTGAGGTTCTGGGCTTGGCCAAAGATACCCAACCGGTGATTATTAAGTAAAAAGGGTTATATAGTGTCTAAATATAAGGTAACAAATTTCTTAAACCTAGGGAAGATCCTGAAAGATGTTTGTAAGTAGATTACCAAAATAGGAGGCCACTGGTCTGACCAAACTGACCATAGCTGATATTCAGAGCCCAAAAGGAACTTTGGAAGAGGGCTTCTCCCCTAAACTAAATAAGGAAAAATAAAAGTTTCCAACAGAGGTGAATGGGTATGTCAGTCCTTCAATATCATTGAGGTAACCACCCAATTATTTGAAAAAGAAAACAAAACTGTCCTTGTTTTACAAATGTAGTCTTTACAGGACCAGAGGCGTGGCTCCAAAAATAATCCAAAACCCACACTCCCCAAACCTTCCCTATTTATTTTAAGAGGCTTGTAAATATTAAACAAAGGGGAAACAAAGTCATCCTAGGAGGAACTTGCCTGTATCTTTGAGATGCAAATGTCCTATCTGGTCTTCTCAGGAACGTTTATCTCTGCCATCTTTTTAAAAATTTTAAAAAGAGGGGCAAAGTAATTTAGAACTTGACCTGTCAAGGATACATAGAAATCTTAAGTGTCTTTTCTGTGAACAGCAGTAAAAAGGGTTTAGCCATCTAGGTAGGTGAGCTTGATTTGTTCCATCTGCTAGAAGCCCAATTTGAATCCAGCTCCTTGTAACTGATGGCTTTTATGTTGTACCTGACTCAGGCCTGAAATTTTGGAATGGGAACTATGAGGCCTCTGTGTTTGTGTGTTCATATGTATCTATATGTGCATTGTAGGTGTATGGTATTGCCAAAAATTAATTCGTAAAAGAGATCTACTTAATTGGCTTTTAAAAAATTAAGCGCTTATATAAATACTCAGAAATAAAAAAAAAACAATCTGGCCAAAATGGATCTCAGGTTCATGTCATCTGGAAAATATTCAGTACTAAACTGCTCTCTGGTATTGAAGGTGGCTTAAGTTTGTTGGTTTGATTAATACAGACAAGCTAGAGTCCTCCATGTTAAGCATAATACTTCTGTTGTACCTAGGTTTACGAGAGGTCAAATAAGACCTTATTCTTTCTGTTACACATCTGTCAACAAGAAAAGTAACTCAACGTGAATGTGAAAAATACTTCTAAGAAAAGTAAGATATGTGTTTTTAATAAAAGAAGGTGTGAAGAATGAAAAATACTGAAAAGAGTTATGCCTGATCAGGATTTTCTAAGACTGGATTGAATTTAGTTGGGTAAATGGATTTTGTTAGCAATGGGCTGGAACAAGACCGGATTTGGTTTCTCCAAAGTATTCTTGAAATGCTGCTTTTGACAACAGATTGTGTGAGTTTCTTTGCCTTTAAGTGACTTGTATTTGCTTTTGAGATCTTTTGTAACTTTGGTTAAGGAATAAGTATTGTCTCACAGTGACCTATGACCTTATTTGACCAAGTGTTTCAAAACTTTTTGACAAACTTCCCAAATATCAAATTTTAATTAAGTTGCTTTTGATTTCCAGCTAACTTTGGGGTACTTTAGAGGTCCCTGAGGTATCTTAAAGAGAAATATTTAATTAGGATTATTTGGTGTGCTAAGTTAAATGTAATCATTTGTAATTCTGGTTATTGTAACCAAGTTTCTTTATCGATTACACTATAATCAGATGTTTAACCATGCCTTTTAAGTCTTTTGTCATTTATAGATATTTTTGTACTCTGATGCTGTTAAAAAAAGTGCTTCATCATCAAGGAGATTCATAGAAAGGCTACGGAAACAATTACAACACTTCCACAATAAGATGCTGCCTATGTGAGGATTCCAGCCCATATCGACTTAAAACAAGGAGCTGCCCTGTCCCTGGGGCCCCTAGATCAGGCATCCAGAGATTTTTACTGCCTGACAGACAGGGTTGATGCCCCTACTGAGCCTGGAAGCAGTTACAGGAGACAGACTATCGCCCTTTTGCTTCCCATAAGAATATGGAAGTAAAATCTCTGAGGGGGGAATGAAACGAGGGAATCGGGCAGGGCACAACCTTTGAAAGAATGACATAGCCCGAGGACATGACATAAATTGATTAGAACCAAATGGGTCCAAGATGGCAGACAAGTCAAATTCCACTAGACCTTGAGCCTCAGTATACGCTTACATCATCAAGCTAAATGACATCCACAGGTGCAGTGACAGTTCCAAGACCGACCATAAGGATCAAAAAGTGGGTGGTGGTCCAATTCCCGGAAATCCCCGCCCCTTCCTAAAATAGCTGGAATACTCCTCCCACTCATTAGCCTATGAAATTACCCATTCCTATAAAAACTAACAACCCCATATTCTGGTGTCGCTCTCCCTTCTGAGATGGCCCACACTCTGTCTGTGGAGTGTGTTTCTCTCTAAATAAATCCACTTCTTACCTATCACTTTGCCTCTCACTGAATTCTTTCTGCGATGAGACATCAAGAACATGAGCTTCGGGGATTCCCTGGTGGTGCAGTGGTTAAGAGTCCACCTGCCAATGCAAGGGACACAGGTTCGATCCCTCGTCCGGGAAGATTCCCACATACCGCGGAGCAACTAAGCCCATGCACCACAACTACTGAGCCTGCGCTCTAGAGCCCGCGAGCCACAACTACTGAAGCCCGCGCACCTAGAGCCTGTGCTCCACAACAAGAGAAGCCACCGCAGTGAGAAGCCCGTGCACCGCAATGAAGAGTAGCTCCCGCTCGCTGCAACTAGAGAAAGCCTGCGTGCAGCGAAGACCCAACGCAGCCACAAATAAAATAATTACAAAAAAAAGAACCTGAGCTTCATTAAGTCCTGAAACCAGGTGTGTGATCTCAGTTGAAAGACTACGGATTTTGGCCGGGTTTGAGTCCCAGCCACGTGGGTTCAAGTTCCAATCTGAGGTGCACGGTTTCAGTTTTAGCACTGAAAAGTCCCACATGCTAAATTCCTTGGTCCTGAGCAAAATGGGACAGTTGGTCATTCTAGAGCAGTGGTTCCCATTTCAATGGGAGAGCAGTGGGGGAATTCAGCAAAGTCTGGAGACATTTTTGGCCGTGAGAACTGGCTGGGGGGGGGCGGGTGGGGAGATGCTGCTGGCACCTAGTGGGAAGAGGCGGGGGTGCTGCTCACGGTCCTGCGATGCTCAGGACGCCCCTCATGACACAGAATTTACAGACCCAAATCTTGAACGGCGCCAAGGTTGAGAAGCCTGGACATAAGTGGATGTAATCACTGTAACCTTCTCATACTCTCCTTAAATCACAAATGATCTGATAAGAAGGGCCCATGGGCAGGCATAATCTGAACTGGCCTCACGTTAAGAGAATTTATCTACTTCATAAAGAGTTTCTGGAACTGAAACCTAAACCATTCCTCCCTTCTAGCGCTTTACATTCCAGATTATCACCAAATTCTCCACCATATCTAATGTCACTTTGCAATTTATGCTCATTTGGGGATATTTTTTGGATCTAGGAGGCCTTGAACATCATCAGGCCAAATGTGGTCTAAATGGAGTCTAATTTCATTTTCTCAACAGGGGTCACAGTTATGACAGTCTCAACTAGACACTTTGGACTTAAACATTCCCGGCAGAAAGTCCTGAGTTCAAAAATAACAGTGCTTTGGGAATTCCCTGGCGGTCCAGTGGTTAGGACTCAGCACTTTCACTGCCGGGACCCGGGTTCGATCCCTGGTCGGGGAACTAAGATCCTGCAAGCCACGCGGTGGAACCTGAAACTAGCCACTGTCTATCTATCCTAAGATTAGGCTCAACGAACTGAAGCTCATTTAAGTGATTTTTAAAAGGACTTAGCTACCTTCATATCTTCATTTCCCACTGGTTCAGGAGGGATCTTCTGACCTGTTTTTTCTTCTTTATGCCCAAATCCGACATTTGACAGTTGTTTAATAATAATTATTTGTTCCTCTCCAGTTCTGTGTACAGTGATTTTCTGAGGTCTTTAAATTTCTTCTCTGCTGCTGTGATTTACTCATTTACTCTTCTTAATGGTTTTCTGGCTGGTCTTTCATCCTGATCTTAATGTAATTTCTTTATACTGCAGCAAAGAGATGAACAGAGTTTCCGGACTAGAGCCATCACCTGTGAGAGACAGGTCTGCTGAGGCATCACCCACAGGAAGTTCCTTGAACGTGGACACTGCCACCACTCTTCCTATAAAAGGACAGTTTGCGCTGGGATTCCGGGAAAAGAAGGCTGCCTCGTGTCAGTTGTTGGCAGGCTCTGCGTGTGGAGAGCGTTAGGGAAACGTGGCAGGGGTGTGGGGAGCACCCAGCGGAGCCAGCCACGTGTGTCAACATCACCAGGCAGGAGCGAGGCAGAACCAAGGTGGAAATCGCTTGATGAGATGCCCTGTAAGATCCCAACCAGGCCTAAACATTCTGTTTCTGTGATGCTCCATGGGAGTAGTTGAGGGGGCAGAAGGCAGGGGACCTGGCAGCATGAGAACCCCTGGCATGTTCTTAAGGATTGAGATGGGAACCAAACAGAAGAGCATGGACTGAAAGGTATGTCGGGAAGAAGGCTCTACGTGCTCTATTTTCTCCAGTATATATATATATGCTTTTTTTAAAAATAAATAAATTTATTTTTGGCTGCCTTGGGTCTTCATTGCTGTGCACAGCCTTTCTCTGATTGCGGCGAGTGGGGGCTACTCTTCATTGCGGTGCGCGGGCTTCAGTAGTTGTGGCTACTCATTATGGTGGCTTCTCTTGTTGCGGAGCACGGGCTGTAGAGCGCGCGGGCTTCAGTAGTTGTGGCTCGCGGGCTCTAGAGTGCAGGCTCAGTAGTTGTGGCGCACGGGTTTAGCTGCTCCGTGGCATGTGGGATCTTCCCGGACCAGGGCTTGAAACTGTGTCCCCTGCACTGGCAGGCAGCTTCTTTTTTTTAGAAATTTATTTATTTTGTTTATTTTATTTATGGCTACGTTGGATCTTCGTTGCTGTGCGCAGGCTTCCTCTAGTTGCAGTGAGCGGGGGGCTACTCTTCATTGCAGCGTGTGTGCTTCTCATTGCGGTGGCTTCTCTTGTTGCCAAGCACGGGCTCTAGGCGTGCGGGCTTCAGTAGTTGTGGCTCGCGGGCTCTAGAGCACAGGCTCAGTGGCTGTGGCGCACAGGCTTAGTTGCTCCGCGGCATGTGGGATCTTCCCAGACCAGGGCTCAAACCCGTGTCCCCTGCCTTGGCAGATGGCTTCTTAACCACTGCGCCACCAGGGAAGTACATCCAGTACATATTTAAAATACTATTAATTTATTTAATATTATATTCTATATATATAGAATATATATTTATATAGAATATATGACTGAATATTCTAAAACATATAATGTTCTTATATACATGGCTATTGTGCACCGCCTGTCACTCATAACTAGAACGCAAGTTCCCATCAGGGCAGGGATCTCTGTCCTGTCCACTGCTGCTCACCCAGCCAGCACCTAGAATGATGCCTGGCACACAGCAGGTGCTCAATAAATATTTTCTGAATGAATGAAGATCGTCTCTGGATATTCAGAAGTCAATAATAACCATGAAGAGTCTTTCAAAATAGTGTGGAAATAAGCTCTTAGGTCAGAGTCTCTGGCCCCGACACTTCCTCTTTGACCTGTTGCCTGGGTAGTGGGCTCTCCCTCGGCCACATGAGCTGTGGGCAGTAAGCTCGTACTGTGGGGAAGATCTGGGAGAACAGGAAGAAGAAACGTGAAAGAAAGACCCAAGCCACAGCAACAAGGCTCTACCAATGAGCTGGTAGGTAAGGTAAAGTGGCCAGCTGGTGGCTTTGCTTATCCAGTTAAACAGGATTCATGGCTTAGGGAAGCTGTACCCTCTCCTACCCAGAGCCACTAGAAGCCAGGAGAGGTTGCCCTGGAAGGCAAGAGCCACGTAGTGGGAGAAATGTTCGCGTCGTGCAAATCAATTCAGGCATTAGGCGGAATCACCGTTAGAAGCTGGCAACCCTCCCTGACTGGCAGCTGCCAGCACAGCCTAATTAATCCAGCAGCCGTAGTGGAGAAGAATATGACACTTCATGACTGATAAACAAGCCTAAAAATAGGCTCCCTCTTTTCTCCAATGCCCCTCCACCCCCACCAGACTCCCTCCCCTCATGGGCTTCAGTGGGAGGGGACTGGAGTGATGCTAGGGATGAAGTGGAAATGAAAGGGAACAAAAGAAGAGCCCCAGCCTCACGTGATTCTGGACAACAGGTTTTATTTAGAATCGTTGTTCCAGAGTTTGATTAGTATCTTGCCTCCTTTCCCTGGATGCCAGTTGAAACCAGGATTTTTGAAGACAAGCCAAGAAATACCACTTACTTGGTTAACTGAACTGGATCAAAGGCCCAAGGACAACCACCAAATGTACTAATGTATTAGAACTAATGTAATGTTCTAAATGCATTAGGCAGTCACCCAAATGTACTGCACATAACAGTGTATCAGACGCTATAGGAAGGGCCAGAGAGTGGAGTAACCCCACAGTACTGGGAGATAAGAGGCAAGTACTAAAAGGATAAATGGCATTTGAAAAAGACATTATGCTCAACTTAAAAATGGGCAAGGGATTTCAATAGACATGTCTCCGAAGAAGACATATAAATGGCCCATAAGCACATGAAAAGATGCTCAATGTCATTAGTCATTAGGGAAACGCCAATCAAAACCCAAGCAAGCTACCACTTCACACCCACTAGGATGGCTGTAATCAAAAAGACGAACAATAACAAGTGTCGGTGATTAGGTAGAGAAATTGGAACCCTCATACATTGCTGGAGGGAGTGTAAAGTAGTGCAGCCGCTTTGGAAAACAGTCTGGAAGTCCCTCTCCCCACCCACTAGGAGCCTGGCTTGGCCTGGGAACTCAATGGGAAGCTTATGTTTGGAATTTTATTTTATTTTATTCTATTTACATATTTTTGTGGCCATGCCATGAAGCTGGCGGGATCTCAGCTCCCCAGCCAGGGATTGATCCCAGGCCACAGAAGTGAAAGTCTGTAATTGTAACCACTGGGCCACCAGGGAACTCCCCATGTTTGAAATTTTAGAACAAATGATAGAAAGAAAGAATGGACAATTGGGAGCCACCCACAGCAGCCATGGTGGTAACGGCGGGATGAAAAGGTCAGTTTCCCTTAAAGACGGTTGTCATCATTGCTGCTCTTGGCCTCCTGGAGCTGCCTTGAGAGCTGTCCATTCTCGAGCCTCCAGCTAATTCTGTGGACCGCTAACATCCTTACACAAAATGTCCTTTCTGGTCAAGACACTCAGAGAGGAGGCCCTGATGATACAGGCACTGAGTACTTCCAATGCCCCAAATAGTTGCTTTGGGTAATAAATCAATAAAGCAGTTTCTGAATGTGATTTGTCTTCCCATACAGATTGACATAAGGAAGAGAATGCACTCCCTTTGCCAGCTCGTGAATTCAGGTCCACAGGACATTGATATTTCTCTGCGTAAGTTATTTATTTATTTGGCCACACTGCGTGACATGTGGGATCTTAGTTCCCCGACCAGGGATTAAACCAGCGCCCCCTGCATTGGAAGCGTGGAGTCTTAACCACTGGCCCACCAGGGAAGTCCCTCTGTGTAGGTTATTAAGTGGGCACTGGAACATCTTGGCTACTTCCAGTCCATCTCTCAGGACCCACTTCCCTGTGGTCAGTGAAGGGGTCCACAACATGCTACAGTGACATTGGGATTATTTTGAGCTGAAGACATTTGAGAATCCAACAGTCGCAGAAAGACACTTTTTCTGAACTCCCCTTATCTGCATAAAAACAGAACCTCTCAAAAGAATTCAACTGTCATAAATCCCCTCTCCGTGAGTTTCGCAACCAGAGAAGATTGACTCCGATCACCAGAGACAAGAAGTAAGCACCAGGATAAGAAATCACCTAAACAGACATTGTCACAATGTCTATCTTGTCTCCCATCCATTCTCCTAAGGCCTTATTTATTTTTCATACAAGACATTTCTTTTCCCATAAGTCTCTTTTCTCTCCCTCCCTTATTAAAAATGGTATATAAGGGCTTCCCTGGTGGTACAGAGTTAAGAATCCGCCTGCCATTGCAGGGGACATGGGTTCGGGCCCTGGTCTGGGAAGATCCCACAGGCTGCGGAGCAACTAAGCCCGTGAGTCACAACTACTGAAGCCCGCATGCCACAACTACTGAAGCCTGCGCACCTAGAGCCCGTGCTCCGCAACAAGAGAAGCCACCGCAGTGAGAAGCCTGCCCACCGCAACAAGGAGTAGCCCCTGCTCACCGCAACTAGAGAAAGCCAGTGCGCAGCAACGAAGACCCAACGCAGCCATAAATAAATAAATTAAAATTTATTTTAAAAAAATGGTATATAAGCCCCAAATTCTAACCACCCCTTTGAGTCACATTTTTCTGGATGCTCTCGCCTATGTACATGAATAAAAACTTGTCTTTTCTCCTGTTAATCTGTCAGTTTCAATTTAATTCTCGGGACCCGAACCACCAATAACTAAGTAGACTGAAGAAAAGTTTTTCCTCCTTGACACCACTCATAAGATGGACAGATGAACTTACAAATAATGGAATCGGTTGACCTAGGACCCTACTTTGATCAGAATACAAGAACCATGTCTTAATTATTAAGAGATTCTCTCCAACACCAGAGCAATTTGTTACACATTGTCAATTTCAATACACACTCATTTAATGAATTACAATTACAAAGCAGCCTCACCAACATGGCAGTCCCATGACCTGTGCATGCAGGACTTGGGTTAACTTGAGGTGGGTTAACTCTAGTTTGTAACCACAAAGTAGTAGGTTTGGTTTACTTTTATGATTACGAAAATACTTACTATTTTATAGTTATGTCACATACCAATTTTTTCTTTCTTTCTCTCTTACTAAACCATAATCTCCCTGGTTCTGAGATAAAATAAAGGACCTACTTTAGATTTGTGCAAAAGGAGCTAAAGGTATTTTTTTTTCCTGTGCCTCACTGGTTATTCATTTATGTATGCTGGAGGAGAGATGAGATAATGTCTGAAACAGACTTTAAGCATAGAAAATTAGGGTTGAAAAGGATCTGAAAGGTTGTCCATTTTAACCACCTACTTGATGTTTGAATCTACTCAAGGATGGCCTGACAAGGGTGTGGTTCTGCTTATGCTCAAACACCCCCAGCAGCAGCATAACTGACTATAAGTCACCTTACTGTGCTCTCTGATGGCTCAAATACTTAGATTTCTTCCTTAAACTGAGCCTACATTTTTCTCCTGGCATTCTCACCCATTGGTCTTAGTCTAATTGGTCCTCTTGAGGTCATCTAGAATACATACGCCTAATCCTTCTCCCACCTGATCAAACCATTATACACCCCAGTCTAGCTTTTCTAGGTTAAATGTCCTTGGTTTCTTCCGGTATTCTTCATATCACTTGGGTTTCTAATCCCAAGATTCATATGAACAATTCTGGAAAAGTTCAGTAAGTAGGAGAGACTCACCTTACCAGACATCAAGACTCCTTATAAAGCTGTAGTAATTAGGAATTTTAGGATTATATTCTCAAATTCTATTTAAAAACAACCTGGTTGGCATTTTAATTAGTTTTGCCTTAAATTTATAATTGATTTGGGAATTGATGGCAACTTTATTACATAGCTTTTCCCATCCATGAATATTCTCATTTGTCTAGGTTTTTTAAAATGTCCTCTGCTAACGTTTTATATTTTCCTCCAAAAAGATTTTGTATATCTTGTGGATTCTTTTTTTTTTTTTTAACCAATTATTTTTTTTTTAATTTTTATTTATTTATATTTATTTTTGGCTGTGTTGGGTCTTCGTTTCTGTGCGAGGGCTTCCTCTAGTTGCGGCAGGCGGGGGCCACTCTTCATCGCGGTGCGCGGGCCTCTCACTATCATGGCCTCTCTTGTTGCGGAGCACAGGCTCCAGACGCGCAGGCTCAGTAATTGTGGCTCACGGGCCTAGTTGCTCCGCAGCATGTGGGATCTTCCCGGACCAGGGCTCGAACCTGTGTCCCCTGCATTGGCAGGCAGATTCTCAACCACTGCGCCACCAAGGAAGCCCTCTTGTGGATTCTTTAATGGGTACCTTTAGGTTTCCTTTTCTCTTATAAATGGAATTTTTAAAAATTATTTTTTCCATTTATTGCTCCCATTCTATAATAGTGTTACTGATTTTTGTATTATGAATTTTATACCCAGCAATCTTGTCAAATTCTCAAATTGATGTTAACAATCAGTCATAAATCTGATCAGGTCATGAATTACTATTATTATACTCTGAGGTATTTGATTTGCTAAAGTTTCATATAGGATTTTCCTGTCTATGTTCTTAACTGACATCAGTCTATAAGCTTCCCTTTTATACTGTTATTGTTCAGTTTTTTTATCAAGATTCATGTGGTAGGCACTATTAGTTGCCTTCCCAGCCATCACCATGTATTTCCCACCCCCTTTCTTAGAAGCAGATCATGCCTCTCTTGAACATCTTTCCCTTTTTAATCCGGGAGGAAAATCTCACATCTCATTGGCTGGAACTAGGTCACATGCCATCCCTAGCTGCAAAGGTGGCTGGGAAAATAAGTATCTGACATTTTCAACCCATGAAATACTTAGAAATTTTTACATTTCTAAATGATGAGGAAGTTCATTTATTGTTGCTACCAATTTCTTATTGTCATGCTCTTTAATCAGCCAACAGGATCTACACAATATTGATTTTCTGGTATTTGAGACTGGTTTCTGGCCTACTTTGTATCATCAGTTTTTATACACTTTCATGTGTGTTTGAAAGTCATGTTGGTTCCAGGGTCTATTAATGTCCACTAGATCAAGCTTGTAATTCTGTCATTTACACCTTCTCTATGTTTGTTCAATTGTTTGTCTACTTGATCTAACAGTTTATTAAACAAGTAGGTTAAAATCTCCCATTATAACTTTAGGCCACTTGTGATTTTGTCAGTGTTGCCATATCTTTGTTGAGCTAGGTTCAGGTTTAGGGTTTAACACACATTATTATTGTGATCACTGACACACTTTGATTTATCATCTGACAAACAAAATTTGTTTTCTATTTACTGTGCTTTTTGTAGGCTTCTCTTTGTTCTTCCTCTGCCATCTATTGGATTGGTCAAGTTTTCTCTTGGAAGTTACATATTATTTTACTATTCTTTTAGAGGTTACCTTTACATTTTGAATATACATATTTGCCTTAAATTTTAAAAAATATTTATTTATTTATTTGGCTGCACCAGGCCTTAGTTGCAGCATCTGGGATCTTTTAGTTGTGGCACGCAGGCTCTTAGCTATGGCATGCAGTATCGAACCCGGGCCCCCTGCATTGGGAGCACAGAGTCTTAACTGCTGGACCACCAGGGAAGTCCCTGCCTTAAATTTTTAAAAATTAATAAACACCTCTTTTTTCTTCCTAGATGATATTAGCAACTTAGAGCACTTTTTTTTTTTTAAACTATACTTACTACCCTTTCATCTTCTGTTATTATTGTCTGTTATTTAAATTCCACAAATATACTTCCAATTACTAATTATTCATATATTTGAAACATTCTATGCTCATTCAGATTTGTCCAGATGTTTACCAATTTCTTTGTTTACTATTACTTCTAGATTTCCCCCTCCTGTTTCTTGGTTTCAATTTCCTTTTACTTCAAGTACAACCTTTAGTAGTTCTTTCAATCTGTGTCTCTGAGTAGTAACCTTTCTCAGCCCTTGAGTGTCAAAAATGATTTTTTTTGCACCATTCTCAGTCCCAACATCCCATTTACATGCACCAAGGCCACACTTCCTGTCCCCTTATGGGAATGACATCCCCAGCCCCTAGATGTCAGGGCCCACACTCAGTTCTGACACCCCCCAGCTTACTTAGCATTAACTCATCAGCTTTCCACTCCAGTTAGTTTCCTCTTTATTTCTAGTACCTGAGGATTTCCCTTTCTTTGCTTTGAACTCAGCTTTATATTGTTATATTTCATCCTGTGTCTGTCATATGGGGTGGGGGGAGGGTCCGTATTAATCCTTTTAGTTATTATTACTGGAAGTCCAGATATTCTATTTATAACAAATTTCCCTCTTACTAATGTTTAGTATTCTCCTTTAAAATAAATGTCATACATTTTGATAGAGGAAACAGACATGACAGAGACAGCTGGACACTTCTTGTTCTGTTTCAGGAAAAAGTTATAAGGTTTTCTAATTTCTTGAATTTGGTACACAGGGAACATTCCCCAGGCAATTACTTTGGAAAATGCAATCGTCTGCCGAGAAATGGAATTTTCTGTAGGTTTGTATCTATTTCCTTGCACGCCCCCCACACTTCTCTTTGCTCTACTGAGGTGATCGATGCTCAATATTTGATTTACACCCTTTGCACTAAGAATGCCAAAGCAGCATATTGAGAAACCTCTCTCTGCAAGAAAGCCATCCTCAGGCTAGACCCGGAGCTCAGCTACTCCTGCAAATCAACAGCTGGCTGCAGGCTGCACTGGTTCCAAATCCTGGGAATTCACAGCTACTGATAGATGAACAGGATCAATCTCATTTGCATTTCATCGTGACTCAGGAATTCCCTGGTACTGCTTCCCTGGGAAGATTAAAATGTGCTGGTTTAATCAGCCCAGTGTCAGGATATTGGCCTGAGAGATTTCCAAACACCCTGGTGACAGAACACAAACCCTCCCATCAAGAAGAAATAGTCCCTTTCAGCCTGTCGAAGGGTAGAGGTCATACAAGAATGGAGGAATCCAAATATGGCTCCTCTCAGAAACACCTGACCGTGCCACTGAGCATGGAGAAATATTCACAAGTGTCAGTGCTTAAACTGGGGACACAGTCCAGCTATTATGCTGGAAGTGCTTTCTGAATGAGAAATGGCCAATAGGAGAGGCCATAGATGGTGGTAAAGAGTATTCATGGAGATGATAGCAAAGACCACAATGGTCATATGCTGGTTCACTGACATAGACAGTTACTTTTGAGAAAATATGGCACGTGACTGCAAATGTTCTGACCCAGAAAAGTGAAAGGAAGAAAGTGACCTGGAGGGGGGTGTAAGGTCAGGAGAAGATCAGACAAGCCCCAACAATCAATTATGTCATTAGTGATAAGAAAACAGAAGAGATTAAAGAATGTATTTTGCAAAACAGAAATGGCAGCCCTGATCAGCGCTGGTTGATGATCCTCGAATCTTTACCCTTTCAGAGGAGAGATGACAACCTTTACCTTGGGAAGGATGGGTCCACTTGAGAAACAGAAACCACCCGAGTACTCCATATCACTTTGGTCACAGGTGACCGGTGGTTTTGTCATCTCCCTTTGCGGACACCCGAGTCCGCAGGTCACTCGGCAGGAAGTGGAAATCTTACCGAGTCAAGACCCCAACAGCACACGGCCACATTCAGCACTTACTTTTCTACAACTTACAGGCAAAGCTGCCTCTTCCCTTCTGCTAACCCGGGACCAAGGGTGAAGACAAAGTCCTTTAATTCTTAAGATCAGATTTCAGCTTAACACGTCGTGGAAGGGTTGGGAGAGGTAAGAGGAAAGCTCCTCCTGATGAAAATGCGCTTGAGGACTATTTTGCAGAACGCAGGGGTTTCTGTTTGTGGCAGCAACTAGACTGGCAGTTTTGGAGGGCGGATGTAAAGACTTTCCCAGTCACCTTTTTATGCCAGACAGTCACAGCCTCTACCTCGGTCTTGCAGTGGGGCTGGGTGGGAGCCCCTGGGCAGGGTGGGCGCCCGGAGGCGGAGCACCGGCTGCCGGGACTTACCTGTTGAGATACACGCGTTTCTCCGTGAACTGCCCGTTCCCATGGTGAGGGTCCTCGAAGGGCTCGTTCTGGACGACCTCCACCCCTTCTCCTCGGTCGCTCTGTTCGTGGCTGTGCTTGCTGATCATGTACAGCTGTCCGATTTTGTACTACAAAACACACAGACACAGAGGGGTCAGACCCATCGCTCGCCTCCGAAAACTGCCCCCGCACCACCACCGCCGCTGCGCCGCAAGCAACTCAGAGCATC
The DNA here is from genome assembly GCF_965194805.1 of Balaenoptera borealis. NCBI lineage: Eukaryota > Metazoa > Chordata > Mammalia > Artiodactyla > Balaenopteridae > Balaenoptera > Balaenoptera borealis. Next base: position 13,662,609 of record NC_138879.1, on the reverse strand, counting down.
GGCACTTCCTGTTGAGAAAAGAAAAGCAGGCACGTGGGCCTGATGTTACTCTTCCTCAGGAAGAAGGTGGAGAACGAGCTGTGAGTAGAATGCAGAAACGGCCTGTTCCTGTGAACATTCTGCATCACCTCGGCAGATGCTTGCCGGTGTGGCCGATGGTCTTCAAGGTTTGGCAGCCGATCAACCAACCCATGGGTAGCGGCCGGGAGGTGGGCACGCCGGAGTCTCCCTTTCCACTCTGGCCCTACAGGGTTAAGTGGCGCTGAAGTCCTATTCTGCTTGGCTCAAGACAGGCTCAGACAGGCTAAGGTTTGTGATTTCTGTTCCTTCTTTCTGCCTGATTAACTGCATTGCTGGGCACAAGAGGATTAGATTTCACCTGTCTCTCCCATCGCCTCTCTCAAAGTGTTCAACTCTCCTGGAGGCCTCTGTCCCACAGAATGGTGGTTCTCAAAGGTGGCTGGACGTTAGAGTCACCTGGAAGCTTTAAAAAAAACCCTCCAGATGCCCAGGCCCCACTATGAGTGGAAACTGTGGACCCACCTTTAGGCTGGTCCACAAGGAGGAAAATCTACAGTATCTTTAAGTCCTAGGGCCTTAGTGCAGGGCCTTGCAGGCTGAGATGCCGGAAGTTACATGTGCTTACACGAAATTGATAAAATGGAATAACGTCTAATGTGAACACTTTCCGTGCCGCCTGTATCTTTGAGCCGTTCCATTCTCTTTCTTGCCTCTCTGAAAACCCTGGGGCTAGCAGGCATCTCTTCACCCAGTGAACTTCCAAAGTGACAAAACTAATTTGACGGAGGGGAAAAGAAGAGAGAGAGGAAGGAGGGAGTCAAATGACTTTTGCACCGAGGAAGTCTGCTCAGAATCAGCAGGCAGGGCGATGAGACACTGCTGTGGTCCTTCCACAGATACGGTGTGAAACAAGACACAGTGTCAGCATCATCAAGGCCCGAGGGATGGGGGGAAGGGGCCTGAGTCTGTAGCAGGCTAATGAGGGCTCCAGGTTATTCCCAAAGAGCCCAGGCCAGCAGGTATGCAGGTCCCCTGTCTATGTGCATAAGAGAGAGAAATAGATTTTAAATTAAGGGGGCGTGTATAATGTACAAGTCAACAGTGCAGTCAGTTCCAAAGCTGAGAGGACACACACGTCCAAAGGTCCCTCTTCCATTCTGAGGCAGGTGCCGGGAGGGGAGTGCGAAGAGAATGGGAAAGGCTCTGGTGTGAGGCCAGCCTGAGGGACCAGGCCCAGTAACCATGACAATGGGAACAGCAGCCTTCTGGCTCTTCTCAAAGGGCAGTGCTTCTGGTCTGTGCCACGCCTCTCCCCCAGAAGGGTCTGCATTTAAAATGCTTTTAATGTAACTGTGTGTGTGTGCTGAGGATAAGAGCAGGGAGAGGAGAGAGGAAAATCAAAGATAAAATTTATTTTTAAACAAATTTTGGGATCAGAAACTTGCCTTGGGACTTCCCTGGTGGCGCAATGGTTAAGAATACGCCTGACGATGCGAGGACACGGGTTCAATCCCTGGTCCGGGAAGATCCCACATGCCGCGGAGCAACCAAGCCCGTGTGCCACAACTACTGAGCCTGTGCTCTAGTGCTCGCGACCCACAACTACTGAGCCTGCACACCACAACTGAAGCCAACGTGCCTAGAGCCTGTGCTCCGCAACAAGAGAAGCCCCCGCAATGAGAAGCCCGCGCACCGCAACGAAGAGTAGCCCCCACTCGCCACAACTAGAGAAAGCCCGTGCGCAGCAACGAAGACCCAACGCAGCCAAAAATAAAATGAATAAATAACTTAATAAAAAAAAAAAAAAAAAGAAACTTGCCTTGGCTTCCCCTCTTCCCTTTGCTCATAAAGACTAATACTGTTTCAAGGAGGAAGACAGTGAGAAAAAGTTTACAGATTGGAGATATGTGAGATCAACACTCTACCTTATACGGATGGGCACACAAGCCTGGAACGGCATGTCCAGCTGCCCAGGGGGTGGAGATTTCACTGGCAGTTGCTTTGTACTTGGAGTTCAAAAAAATACGTGTTTACTTACAATGGAATATTACTGTGCCATAAAAAGGAAGGAAGTACTGATACTGATACTGCTTAATGTGTGTTACCAGTTGAATTGTGTTTTCCCAAAATCCATATGTTGAAGTCCCAGTACCTCAGAATGTGACCTTATTTGGAGATAGGGTCCTTACAGAGGTAATCAAATTAAAATGAGGTCATTAGGATGGGCATTAGTCCAATAGGACTGGTTTCCTTACACAAAGGGGCAAGTTGGACATAGAGACACTCATAGGAAGAATACGAGATGAAGCGATGCACGAAGATGGCCATCTACCAGCCAAGGACTGACCTGGAACAGATCCTTCCCTCCCAGCCTTCAGAAGGAACCAGCCCTGCCTGCTGACACTTGATCTTTGACTTCCACCATTCACAACTGTGAGCCCTTACAACTCTGGTTGGTTAAGCCACCCATTCTGTGGTGCTTTGCTATGGCAGCCCGAGCAAACCCATACAATGGGTACGGGGCTTCCTTTTGGGGTGATGAAAGTGTTCTGGATCTGGATAGAGGTGGTGGTTGCACAATATTGTGAATGTACTAGACGCTGCTGAATTGACTTCAAAATGGTTAATTTTGTGTTATGTGATTTGCACCTTGTGGAAAGGGAATGCTGCCGCCATTCCAGTAAACAGTGAATGCCAGTCATCAAGCCATTAGCCACTGTAGCCACACAACCCCCCCCCCCAGCCCCAATGGCGTGCCCTGAGGGGAATTCAGGATGGAGAAAAAAATGTAACATTCTGTGCTTTGGATACTGGCCCTAGATAGTTAAGATGTATATCTAAGGAATCATTTCAATAAGCCCAGACTCTTGCATCTTCCCACACATAAAAAAAACTCCAGGCTTTCCCTGGTGGCACAGTGGTTAAGAATCCGCCTGCCAATGCAGGGGACAAGGGTTCGAGCCCTGGTCCAGGAAGATCCCACATGCCGTGGAGCAACTAAGCCCGTGCGCCACAACTACTGAGCCCATGCGCTGCATCTACTGAAGCCCACGTGCTCTAGAGCCTGTGCTCTGCAACAAGAGAAGCCACCGCAGTGAGAAGCCCGCGCACCGCAACGAAGAGTAGCCCCCACTCACCGCAACTAGAGAAAGCCCGCGTGCAGCAATGAAGACCCTACACAGCCAAAAATAATAAATAAATTAAAAAAAAAATTTATAAAGAAAAACAAAAAAAACTCCTATATATTCTGGCTCCTCCTTTACTTCTTTGGAGTAGTTTCTCAGAGCTCTAGTCCTCAGTAAGCTCCCCAAATACAACTTAACTTGCATCTTTTAGGTTGTGCATTTTTCTTTAGTTGAAAACCTCAATTTTTTTAAAAAAAAGTGTTGACCCCACTTCTGAAGCAGATACCCCTAAGCCAAAATGCTGTCAAGGGCTTTAGTCGGGGGTGGGGGGACTTGACAGAAGGGATGCCTATCCCTGGACCATCTCCAGGAGCTCCAACTCACTCACGCATGAAAATGTATGGGACCAAGGGCGATGCATGACACAGAAAAGCCATTAGCCAGACGCGAGTCAGCCTGGCTGCGCTCAGCTCGATTGCTTCCTGCCCTGTTGAAAGGAAAGGGCCGAGGCAGCCAGAGGCTGATTCACCGCCAGCCAGAGGAGGGCCTCGCTGCCCAGCCTCATTGATCATTCTGGTGGCTCCTGAAAGAGCCATTGCAGGGCAGACACCAGCATTAGCTCACTAAGATGGCGTCAGTCTGTGGGCGACCGACAGACGCTGGATGCAGTAACGTGGGTGACATTGCTGGAGGTGGCGGGACACTCAAGCCCAGACACCGAGGTGGTCAAGGGCCCTGCAGCTGTCACTTTTTTCACTCTCAAGCAAATCAGGCCTGTTCTCCAGGTTGTGGCCATCTGAGCTGGGCCATCCAGAAGCAGAGGTTTTAAACCACAAACTGACTCAAAGACACATGCATCCAGAAGTTCCTCAATTAGAGCGGACAGGGCAGGACAGAGAGTCCTTCAACCATGTCTCAAAATCACCAGAGATACTCCTAAAAATGCTGAATCCTGGGCCATTCCAGCCCTCTTACATTCACACTCTGAGGTACAGGGAAGTTGGGGATCTTACCCAAATACACGCTAAAAGCTGAGAACCACTGCGGCAGAGAGTGGGGAAGGCCTCCATTAGTACTTGCTCAGTACCAGACGGTGCCAAGACCAAAAGGTTCCATCTTTAGGGCACTTGTTTATTCTTTCCTCTTTAACACTGAATTCTTGCAAAGCTCCATCACTAATTTAGTGAGAATACTACATCACAGATCACCAACTCCAAACAAACTTGTATGTGAAATGAAGGCTGCGAAATCCATAGACTCAGAAGGATTCTGAAAACATTGAAGCCAGAGAATCGATAACAGAATTGATAATGATGATGGTGGTGGTGATAGAGTAAAGCTTAACTGATTGCCTATCAGTGTGAGGCACCAATTAGGTGCTTTATATTCATTTCTTAGACTCACAATGATTCAGACAGGTACATATTTACAGATGAGGAAGCTGAGTCTCCGAGAGGCTAGAGACTTCCTCCTGCCACGTGGCTTCTAGGTGGCAGAGCTGGGGTTTGAAGACCATAGGTTGTACTCTTTCTTCTCCACTCAGCTTCAGCCCTTATTTCTCTAACAGGTGAACTGCTTTAACAAACCTAGATCTCATTATGATGAACAAAGAGGGATGGTTCAGAGCCACTGCCTTTGAACTTTGCTATTTCAGAAGATGAGGAACAAAAGTCTGGTATCATTTGAAAGATCAAAGTTGTTTAAACTGTGCACACATATGGAATGGCGGAGGAATTATGCTCTAACTTTGTAAAATCTATTGTTATAACTCCAGAGTTTGGGGTAATCATCATTACAGGCAATCACGATTGGAGACAGCTCTGTGCTGCAGGGCTGAGCCTCCACGAGAGCCATCATCAGAACAGCTACCCCAAATAATTCTCTCTGTAGTCCAAAAAAAAAATCATGGGGATGCAGAGCTTTCCCATTTGCATGCAGCGCTGCATGTTTGATAAAGCTGCAGAACTTGAGGGAAGGCAGAGTTGCATAACATGCCTGGAAAAGCCAAGGGGTTTCATCACCTTGTACTTTTGCAAACTCTGTGACTGGGCACAACCAAGGTACTTAACATAGTTCACCTCAAACCTTGATTTTTAGAAAAGGTGACCCCAAGTCAAAACTCCTGATTATGGTAAAGGATTATTAACTGACCATCACCAACACCTAAATAGCATCCTTGCCGTTAGAAGTACTGGACCCAAAGTTTTAGGTTCAGTAGAACCCTAAGCTTTCACTTAACTGCCCCTTCCCCAATTGCTGAGCTTCAGAGATCTCTGCAAGGCCAGGCTCCCATATTCCCCTCCCTAAAGAACCATTCTAACCATTTTTAAGTGTACAGTTCAGTGGCATTGAGTGCATTCACATGCACTCAATGTGCATGTGAATGTGGGGGTGTCATCTTTCTTCCAATCCCTCCCTTCCTGCCCCCTTTCTCGTCCTTCATTAGTCCCAATACCGTTTTCAAACATCATGATGTGAAAGGTGGGAACCACTGTTTTGCAATAAACATTACTCAGCCTGGATGGAGTTATTCCCTGATGTTATGACTCAGGACTTCAAGGCCCCAGATCGGGAATCAGAATTTACAACTATTTCCACTTCTACCATCAAAACAGACGGATACCACACAATATGACAACCACGGAGAAATACCTGTCCCTCTGACTTAACCTGATATCATGTATGTTTCCATCTTTGAAATGTGCGTGATTCCTGCCTCTCTCACTCTGGCTGTGTGGAGAGAGGAAAGAGCAGAGGGTGATACAAGGTGGCATTCCTGGGAGTTTCCCACATTATTCACATCACGCTTAATGCTTTTCTTGGCTTTTTTCCCCCAGTCTTCTCTACTCTCAATACACGGACCTCAAAGCACAGTGGAGCAATTGCCTCACGATGCCCAAGGAGCCCCCTGAAGAGAGTGCCTGAAAGATAAAACATCACCCAGGACTCCAGCGCATTGCAGTCTTCACGCCAAGTGGTGCCAAAATTGTAATTCCACTCAGGGAAGGGGATGTGATGAGGCCAGATTTTAACAATCTCATATCAGAAAACTAGAGGCTAGAGCCAGCTGTTTTCTAGAATCTCACAGCACAGCTGAGGCAGTGGGACAAATGCTCTGGTCCAGCAGTCGGCAAACTATGTGGCCTGGTGCCTGTGTTTTTAAAATAAAGTTTTATTGGAACACAGCTGTACTCATTCATTCTGTGACTGCTCTCACGATACCACAGCAGATACCGTGTGGTTCAAAGAGCTGAAAATATTTACTATCTGGCCTTTTACAGAAAAAGGTCGCTGACCCCTGTCTAGTGCAGTGCTACTGGGTCCAGCACTAACCAGCGCTGTCCGGGATGGTGGCCACTCGCCATATGTAGCTTATGAGCATTGGAAATGGGGCCTGTGCAATGGAGGACTGAATTTAAAATTTTCTTTCCTTTTAATTAACTTAAACTTTAAAACTGATACTCGATTCAGCTCTAAGAAAACTTTTACACATGTGTGAGACACACCACTCAGTAGACATAAATCTACTGTTTAAACTGAAAATTTTTATGAAATCTCAATTCACATCAGGTACCTCTGATGAAATTTTAGCATCTGGCTTGAGATTGCTTACAAGTGTAAAATGCACACTTAGTAACAACAGCAAAAAACTTAGTAACAACAACAACAAAAGTAAAGCTCATTAATAATTTTTAAATTGATTGCATATGGAAATGATAGTATTTTAAGAGATACAGGGTTAACTAAAATATATTCTTAAAAATAACTTCACCTGTTTCTTTACATATGTGGTTTGCATTTGTGGCTCACATATTTCTATTGGATGGTGCTGGTCTAAGCCCTAAACTTGACCATCAGGGATGGAGAGTCAGGCCATCAATCCATACCAAGACGTCAGAGGCTGGCTGGTCAGGTCAAGGGTTTCCATGTGTTTCCAAGCTAGCGAGGTAGAGCACTGGTGATAAGGGATGCACTTGGAGAAGCTCTCCCTTTCTGAGGACCGGCATTACCTGGACCTCCAGAGGGGTGATAATTGTTCACTGTGTGCTATGGTGGAAAGCACTGCAGTTTTAAAATTGAAAACCTGCAGCCAAAGTCCTGATTCTGCCTTTGATGAGTTTTGTAACCCTAGACAATTTGCTTAACTGAGCCACAGTTTCTTATCATTAAAATGGGACTAAGAAAACACCTCATGGGACATGGTGAGAATCAAATGAGAAAAAAAACTTACAAATTAATATGCTTTATAAGATGTAAAACTGTACGCTGTAGCTATGGCTCCTTCTGTTTGGCAACACATCTGACTGGGAGGTGAAGATCTGTTTCATTTGTTTCCATTTTGCTACAGTTCTATACAGGCTAAGAGAACAAGGCATCTGCCATACACACCCCTACAATGCAAAATTCAGGGAAAACCTGACCATCAGCCCAAGACCATCATTTCCTTCTGCAAAAATTGTATTAGATGGTAGTCAGATCAAACACTTCCCAAAACATTATAAAAAACTTGGGAACATCCACTTATATGATGTCCCTAGGGCAGTCAAATTCACAGAGACAGAAAGTAGAATGGTGGTTGCCAGCAGGGGTGGGGAGTTAACGCTTAATAGGACAGAGTTTCTGTGTGGGATGATGAAAAAGTTCTGGGGATGGATGGATGGTGTTGATATTTGCAAAACAATGGGAATGCACTCAATGCCACTGAACTGTACACTTAAAAATGGTTAGAATGGTAAACTTTATGTGATGTATATTTCATCACAATTCTTTAAAAAACCTGGAACATGTCATTTTCCCCTGTCGCTTACTTACTTCACGCCTCAAGGTGGCCATCTATCAGTGATTCTATTTTTATGATTATGAAAAAGCTTTTTTTAGGACAGGGACTTTTATATTTGATGGATCTTTGGTTTGGAAGCTTATTTGAAGGTGTTGAGCCAAGGTGACAGAACTATAAAATGACTTCCCCCAGAGACAATGTTGCATGAGACGCCCGATGCCTGCCATGCCAGGGGAGATGCCCGGCTCGCTCTGCCCTAAACTTAAATGTCTTTGACATTAGCAATCTGGAGGATTCCTGTTGCTGACGTTCCCAAGCAACACGGTGCTGACTGTGACAGTGTTACAGACAAACACCCTGACAGAAGGGAAAGAGTGATTAACCGAATACAAATGCATCCTGATCCCGCCAACCTTAACGAGGGTCACTGAGAACCCCAGCTCCTTATTGAACAGGACTGTCAGAGTTCACAGCCCAGCCCCTCCATTTGCCTGGGAGCAACTCTACAACAAGCCCAATTCCATTTCCTTTATTCCGTTGGGAAGGTATGGTGTGTATTTTTACCTCCAAGGGCTGGATCTGATTTGGGTTCTGCAAAGACATGACTGGTTCGCCCCACCAGTCTTTCTGGCTCTGCGATTCAAATGTCCAGATTTCTCCATGTAGACAAGTGAGGTTTAAAAAAAAAAAGGTGTAAAGTTCCTTGGTGTTTCGTCAGCTCTCTCCCTGCCAGGTCAATAAAGCACGAAAACCAATATCCGATCCCACAAAGAAAATACAAACCTGCAGCTCATATTTCAGGATATCAGTGCATCATCACATATTTATCTTTTCTCCCGGATCTTTATAAGCAGCTGTCAGAGGTGCCTTGTTTATTACGTAATACTGTGTCATAATGTCAGGGTGCAGGAATGAAAAAGCTGATAAAAAGATTTAAGAAGGAGCTGGGTTATTGACATTTAATTCAAAAATCCACCTTCTGTGACAAACTAATATAAACAGCATTGTAGGCTGGTGCTTAACCCATTCTAAGTTTTGGACTAAACTGAATAGAAATAGAGCAACTCAATGCCAAGGGAAGGGCTCAGGGTATGCTTCGTGCTGGTGCAAGCAGAACTCTACGCCTGTGACTGTACAAAACCGCAAATTGTTTCTAGTACACTCAGCTGTCCAGCAGCATAATCCACTTGACCGAGTACGGGAGGGTATAGTACATGAAAAGTAAGAGTGCACATTTAAAAAAAATAAGTTTATTTATTTATTTTATTTTTGGCTGTGTTGGGTCTTCGTTGCTGCACACGGGCTTTCTCTAGTTGCGGTGAGCGGGGGCTACTCTTCGTTGTGGTGCGCGGGCTTCTCACTGCGGTGGCTTCTCTTGTTGCGGAGCACGGGCTCAGCTGCTCCGCGGCATGTGGGATCTTCCCGGACCACAGCTCGAACCCGTGTCCCCTGCACTGGCAGGAGGATTCTTAACCACTGCGCCACCAGGGAAGTCCCAAGAGAGCACATCTTAACTGCTCCTTCCAACACTGACTCATCCTTGGGGGTGGTATTCTAGCCCTGAGAACTCATTTGATGCACAAATTGAAAAGCCAAAATGATAACACGCAGTGAGTAGAGGCTACTTTATAAGCATCGGCTCAGGCAAGAGGTGTCATCCCCTGGTACTGATAAATGAGAAGCTGAACACGTTAGCCATTAGAGAGCAGCATGAAAAGCCACAAAGAGAGCAAAGACAGGAACTGCCAGAACTCAGTTCAAAACTACAAGGGTAGCTGGCCCTTGAGGAAGAACATGGGATTTCTCCAGATGTTGGCTGGGGGACACTCTTGGTCCCTTCTCCTTCGTGCACTGAACAAACAGAGTACATCAGGCTCTGTAGATACTGGAGGCAGAGCGATGAACAAGGTCGACCTGGTCTCCGGCGAAGAGGAGGGTTTCCTGAGTTCCACCTCGAAGACACAAGGCTGTGAGCTGAAGGAACTTGAGGCTGACATAAAAGCCATTGGACCATTTGCCAAGAAATGTGAAACCAACTGCAACTCAAGTAAATGGAGAGGTTTGGTAACAGGGCTGACTTTTAGAAAGCAATCAAGGCTCTTGTGTTTACTACAAAGCAGAAACCCACAGCCAATCACAAGACCAAAAAGGGAGAAAACTAAGACAGAACTTTCCCGGAAATATATCCTGCACCGTCTCCTTGCCACACCCGGTCGTGTCAGTGCTCATCTCCTTAACATTGGCCTCATAACCAGAGGTGTTTCTAGGAGAGTGGTCTATCTTTATGCGGGTAACAGGCTCTTTCCAGAATTAGAAAAGCCCCTGTTTGTGAAGCCTGTTGGACCTACCAATCCTTCAGGAAAATGATGGGTGGCATCAAGAGATGCTGTTGTTCTGGTTAAAGCTAGAAATACACTCGTAGGAATGACAGCAATTAGTTTTAGTGTCTTTGAGAAATTCTGAGAGCAGAAGAGCACACTGAATGCGAAAAGAAGCACTTGCTGCTTCATGTACAATTGAACAATGGGAGCTCTTAATGTTTTGAAAGAATTATTCAAGACACTTCATGCCTAGAACAAGAAGACCTCAGTAATATTTGAAGGTCACTGAACCCCTCTGCTTGCTTAAGTGCTAGCTGACACGGCAGGTGGTTTCAGGGTTCTGCTAACTCTCTAGCAATGATGAGAGAGAGTTATGACCAAGTTATATCTGTGGTTCAAAGTCTGGAAAATTCCAGCATCTGCCTTCACCCCACTTTGGAGGAGTGGCCCCAGGTTTCACATGCCTGCAGTGGTACCTGTAGCCCATAGGTAGCCGTAGGGTATGTGGCTGGGTGTAGGGAAGGCACCATTCTCCTAAGCAATAGCAGCCTACGGGTGTTTCTTCCTTGGTAAAAAGAAGCAGATAACTGATGGAGAAAAGTATATGGTTGTCAACTCCTGCTCTCCTGAGACAGTTCATGAAGACAGGCAGAACAGAGTAAATTGGGTACATTTCCAGGAATTGCTACATTTAAAAATCTATCTTTTTCAGATACATCCACCCCGATGTTCACAGCAACACTACTCACAAGCCAAGACATGGAAGCAACCTAAATGTCCATCGACAGATGAATGGATAAAGAAGATGTGTTATATATATACACACACACGATGGACTGCTACTCAGCCATAAAAAAGAATGAAATAATGCCATTTGCAGCAACATGGATGGACCCAGAGATGATCATACTAAGTGAAGTAAGTCAGAAAGAGAAAGACAAATATCATATGATATCGCTTATATGTGGAATCTAAAATATGACACAAATGAACTTATCTACGAAACAGAAACAGACTCACAGACATAGACAACAGACCTGTGGTTGCTAAAGGGGGAGTAGAGGAGGGATGGAGTGGGAGTTTGGGATTAGCAGATGCAAACTATTATATAGGATGGATGAACGACAAGGCCCTACTGTACAGCACAGGGGACTATGTTCAATATCCTATAATAAACTGTAATGGAAAAGAATATGAAAAAGAATATATATAATATATGTGTGTGCATGTAACTGAATCACTTTGCTATACATCAGAAACTAATACAACATTATAAATCAACTATACTTCAATAAAATTACAAATAAATAAATAACTTTCTGATGCATCTCAGACTTATTCTAATGACCCAGAGAGAGATTCCATCAAGCGGGACTTTTAAGGCCGAGTGGTGGCCCTGTTCTTGCTCTGTCAACAGTCAGTAATCCTCCATCTCTGTGTGTATTCTCCTAAGGGAGGCAACGCCATGATGAAATAAATACAATTCACTGTGTTTTCAAAGAGTGGGGAGAAAAAAGAACACAGAGACAAAATGATGAACCAGAGTGTTGTTCCTCACAGGATTCTTTTTTTCATTTTTTAATTGTGGTAAAATATAGTTAACAAAATTTACCATTTTAGCCATTTTTAAATGTAGAATTCAGTTGCATTAAGTTCATTCATAATTGTTGTGCAACCGACACCACCTTCCATTTCTGAACTTTTTCATCATTTCAGAAAGAAACTCTGTCCCCATTAGATAGCAATTCCGGTCCTCCTCCCTAGTAACCTCTAATCTACTTCCTGTCTATGAATGTGTCTATTCTAGATACCTCATGTAAGTGAAATCACACAATGTGCGTCCTTTCTTGATGGGCTTTTTCACTTTAGCATAATGTTTTCAAGGTTCATCCATGTTGTAGTATGTGTCAGAATTCCATTCCTTTTTAAGGCTGAAAAACATTCCATTGTATGTGTATACCATGGATGCTTATTCATTCAACTGCTGATGGGTATTTGGGTTGCTTCTACCCTCTGGCTATTATTGTGACCAATGCTGCTATGAACATTGGTATACAAGTATCTGTTTGAGTTCACACCTAGATGTGGATTTGCTGGATCATATGATAATTCTATGTTTAACTTTTTAAGGAACCACCAAACTGTTTTCCACAGCAGCTGCACCATTTTATTCCCAGCAACAATGCACAAGGATTCCAGTTTCTCCACATCCTTGCCAACACTGGTTACTTTCCATTTTTTGTTTGTTTTTCAATAATAGCCATCCTAATGGGTGTGATGTGGTCACATGATGTTGTAAAGTCAACGCTAATTTCTTTCTTGGATCTCACTGTTGTAAGGCTCTCTTTAGGTGGTGCTTGGGCATGTCAAATCTGTCTTCCAAATAAGTACTTGAGACAGCCCTGGGAGAGATTTCAACTCTACCATTTATTTAAATCAGAAGACCTTTCTGATAAAGCACTGATGAACTGAGGTGGCTATTTTTCAGGGGGTTGGAGGGTGTCCCTTTGAAATGCTCTGCCTGCAAACAGAAGATGAAAATGCAATAAATCCCTTTAAGTAAAAAGGCCCCAACATATTCATAATAGTTAAGTCACTATGGTGTAGGGTACCACAAAGAGACAGCCATGAATTATTACCTTAGGGAGTCCAGGGGTGGTGGTGGGCATGACCTGAAAAGACACTTCTATTTCTCTTATAGAAGCTGCTTTCAGGATTATTTTGATGGCCCAGCCAGGAATGTAGTAAATTATAGAATCACAATGTAGAAGGCAGCAAACAGTCTTGCAGAATTTACTTATGAATCAAACGTGTATGACTTATATTCAAAGATTTGAGGTAAAAAATCCACTCTGGGTAATTTGCCTTTTTCATGTTTTTCTTATAGTTTAAGTCACTCTCTATTCTATTTTAGGTGATAGCTACTCTTGAAAAAGTAATCTTGGAAATAACTTTAGACTGCAGTGGATTTAAGTAGTTTCTCATACTTGCTAGTTGTGTTTGTTTGTTTTTTTAAGTATACAATTCAGTAGTTTTTAGTATATTCACAAGGCTATGCAACTGTCTCCACTATCTAATTCCAGAATATTTTCATCATCCCCAAAAGAAACTCCACACCCATTAGCGGTAACTCCCCGTTCTCCCCTCCTCCCAGCCCCTGGCAACCACTAATCTACCTTCAGTCACTGTGGATATGCTCATTCTGGACATTCCATATAAATGGAATCATACAGTATGTGGCTTTTTGTGACTGACTTCTTTCACTTAGCATACTGTGTTTTTTTAAATTGAAGTATAGTTGATTTACAATGTTGTGTTAATTTCTGGTATACAGAAAAGTGATTCAGTTATACATATATATTCTTTATCATACTTTTTCCATTATGGTTTATCACAGGATATTGAATATAGCTCCCTGTGCTATACAATAGGACCTTGTTGTTTATCCATTCTGTATATAATAGTTTGCACCTGTTAATCCCAAACTCCCACTCCATCTCTCCTCCACCCCCACCCACCCCTGCAACCATAAGTATGTTCTCTATGTCTGTTGGTCTGTTTCTGTTTTGTAGATAAGTTCATTTGTGTCATATTTTAGATTCCACATATAAGTGATATCGTATGATATTTGTCTTTCTCTTTCTGACTTACTTCACTTAGTATGATCATCTCTAGGTCCATCCATGTTGCTGCAAATGGCATTATTTCATTCTTTTTTATGGCTGAGTAGTATTCCATTGTATATACATACCACCTCTTATTTACCCATTCATCCGCCAACCTAAATGGACATTTAGGTTGTTTCCATGTCTTGGCTATGGTGAACAGTGCTAGCGTAATGTTTTTAAGATTCATCCAGGTTGTAGCATGTATCAGTATTTCCTTCCTTTTTTACTGCCAAATAATATTCCATTGTACGGCTATCCCACATCTGTTCATTTATCACTTGATAGATATTTGGGTTATTTCCACTTTTTGGCTATTACAAGTAATACCGCAATGAACATATATGTATGAATCTTTGTGTGGACTTGTGTCCATGTCTGTTGGGTAGATATCTAGGGGTGGACTTGCTGGGTCATATGATAACTCTATGTTTAACCTTTTGAGGAACTGCCAGACCGTTTTCCACAGCTGGTACACCATTTGACATTCCCACCAATAATGTCTCATACTTACTTTCGATAATTTTAAGTTACTTGTAGAAAGTCAAACAAGTGACTTCAAAAACCAAGAATAAATTATGGGACAAGTGTGGCCTTGCTTGCTCATGTCACCATATTTGAAACTTGGGCACGTCTGATGAACAGACATCCTGGGCAACTGTCCAGGCTCATGGTGTCTTTTCATTAATCTGCGGGGACAACAAAGAGCTAAGTATGACACTACAGACAATTAGGAGCCAAGATAGCAGATCCAAAGGTACTAATTATACGACACATACGGAAAGTGTGCAAGGGTTAGAAAGGGAGCGGCACAGGCTAGAGCTGTCCAGGAGGGCATCACACAGGAAATGAGGCTTGACCTGTGTGTGGACAGGCATTAGCCTGTTAAGAAGGAAGCGGGAAGTCACAGCCTGCAAATAAATCCTGGGCATTTACTTGCTCACAGCAAAACCTCACTACTTCCTAGGGCCTCTGAAGGTGCACACAGAAATAATAATAAAAGCTGCCACACAAAAGGGTGTGGAGAAAAGGGAATGCTCCTGCACTGTTGGTGGGAATGTAAATTGGTGCAGCCACTATGGAGGACAGTATGGAGGTTCCTTAAAAAACTAAAAATAGAGTTACCATATGATCCAGCAATCCCACTCCTGGGCATATATCTGGAAAAGACAAAAACTCTAATTCAAAAAGATACATGCACCCTTATGTTCACAGCAGCACTATTTACAATAGCCAAGACATGGAAGCAACCTAAATGTTCACCAACAGAGGAATGGATTAAGAAGATGTGGTATATATATATACACAATGGAATACTACTCAGCCATAGAAAAGAATGAAATAATGCCATTTGCAGCAACATGAATGGACCTAGAGATTATCATACTAAGTAAGTCAGACAAAGACAAATATCATATGAAATCACTTATATGTGAAATCTAAAAAAATGATACAAATGAACTTATTTACAAAACAGAAATAAACTCACATAGAAAACACACTCGTGGTGACCAAAGGGGAAAGGTGGGGGGATAAATTAGGAGTTTGGGGTTAACAAATACACAACTACTACATATAAAATAGCTAAGCAACAAGGATTTATTGCGTAGCAGAGGGAACTATATTCAGTATCTTGTAATAACCTATAATGGAAAAGAATCTGAAAAAACTCAATCGTCTTGCTGTACACCAGAAACAAACACAACATTGTAAATCAACTATACTTCAATAAAAAGTTGTTTGTTTTGGAAAAAAAGCAAAGAAGAAAAATGCTGCTACACGGTGCTAACTTTTCTGGGGTCAGCATGGTCCTAAAGCATTCGTACTTATTTAATCCTCACAGCAACTCTATGAGATAGTAGTATTTTTATCCCTGTTTTACAAATGAAGAAACTGGTGCACAGAGAAGTTGAGTAACTTGCCCAACTTCACCCAGCTAGAAAGTAGCAGAGGTGGGATTTGAACCCAGGCGGTCGAGCTCCAGGATTTACCATCCCTTGTCTCTGGCATTAATCTCCTCAGTCACTTGCTTGACATGAAAAGCTATTTATTTATAAGTCTGGGTGAAAGTACCCTGGGAAGTAAAGTGATTTTCCTCACTCTTTCATGCTGCTGACAGTTTTAGGTGGATATTAGGAGTTTTTTAAGAGGTGGGAGATGGCAGTGCCAACGAGAGCAAGCAGAGAAGGAGGTCACGGTAAGTTACCAGGGGGGACAAAATTAGCAGCTAAGAGCCCAAGGTTCTTGGCCCTGCTCCTGGAAACTCTTCCTCCTACACAAATTCTGACACACGGCAATTAAAGGAAGCATACCCATCCATACAAGTCCTTGAGATTTTAAAGTAAAAATTAAAATTAATGAGTCCATCTAATTTGGACTCACAAAACACGTGGGTGGAAGAAATTCCTGAAGCTGACAGCTGATGTGACAGTTATTTCATGAAAAGGAATAGAACTTCCCTGCCTGCTTTCAGATTTGAATGTTTCCATATGTGATTGTAAACCTTAGCCTGAAACAATGTGCAGGACAGAAGCTGAATATAGATATTCTGGGGAGAAAATCCCTTCAGCTTCCCCAGTCAAGCTGATGTGAGGGAAAGTGAGATGAAATATCCACTTCTCTTCACCCTTCTTGAGAGTCCAAGGCAGCGGGCTCAGACGCTCTTACCAATTGAAATTAGATTCCTAAAGGCATTGTGGAAAACAAGAATTGCATACTCAAAGGCTTCATTAAACTACTGCAGTCATCTGAATCTAAATACACACTGAAGTGATAGATGCTACCCTTTTGGCTCCATCCCCCCTCCCCAAGAAATGTAAAATCTGACTTACATGTATATCCCTAGTGATCAACCTTATAGGACAGTCCGTAAGGCAAACCACAAACTCCTGTCCTCACTCCTAGAATGAGGAAAAGACTCTAACATTGAAAAATCACATCTTTCCTGGTTTTCCTCCTCTTTGGCAAGCCTCCTCCCCATTCCCAGAGGAAGACATTTCCAGAACTTCTGACAACCCTCAGAGGAGGAAGGCCTTCCTCCCTCCTCTTGGGCAGATGGTATTTGCATACTGACATATTGTAAATCTAGTCACCCAGGTAACAGGCTCCCGTTAGCAACAGCACAACGAAGGTCAGCTTGATTCCTTCTAAAATTAGAAGTCAGACCAATCGGATTTTTAATTGTTCAAGGTAGGATGCCCTGTTAGATGGCAAATCCAATTCTGAAAGTGAATTTTTCAATTGGGAGATTCAGCACAAATTAATAAGGGCAAGTTGGCGGGCCAAGGGCAGGGGGTAAAAAAGGCAAGTTGGAGCATTTCAACACGATAATAACATAGGTTCTGACATGTGGAAGATTTTGGCTCTGTGACTTTCCTGTTTCTGTGAATAATCCTTCTACGACTCCAGTGTCCGTTAGTAGATGCGTTCTCGACCTTGCATCTCCCTTAACCTTCACAGGCAATTGGTCATTAACGACTGGTAATTCCATGCCAGCTATCTCAGGCCTTCCACAGTTGGCCAACTCCAACTCCACCGTGGTCCCCTGTCTCTGCCTCATCTCTCCCTCCCTCACAGTCAAACCGCTTGGCACTAAGACCCATCTTTTCCATCCTCTTTTGTCTTGGCCCACACAGATCCCTCCTACCTGGGATTTGCTCCCTTCTTTTCTTTCCCTGACCATGGACAAGGGTCTCGGATGGGCTTCAAGGAGTGCATGAATTGTGCACAATTCCCCCCACTGTTAACTTCTCAAAAGAGCCACCTCCCTGCAAAATGTTAAGAGCCACCAGCTATCTAATTACAGATGGTATCTACACTGGCATTTCCCAAAATGACTTTAAGGAACGTCAGTTCCATAGGATGTTAGTTAAATAGTGGGGAGAAAAGAGCGTCTCACTCACATAAGCTTGGGAAACACTAGGTCAAGCAGGTCGGACGGGTGTTTTTAACGTGGGCCTTTGCTGCACCTTAGCTGTACGGACGTGCACTGTGCACCACTGATTTCACGGGAGACGCTTTCTCAGCAGACACTTCTCAATGTCCCCTCGGTGGCCCCTAGGAAAGCTGGGCTTTACTTCTAATCACAGCTACCAAGTCATGCACTGCTTTGTGTTAGTTCCTCCATTACTCTTTTGAGCTATTTATTTTTTACTCCATATTTTTAACAATTGTTAGGAATCATATCATTGCACTTATCACCTTACGTAGTGCTCATTTTATATCATTTTATATCCATCTCTCCTATTAACTGGAAGTCACTTGAGAGTGGAGTACACACCTTGATATCATATCCCCAGTGACAAACTGACCAGAGCTTAGATGCTCAGTATATGTCAAATGAATGACTGAAGGAATGAATGATTGAGCTTATCTCCCCAACTGGATGACAAGTTCCTTCAGAACATAAACTACATTTTAAACCTCCTATGTTCCCATAGCACCTAGAAAACAGCTTTTCATATGGCAAAAGAGTCAATAAAATTATGAAAATTTAAATCCATTAGAGAATATTTATCAAACACCAATTATGCCCTGGGCACCAAGGTTATTTAAATGATAAAGTACAGTCCCTGCAGTCAGGGAGCTTAGATTCTGGTATGGGAAACAGACATATAAACAAAAAATGATGATAAAATGTAAATACTTGAAAAGGAAGCACAGGCTGCCTGGGAACACAGGATAGAGCCCTCGTGTATGCCTGTGGAAGCCGGGAGGGGTCAGTGCTGTGATGCTGAGATTTGATGAGGGATCTGCCACTGGGGCCTGACCACCCAGGTCCTCAACCGGCCGTGCTGAGCCACACTTCGGGGGGAAACTGGACAAGACGCTGCTCAAGCTGAGGCATGATCACACTTGCTCTGTCCTCAGCCCCAACAGGGGCTCCAAGCCCAGTGAGCGGGCCTCCCCGCCGGCAACTGGTGGGCCCTGTTGCCCAGGGAGAGCTGTCCTGGGGGTGAGAGCCAGGCACGCAGCCTGGCTTCACTGTCCTCAAGTCCACAGCCAAAGCTTGACCCTCTATGTCTTACCACTTTGAGAGTTAAGGACGGGCAGTCCAAAGAAAGGAACATACCAAGGGAAAAGAATGGAAGCACTTCTCTCCTCCCTGAGAAGGAGGGCACAGCTGGTCTCATTCGCCCTCTTGGCCTTCAGCCCACGAATGCCGGGACTCCTAACCCTCAGTTTTATGGGGAAAGCTGAGGATCCTAAGAGGCAGCATGCCAAGAAAGACAGATCATGTCCCTGGACACAAAGCCAGTAAACGTTCCTCCCCTTGATCCATCCAAAAAGGTTCTCCTGCTCTTTGCAGGAGGAGGGGCGGGGGGTGCGGGGTAGAACAACCCAACACCTAGGCCTCGGTATCTTTTCAAACTTCCGAGTTAAGGTTGAGAATCACTGGGGAAAAGGAGCAGAGAGGGCCCTTAAACGCCCAGTAGAGGCAGGTTGTTAGGACGGATTCATATAGAATTCATATCTCTATTGTCTCCAGGGGCAGGTTAGGTCAATGAATGAACATCATGGCTAAAATGAACAGACTGGGGCTTCCCTGATGGCGCAGTGGTTAAGAATCCGCCTGCCAATGCAGGGGACATGGGTTCGAGCCCTGGTCAGGGAAGATCCCACATGCCGCAGAGCAACTAAGCCCATGTGCCACAACTACTGAGCCTGCGCTCTAGAGCCCGCGAGCCACAACTACTGAAGCCCGTGCACCTAGAGTCCGTGCTCTGCAACAAAAGAGGCCACCGCAATGAGAAGCCCGTGCACCGCAAGGAAGAGTAGCCCCTGCTCGCTGCAACTAGAGAAAGCCTGTGCGCAGCAACGAAGACCCAACTCAGACAAAAATAAATAAATAAATAAATTTAAAAATAAAATAAAATGAACAGATTCACTTTCTTGGCAAATTAAACACATGGGGCAATCCTTCACTTATACATAGAAATATGTTCAATATAATATTTTTGTCTTAGTTTCCCACTTTTAGTAGAGACATGGGTACCAGGATATATTAAGGAAAACAATAAGCCAAGTATGATGATGAATTATAAATGATAACCAGCTGCATGGGAGAGGGAAAGGGGAAGAACCGGTGGGGGGAGAGGGGTGGCAACAGGAACCTGGAGAACCCACGCCCCGTCTAAAGGGGGCGCAGCGACCCAGCTCTGGTGGATGCTAGTCAACATTTCCTATTACTCAAGAAAAGCTGAAAATATAGATTTTTATATGAACATCCTACTTCTAAATGTTGGCCAAAATTAAAAAACAACTCATAACACTCTATAAACATGAGAAACTGGTGAGCTACATTTAGCCACATTAGTTTGTAACCTCTGATTACATGTAACTCAGTTACAATAAAGAGAGAAAACAGATGTGCACAAGCAGAATAATACTGGAAAGTGTTATATTCAGAGCCAAGCTGCCTCATTAATGTTTGAACCCCAACACAATTATGGGAATACAGAAGATGTAAGAACACTGTAAATGTTTTAGCATAGTTCCATTTTCAAAGGTTTTCTCCATATCCTCACCATCTCAATACTGATACTGGCTAGGAAGCATAATTTAGAAAACAAGAGTACACTTTATTATAGCAATAATAACAATAGTTAGTGTTTCCTGAACGTTTACACTGTATGAAGCAAGGACTAAATGCTTTACCTAACAATTATCCCATTTAATCCTGAAGGCAACCCTTTGTTGTAAGCAAAATTACCATCTCAGTTTTCAGATGAGGAAACTGGGGCATAGAGAAGTTAGGAAAATTATCAAAAGTCACACAAATATGTGGAGCAGCTGGGACTCACCCCAGGTCTCTCCCACCAAAAGTCCTGGGCTGGACATCACTCCTTCCAGCTCTGAGGCAGGAAGTGGCAGTCAGCACAGGGGTCTGAAGAGAGGGAACAGATTTCCCATCCTGGCAGGTAGAGCATAGAAATGAGGAATTGAAGTGCACAGCCAAGTAGAAGCCGGGGAAGGACTCAAAGAAATACAAATGGCCGATAAACAAATGAAAAATGTTCAACCTCAAGTATTCAGTATCACTACAGAATTTTACAATGGGAAGACATGTAAAAAAAAATCTTTTTAACACAAACTAAAACTTCTCACCTATCAGATTAGTAAAGATGAAAAAGGTTTGCCAGTGTTGGTGAGGTGGAGGGAATAGACCCTTGATCACACTGGTGGGAGAGCGAAGTGATTAAATCCTTTAGGAAGATGATTTTGTCTATTAAAATTTAAGATGTTTATATCATTTGACCTAGTTACTCTACCCAGGAATTTTTCCTAGAGAAACTCTTTTGCAATTGTGCAAAGATTTATATGCTTCAGATTATTCATGGCTTCATTATATGCAATAGCACAAAGCTGGAAAAACTCCAATTGTCTATCAATGCGACCAGCTAGATAAATCAAGGTACATCCAAATAATGAAATACAATACAGCCATTAAATCATGAAATAGATCTCTACTTGCCAAAATGGAAAGAAGCCCCAGATGCATAGTTAAGTGGGAAAAAAAAAAAAAAAAGCTGCAAACAGTAGGTATAGCAGGAGTTTCAGTAAAGTGCACACACATCTATTAGTATATGAATGGGGGAAAAAACTAAAAAAATTATATAGTCAATTGTTAACGATAATTACCTAAGAGAGGATTGTGGGAAATGTACTTCTGTAAGGTTTGAAGTTTTTATAAAAAGTATGTGTTTTTCAATTAAAGAAATAAATTGGTATGGAAAAGGTGACCCTATGCTGAAATTGCAAGGCAGGATTCCTATTCCTGGGGTGTACGGTAGACAGAATTAGAAAGGGATCTGAGGGTGTTTATTGACATGGGCAGCTGCACGGGTTGTGTACTGCACAAGAGCACCCTCTTGAGTTGTACAGGGCTTGGGGCATTAGATAGGGTCTTGAAACAAGAACTCAGAAAGGTAACCAAAGCAAGAGTCTTGGCATCTACGCAGGACAGGAGGTTATCAGAAGGTGGCCCAGAGAAGAGAGGTAGAAGTTACCCAAAATAGGGAGAAACTCCTATCTTTTCAAAGTAATTTGCAAAGCTCTGCATAAAGTGAGACTGTGTACTTAGAATTGTTGAAGTAAATCTGCCTCCAATTTGAGTGGATTGTGTCCTAGAATTTCCTTTTCAGGCTAAAGTGTTTTGAAGCTCCCATAGAAATAATATCATTAGGTCAGCCTGGGGAAGGCTAACTGACCCACAGTTTTCCTACATAAAAGCCCAACCACCATTTCTAATAATGTTTCTTAAAAAGAAATGCATTGAGTTCCAGCAGTGTGTGAGGAAATGAGGAACTTAATTCCTCTTCCTTGCCCTCAAATAGTGGAATGTTCCCCAAAGTATGTTCCTCTTACATCTAAAGGATGTGAATATTATGTTCCACTTTAAAACATTTTTTTCCCCTTTTGATCAGAGAGCTCCATAATCAAATAAGTCTGAGAGAAACTGGTTCAAACCAAGTTGAACAAGTTTTATTTTATTTTATCTTATTTTAGTTTTTAATTGTGGTAAAATATACATCACAGAAAATTTACCATTTTAACCATTTTAAAGTATACCATTCAGTGGCATTAATTACTGCCACAGTATGGTGCAACTATCTCCAGAACTTTTTCACCATCCCAAACAGAAACTCTTTACCCATGAAACACTAACTCGCCATCCCCCTCCCACCCCCCCACCCCTGGCAGCCACCATTCTACTTCCTATCTCTATGAATTTGCCTATTCTAAGTACTTCATATAAGTGGAATCATACAATAGTTGTCCCTCTGTATGTTTTGTAAGGACACTGAGGTTTCCGGCTCAGTTAACTGGTAGGATGGGGAAAAGGGGACTATGTTCCGGGGCTCGAGGGAGGAGGAGGAGAAGCAGACTTCAGAAGGAAGACAGAAGTTTCTGTGAGGTTGAGGAGTCAGGAAGCAACTAGGTGAAGGTGACCTCGACATAATTAAACACATACTGGTTTGGAGTCCATAAAAAAGACCTAGGCTGGACCACTGAAATGGACAGCATCCTGAAGGATGGTAGAGCCAAGGTAGAATAGGGATGGGAGGCAGGACCCAGCAGCATCCAACAATTAGGGGGAGAGGAAGGAAGAAAGCCTGGGGAACACAACTGAGAAGGCTCAGCCAGAGAAACAGAAGGAACCAGGAGCACGCCTCCTAAGGGTTTCCCTGCCTCTGGTCTCCGGCCTTCCATTCAACCTACTCGTTTTGGAATCACCTGTCTAGAGCACAGATTTACTCTTGATCTGATTCTGTCACCCCAAATTTAAAACCTTCAATGTCTTCGCTTCCCCCAATAGGCAGAGCAAAATCTGGCCTCCTTACCAAAGTTTCAAGATCCTCTCAGCCCTGCCTCTCTCACCACTCACCCCACTTCATTTGCTGTGTTCCCACTCAATACTGCACATTTTTTCAATGGGCTCTTCTGCTTGGTGTACGCATCATTCTTTCTTCGTATTTGCCTATTAATATTTTGCCCTCATTTCAAGGCCCAGCTTCCATCTCACCTTTTCTGAGAGGTCAAAGTGGATTCCTGAAATGGGGATGATTGTGCCTATTCCTTATAATCCTACAGAGCTGCACTATATCCTTAAAAAACAACAAAATCATACTATTATCTGGTTATTAAATTGATTTGTTTTTCCTTATAGAAAAATTAGAATATGGAAAAGGGTTTTTTTACTCATCCAGAAATAAACAATAGTAACATTTAGGTACATATTCTTTTTAGTCTTTCAAAATGTTTTTAAGCTAAATTAGAAATTATACTGAATGTATCACTTTGTGAAGTGCTTTTCCTAACTGAATATATTATTATCAGCATTTCCCATATCTTTAAATATTCTTCAAAAATTATTAATGGCTGCAAAAGATATCCCCTTGTATGAACATAATTTAATGAGCACCCAATTACCAAATAAGAATTCAAAAATTGTTTGTTTATCCCAGTGCATTACACATAGTAAGTATACTTACACATAGTAAGTATTCAGAAGACGTTTGTTGAATTGAATTTTTATCATTGATAGAAGACAACAGCAATTGCCAATTCCTGTTCTGAATTTACTCTAGCATTCAAATAGCAAATAATTTGTTTGTTTATTTATTTCATTTTGGTCACTCCACGCGGCGTGCGGGATCTTAGTTCCCCAACCAGGGATTGAACCTGGGCCCTCGGCAGTGAAACGTGGAGTCCTAACCACTGGACTGCCAGGGAATTCCCACAAATAAATTATTTAAATGAAAAAAAGTTGTTTTCAGCTTGTATGGTAACATGGACTTGCAGAATTTATAAACTTTTGTCAGAAAAGCCAATTAAAACTGAAGAAACTACTACTTTCCCCAGCCCATGAGGGCCACCACATCTTCTTCCAAAGACTAAAATCCATGATTAAGGCATTGATGTGGACAAAACAAACAAAATCGTAAATCTATAGAGAGATTGTATATTCAGAAAACTTCTATAGATCTTTAGCATCATCTAATCTGGAAGTTTGTGTAAAATCTTACTTCATCTTTTTTTTTCTCCTTTCTTCAGTATTTCTCTTCACATTAAAATACATTGGCATTTTTTCAGTTGGTAAAAGCCAGTTAAATAGGATTTATGCGCTTGCCCACGATCAAGTGAACTTTCATTGTCATTAACTGGTCTACCTGGCACACAGTCGTGTCTCCCCAGCATGACGACTTAAGGAAGGAAGGAGAGAAAATGTAAAGGAACTGAATGGAACTGAGATCAGCCCAGTGTCCATGAGGGCAGGCAAGGGGTTTCAAGGATGGGGTAACAACAGAGGGCCAACAACTGGAAAAAGCATACGGCCAAAAAGCCATGATGATGGAAGCCCCAGAGCAAATTAGGTAAAGAGGTAGCGCTGCTGGCCAGAATACAAAGAAACATCGGCAAACAAATTTGGGAAGAAAAGAGAGTTACTCCACAATTTTACGTATGGCCCAGCTGGCATCTGTGTGAAAATGTACACATGCAAGTGGCTTCCCTGGTGGCGCAGTGGTTAAGAATCCGCCTGCCAATGCAGGAGACACAGGTTCGAGCCCTGGTCCGGGAAGATCCCACATGCCATGGAGCAACTAAGCCTGTGCGCCACAACTACTGAGCCTGCGCTCTAGAGCGCATGAGCCACAAGTACTGAAGCTGGCACACCTAGAGCCCGTGCTCCCAACAAGAGAAGCCACCGCAATGAGAAGCCCACACACCACAACGAAGAGTAGCCCCCGCTCGCCACAACTAGAGAAAGACCGCCTGCAGCAACAAAGACCCAACACAGCCAAAATAAAACAAATACAATAAAATAAATTCATATAAAAAAGAAGCAATATTGTAACAAATTCAATAAACACTTAAAAAAAAAAAAGGTACACATGCAGAGGTTCAAACACATCCCTTTCTCTGAAACTACTATTTGAAGATCTCCTCTAGATGTCTAAGAAGTATCAAAATTAAGAGCTCAAGACAGAAAAGATCTAGTAGCGTACAGTGAAACCAGCAAAATAGTTATGTCTAAATAATCACTATAAATATGAAATACTGACTGAAAATAAAAATTTTAAAGTATAATATTCAATGCAAAAAAAAGTACTAATAACATTCTGAGAGCTACATGTTTTATTGTAGGTGGAGGTGGCTTGAAGGAACATAAATGAGGAAGGGGAGGGAAGACAAAAAATATTGTTCCACATATTGATTACCTTGACCTCGATAATCAGAAAAAGTAAAGGTTGAGAATGCTTTTTGCAAAACTTAAAGGAATGATTAAAACAGGATGTGAATTTTCAAATCACTAGAGAAGATATAGTGCATATAGCAAATAGCAAATGTTAAAGGAAAAGTAAAAATAAAATAAGATGAAACAAGATCATACTATTAGTTATAATAAAAAAAGATACTACACTTCCATATTAAAAGGAAATAACTTTCATATTGGGTGGAAAAAAATAAAACCCAGTGACATTTTTGCTTACAAGAGACAAGTGTAAAACAAAATGAGACTGAAATGTTACAATAAAAGGATTATCAAAGATTTAGCAGACAACAAAAAAAGAAGTGATTTTGATTCATGATAACAAGGGTTATATTTTCTTTTTATGTGTTCATGGAACATTTATAAAAACTAATCATATAGTAAACCACAATAAAAACCTAAATAAATTCCAAACGAAACTATACAGGACTCACTGTCACGCCTTCCCTCACCCCTCAAAAAAACCTCACTTAAAATAGCAGAAGTCTAAATCAAAACCCCAACAGTTGGAATTTTTTTTTTTTTTTTTTTTTTTTTTGCCATGCTGCGCAGCTTGTGAGATCTTAGTTCCCCGACCAGGAATTGAACCCAGCAGTGAAAGCACTGAGTCCTAACCACTGGACCACCAGGGAATCCCCCAACACTTGGAAATTTAAAAGAACTTTTTGATAAACTTTTGGTTCTGGTAGAAATGGAAACTACAGCTATAAACAATTTAAAAATAGAAAATAACAATAGGAACACTATATATTAAATATTAGGTGATATAGGCAAAGTTGTTATCAGAAACAAGATAAACAGATGGGAACATGATTATTATATAAGTCTTAGGCTTAAAGGAAACTAAGTCCAAATTTAGATGCCATTAAATATTATATGTATATATAAACATATACACATTAGAGAGAGAGGAAGGAAGGGAGGGAGGGAGGAAGGAAGGGAGAAAAGACTCTCCAAAATATTAAGAGTAAAAACAAAAAATTGAGTAGTTATTGCTGGGTTGTGAATTTCTTTTTTTTCTTTTTTTGAATTTCCTAAATATTCTCAATGAGAATGTACCACTTTTATAATCAGAACAAAATTAAACAAAAGCTCAACAAAACATAATTTACAGTCATCAGAGGGTAGGAACAACACAAAACACCATCTTGCCAAAGTAATCAAGGCAATTAAAATTCTCTCCTTTTAAGACTTTTAAGCTCTAGCCTGCTGATGGTTGTTACAAGCCTGTTTTTACTGTTTCAGCACAGTTCCATCCTCTGGTCTTGTGCCTGGATGTCAGGTATGGTGTGCAGAGGCTGCCAACTCCTAACCATTAGTGCCTCTTTTTAGGGAAAATCAAGCATTCAGACACGTGGGGAACCATGAATAGTGTGGTGACTGCTATTTTAAGGTTAACAGTGTCATACAGCAGCATTTGCATTACAGAATTGATGGGGAAAAAATAGAATGGCTGAAGAGAATTTCCTCTTTTGTTGTGTGTTATTTTGGTTTCTTGTTTTTTTAAAAACAAATAAGTGGGAGTTAATGTAAATGGCACTTCAAATATCACAAGCCACCCCAGACAGCAATTTGAATCCACATGAAAAAAGAGTGCCAGTAAAGGTAATTATGTAACTAAAAAAATAGTATAAACACATATTTATCCTTTCTTGTCTTAACTGATTTAAAAAGCAATAGTATAAAACAGTATGTCTAGAATTGTACTGTTGGGCCTATAATGGATAGAAATGTAGTATATTTGACAATAACTGCACAGAGGAGATGTGTGCGAAGAAAGCTATATTAGAGGAAGGGAATGGTACCAGATGGTAACTCATATCCGCTGACACCAATGAAGAGAGCCAGAAACGGTAAATAAATAGGTTAATATAACAAACTCTATAAATATATACTCTCCATTTCTTCTCTCAGCTTCTTCAAATGACTTAAAAATATATAAAGTAATAATTATAACAATGTACTGTTGGCTTTGTAACACACACAGCTGTAATACATATAATAATAATAGAACAAAAAGAGGGAGGAGGACTGAAGTTTCCATGTTTCACTGGAATTAAGTTATTATAGTATAAATCTGAAATAAATTCTGATACATTATGATGTATATGGTAAGCCTAAGAGTAAATACTAAGAAAATAACTTTTTAAATAGTTTAAAAAAAAATCATTAAAATAATGTAAGTGCTACACTAGAAAATAGTCACTCAATGCAAAAGAAAGCAGTGAAGGGAGATAGAGGAACATAAAAAGACGTAAGACATGAGATATAGAAAGCAAAAGGTAAAACAGCAGATGTAAATCCAACTATATCAATAATACTAATTGTGAGTTGATTAAGCAATCCAAAGCAGAGATAATCAGGCTTGATTAAAAAAAAAAAACAACAACAAGAGGGACTTCCCTGGTGGTCCAGTGGGTAAGAATCCGAGCTCCCAATGCAGCGGGCCTGGGTTCGAGCTCTGGTCAGGGAACTAGATCCCACATGCATGCTGCAACTACGAGTCTTCATGCCTCAACTAAGAGTCCACATGCCGCAACTAAAACATGCTGCAATGAAGATCCCGCATGCCACAACTAAGACCCGGCGCAGCCTAGATAAATAAATATTTTTTTAAAAAAAGATCTATCTATAAGCCATCTACAAGAGAATTTAGATGCAAAGTTACAAATTGGTTGAAAGTATAGATGGGAAAAAGAATCATGCAAACAGTAGCCATAAGAAAGCTGGAATAGCTGTATTAATATCAGACAAAGTAGAATTTAAAACAAAAACACTACCAAAAATAAAGGGGGACATCTTTTTTATTATGAAGCAGAGAATTTTTTAAAAAAATTTTTACTGGAGTATAGCTGATTTACAACGTTGTGTTAGTTTCTGCTGTTCAGCAAAGTGAATCAGTTATACATATACATATATCCTCTTTTTAAGATTCTTTTCCCATATAGGTCATTACAGAGTATTGAGTAGAGTTCCCTGTGCTCTACAGTAGGTCCTTATCAGTTATGTATTTTATATATAGTAGTGTGTATATGTCAATCCCAATCTCCCAATTTATCCCTCCCCCGCTTTCCCCCCGTGGTAACCATAAGTTTGTTTTCTGCATCTGTGACTCTATTTCTGTTTTGTAAATAAGTTCATTTGTATCATTTTTTTAGACTGCACATATAAGCATTATCATTTGATATTTGTCTTTCTCTGTCTGACTTACTTCACTTACTATGACAATCTCTGGGTCCATCCATGTGGATGCAAATGGCATTATTTCATTCTTTTTTTTTTTTTGAATTTTATTTATTTATTTATTTATACAGCAGGCTCTTATTAGTGATCCATTTTATACATATTAGTGTATATATGTCAATCCCATTCTTTTTTATGGCTGAGTAATATTCCACCTTTTCTTTATCCATTCATCTGTCAATGGACAGTTAGGTTGCTTTCATGTCTTGGCTATTGTAAATAGTGCTGCTATGAACATTGGAGTGCATGTATCTTTTCGAATTAGAGTTTTCTCCAGATATATGTCCAGGAGTGGGATTGCTGGATCATACAGTAGTTCTATTTTTAGTTTTTTAAGGAACCTCCATACTGTTCTCCATAATGGTGGTACCAATTTACATTCCCGCCAACAGTGTAGGAGGGTTCCCTGTTCTCCACATGAAGAGGGACAATTTATAATGACAAAGAGGTCAACCCATCAGGAAGATACAATTATAAACATGTATGCCCCTAAGAGAGCCCTGAAATACATAAAGCAAAAATTAATGGGAGAAATAGATTATTAAACTATAATAGTTGGAGATTTCAAAACCCCACTCTCAATAATGGATAGAACAGTTAGGCAGAAGATCAACAAGGAAACAAAAGACATGAACACCATAAACCAACCAGACCTAACATAACATAGAACACTCCACCCAACACAGCAGAATACCTTCTCTTCAGTGCAGAAGGAACAGTCTCCACGATAGACCAATTGCTAGACCATAAAACAAACTTCAATAAATTTAAAAGGACTGAATTCACTCAAAGCATGTTCTCTGACAACAATGGAATGAAATTAGAAATTTGAGGGCATCCCTGGTGGCCCAGTGGTTAAGAATCTGCCGGCCAAAGCAGGGAACATGGGTTCGAGCCCTGGTCCCGGAAGATCCCATATGCCACGGAGCAACTAAGCCTGTGCACCACAACTACTGAGCCTGTGCTCTACAGCCCGCAAGCCACAACTACTGGGCCCGCGTGCCACAACTACTGAAGCCCGCGTGCCTAGAGTCTGTGCTCCGCAACAAGAGAAGCCACGGCAACATGCACTGCAACGAAGAGTAGTCCCCACTCACCACAACTAGAGAAAGCCCGCTCGCAGCAACAAAGACCCAATGCAGCCAAAAATAAAAATAAAAAATACAATAAATAAATTTATTTACAAAAAAAGAAATTTGAGAAATTCACAAATAGGTGTAAATAAAACAACTCACTCTTAAATAACCAATGGGTCAAAGAAGAAATCACAAGAGAAATTAGTAAATACTTCTAAAGGAATAAAAATTAAGATACAACATATCAAAACTTATGAGATGCAGCTAAAACAGAGAAAAGTAACAGAGAAAAATCAATGAATCCAAAAGCTGGTGCTTTGAAAAAAATCAACGAAATTGACAAACTTTTAGCTAGACTAACCAAGAAAAAAAGACAGATGACTCAAATTACGAATATCGTTAAACACTGTTTTGTTAAAATATGTTTTCCAGGTCCTTTTGCCCCAGCGAGGAATGGGTTCTAGAGAGATTTTAGCCATTTCCTTGTAACTTTTCAGCAGAAGTTTGATATTGTGCTCTTTAATACTTTTGCACATGTGGCTGCCAGTTCCTGGAATAGCAAAGCAATTATTGCCTCTGTGCCTTTTTAGCTGCTTTGCTTTTTAGATAAGACCTGTTTGGCACCAACCTGAGAAAATGGGAAGATCTGAGTGGCTGTTTTGTTTATACAGTGTTGGCGTGTTTTCATTTGCTCTAAACTTCCAGGCAGATACAAAAGAAAATGAAAACGGCTTATGTTCAGTAGATTGGCCAAGTGGTCCTTTGGGGAAGGATGCCGCACAGACTCCTGGAAGGTTGGAGAAAATACCAGGGCTGCAAAGAAGTTACCCAGAAACCCTTTTCCTTTCAAATCCGAGTCCCTTCCGTACACTCATTTGTGAGAGGAAGCAGTTCTGTATGTGATAATTTCTCCCACCTTCCGCCCAGTTCTACAAGTGGGAAATCCAAAGTGTCATCCTGGATGCCTCCCTACCCCACCCCCAGCACATCCCGGAGATTTATTTCCCAATAACTCTCACCTCCACTGATTCTCTCCATCCCACAGCTGTTGCCCTGGTCAAAGATACAACCACTGCTGGACCCCATAAGAGCTTCCAAAGAGGAGTGCTCGAATCTACCCTTGTCCCTATCCGTTTCCTTCTCCTCACTATAAATCTGTTTTTGTCGCTTCCCAAGACAAAGCCCTTCGACTGCTCTTGGAATAAAGCCCCAGGCTTCAGCGTGGCCCATCATGGACGCCCTGATTGACTGGGTACCTCGTCTAACTGGAGCATGTACCCGCCTCTCCTTTCTAGTTTTGTGTTTCAGATACACTGACCTGCTCCCCTCCTCCTAGGATCTTTTGAACGCACAGTTCTCTCAACCTCCATCACTTTGCCAAATTAACATCATCCGACTGAGCTCACTCAAACTTCCCCAGGCACATTTCTGAGTACCCGAGACCAGACCCAGTCTCCCTGTCAGAGCCTCCTCATAACCCTTTGTCCCTTCCTTCTTGAGAAAGGGTTAAGGTGAGGCCAGGATTGACAAATGCACCGACTACCCCATGGCAGACATCACTTAGTGTCAATAGCCTAAATGCCCCCAGAATCCTCTTGAACAGCCCCTACAGATTGATCAGCCTGATGGTTTTATGTTTTAGAGCTTTTGTGCCTGAGCCAACCTACTCCTTAAATCTTCAATATCCTAAATTTTCCAAACTCCTTAAGTAGCTTGCATTGTTACTCTCCCAAGCTGCTTTCATACATCTAAATCAAATTTGCATTACAATTTAAAGCCATTTCCTGGAATAGACTGTGCTTTACTAAAAATCCAGAGAGCTGAGAACAGCCTAGTGACCGAAAAAAAAAAAAGCACAAGTAAATCCTACAACACTGATTATGACTTCATGAAATGAGAAGAAAAACACTAAGGAATAATTCATAAGCTTACGGTGCAACTACGGTAATAGGATTATTTACTTAATCACACAAACTTTCATCTTATTACTTTACTGTTAGTCCATATAACGTTTTCAGAGTGTTGAACGCTATGGTACATCTAATGGGCTTCAATTACAACATTAAGGTCTAACGTTTACTGAACAAATTTACTATGTGCCAAAGATTGTCTAACAGCTTTTCGCACACTAACACACTTAATCCTCATTAACAACGCTGAGGTAGGTGCAATTTATGATCACCCCCATCGCACAGATGAGAAAACTGAGGCACAGGCAAAGTAGAAGAACAAAATTAAGATATTTTCAGACAGGCTAGGATTCAGAAAGTTTATCTCTCCTGTACTTTTTCTAATTCGGAATTTCCAAGAGGGTATACCCATTTAAGAGGCTTCAAAATAAGGGAACAGAACAAAAAAAGAAGACGACAAGAAATTCAATAAAATGTTGAGCCAAGGCAGTGAAACAGTGAGGACAGTGGCTGGTGGGCTGGGACAAGATGATGGTGGCTCTGAGAAGTAAGGGGATGCCTTGTAACCGAGAGCATGGTAATCACACTAGATGATGAAAGAACATTATTTTTTGTCCACATGAAAAAGAAAGATAAGTAGGAACTCCAGGAAAACAAAAAAGCTGTAGTTGATAGTACAGAAAAGAGAATTCATCTGGACCTTGATGCATGAAATACTGTTTTTTAGGTGGTCTGTGATGTTAATCCTGTAGAGAAGATAATATAACCCTAGCGCCTGGACCTGCAGTGAAAATGTTTACACAGCAATAATCACATAAATGTTGTTCCTTGGTGTTCAACTTTTAGAAACAACCTAAAGACATTAAGAATAGAGAATGGCAATTAAGAGTTTTTTAATTGAGACAGAATTCATAGATCATAAAACTCTTTTCTTTTCCCCACCACATGGCTTGCGGGATCTTAGTTCCCCGACCAGGGATTGAATTGTACCCTCGGCAGTGAAAGCTCGGAGTCTTAACCACTGGACCACCAGGGAATTCCCCAAACTAACTCTTTAAAATATAATATTCAGTAGTTTTTAATATATACACACAACGTTCTATAACCATGCCCACTACTGTATCTAATTTCAGAACATTCTCATTACTCCCAAAAGAAGTCCCATACCCATGAGCACTTAATTCCCATTCTCCCTAGCCTATGGCAACCAGTAATCAGTTTTCTGTCTCTATGGATGTGTCCGTTCTAGACATTTCATATAAATGGAATCACACAATATGTGGCTTTTTTTTTTTTTAACATGTGGTCTTTTGTGTCTGGCTTCTTTCACTTAGCATGATATTTTCAAGGTTTATCCATCTTGTAGCATGTATCAGTACTTCACACCTTTTTTTTAAAATTTAATTTTATTTTGGCTGCGTTGGGTCTTAGTTGCTGCACGCGGGCTTTCTCTATTTGCGGCGAGTGTGGGCTACTCTTCGTTGCGGTGCACAGGCTTCTCATTGCGGAGGCTTCTCTTGTTGCAGAGCACAGGCTCTAGGCGCACGGGCTTCAGTAGTTGTGGCTTGTAGGCTCTACAGCACAGGCTCAGTAGTTGTGGCGCTTGGGCTTAGTTGCTCCGTGGCATGTGGGATCTTCCCAGACCAGGGCTCGAACCCGTGTCCCCTGCATTGGCAGGCGGATTCTTAACCACTGCGCCACCAGGGAAGCCCCTGTGTAACACTTCTGAATTAAAAAACAATACCCATTTATCCACTTTTGACATTATCGCCCTCAACGTTCTCTTCTCTGGTCTAAATAGAAATAATTCTGCTAATCTGTGATAATACTAACTCTTTGAATCACCATGTATGAGTCTGGGTTAAAATCGCTTGAGAAGTCTGACAGAAATGAAAACATTTTTTGTAGAATGAATTGTACCTAATGCTCTCAGGTGGGCTCAACCAGAGGGGAACAGTAAGTGCTTTCCATGTGTCTCAGTGGACTGGAATTCAAAGGCAGACACAGTAATTCCATAGTAAACAGGGGGAGATTAAGGCTCAAGTCTGGGGTAATACTTGTCACAAAGGAACCCAACCTAACTTGATTTTTGCAAAGACAAGCACTAACCTTTGTATGACTCAACTCAAAGAAAGCAAGGAATGAGATTTAGATGCCTCACGGAACTAGTTAAAAACCTGCATATTTGGTTATGCTCAGAAGACTGAAAATATTTTTCATATCATTTTCATGGGGAAATTACTGCATGCAAGAATCTATAGTTCAACAGTAGGAGGAGATGGAGAAGAAAATTATGGGGAAGGGGAAATGTCTCCCTCATGAAAGTGTTTGTTAGAGGGGCGGTATTTTGAAAATGTGTTCTTTCCACCCCCCAATTCAAGTTGTGCTCTCTCGCATTTTTTTCTCTAAGGACAAGTATTACCCTTGGCACCACTCCAAAAATGCTCTCTGTAATTCCTGCAACGCTGTCTTCTCAGAATTCAATTCTCAGCAACACCAAAAATTCATTTGTGTTTCAGAATTTCCAAATTCTAAGCATAAGGAGTGGAAAATAATCAAATGAAAGATGGTCAATACACCAACAGGCATATGAAAAGATGCTCAACATTGCTGATTATTAGAGAAATGCAAACCAAAACTACAGTGAGGTACCACCTCACACCAGTCAGAATGAGCATCATTAAAAAGTCTAGGGACTTCCCTGGTGGTGCAGTGGTTAAGAATCCACCTGCCAAAAAAAAAAAAAAAAAAAAGAATCCGCCTGCCAGTGCAGGGGACACGGGTTCGAGCCCTGGTCCGGAAACAACCCACAGGCCACAGAACAACTAAGCCCGTGGGCCACAACTACTGAGCCTGTGCTCTAGAGCCTACAAGCCACAACTACTGAAGCCCGTGCGCCTAGAGCTTGTGCTCCGCAACAAGAGAAGCCACCGCAATGAGAAGCTCATGCACCGCAATGAAGAGTAGACCCCACTCGCCGCAACTAGAGAAAGCCCGCGCACAG
The DNA here is from genome assembly GCF_965194805.1 of Balaenoptera borealis. Lineage (NCBI taxonomy): Eukaryota > Metazoa > Chordata > Mammalia > Artiodactyla > Balaenopteridae > Balaenoptera > Balaenoptera borealis. The sequence continues at coordinate 13,627,688 of NC_138879.1, read as the reverse complement.
CAATGAAGACCCAACGCAGCCAAAAATAAATTAAAAAAAAAAAAGTCTACAAATAACAAATGTTGGAGAGGATGTGGAGAAAAGGGAACCCAAGTACACTGTTGGTGGGAATGTAACTCGGTGCAGTCACTATGGAGAACAGTACGGAGGTTCCTCAAAAAACTAAAAATAGAATTGCCATATGATTCAGCAATCCCACTCCTGGGCATATATCTGGAAAAGACAAAGGCTCTAATTCGAAAAGATACATGCACCCCAATGTTCATAGCAGCACTATTTACAATAGCCAAGACATGGAATCCATAGACAGATGAATGGATAAAGAAGATGTGGTATATACACTCAATGGAATACTACCCAGCCATAAAAAAGAATAAAATAATGCCATCTGCAGCAACATGGATGGACCTAGAGATTATCATACTAAGTGAAGTAAGTCAGAGAAAGACAAATACCATATGTATCACATATGTGGACTATAAAATATGATGCAAATGAACTTATTGATGAAACAGAAACAGACTCACAGACACAGAAAACAAACTTACGGCTACCAAAGGGGAAAGGGGGTGGGGGAGGGATAAAGCAGAAGTTTAGGATTAGCAGATACAAACTACTATATATAAAATAGATAAACAACAAGGTCCTACTGTATAGCAGGGCAACTATATTCAATATCCTGTAATAAATCATAATTGAAAAGAGTATGTATATACGTGTATAACTGGATCACTTTGCTGTATAGCAGAAATTAACACAACATTGTCAATCAACTATACTTCCACACACACAAAAAAAGATGGCCAATACATATAAACTGTCCCATATCCAAAGACATTTATTTCTAGGGACTTCCCTGGTGGTCCAGTGGGTAAGACTCCATGCTCCCAATGCAGGGGGCCTGGGTTTGATCCCCGGTCGGGGCACTGGATCCCGCAAGCACGCCACAACTAAGAGTCCACATGCTGCAACTAAGAGTCTGCATGCTGCAACTAAGAAGTCTGCATGCTGCAACAAGTTTCCTGTGTGCCGCAACTAAGACCCAGTCCAGCCAGAATAAATAAATATTTTTTAAAAAACAAAGACAGGGACTTCCCTGGTGGCACAGTGGTTAGGACTCTGCGCTCCCAATGCAGGGGGCCCGGGGTCGATCCCCGCCCAGGGAACTAGATCCCACATGCGTGCGGCAACTAAGAGTTCGCATGCCGCAACTAAGGAGGCACCCTGCTGCAATTAAGGAGCCCACGAGCCGCAACTAAGACACAGCGCAACCAAATAAATATTTTTTTAAAATAAATAAATAAAATAAAATAAAAAACAAAGACATTTATTTCTCAATGTTGATTATATGTGTTCAGCTTTTTATAATCAACAACAAAAACTCTCTAGCAATGTCACCATGACAACATAATAGAATCAGCTAGAAGTGCTCTCCCTGTAAGCTGCTGTATGTTATGCCCATAGCTGTATCAGTCAGGGTTGGTCTGTTATGTTGTGGTAACAAAGAACCACACGATCTCCATGGCTCAAAACAGCCAAAGTTTACTCCTTGCTCAAGCAGGTCAACAGGGCTGCTCGGATCCTTCTCATCACTCAGACACCCGGGCTGACAGAGCAGTCACCACCTTGAACTTTGCAGGTCACCACACAAAAGGGGAAGAGAGAACTCTCGGAGGGCCCACACTAGCAAGAAAATGCTGAATGTGGCACTATGTCGCTCGCGTTAGAGGTCATTAGCCAGAACTAGTCACATCCAGCTACAAAAGACCAGGAACACAGTTCTCTTGTATGTCCAGAATGAGAGATTAATAGAAATATTTGAGAAACAGGAACAAACAATAACTGATAGCTTTTCAAAAACACTAGAAATGAGACTATAAAATAGGCTGGATTTTTTTGTTAATTTTTTAGGCTGGTTTTTTTTAAATGTAATTTTGTTGTCAAAATGGATGTAATATTCTGGAATTCTATCTGTGTGACGATACTAAAATGTCAGCCTCTAGGATGAGAAACCTTTATCCCCATCAAGGCTGTCTTAACAAGTTCTAGTTTGCAGCCCAAATTCGTAAACCATTCTATCTTTTGTAAGCATTTCTTGAGAACTAAGAAGTGAAAAATAAACTTTCACTATTTGATTTTTGATAGATGTTTGCTTTTCAGGAAAGGAAATGTAACTAATTATTAGGATCTGCTGCATTAGTAATAGCGCCAAACTTCTTCTATTTTATCTCATTATTTTGGCATAACAGGATGCCAAGCAAGAGGAATGTCTAGCTCTTCAGGTTCTCTAAAACAACCTGAGCTAAAATCCAGATGTACTTAGCCATTAATTTTTTAAAAATAAGAAATGTGATTTGCCAGTTCAATCAAATGTCTAAAAGGAAAGTAGGCAGCTGTTATCGAAGACATCATTCCAACTTTCTTAAAGCAGAGTTTACATTGACTAATATATAGTTACAAACTGCTAACTCACATTTAATTACATGTCAATGTATGCAATGTACAGTTGCCCAAGTCATTGGTCAAGACAGCCACTGAAAACAGGCCACATCATTCTAGAGTTGAGTGGGTTTTCCCCTCATGTTCCCCTCATGTAATTCTGTAGATAGATGTCATTAGATTGTCTTCTCTTTTTTCATTTGTCATAATCAGCTAAATGACATGAACAGTCATCTATCTGACTAATCACTGCGAGTGGAATTCAAGGTCATACATTTGATTCTGACATAGGCTAGCGCTTAACGTGGATTCCCCCAGCAGAAAAGAACTGAGAAAAGGGAACAGGAGAGAAATCAGGAGTGAAAAGTGACAGCATGGACACGCAGGGGGCCCTAAGTCTTCTAAAAAAAAAAAGAAAGACAAGAACTCAAGAGCAAACAATTTATTTGGGAGGTGAAAGGAACGAGGACGTGATATAGAGAAGGGAAGATATGAAATAAATGGTGTGTTTCAAGCCAATTACCACCCTGCGCAACTGAGCTGAACCCCATTGGTGGAACCTGCAAAAACCACGTAGACACACGCCTTAGATTTACCCACCCTGAAGGGTGAGGGAGCTGGGGTATGTCAGTCATTGGTTGGGTTGCTCCCGGGAAGCACTGCTTCATGGGCAGCAAAGTGACCTATAGCCCAGAAAAATCTTCAAGCAAAGAAATGCAGGTGCTGTAAGTCAGAAGTCAGGCCAATGTGCACTGAAGTGGTAAAGATGAAGGAATATGGGCAGGGTACCAACCGCATCTGTTATAGCTATTAACACATCTGGTAATGGCCACCAGCTCTAACTCCAGACAAATGCCTTGTCATTGGTCACTAGGAGCATCAGTATCGTGTCACACATGCCTGCATTTCCAATAGTCAACTAGTAGCGTTAAAATAGCGGCAGACCAAGATACAGATTTTTAAAATATACTTAGTAATAATAAAACTAATGGTAAACCAGAAAGAAAAGGTTAAAATGCACAAAGCTACAGTTTCACATCAAAAGCAACATTTCCCAAAGTGAAAACACTCTATCCCCACTCTATCATGTCATCTTGTTTTACTGTCTTTTCAGCTTTTATCACTATCAGAAATTACTTATTCATTTACTTCACGTACGGATTTATGTGTTTGCGGCTGTTTCAACCACTTAGCATGTGAAAAGAGAGACCTTGGGATTTCCATGGTGGTCCAGTGGTTAAGACTCCACGCTCCCAATGCAGGGGACCCAGGTTCCATCCCTTGTCAGGGAACTAGATCCTGCATGCCGCCAACTAAGAGCCCGCATGCCACAACTAAAGATCCCGCACGCTGCAACAAAGATCCCACACGATGCAACTAAGACCCAGCACAGCCAAATAAAAATAAATTTTAAAAAACCACAAAAAACAAACAGAGACCTTGTCTGTCCTGTTTACTAGTGTAACCCCAGCATCTGGCACATGGATGCTCAATAAATAGTAGTTAAATGAATAAAAGATTGCCTTTCCAGAGAGACCCAAAGCCAATGGACATAGAATAGGCTCTGAAACGTCCTTTATCATAGGACATAGTGACTTTATTTACCCTAGCATGTCTCAAGTTTATGCAACCATGGAACCCTTGTGTGCGTGGGGTTTTTTTGTTTTTTTGTTTTCTGGCCACGCTGCGCAGCTTGGATCTTAGTTCTCCAACCAGGGATTGAACCCATGGTCTCGGCAGTGAAAGCGTGGAGTCCTAACCACCAGACCGCCAAGGAATTCCCAACCATGGAACCCTTTAATCCTGGAAATTAATTTTCCCTGGAAACAAAGTTTGAAAAATGCTAGCCCAGAGATGACAAAGCCAGCAAGATTGAGAATAACTTTAGTGAGTATGACATGGTTAATAAACTGTAGGAGATACTGGAAATATTCACTCCTAGAAATTCAAGAGACTGAAGGAGGTAAACGCCACTCCTTAAGAAGCAGAAAGAATTCACAATATATGTAAGTCAAATCACTGTACTACTCACCTTAAACTTATACAGTGTTGTATGTCAATTATAACTCAATAAACCTGGGAAAATAAATAAACAAACAAGAGTCTGGTCTTCCACCAAAAAAAGAAAGAAAGAAAATATCTCATGTGCCTACCCAATGGCTGGCCCATTTCTAGACGATGCCCAAGTACAAGTTCCACAATAAAAGGTGCTCAGGCAAATTTCATCCAATGGTAACTTTTGCTCTGACAAAGGCTCTTTTATTTTCCAAATTTTGATTTACTACAATTTGATTTGTTACAAAGCAGATCAATCCCAGGGATAGGGCAGGCTGGCTGACTCCTGATAACGGCAGTCTTCTTAAGGGCAGAGGTTTAGTTCAGGTTTTGTTCACTGATAAATCTACAAAAGTTATATCGGAATATCTGTTTCCATGGAAAGAGGTTAAAAGTATTGTTCAGTGGAAGAAAGCAGTTGATAATAAATGTGTGCCGTATGATCTCATTTTAGTAGTAGTATTTTATACATAATCTCCCTGGAATGTCAGCTCCATGCAGACAGGGGTTTTGTCTGTTTATTCATGCTTTATCCCTAGGGACTGGCACATGGCAGGCATTCAATAAATATTTGTTAACTGCAGAAACAGATGTCTGCATTGAAAGGAAGGTTTATACATGCAGTGTATATGCAAATATATTCAACAGTGGTTAACTCTGGGCGTCAGATTTGTGGGTATTATCTGGCAGACCTGTATTTTTCTCATTCTTACAAGGAAGATGCATTGCTATTGAAATAAGAAAACAAAGACATCTTTTACAATGATTGCTAGGTTGCTGCCACCACACCTTCTTCCCCTTTCCAAGCCCCATTTCAGTACTTCAAGGTCAAACCCACTCTCCCCTATTCCCACAAGGGTCTAGAGGCATCAGGCAAATGAGAAGCAGCCTCCACTTTAGACAGGTGGGGCCTTGAATTTTAATCTAGTTTACTCCACTACACCAGTACTTTTTCCACAGGCCTATCAAAGCAGGATATTTAGAAACCCTGCATATCATTTGATCGCTTTCTCAGGTATAGAGTGTAGAACTAAACCTGAAAGCTGGAAAGGAGAGTTAAAACTGGAGCTCTTACGAGATTGCAAATTTGTTGCTGACACTCAAGGTGGAGGATACTGCAGCTGTGCCATTCATCTCTCCAGTGATGGGTTAAGAATATTTAGAATTCACAGTCAGTAGCTCAGCAGCCTCTCTGTTAGGGCTCTAACAATTGCCCTGCCCTGTGACGGGTTCTTCTGACACATAGAGTACTCCTCACTGAGAATGCAGAGTTCCCACCTAAGAAAGAGGGTTCTTGCTCCTAGAAAATCCTGTGTCCAACACTTGGATCTTACAAAATATCCACATTAAAGAACAGCTACTGAATTCACCATTCGATTCTCCTTTTAACAAAAGGATTCCAAATATGATTGGATATTTTAAAAATTAACTAGAAAACTGTTTGGCAATATCTACTAAAGCTGAACATATAACACTTCAACTCCTGAGAATATCGCCAACAAAATACACAATATGTTCCCTAAAAGCACTTATTTGTAATAACTCCAAACAGGAAGCTACTCAAATGTCCCCAGAAGGAGAAGAATAAATAAATTGTGGCATCTTCACACCATGGAACACTACACAGCAATGGGAATGATCAAACACGCAACAATAGGACACATCTCACACACTGCTGAGTGGAAGGAGCCTGCCACAGGAGACCACATACCATATGATTCCATTTAAACAAGTTCCAAGGGCATAAATTCTATCTATGGTGTTGGAAGTCAGGACAGTGGTTATCCTGGGGTGATGAGAAGACAGGAATGAGGCATGAGGATCCTGTTTCTCGAGCTGGGTGTTGGTTATTGTTTTAGTTTTCATAGAAAATGACTACAGACTTGGTGGCTTAACCCAACACAAATTTATTCTCTCACAGTTCTGGAAGCCAGAAGTCAGAAATCAAGGTGTCGGCAGGGCCAGGCTCCCTCTGAAGGCTCTAGGGGACAATCTGTTCCTTGCCTTTTCCAGCTCCTGGTGTCTCTAACTGTTCCTTGTGGCCGTATCTCTCCAATCTGTCTCTATCTTCACATGGCCTTCTCTCCCATGGCCTCTTCTCCTCTTCTGTCTCTGGTAAGGATATCTGTCATTGGATTTAGGGACCACCCAGGATGATCTCATCTCAAGAGCCTTAATTTAATCTCAAAGACCCCTTTCCAAATAAGATCACATTCACAGGTTCTGGAGGACATCTCTTTCTGGGAGCCACCATTCAACTCACTACAGTTACCTGGGTGTGAAATTTTATCCAGTGATGCATGAATGCACTTTTCTGATTGTGTGTTATACATCCACAAGGATTTAAAAAAAAAAATACAAATTCTCAGAAATACATTTGTATTCACCATGACACATTTTGCACACATCTAACAAAAAAGAACACAATCCCTGGTATTTCATTGGCCGTAATGCCTGCAGAGTTTTTGGCTTTTCACAACCTCCCATCCCACTTCTGGTTCTTAGTAGAATGTACAGAAACCTCACAGCAACTTCCATTTATGTTTTTATTAACCGATTTCCCCTCATCCTCCACTACCCGAAGTGTTGAAATCCTTTAACAAATTACAAGCCAGGGGCCATCAGGGAGTCTGGGCTCTGCACTGTGTCAGCTCAGAGAATCAAGCTGTAATTTTAGACAGATGTTCGTAAACTTGGGGATTCCTGGTATGTGGACTTGGGTGCCTCCAACCCCAGACGGCAGGGGAAGCAGCCAGTGTTGCCTGCCCAGATGACCAGAAAATGTTTCTTAATGAATTGTCCAGCGGGACTCACGCTGGCTCCCACATCTGGCAGATCTGGGTTATATCACTCTCGGTCCTCAGTGTCCTGCGGGTTCCTGGGAACGCCCTGCCCAGAGTCAAGTGCACCAGCTGCAGCAGCCGGCTGCATTCACATGCCTCTCTGCGTCATCCTGACGGTCACACACTATGGGGCTGGCTCCGGCTCCCAGTTCCAGAGGCTGAGTCGGCCGCCCCCCAGGAGGCCACCGCCTCTCACTTTCCCATGGGCCTAAGAAGTCACCATGGAAGTAAAATTCCATGCCTGGAGGTATCCAGGGGAGGACTGCATTCTCTGCTTTTCTACACTAATAGCTCCTGGCACCATAATTCAACATTAGCTGTGTTAATCTAGAGAGAGGAAAAAACAAACATAAAAAACCTGAGCCATTCACATTCCTCAAATAGGATCCGAGGAGGAGAGAAAGAAGTAAAAACTTTGAAAGAATTCCAAGAAGAAATATAGATTTAAACAGCATGTGGCACAAGGTGGATGGTGGCAAAGAGGTGACAATTTTCATGGAGATGGGGAGGCCTCTGACGCTCTGCTCTGTTGGACCAGAGTCCTGCTATGTTCTCTCCATCACATAAAAAGCCCCAACACTCTCTTACAGTCTACCTGGCACTACATTCCTGCTTTCTGATTAACTACAGAGCCTTGGAGACCTTTATTTTGTATCCTTTTAGTAACTGATCAGAACTCCCCTGAGGCTGCTTCTGGGACAGAACTCCCAGCAGCACCCTGTGGGGAGGTTTTATCTTCCTGCTCATTATCGCTAGAACATGATGTAATTCACACTCATGGAACTACTATACAGGCCTGCCTCACTCCCCATCAATTCCACCTGTTCATTCAGAGTCAGGGCATGTTAGAGCCAGAGAGGACTTTTTTTTTTTTTTAAACAAAATCTTTAATCTTGGGCTTCTTCACAGTGGTTAAGAATCCGCCTGCCAATGCAGGGGACACAGGTTCGAGCCCTGGTCCGGCATGCTCCCACATGCCCTGGAGCAACTAAACCCGTGCGCCACAACTACTGAGCCTGTGCTCTAAAGCCTGCGAGCCACAACTACTGAAGCCCGTGCACCTGGAGCCCATGCTCCGCAACAAAAGAAGCCACCGCAGTGAAAAGCCTGCGCAGCGCAACGAAGAGTAGCCCCCGGTCGCCGCAACTAGAGAATACCCGCGGGCAGCAACGAAGACCCAGCGCAGCCAAAAATAAATAAATAAAAATTAAAAAAAAAATCTTTAATCTCATTCTTCTAACTGGTTTGCCAATCCTCATTCTAATTTTAAAGCCAAAACACAAGAAACCTGCGATCCTGACAAGTAATTCATCATTCCGCAGTTAGATAATGACACACACAAGCGTACTACCCAGGTCTCCTCATTCTTTGTTTCAAAATTACATCATGCAGCTCATTAATTTAAAAAGAAAAGCCTATTAAAAGTCTTTAAAATGTGGGCTGAGATTTACAAATCTGCAGATGTGTTCTAAAGAAATAACCAAGAAGAAGACAGAAAGAAAGGGATGGAGAAAATATTCATTTATATTTAGTCCTTTACCTGGTGCTTCAGAAGGCCGGCTGCCCAGCAGACTCGCTCAGCCTTCCCAAACCCCCGCGCCCAGGGCAGAGCTCAGAACAAGTAAATCGCCATCTCCGGAGGGCAGAGCTCAGAGCAAGTAAATTGCCATCTCCGGAGGGCAGAGCTCAGACCAAGTAAATCGCCATCTCCGGAGGGCAGACCTCAGACCAAGTAAATCGCCATCTCCGGAGGGCAGACCTCAGACCAAGTAAATCGCCATCTCCGGAGGGCAGACCTCAGACCAAGTAAATCGCCATCTCCGGAGGGCAGACCTCAGACCAAGTAAATCGCCATCTCCGGAGGGCAGACCTCAGACCAAGTAAATCGCCATCTCCGGAGGGCAGACCTCAGACCAAGTAAATCGCCATCTCCGGAGGGCAGACCTCAGACCAAGTAAATCGCCACCTCCGGAGGGCAGACCTCAGACCAAGTAAATCGCCACCTCCGGAGGGCAGACCTCAGACCAAGTAAATCGCCACCTCCGGAGGGCAGACCTCAGACCAAGTAAATCGCCACCTCCGGAGGGCAGACCTCAGACCAACTAAATCGCCATCTCTGGAGGGCAGACCTCAGACCAACTAAATCACCATCTCTGGAGGGCAGACCTCAAACCAAGTAAATCACCATCTCTGGAGGTGGGGTTCGGATGGCAGTAAGCAACCAGGTAACTCCAATGTGTAGCCAACCTGGAGTGCCATTGATTTACTGGAGTTTAGGCCAAAACAGCTGTGTAGAGACCAAAACCACAGTTTTCGAAAGAACAGAGAGGAAAGAAAAGAAACAGAAAAGGAGGAGGGAGGGGTCATTTATATGACGTGATCTTCAATTTGTCATCCTCTGTGCTTCAGTGGGCTAAATGAATGTGTGGTCAAATTGAGAAGATCTACACGGGTGATCTCAGCCTGGGACAAGGTCACCTTTCCCCACCATGCCTGTGACCACAGAGGCATGTGGACTACAGTTGGAGAAAGGGGGAAAAGAGCTAGCAATCAGGTCCTGTACTCTTAAAGTACTCACAGCTTTTCAGGATACTTTTCCTTTTTAAAAAAGGAGCCCATTACCATATGATCCAGCAATTCCACATTTTGATATATATCCAAAAGACTAAAACGCAGGGACTCAAACAAATATCTGTATACCCGTGTTCACAGCAACATTATTCACAATAGCCAAAAAGTCGAAGCAATCCATCCATCCATCGACTGAGGAATGGATAAACAAAATGTGTTCTATACACACAGTGGAATATTATTCAGCCTGAAAAAGGAAGGGGCATTCTGACATAGGCCACAACATGGATGAACCTTGAGGATGTTGGTCCAAACGAAATAAGCCAGTCACAGTACAAATACTGGATGATCCCACTTATATGAGGTCCCTATAATAGTCAAATAATAGAGACAGAAAGTCAATTGGTGGTTGCTGGGGGCTGGGGGGAGGGAGGACACAGAGAATTATTGTTTAATGGGTACAGAGTTTCAGTTTTGCATGAAGAAAACTTGCATGGATGGTGGTGCTAGTAGCACAAACAATGTGAATGTACTGAATGGGACACAAAAATGGTTAGGATGGTAAATTTTTTAACAAGTAGGGGGGTACCCTATGAGTGCCTCTCATTTACTTCTCTCTGGTGTTGGCAGAGGTTACTGAGGGCAAAATCACAAAGGTAGATGTGTCATCTGTAAAATTCTGACGTCTGAGGTCTGCGCACAACACACCCCAGGCCACTGAAATCTATTTGGCAGGACTGGCTGACTCAAGAAAGAGTTATAGAGCTTTGCAACTCCCCAGGGGGCACATGAGGGCCGGCTGGCAGGCCTTGCGTTTCACGTTATATAACCACCAAGCTGCCGGTTTCCAAACAAGACGAGGTGAATTCCAATGTGCTCCACGCCTACGAGGAGCCAACTGATGATTAATTCCCAAATAACTTTATCAAGGAGCCTTTTTCTAATTCCCAAATGCAGTAATGCCATTTATTTGTTAGTTGAGAAATCTCTGGTTTCCTTTCTGATGGGTTGACTCAAATGTATTGTGAAAGAGGGGCTTATTTTTCATCTTTTCCCTCCGTTTGGCTTAGTATTCTAGGGGCAAAGAACAACTTCAACAAGGAGAAAATTCCGTTGGCAGCAGCTCTTTTTGAGCTGCTCTGTAATCCAAAGCTTTCAAGTGAGTAAGCTTTCTTCTTGACTAACACCTCTGCGACAGACAGAGAAGGAAAAAACCTGCAGCTCTTCCCTGATCAATGGTCCTAACCCTTTCCTTCAGTCTGTGATGATCCTATACAGGGGATGACTTGTGAAGATGTTTTCTAGGGGAAGTCACCTGGGTCCTAGAGGCTGGTCCCCAAGCCCACGTGTCTGAGCTCTGGCCAGGCATCTAAAACAACTTGTCATGTTTCCCCAGCCTCGGACCAGCAGCCCCAGAGCACCACTCACACTTGACCAAGAAAGTCTGTCCCAGGGATTCACCAGGAAGCCCAAAGTTTGGCAGCTGGAAAAATGTAAACCTTCTGCTTTAAGAGTTTGCATATTAACACTTCTGCCAGAAGCCAATCACTTAACAGGAGTTGCATTAAGTACTCGAACATCCTTCTACTGAGCTCAGACACAGGGAAACACTCAGTTGTTTCTTTGGCATAAGGTTCTGCAAGATAAAAGAAATTCCTCTAAATCTAAACAGTAAAGGAAAAGGGGAGAGGTTCTTGTCCGCGGAGGGAAAAGGAAACATAACTTAAACGGTATGACTTATTTGTGATAAGTTCTAACCAATGTCCATATTTTATGGGTTTTTTTCATATAGATACTTACAAATAAATTCCACAATACTCTTTAATACAGGACGTGCCACTTTGGGAACTCCAGGAGGCAGCCTGAAGAGCAAGAAGGAATCTGGTTTCCTGGGTGCTTCTAATTGCTACCCCCTGCTCCAAATGCATAGATACTTTTCAACTATATTCCTCGTTATGTATCTGAATTCAGACACATAAACGTAACCTCCTTGCCTCCCCGCCCCCCTGCCTCAGGTTTGCCCCATGGATGGAAAGGAAAAGATCCCCCCCCTCCTTGCTCGGATGGAAAGGAAAATACTCCCTGCTTATAACTGCCACGGAAGCTTCATGATTTCCACAAGGCTCCCTGGAGTCCACGGAACTCTGGAACCATGAAGTGGTCCACGGAGTACGTATGTGCACAGCAGCGCCCCAGCTGTACATTGGTGCCACCCCAGATCAATGCCATCTTCTCAGAAGGTCTCTGTGTGCAGACATAAGGCTAGCAAAACTACATACTGCCACGGGAGGAGGAAGAAAAGGTGTATTTTCCACCATTACTCCTTAAAAGCACCCTAAGCACCATATGTAACTTAATAGCCTATTACTTTCTTTGCCCATAAGAGAGAATTCAGCTCACGAAATACCACCATCAATAAATATTGAGTGTTCGTTATACAGCCCAACAATAAGATAATATACTGTGTTCCAAAACACCGTTAAGGCTCTGAGAACATTTTCTGGCACACTGAAATAGTGGAATGACCATAAATTATGTAAAGGGAGAAATTTCTTACATTTCAGAAAAAAATAAAATAAAAACCTCTAGCAACAGAATTTAGTGCTTAATAACTCTCACATGCTGAAGTTTCAGCTTAATCAACTGTGACTTTTGATATTTTATTTAATATATCTAGGAAGCATCACCAAAAGAGTAATTTTAATATTGCTTCTAAATTCAATTAGAGTGGTTACGTTTTTATGGCAGAGTAACATTCGCAGGGCCCTTCTTTAATACACCAGTTATTAAATCCCACAGTCCCTTAATCCACATTGCAGACTAATCTAACGCGTTTAAGCCACCCTTGAAAAGCCATCTCTCAGCGCGGGGCTCACAGAGTGTGATAGCTTTTGCTTTTCTGGCCTAAGAAGTCATTTTTTTTCCTCTTGACATCTTAAGAGTCATCTTTAATAATTTTTTTTCTGTAGTTCCAATGTCTCTCAACTCCTGATATGCCAGACTGACTTGGCAAATCTGTTCTTCTCCCACAGAAACACCCATCAGCTGCTGCTATTGCTGACTCCCAGGCACATGGTCTGGCAGATACCCTATTACAAAATAAATCCACAAATCCAGATGAAAAGCCAGACGCTTCCCAGCATGCTCCACACAATTCCCACTGTGCTGGTGACAGATGCTCCCAGTGGCCTGAGCACCAGGAAACCAGGAAACTCACACACACAAAGACACACACAGAGACACACACACACACAGACACACACACACACACACACACACAGAGTCTGGCCAAGTGGTTGGGAGTGAGAACCCAGTGGCTACATTCTACCAACTTTAGGTAAGTCACTGGGTCTCTCTCTGCTTCCCTATTTGTAAGATGGTAATACTCGTTGTAACCACCTTCATTGACACAATGAGCAAGAATCAAAAGAAGTTCTAGTTCTTAGGGTGGCATCTGAAATTTTTATTAAAGCCTTCAGTCTGATTTCTTAGGGAATTGGACTCATTTTTACAGGTCCAGACAAATAGGCAAAGCAAGCACCAGCAAGTTCTAAATTAGGGTTCCACTGCTTTAAATATTTTTTTCAGAACAAGGTCAGATGTAAATTAACAATGACAGCAGCCCCTAGAGGATTAAGCCGGCTTATGTGGTAACTGAACTAAAGATGAATTCTTTGATATAAAGGCAAGATGGTTCCAATTTAGAATGACGAGATAGTTCAACAAAGGCTTATGTTTTTAATCTGGAAAAAGTTGGCTATAAATGATCTCAAGCTTAACACAAATCTAATTAGGCGAAGCTAGACAGTGGAAACTAACACAAGCATCTATCACATAGGCACTTTCACAGCTGGGTATCATGCCCATGTTACAAGCAAGGAAACTGAATAAAGAAATGGGTTAATAGGGGTGAAGGGAGAATGGCTATTCCATGACAGTCAACAGTGTTGGTTACCTTTTACTTCTCTTCCATTATAAACAGAGCTATATTTTGAAAATTAAGATCTACGTGCTTTTCAAGTAGAAAAACCAAAGTATAAAGTACTAAGTCTGCCCAGGCTACCCACCAATCCAAGCTGTGGGTACTTCCCATCCTCCCATTCTGCCCTCAGATGGGTAGGTAGTTGATGGAGAGATGGACAGATGGATTTATAGTCTTTGAAATCAATAAACCTATAGGTCATGAAACATTTTCCAAAACATCTGGACCGATTAAACCAGAATCACACCCGCAAAGAGACAATTCATCTTAATGTTGATCAAAAAAGGAGAAGAAAATTATTTTTAAAAAATGGAGGCCCAGGCTCTTCTTTAAAAAAAAAAAAAAATGGAGGACTTCCCTGGTGGTCCAGTGTCTAAGACTCCGTGCTCCCAATGCAGGGGGCCTGGGTTCAATCCCTGGTCAGGGAACTAGATCCCACATGCCGCAACTAAAAAGATCCCGCGTGCTGCAACTGAGACCCGGCGCAGCCAAGTAAATAAGTATTTTTTAAAATGGTATGGCTTTTCAGCTCTTTGACCACTTTTATAATAAGAAGAAAATATTTTATTTTTGTTGTCACTGTGAGATTTCAACTCTCAGCGCTCTTAAATAATGGTTAAAAAAAAAAGAGAAACTGAAATTCTTTATCTTGAGATGTGTTGGCAATGAAACTTCCTACAAAATTGGCTGCAAGTCCGATTTCTGCCCCCTAACATGTTTATTATTACTATGAATCAAGAACACCTCTGCAAATGTTCGGTAGACAAAGCACCAAGAAAGAGGCAGGGAGAGCTGGGTTATAAAGATGGCGCCCTCACTCCCACTTCATCCCGATGCCAACCCATCACTCCCACAGGTCAGGAGCTGTGAAAGTATTGCCCTCTCCTCATTGGAGTTTCTATCTGAGGTTCCTGTCACTGGTGGAAAGTAAGCTGGCAATCCCCAGAGGCATAAGATAAAGAGAGGCATGGGGTGGTGTAGGACACAGTGACCTCAGGACAGAAAGTCAAAGCATGGTTCTGAATTTTGCCACGAATGAATGTGACCTCAGCAAGTGACTTGACCTGTCTGCATCTCGGTTCCTCATCTGCAAAATAAGGCAACTGGATCACCCAATTTTTAAAGTTCTTTCCAGCTGTAGAAATCTTTATTACGAGAATAAGCACAATTTACAAAACAGCAATTTTCAAATCTGGGCCTCATTTGCAATGATTCTTACCCTATGGGGCTTCTGCAACCAGAATTTCCTGAAAACAAAACAAAACAAAAAAAAAACCTAAAGCACCAAACAGTTCTTACTGTCTTCCTTCAAACATTTTTGTTGCATCTCATGAACTATCAGGGAAATACCAAATCCCAGGGCATTTGGATTCCAGCATGTCTTAAGGGATCATATTTGCGGTGGATTAAAGAAGAGACTAACAACAAGGTCCTACTGTATAACACAAGGAACCACATTCAATATCCTGTAATAACCTATAATGGAAAAGAATCTGAAAAAGGTACACTTGAAACTAACACAACATTGTAAATCAACTATACTTTAAAAAAGAAAAAAAAAAAAAAGAGAAAAACCCACCATTTGACTTTACAAAGTTTTATATATAAAACCAGAATATTTTTCGGTTTTAACAGCCTAAACGCTACAGACTTGAAAAATCTGATGCTAGGCAAAAGATATGCAAAATCTGATCCTATTGTGAAGGAGGTAATATGTCGTATGGTTACTAAAAATACATCAAAGATAGAAAAATTTCTATCCAAAGGAGAAAAAAAAACCCTTTATCTATATTATACTTCTGGTTTGCCTTCCAAACAGGTCTAGAAATACCTCTAGATAATCATATTTTAAAACTTTAAAACTGTATTTTTTTAAGTTTATTTTTAAAATAACTGATAAATTATTGTTAAGAGCTTTATTCACATTGTAGCCCTTCTAAAATATTTTATGATAAGATCACTACAGGGACTTCCCTGGTGGCGCAGTGGTTAAGAATACGCCTGCCAATGCAGGGGACACGGATTCGAGCCCTGGTCCGGGAAGATCCCACATGTCGCGGAGCAACTAAGCCCGTGGGCCACAACTACTGAGCCTGCACTCTACAGCCCGCGAGCCACAACTACTGAGCCTGTGTGCTACAACTACTGAAGCCCACACGCCTAGAGCCCGTGCTCCACAACAAGAGAAGCCACTGCAAGGAGAAGCCCGCGCACCGCAATGAAGAGTAGCCCCGTTCACCACAACTAGAGAAAGCCTGCCTTCAGCAACGAAGACCCAACGCAGCCAAAAATAAATAAATAAAATAAATAAATGTATTTAAAAAAATAGATCAATACAGATTTAACAAAGAATTACAATGAACAACAGCTAACTAAAGGTCAATCAGAGTCTTATTGCTAGGTCAGTAGGAAACTATGATTCGGTTCCTCAATGGTGTAAAAGGAGAGCATACTACTGTAAAATGTCACAAAACTTAAATAGCTTTTCTTCTTCCAAAGATACAAGTAATCCTCGTAGCTCAACAAAGCAGAATTGCAAACTTTTCAAATCACCTAAGCCTTATTCCACGATCCTAGCCAATTTTCTCTTCTGTATTGATCTGGCTCCTCTTTTGGCCCTTTGCATATAAGACTTTGAATTGTTATTGGTCTAGTTACTCTATCAGATTGTAAATCCCTTGAAGGCGGTATCCAAATTTTATACTTCCTCTCTATGCTTAATTTCTAAAGGAAGTGCCCTCTGAAGGCATCTAATCCAAAGTTCTATCCTTTTAGAAAAAATTTATATTATTTTTTCTTATACAGGTAATACATTTAGCACAGACTGAAAGCTTTCCAGCAAAATTCATTTTCTCCTTCCTCTGTAGCATAGCGTTGTCACTGGCCACATAGATGCCTATCAGGATTTTGTTCCCTGCCTGCCTTGTAGTTGGCAGTTGAGTTTAGCCATGTGACTGTGTCCCTGGAAAGGTGTGTGAGCTGAAGTGATGTGTGCCACTTTGGGAACAGAGTCTCTTCCATGCCCCCCTTCTTCCTTGTGACAGCACCCAGCCTTGACCATGTACAAGACAACAAGGCCCTGGGACTTCCCTGGTGGTCCAGTCGCTAAGACTCCATGCTCCCAATGCGGGGGGCCCGGGTTCGATCCCTGGTCAGAGACCTAGATCCCACATGACGCAACTAAGAGATCACATGCCGCAACTAAAGATCCCGCATGCAGCCACGAATATCCTGCGTGCCGCAACTAAGACCCGGCACAGCCAAATAGATAAATAAACATTAAAAAAAAAAAAAAAAAAAGATGACAAGGCCCTGGGGAAGGGGGGAGCCACAGGATGGAAGGAACCCGGGATTGTGAATATCTGAATGGAACAGAGCCCCCTGCATATCTGGAACATCTACCTCAAACTGTTAAATGAGAGAGAAATTCATTAAGCCTCAATACTGTGGATTTCTTAGCAGCTTGGCTTTTTACTCTAACTAATGCATGCATATTTATAGTGGAAAGGATGAGAAAATAGAAGAAGCAGAAGAAAAGTCACCTGGACCCTACACCAGGGGTCCCCAACCCCCGGTCCGCGGACCAGTACAGCAGAAGGTGAGCAGTGCGCGAGCGAGCGGAGGTAGCGAAGCTTCATCTGCCGCTCCCCATCGCTCCCCATTGGTCACATTACCGCCTGAACCACATTCCCCCCTCCCCCCGCCCCGTCTGTGGGAAAAACTGTCTTCCACAAAACCGGTCCCTGGTGCCAAAAAGGCTGAGGACCACTACCCTATACCACCTAAATAATTATTAACATTTTGGGGTAGTTCCTTCTCGACTTTATGTCTATAGAAAAACCACATACACATAGTTTTCTACAGAAATATAGCCTCTCTCACTTAATATCATCGTCTATCTAATATATTAATATTTTTTTTTCTTTTTTTTTTTTTTGGCTGTGCCACACAGCTTGCAGGGTCTTAGTTCCCCAACCAGAGATCGAACCCAGGGCCCTGGCAGTGAAAGCACTGAGCCCTAACCACTGGATGCAAGGGAATTCTCTAATATTTTTCTGTATCAAAAATACATATAATTAATTTTAATGGCTATATAATATTCTACTGCTTGGATTTATCAAAATTTGTTCAACTAATTTTTCATTGTTGGCCACTTGCATTTTTTCCTTTTAAAAATTCTGTTATAAACAACCCTGCAGAGAACATTTTTATACACAAACCTTTACATATCCATCAGGCTTTTTTTCCCCCCCAGGTCTCTATTCTCAGCATATCTTTGCAGACAAAGATGTTCCCTCTTTCTGGGGACCTGCATTAAGTCATTATGTCTGATAGGTGTTTGCAAGGCTGCCTTCATTCATTATATTTTTGAACGAACTCCTATTTATGTTTTGTCAACCGGAAAAACCAAACAAGGTCCAGCTCCCCACTCAGCACCCGGAATAAGTAACTGACTCCCTACGCAGTATCAGGCAAACTCCCCCTGTACAATGCAGTCCTGGCTAGTAACATGCACAAAAGGGAAAGCAGTAGTAGACCTTGCTTCCTGCTGACAAACCTTGATCTACATCTGTGTTGCCAATTACTTGTTCAACAAACCTGTTACTTTTTTGGAAATAATAAATAATTCAGAGAAAGTCATTTTGAATCCTCTGACATCTGTTGCTTGTAATGACTCTGAATTATTCATCAGTGAGCATAAACAGCATTAATTAAAGAAAAGGACTGAGGCAAACCATGGAAATAGAAACGAACATTGCAGAAGAAAATGCCTTTACTCAACCCATACTTCACTTGTCATTGACAAATATCCAAAGAGCCCGCCAGTCCTTGGAATTTAAAGGAACTGGTACACTTAGATACCAGAAGGCATGATCCAAATGAGGATCACTATGTCATGTTTCCAAACTTGCTTCTTTTCTTCTCCTTCAGAAAACTCCTTCAGCATTCTACCTGCTCAGCTCTCTGAGTCTCGGAGAGTGTCCTGGTATTCAGAGGGAAAGGAAATTTACTAATTGAGCTGCAAAAGAATTGCAAGAAGTATCCCAGATCAAGTCATCCTATGCTCATTTGTACACTGAATTTTAGATATATTAATGGAAGAGGTCTCCCAAATCAAGGACGGCTCAATTCATCTGGCTGCTACCGCCTGATCATTTATTTCCATGACGACACTGGCACTTCCTCTTGACAAAACGCTTTCTTGTGGTAAAGAGCAAAAGAGAAAAAACCTTACAGCCTGGCCGCCTATTCTACACCGCTGGCCGTGGGCTGATTCTTCCCCCAGTCTGTCTCTCTGCACAGGGAGAGTGATACTATATTCTGTAACACTCTCCACTGTAAAAGAGCCTACGGACTCTGTCTGTGTGGAGGGAGAGTGTGAGCTGAAAGGAAACGTGTTAGAGTTTACGCAGCACTGTTGGTAAACAGATGCCTCCAGAGGTGGGGCCCCGGGTGTCTCAGTAACTGGCTTCTCAGGGACCAGAAGAAACAAGTCTCTCTGGAAAGGCAAGGTGGCGGGGAGCTGTGGAGGGTGGTTTGAATCGGGAGATTTTCCAAGAAACCTATTCCTGTGTATGACTCTGGTGACTTGCTCAGTTAAGGATTTCTCGACTCCGAGGTAACCTGGCCTCCAGCTCCCCCTACGCCAGTACCAACTGCTGGGGTTGCTGTGGGCAACAGAGGAGAAACGCTGGACAGAGAACAGAGCGGCCGGAAGAGGAAGGGGAAAAAAAATGAAACCCAACAAGACTGAAGAAAGCCACAAGCCCCATTTGGGGTCTTTTCAAAACCTCTGAATTCAGAGGCATGACAAGCAACTGGCAAGGTCTTCTTGCTGGTGGCCACTAATGAGTGGCTTCCGTGCAGAAATGATCATTCCAGTCTCTCCAGATCGGGTGCACAGAGACCTCCCAACGCTTCCAGAAAAAGAGACACAGAAACCCTCCATGCACTTTTGAATCCTCTTTCAGTAACATCCTTTCAAAGGATTTCAGAAATGGGGACAAACCTCCCTTGTTTTTTCCCAGTTTGGTTTGTTGTTATTGTTTTGTTCCTGCGGGGAGGAAGGTTGGAAAAGGGAGAGGAGATGGTGGAGGGGAGCTTGGAAGAGAGGAGAAATGGTTGGCTCTGCCCGGCTCAGACTGGCCCTTCATCAAAGGGGGTTTGTTGTTAAAAACAGCAGAGGACGGGTGGAAAAGAAGCCAAGGCTCTCAGTTTCCCAAAAAGAGGCTAAACAGGGACTTCTGTGTCTTTCAGGCACTAACCAAAATGCAGCTACAGATTTAGAAAAGATCACTCGTATAGCATTGGATTTGAAGAAATGAACTAAAAAAGATCTCTTTTAGAAAGACAATGGATGGGTTTGCTGGGTAAGAGGTCCCTCCACCGAAACCCAAGTCCAGCTGGGATGGATGAAGCCTGTCTGTAACGTCAAAAAGTTTCCCAGATGCCCTCACAGGCTTCATTTCATTCAAATATTCAAAAAGCAAACACTGACCCAGAGTACTTTCTCTTTAGGGGGAAAGAAAAAGGCACTACCTCCTTCCTTTCCAATCCAAGCGGTCTCTAAGCTAGAGGTAAAGTGAGAGTCTTAGGGGCTGAACACAAGGTGACCCTTCCATCACCGGCTAATCGGGGTGCCATCACTCTTAACAGGCAGAGCCTGGAGGCACCTAGACTGGAGTCTTGGTTTGGTGACAATGCTATGATGCACCCGGAAATTGGGGTCTGTGAAAACACACTCTACCTGAGAGCGCTGAGCAAGACTTTTCCGGCGAGGAGGGGAGCACCTGTGTTCTCAATCTAGGAGAACTCATAGGGCAGAGGGAAGCTGGGACCCTCAATGGAGGCCACCCAGTCCTCGAATGCTGTCTGAATGGTAAAAAAAACTGGAGTCCCCAGTGGAGATACCAAGGGACAGCTCAGAAAATCTTGCCTCAGAGGCAACACCCAGTATTTCCAAACTTCACCTGGGAATCTTGTTACAGTGCAGATTCTGATTCAGAAGTTCTGGGATGGGGCCTGAGAGTCTGCATTTCTAACAAGTTTCCAAATGATGCTCTGCTGCTGGCCCACAGACCATACTCTGAGTTGTAGCAGTTCAACCCAGGCAACACATTAGAATCACTATCGTTCTGAAAGGGAACCCCCTGACCCAGTCCTTCCCCTGCTCAATTAAATCAGTATGTGTGGCAGTGATGCCAGTCACTGGGCTTTTTTTTAAGTACCCCAGGTGAGTCTTATGTGCAACCAGGGTTGAGGACCCACTGGCTGGGCTAATTCTGGCTCTCACCATCAACTAGATATGTGGACCCAGGAAACTTAATCTCTAGGAATCTCAGTTTGGTATCAGAAAAAGGGGATATGCTGGCCGAAATGGATTGGTATAGAAACAAATGTGCAGTATTTGAAAGCACTTTGAAAGAAGATAAAATACAAAAGTTATTTTACTCATCGAGTCTTAGTTTCCTTGGTTAGAATGAGGAGTTCATAGTGTCCCCAACTAATCAAATTTCACAAATAACAGCTGCGTGTTAATTCTATGGAAGAGTCTGCTTTTGGCTGAGATGTCCCTGTTCTGTTAACACCCCAAAGCCCAATGCACTGGGATTCTTTCTTAAATGACAACTGACTCATCAATGGATTATAGGTCCCAATGGCATCCTAGCCAGTACCTTGAAAAATCCTCCTAAAATTATTTGAAATATGGATTCCCAGCACCCACTGATGACTGGTGCTGATCTACGAAGCAAACCCACATTACCGCCCCCCCCCCTTCTACTCTTCCCCTATCTTGCCAATCCCAAGCTCCCTGGGTGCAAGGAAGGTTCTCTGCTGCCAATTTTCAACTTTCTGTGCAATGAACAAAGCTTCGAAAGGCATCAGTTCTGCCAACCACCAATAGATGGCATCAGCGGTCGTGAAAGGTCGTTTCAGCCTCCGCCTCGTTCCTCAATCTCTGTCATGTTTGCTATGTTTGAAATGCAGTGTCCTGTTAAAAACTAACTGAAGGTAAAAGGGTTAAAAAAAAAAAGTCAAAATGCAGAAGTGTCTTTGGATAATAAAATGAGAATTGTAAAGGACTAGGAGTCCCCGCCATCCCCAGCTCGCTCAGGAAACAACTTTACCAGCAACCGACGTGTACCGAAGCTAGGTTAGTGTCATGTTGCATTTAGAACAAATGGGCTTTCAGACACTCATCGGTGAGAAGAGCTTCTTGTCCCCAGCTGACATCCCATTGAAGCTGATTCTCAAACGCACACAGAAACCACAGAGAAAGCAAAACAACCCACCACCAGAAGGCAAGGCTATAACCACAGCAACACTCGCCAGAACAAAGACCCTCTGAGAACCAGAGGTCCATTTCCTCTTGTGTGCTGAGAACATCACAGCTGTTCCCAAGAACCCCCCCACCCACTTATCAACAGCGGCCACGCCGATGTTCACGCCAGGGCAGCTGAGTTCTCTGTGCAGGAACCCAGGTAAATGCCATCGTCTTAGTCTTTCAAAAGTAACACTCAGGAATTCTGTGCGTGGCCAGCATGGTGTATGCTATTTGAGATCACTGGTTCTCAGCCAAGCCATTTTATTCTCCAGGGGACATTTGGTGGCACTGCCTCCAACTTGGTGGCACAGGATACATTCTGGTGATCACACTGGGGAAGGAGGAGAGGATGCCACTGGCATCTGGTGAGTGGAGGCCAGGAATGCCACTAAACACCCTACAGTGCTCAGGACAGCCCCTCACAACAAAGAATGAGCCAGTCCAGATGTCAATAGTGCTGTGGTTCAAGAAAGCCTCCTCCAGAGGCCAGGAATTTCCGCCAAGAAAATTTAAATTCCAAAAGCCAATTTCCTACTGTCGTCACCAAAAAACATCCTGACGGAGAAGACAAAAGATAATTAATGGGAACTCCTTCCTGAGAAAAAGAGCAACCTTCCCAAGCTTTCTTTGTCCCTGTTTTTGAGAACAGAGTGTCCCTCGTTTTTGCCAAGGCCC
Source organism: Balaenoptera borealis (assembly GCF_965194805.1). Classification (NCBI taxonomy): domain Eukaryota; kingdom Metazoa; phylum Chordata; class Mammalia; order Artiodactyla; family Balaenopteridae; genus Balaenoptera; species Balaenoptera borealis. The sequence continues at coordinate 13,604,797 of NC_138879.1, read as the reverse complement.
CCCCTCTTTTGGACCTCATTCTCACCGGCCTTCTCAGGAACTTGGCTTCCTCCTCCTCAGCATCTACACCCTCCCTCACCACCTCGCTCTACCTGGTTCAGAGAGGCTGTTTTCCCCTTTTAAAAACATCTCTCACCTACAGAATAACATAAATACCTGTTGAGTCTATACTGATGTAAACAAATAAGTGGATAAATAAATAAATGGAAGAGAAGGGACAAAACATCCTCACAGAAGAATTCCAAGAAATAAACATAGAAGGAATGAAAGAAATAGAAAACCATTAACAGAACATGATGGTAATAATGGCTGCCGGTGAGATCCACTGGTGAATGTTGAAAGTTTTTAAAGGAGAAACAGGTTACTTGCATAGTCTCAAAGCATCTCTCCAAAAGCATTTATTAATCACTGTGGTGGTTTTAACACCCTTAAACAACTTTTTTTTTCATGCCCTCCCTCTACTGGGTAGAGCTTAAACCCCCCCACCTTGAATGTGGGCTGGATTTAGTGACTCACTTCTAATGGATGGAGTAGGTCCCAGGGACAGCTTTCTAGAATATCAGGCTGACCTCTGGCAGTTCTATTCTTAGAGGTCATGGAGATATTTTGACACAATATCCAAATGCACCACACACCTGGCTGTGGCTGGCAGGTGGCTTTGATGCAGAGATAGTGTAGCGTTTACCCTGAGTGACACTAACTTGTAGAGCAAATCTGGTTGGGGTGCGGGCAAAGCAAACCTTATAACATGCCTAAAGCGACAGGTTGGTGTAGTGAAAGAACAATACCTGGTTCCCAAATTCAAAACTGTGTAACAGCCATTCAATCACTGACCACGGCCACTTCAAAAGCCTTGGTGACAACATCCATTAAATTAATACCCCAGTCACTCTGGGTCAGAGTAAATATGAAACAGGTACAACTGAAACCTTTCTCACTCGTCCACAGCTCCCTCTCCCCATCTTGTATCTGGAAAGAAATCTGAGGTCAGGAAAAAAAATCTGGATGCCTCAGAGCCCTTTTCAGCTAAAATGGAACAAAAGCGGGCTCAAGAAGGAATCAAGTGAACCTTAGCACAAGAATGCCAGCTTGTTATTTTGCAAACAGTAGGGTCAAAGCCCTGTATATAGGGAAAACAGTTTGGGGCAGAAAATTAATATTCACTGCTGAGACCTATTTGCCATGAGTTGACTCTGGAAGCAAATGGGTGAAAGATGGATCAGGATGAAAGCCTTCATCATCTCCCATCCTACCTCCCACCAACACCAGGGACCACCACTCCCCCCCAGAGCCAGCGAACCCCCAGTGGGGTCCAGCTCAGCCACAGGTGCCAGAAGGCAGGGGCATCTGATTCTCCTTTCCTGTGTCCAGGAGTAAGTTTTTCAAGGGAGGGGGCCGAGGACACTGAATTTGGAAGGGCAAAGGACTGCTGTGAAGAGGGGCACTTGGAGGAGCGATGAATTGTGTTAAAGGGAATGAGTAAGAAAAGGTGAATGTCTGGCCCTATTCTCTGCTGGGTAAGGCCAGAGTGCCCTGCCTGTATCCCTTTACCAGGTAAGGGTTGCTGTAAAGTGTTGACTGCTAATGGGTCCCATCTGGCCCCCTAGTCTGTAAAATTGCCTTTGGCCTCTGGGAGCATCTCCACCTGGAAGGTTATACCTGCCCTGAGGGAGGCCCATAACCGATCAACAGCTGACATGGGAGAGGGAAACAAAAGGCTGACCCCTGGGCAAGGGGAGACAGAGCTCCCCAGGAACCCAGCTAAAACTCCCCTTTCCCCCACTGCCCTGCCACTCTCCTCAACTCCACCTCCTAGGCCAATAAATCATCTCCATGAGAATCCCTCGACTTCTAAACAACCTGACCCAAGACATTGGGAATGAGGCTTCCTTGACGTTTTAGGGGTTTCTGGTAGATGCTGGGAAGAGGATTTCCAGTTCAAGGACTCCAGTGCTCCCTTGAGGACAACTAGGCAGAGAAGACTAAGACCCAAGCCCACCGATGCCTCAAGCACCAGAGAGAAAGCTCATGTCCTGGTTCTCCCTTACTCAGATTGGAGAAAGGACATCAGAAGGAGGTGCCCCCCCTCATACCTGGGTGACAGAGCCATGTCCTAAAAAGATCCTACTACAAAAGGCTGATTTTGCTAGTTCCTGGACACTGTGTACTCAAGTTGGGAAAAACTCAACACTGGCAAATCCAATCTCACAGATCACTTATAAGGCAAAAAAAGAGTTATGTTAGCTATCAAGTCTTTTTCAACAAGGTATTTAAAATGGGATTTCACACTGGTGCTAGAATTGAGGCACAGATGATCTTTCCTTGGTGTTTTTCAAGGCTTTTTCCTCTACACCAGATCAGTAGGAAACTCTCTCCTTTACACTCTACTGCCTTCCCTCCTTCTCCTTTCTCACTGCCCTGTGCTCCTCTTTGGGCTTCCTAGGATCACCTCCCCCATTTCTCATCTTAGGGTTGATCTCTGGGGACCACTCTAAGACATGTATACATCCAATAATGTAAAATCTTAAAATCATAGTTCCAGAGGGCATACTCCCAGTGAATAGCCCAAGAATGCAAAGCATGTGTCTATGACCTAACTAGTTATAATTTGCTAAAGTCCTTGATTCTTGGGCAAAGTAGGTTAAAAGCCAGAGAGTTGTAAAAAAGTGGTCTGAAACAGCCTAAGAACTTTATACAACTCATAACAATGTGCTTCTTTGGTGCAATTTTACGTTAGCTTTTAAAATTAGCTTTCATAAATCTTTGCCTGGCCCATTATATTTCAGATGTTGAATTTAGGACAGTGTTCAAAGATTTTTATGGGGCCAGTTCACGGTTTCAATTCCAATTTACCATTTTTCCTTTACTGACTTCCTTTTGGAGTTCACCAGCATATGGGTCCTTAAGGACTAAAAAAACCAATGAATTAATCAAAGGGAAAATGTTCTGTTTCTCCCGTTTAGAAATTCATTGAAATATAGATGAAGTCCATCCTGAACAGCAGGACGTTCTGAGAAAGCCATCAGCCTAAATGCCTTTATGAATAACTATTATGTTAGAAGCTCAAAAGATCTTATATCTCAGCCAGATGAATAATCAGGCCACTAGGGAACACAGGGAAGAAAATGAATATAATGCAGGTCTATATATTTTTTTCCTCTGCTTGTCTGAACACATAAAATATCTTTTTATTTTTACCACCAAATACACATTCAGGTAGCTTCTCCTGGCATCAGTGATGCTTCTCCACTCTAAGTTAAGGACTTCTGGAGGCTGAATTTGCTTCCTCCGGCCTCCAAAGCACTATGTGAAGTACAAAATCATTACATCATGAAGGCAACATCCTGCTTAACTTGTAAGAACTATTAGTATGGGCTCAGGTAAAGCTGATTCAATATTGCCACAAATGCGTACTGTGGAAATACATGCCACATATTCAATTAAGAAAGTGATTAATCAGTATTGTAACTAAGTATTGAAAGAAAACAAAACCGGGCTTCCCTGGTGGCGCAGTGGTTGGGAATCCGCGTGCCGGTGCGGGGGACACAGGTTCGATCCCTGGTCCGGGAGGATCCCACATGCCACAGAGCAGCTGAGCCCGTGTGCCACAACTACTGAGACTGCTCTCTGGAGCCCGCAAGCCACAACTACTGAAGCCCACAGGCCTAGAGCCCGTGCTCTGCAACAAGAGAAGCCACTGCAATGAGAAGCCCGAGCACCGCAATGAAGAGTAGCCCCCGCTCGCCGCTACTAGAGAAAGCCCACCTGCAGCAATGAAGACCCAATGCAGCCAAAAATAAATAAATTTAAAAACAAACAAACAAACAAAAACTAACCCAAATCAAGCTTTCAATTCCCCCTACCTGCCAATCAGAGGTACAAAGAGAAAAATACTATCAGTGTTCATTTCTCCTTAGCTATTATAAACTGTTACTTGCTATGCAAAGGCATTAACAAGTCCAAATTACTACAGGATGCTTATGGTTTTAAAAAACACAAATGCTACATACGATTAGTATATTACTATATATACGTGTGTATATATAAATACAGTCTATGTATTTGCCTATAATTATTTAGTGATCCAACTAGTCTTTTTTCCTTGAAATATGCCATTCAGAAAATACCATTACATCATGTAAATAATTTCCCTGGCTCCACCCCAACTGCATAAAAGCAGTCTTTTTTCCAGTACAACGTGTATTTGGAAAGTGCCTGCTTTGTGGTGTTCTTGTCCAGGTCACCATACTTAATTAAGCACACGACAGAAAAAAAAGAAAAAGAAAGGAAAAATCAAAACTGTAGCTAAGCTCCCTCCTCCCAACTCAGAATCAGCAGAACTCTCCTTGTCAAAGGACCAAACACATGAACTTCAATGATGTGAGCCGCCAACAACACAGTCATCTTTAAATTCAAGCAGTACATTGTGAAAGCAAATGGAACGCTACCCAGGTGAGAAGTGGAAGAGAAGTTCCCCAGGGAACAGTGATGGGCAAAAGGCCAAGGACCAGGTTGAGTGCTGGCTGTGTGACTGATTCTGTGATGACGAGCAAGTTATAACATACTTTGCGGCTTCAGATTCCTCATCTACAGTTAAAACACTGGATTAAATGGTCTAAGGTTCATGCCAGGTCAAAATTCTCAGATTTTTAAGACCACCTCAACACCTGGGCATTGCTGAGACTCCACGACACTGATCCTGACTCCCAAGGCTGCACTGTGGTCGCTGAAAAGAAGATTTTGCTTGTCACTCTCCAAGACAATGGGATGGGTTTGGAGCAAAACAGGAAAGACATGTCCTGTATGATATGCATGTGGTCCCCTTAAGTGAAAGAAAATCACCTATTTCATTAGTTCCCAAAGGATATGGAGTATCTTTATTCTAAGACAGACCAGACTGACTCAGGCACTGCCCCGACAGCTACATATTATCCTGTGCTGTTCTATTGGGACCTATTATCTATTTGACTCAAGTAGGAAGATTCTAGAAGCATTTTCAAAATGGGAATACAAAATATGTTTTACTTCTAATTTGAGTTATTTGAGAAACCAGTGGCATTTGCTCTTCTCATATACACAGTTTAAAGCAAGAGAATGAAAGAGTTCTGAGCCCTAGAACAGAAATAAAGGCTAACCCCTGCAGCACAGTGCAGAGGCTGCGAGAATATGCAGGCATCTTAAACTGCTTATCCACCTGTAATGAACAATGGCTATCCAGAGGCTGACAGAGAAAGTATGGAAAATCAATGAGCATTCACTTTGACAGACAATTCTGGGGGCAGAATACCTGCCACCAGGTAATAAATCACTTCATTTAAGTTTATCTTTTTAGCAGTGCACAGTGGATTATACCCATACATCACTTCAGCCCTTCTTTTCTGCCCTGTTGACAAAGGACAAATTGAGAAGGATGGTCGGAAAGCTGGGAGAAAGAAGGGAGGAAAACAGAAGAGCTCTGTTCCTAGGCCTGTGTCGTAAAAGAAATAATGATGATGATGATGATGATTCAATTTCATTGTTTTCTAAGCATCAGTTCCATCTGTAAAATTTTACGGCACTTCGTGGATTTACCAATGAAGTGACCATGGGTTGGAAAATAAAGGTAGCTTTTTTTCCAGATCCCTTAGGACATACTATATATCTACAGTTTCAGCAGGATCTCAAGCACTTGGCTTTTCTAACAATGGGTGAGTTTATGGGTTTCACTAATGATACTGCTTAGAAACTGGTACCCTGAGAAGCCTTGCAGCACAGAACTGAATATGGTAAATGGGACTTCAGGTGCAGCAATATGGTGGCAGATTAAGACAATGTGAAAAAAAACCTCCCACTACAAATACTTAAGAATGCTGGGTAAAATATGACCTGAAAAAGAAAGGGAAAAACTGAGTGAAAGCACATGAGTGGATTCTGAGACTGCTTCTGTAACTTACAGACTTGCATTTTAAAACCCAAGTGGACAAAGGAGGTGAAACCATGGGCTGCCATAAGGCAGAGAGTTGGAACTAAAACACTTGAGGACAGGCAGGAGCCTCAAAGAGGGGCTTCCTCAGTGAGACTGGGGGCGGGGGGGAACTCATACCCTAGAAAAGGGGTCCAAGAGGACAATTTTGTGTGTCCCTGGGCTCTGAGTGAAAAAAAAAACACCTCTCCTCTGAAATATGGATATCCAGATCTGATCCTTGAGCAGAGTAATCCAGGAAGTTCCAAACTAAGAAATTAGCAGAAACACTGGCCCCAAGCCAGTGATACTCCTGAGATCTCTAGAAGAAGCAATGCAAATTGTTCTGGAGGGGGCCTGTTATCAGGTCACAGAAAAAGTAATCCCCACTCAAGATTAGCTTATAAGAAAATTTAAAATTACAATATATCATGAGAAGAAAACAGCAAACACAACAAACAAGATTATTAGAATTCCAGGAACTTGGGTACTTCCCTGGTGGTCCAGAGGTTAAGAATCCACCTGCCAATGCAGGGGACACAGGTTCAATCCTTGGTCCAGGAAGATCCCACATGCCACGGAGCAACTAAGCCTGTGCACCACAACTACTGAGCCCGTGCTCTAGAGCCCATGAGCCACAACTACTGAGCCCACATGCTGCAACTACTGAATCCTGTGTGCCTAGAGCCCATGCTCCACAACAAGAGAAGCCGCTGCAATGAGAAGCCCATGCACCTCAACGAAGAGTAGCCCCCACTCGCCACAACTAGAGAAAGCCCGCGCGCAGCAATGAAGACCCAGAGCAGCCAAAAAATAAATTAAAAAAAAAAAAGAATTCCAGGAACTTGGGATAACAAAATTAAAATCTGAAAAAGAGAATACAAAATAAACATGCTTAAAACTATGAAAGACATAAAAGTAGGAAATAAAACCCTGAGGAAAAAAAATACGAAAAACAGCCAAGTATGAAAATAAGCCAAATAGAACTTCTAGAAATATTATAATCACTGAAATTAAAAAGTCAACAGAAACGTTAAATAGATTAGACACAAGTAAAAAGAGAATTAAGTAAAATGGAAGACAGATTTGAAGAAATTACCAAGGGGCATCACAGAGATAAAAGGGTCATGAAAGAATAGCTCCTGGAATAGGGAGTACAATGAGACTATTCCACACATTTAATGCAAGATCCAGATGATGCAAATAGAGAGACTGTGTTAGTTTGGGTCCTCCAATAAGCAGATGCCACGAAAGGATGTTGGGAAGAGAAAGAGTGGGAAGGAGAAACCTCAGACCAGAAAGTCATGGCTCAAGGACTCCCCATTTAGAAGAGTCCTATATCCCACAGGATGGGCTAGCACTAGTAGCCATGTCTTACTAAGCCAGCAACCAGGAACAGCCCAGGGGAAGCATGGCTTTTGAGTGAATCCTGAGACATGGCATCTGGGGTCAGTCAACTAGGCTTCCCACAGCTGGAGATCTGAGAGGCACATTTTCATGGCTGCTGACATGAAGGGGAGCAATATTTTAAAAGATAATACTTAAGGATTTTCCAGAATTGTAAAAGCCATAAATCTCCCACGTAGAGAATAGCAGCAAGTTCTGAGCAGAATAAACCAAAACAAATCTACACATGCTATAGTCAAATGACAGAATATCAAAGGCTATAAAATACCAAAAACAAGGAGAAATTTAAGCTAAATGAAAAGAAAATAAACTGGCAGGGGGGATGACTGGAGTTAATTTTAGAATGCTTTCTAAGAACACACATTTAAGGATAATAAAGCCAGTAGAGGAAAAAGGGAGGAACTGATAAAACTCAATTCAGTAAGAGACAGGAAATGAGAAAAAGAAAGCAAAGGAAAAGTATGGAAAATAGAAAACATGAAATAAGAGAAATAATTTAAAATATCAACTGTTACTATAAATACAAACAGATTAAAATAGCTGGTTAAAAAACTCAGACTGGATTTTTTTCTTTTAATTTAGCCATATGCTATTTACAAGAGGTTCTTGTAAATAAGAACCACTTACTTACTTTACCAGTAAGTAAAACCACTTACCTGTTCTTACTACTTACACAATTTATTAACCTTTTGCAGATTGATTGATCTCATCAATGAGATGAGATTCCCATTCTCATCTGTAGAATGGGATGATAATGACAGACTTAGTTTTTAATCTATAACATGTTTTTCTTAAAATAACACAAGCAAGTACAGCAAAATGTTAACACTTGCGTAATCTTTCTGGTGCGTACATGGGTGCGAGTTTCATTACTGTCTGTACATTTTAATCTATTTGAATTGTTTCAAAAATAAAAATGTTTTCACGTTTAAACCCATAAGCCCAATAACCAAGTAAAAATATAAGACCACAGTAAATGACAATGTTCTTATACACCACTTGGGAGGGCACAGAACTATACACCTTTCCTAGAGAACAATTTTGCAAGATACACCAAAACTTAAAAGGTACAGATACTCTTGGGACTTCCCTGGCAGTCCAGTGGTTAAGACTTCATCTTCCAATGCAGGGGGTGCAGGTTCAATCCCTGGTCAAGGAGCTAAGATCCCACATGCCTCTGGGCCAAAAAACCAAAACATAAAACAGAAGCACTATTGTAACAAATTCAATAAAGACTTTAAAAACGGTCCACATCAAAAAATCTTTAAAAAAATATGTAAATACTCTTTAACCCAGGGATTGAATTCTTATAATTTATCCCAAGGAATTAATCAGAAATGTGTACAAACATTTGTGTATTAGTTTACACCTGAGTTATGTCTAATGGTGAAAAATTCAAAACAACTTTAATGTTGTTGGGAACTGCTTTAGTAAACTGTAATGCATCTGTATAACAGAATAGTATGCAGTCATTAAAATTCAGGTTAAGGTTATAGAAGATTATTAGTGACAAGTACATATTAATAAGTGAAAAAAGATACAAAGCAGTATGCATAGTATGAGTTTGTTTTAATTTAAAAAAATATGTGTATATATGTACAAAGACAAGGGACCACCAGTGAAGCACTTCTGGATGGTAAAGATTCTGAATGACTTTTTTTTTATTGTGCTTTTCTCTGTTTTCCAAGTTCTCTGCAGTGAGCATATGGTGCTTTGCAATTAGGGGGGGAAAGCAATCATTACTTCTAAAGTAAGTGGCAATAATTCCAGTTTATACTCTAATGCAGGGGTCCACAAATTATATCCTGCAGGCCAAATCCAGCCTGCCACCCTGCCTGTGAGTTAAGAATGGTTTTACATTTTTAAATCGTTGGGAAAAAAAAATCAAAAGAAGAATAGTATTTATAATCTGCCATTCTAATCTAATCTTTGTATTTAATCTTTACAACAACCCTGTGAAGTAGGTACTATGACCCATTTTACAGATGAAGGAACAGAAGCTCCTAGATTGGTCAGGTAAGTAGTCAAAGATCTCCTAGTTACTCAGTCTTTGCTGAAATTCACACCCAAGGAGTCTTACCCCAGACCTTATCCTCTTAAGCTGCTTCCTCCGTGTGAAAAGTTCTCCACCACTATAAGGGCAAATGCAGCCAGCACAGTCTGGTGAATTCTCAGGATGGAAGACCACAGTGTTTCAGTGAAGCCTCGTTGGAGGATGAGGCCCTGTTTCTACCATGATGATAGGAAACACTAACTCTGAACTCCAATTAACCAAGATATTATCCTCCTCAAAAGAATTCCATTCTTGGGCTTCCCTGGTGGCACAGTGGTTAAGAATCCACCTGCCAATGCAGGGGACACGGGTTCGATCCCTGGCCCGGGAAGATCCCATATGCCGTGGAGCAACTAAGCCCGTGCACCACAACTACTGAGCCTGTGCTCTAGAGCCTGCGAGCCACAACTACTGAAGCCCGCGTGCCTACAGACCGTGCTCCGCAACAAGAGAAGCCACTGCAATGAGAAGCCCGCGCACCGCAACGAAGAGTAGCCCCCGCTCGCCATGACTAGAGAAAGCCCACGCACAGCAACAAAGACCCAACGCAGCCAAAAATGAAAACAAATAAATTAATGTTAAAAAAAAAGAATTCTATTCTTTTCATTAGTAGACCTGTATAACAGAAAATTGTACCCTTTTATTATTATTCTGTTTTGAATTTCATCAATAAAATTTGTGGAAATTTGTTTAGTCTCTCATTATGTAAGCACCTACATAATGTCCTTGATGTTGTGTATTGGCCCACAAAGCCTAAAATATTTACTATGTGACCCTTTACAGAAAATGTCTGCAGACTCCTGTTTAAATTGACAGAGAAAAGCAAGTGGGGAGAAGCAGAAGTCACAGTATTAGTGGAGTCCCCACACCTGGAACCATGGAGTAACCAAGAACCCAAACGGTTCTCTCTCCCAAGCCATTCCACAAGCTCTTAGTCGTTTAGAGACTGTTTCTTTTCTCCTTCTCCTGCTATGTCTATATTTTTTATCCATTACCTCCCACCAAGGGGTGAGCAAAAAAAAGAAAGTAAAACTTAGTTCAGTCAAGGTTATTGCTTCTTAGAAACTCTGGCAAAAATTTGTTCAGGGAAAGAGACTTGACTTTTATATCATTTCTGAAGTTAACTTATCAGTGTTTTCTGTTACCAAAAATAACTGAGAATTTGGCCACTCATCCTAAGTATGGGATTGTTCATTCATCCACTTAACAAACCCTAGCATAGCGCACAGATCAGAAGATATATATCAATACAACAAAACATTCTATAATAGAAAGCAGTTTTAAATGACTACAGAAAATGCAAATTAAAACCACAATGAGATACCACCACACCCAGTAAACTATCTATAATCAAAAGGACACATGATACCAAATATCGGCAAGGATGTGGAGAAAGCAGAACGTAAAATATAAAATGCAACAGCCACTTTGGAAAACAGCCTCGTGGTTTCTTTTCAAGTTAAACATATGACCCAGAAATTCAACTATTAAGTGTCTACCCGAGAGGAATGGAAACATGCATCCATACCAAGACGTGTGTACAGACGATCGTAGCAGTATTTTCATAATAGCCCCAAACTGGAAACAGCCCAAACGTCCATCAACTGGTAACTGGATAAACAAAATGTGGTATGTCCACACAATGGAATACTACTCAGCAATAAAAAAGAACCAACTATGATACACTCAACAATATGGATGAACTCAAAACCAGCATGCTGAGGGAGAGAGGCCAGTCTCAAAGGACTGCATATTGTATGATTTTATATGACATTTCTAGAAAAGACAAACTATAGATTCAGAAGCGGATCAGTGGATGCCTGATATTGGGGTGAGAGCAAGGGCTGTCTACAAACAGGCAAGAGAGAGCTTTGTGGGGTGACGGAAAGTACTAAAACTGAACTGTGGTTGCACAAATACATGGATTTACTAAAACTCATCAGTATACTTATGGGTGAATTTATGGTATGCAAATTAGACCTCAATAAAGCTGTTTTAAAACAAAACTACAGGAGCGAAGGGGCAGATATCTGCTCGAGGTGGAAGAAAGGGTAGGGAAGGCTTTAGAAGAGAGAAATTTTGAGATAATATCCTGATAACGGACATTTAGCTGAGGCAGGGATTTAACAGTGTGCAGGGGCAGGAAGGCATGAAAGCTCAAGTAGGATTTGGGGAGGGAAAAGAAATAGGTGATACTAAAGGGCAAGCTGCACTCAGAGACGGGGGTAAGTGAGAAAACAAGAAGTTGGTAAGAAGTTGGTACTTCACCTCATAGGTCATGGGAAGTCACTACAGAATTTGAAGGGGGCTGAGTGACTATCACATTTGAGTTTTAGAAAGCTAACTCTGGAGACAGTGTAAAAAGAAGATGACTTAAGAGATGAGGGGGAAAAAGCAAGAGGCCATGTCCAGGTAAAAGATACAGAACCAACTATTTAGTTTCTAATGAGGTGGTGGGAAAGAAGACAGTTTCTAATCTCAGCAGCTAAGATGCTGGTGTCACTAAAACAAATAAGGACGAGAGGAGCAGAAGCAGTTTTGGGGGAAGGTGGTGACATAAATACTGTTTTAGGTTGATTGTGAGCTGCTGTCAAGATATTCAGGTACAAATATCCAGCAAAGAGTTGCAAAACTGGAAAGAGTCTGGGGTTGACGCTGTGGCTTGGGGAATTCTTAGCAAAGAAATAGTCACTGAAACCACTGAACTGTTAAGATTGCCATGGACTTACATAAACAGCAAGAACTTAGGGCTCAAGATCAAAAAGGCTAATTACAGGGAATTCCCTGGCGGTCCAGTGGTTAGGACTCCTCGCTTCCGCTGCTGGGGGCCTGGGTTTGATCCCTGGTCAGGGAACTAAGATCCCTGCAAGCGTGCAGCCAAAAAAAAAAAAGGCTAATTACAGAGTCTACCCTGTCATCCACACAACGACATTAAGAAAATGTTTTTCCTTCTGTTGCTGTTCTTTTTTTTTTAAGCATTAGAAACGTTTATTTGTCAAAATATTTTTTTTTTTTTAAAGTGAGAAGAGTGGAGTAAAGCAAGGCTAGATTTCAGCTAATGTTGTACCACGATCAGACATAAAAAGACAAAACAAAACAACAACAAACAGAACCCCAATGGTCCTAGCAATTTCAGAAGATTAGCTCCAGTGTCAAAGTCCAGAGCTAAGAGAGAAGAGTAGAAGGTTGCTTGCCACTACACGTGGTCATTTTAAAGGGAAAGGAGGGGAATTCCCTGGTGGTCCAGTGGTTATGACCCAGCGCTTTGGGGGTGGCGGGGGAGAAGGTTCATCCCTGGTCAGGGAACTAAGACCCCGCATGCCACGAGGTGCAGCCAATTGAAAAAAAATTTTAAAGGAAATTAAATTTGAAAATTTGAAAATAAATAAAAATAAAGGGAAAGGAGATGTTGCAGGTAGACAGGGAGAGGGGTCAACTCCTAAGGAGAGCAGGGTAAGAGGGATTCCACTGTACAGGAAAGAGGGGCTGCCAGCATAATGCTCACCTAGGGCTGTGCTGTGGTCTTGAAGCAGACGGGACAAGTGATAGTTGTAGGCAGTTGGACACGGGAGCTGCTGCTGCCACTGCCCCCTAAGAGCGGACTCGGTAAGGCTCACAGTGGTGGAGTGTCCCTATGCATCACTGTTATACACGGATTCCCCGTGGCCAACGGTGTCAGGTGCGCGCTGCTGCATACTGTTTGTTACACTGCTCGGTAACGTCCGCCACACGGCCCGTACGGTCTACTGGGCACTCTTCTGACCAGTGCCCCTCCTTCCCACACTGACAGCAGCCACTCTGGTCTCCCATCCCAGGGGCAGTCCGAACCCGGCTGGTGGACAACTGCACGTACGTTCGTGTGCCTTGAAACTCTGTGTTGTCAAGGCCCCTGACAGCCCTACTGCATCCTCTGCCTGCTCCACGTGTACGAAGGCGTAATCTTTCACAATGTCACATTCGATGACGGAACGATGCTCCTCCAACCTGGCCCAAAGCTCTTGGTTGGTACAGGTAGGACTGATGTTGCCTACGTGCAACTTGGCTGAAGCTTTGCTCTTTTTCTTTTTTAAATAAATTTATTTATTTATTTATGGCTGCATTGGGTCTTCATTGCTGCGCGCAGGCTTTCTCTAGTTGCGTCTCTAGTTGCATTGAGCGGGGGTTACTCTTCGTTGTGGTGCGCCGGCTTCTTATTTCGGTGGCTTCTCTTGTTGCAGAGCACGGGCTCTAGGCACACGGGCTTCAGTAGTTGTGGCACGTGGGCTTCAGTAGTTGTGGCACACGGGCTTCAGTAATTGTGGCGCACAGGCTTAGTAGGCTTAGTGGCTCCGCGGCATGTGGGATCTTCCCGGACCAGGGCTTGAACCTGTGTCCCCTGCACAGACAGGCGGATTCTTAACCACTGCGCCACCGGGGAAGTCCCTGAAGCTTTGCTCTTATCCTTGCCGGCTTCCACGGTGATGTTCACGCTGTGCAGCTTGTAGCGACGGCATCCTCGGCCGCCGCCTGGTCCTCTATGTGCACAAAGCCGTAGTTTTGTGGCTTTTGTTGTCGTTGTTTGTTTTTTGGCGCAGCTTGCGGGATCTTAGTGGCCTGACCAGGGATCAAACCGGAGCCCTCCCTGGTGAAAGCACGGAATCCTAACCACTGGAGCGTCAGGGAGTTCCCAAAGCTGTAGTTCTTAATGATGTCACATTGCAGCACCTTCCCACACTGCTCGAGGAGTCAGCGGATCGCCTGCTCCGTGCCCTCCTGGGGCAGGTTTCCGATGAACGGCGTCACCGTCCTGACAAGAGCCTCCGTGTGGCGGCGGCGGCGGCGGCGGTGGCAGCGGCGGCGGTAGCGGCGGTGGCGGCGGCTCCGGCGTCTCAGAGAACCCTACAAAATGGCGGCGGGCGCCCGCGCCCCGGCGGCGCAACCGGGCGCTGCTCGCGCGTCAGCTCACGCACGCGCCACTGCGCGCCGCCTCAGGCTCGCGCGCGCCATGTTACTGTTCCTGTGGTCAGTTTGTTCCTAGCAGACCACCAACAGATTTTACAAAGAGTTACAGATTACGAAACAAACATGCCAAAGATGATGATCAAACTGGGGACAAATACATAGATGGGAGAGCAGAATGCAGAACATAACAGAGGCAATTGAGACTATATAGAATCTGCTATCTAGAAAGCAAGGTGCATGCTTTAGCTGCCTTTGAAACTCTCATATTGTGAATGTGGGTACTAGTCTGCTCTTTCAAGTTAAGGGTACGTGGGTCAGATTCCATCTATTGCCCTCAGCTCATCCGCAACCATCCAAATGCACATCAGTTCTACCATCTTGTCAATAATATACTGTGCAAATTGGCACCCTGGAGATCTACCTTCTTGGACCTTCCCAAAGCCCCCAGATGGCTAACACATGGAGAGGACAAAAAATTTCACAGATTGTTATATGCAGGGTACTAGGAAATATAGACAAAGGAACAGTAGGCTAAATGCCAGAAGATCCAGATTCTATATTCTTACACCATTGACAAGTTAATTATATTCTCTGTATGTACAAATGGGAATAAAATGCACAGATCAGATTTTGAAAATTTAAGTGTTGCACCGTGTATGGTAATACTGCTTGAAAGTTCGTCATACCCCACACAACCTCCTGTCTATTTAGGGGCCAAATGAGTTAAAGTTGTGCTCTATTATTTTAGGGGAGAGAAGTGTCTTTGACGGTAAAACTTGAATGTAATTTACAAGAAATCATGCCTAGAGGTGGAGTACTGCAGTATATCAGATTCTTCTATACATGACCTTTAATTCTGCTGACATCTATTTCTAGCCTTTGAGTAGGAGAACTTAGAACATGACCTAGAGGCCTTCATTCATCAGGTCCCCACCCTCCCTCCCACAATGGATGTGGCCCTTCTCCAACAGTGAGTCACCCACCTTCCCCTCTGCTTTCTGCTTGGGTGGCCACCGCCAAGCTGGGGACCCGATTTCCTGGTCTGTCTACCCAACCAGAAAAGAAGTTCCCCGCTTGCAGGGTAGAGCTCATTCATCCCTGTGTTCTCAGCACCTGTCAGCATGTAAGGCTCAAAAAATGACCCCCAAGTGAAAGAATGCCAGGAAATTAGGGGGAAAGATGCCAAATGGCACATATTAAAAATAAAATTTTTATACTATTCTATTTTTTAAAATAAAAATTATATATACTTAAGGCATTTGAGATGATGATTTCAGATACATATACATAGTGAAATGATTACTACAGTCAAGCTAATTAACATATTTCTTCTCGTGGTTACCTTTTTGTGTATGTGTGTGATGAGAGCAAAAATTAAATTTTAAAAGTCTCCTGTGCATTGAGTGACAGATGAGTGGATAAACAGAATGTGGTACCTACATACAATGGAATATTATCCAGCCTTGTAAAGGAAGGAAATTCTGACAGATGCTACCACATGGATGAACCTACAAAGCATTATGCTCAGTGAAATAATCCAGACACATGATGCCACTTATATGAGGTACTAGTCAAATTCATAGAAACAGAAAGTACAATAGAATGGTGGCTGCCAGGGGCTGGGGGGAGGGGGCACGAGGGGTTAGTGTTTAATGGGTACAGAGTTTCTGTTTGGGTTGACGAAAAAGTTCTGGAGATGCGTAGTGGCGATGGTTGCACAGCATTATGAATGTACTTAATGCCACTGAACTGTACACTTAAAAAAGGTTAAAATGTAAATTTTATGACACATATAACCGCAATTTTTTTTAAGTCTCCTGTGCAGTATTCCGTCTGAGGAAGGATACAGGACTGTGGCCTTTGGCTTATTTTTAGGTGGCTATTTCTTCATAAGATGCATTCTTAAATATCTAATTGATAGCAAAGGGAAGAAAACACATTCAGCATTCACACAGCTCAGTGTCCAAATGTCCAAAGTCATTAATTTAGAAAAATACCACGAGAATCATGAAACTGATTCAAAATTTACTTCTAAACCATGAAAGCAAAAAACGAAGTGTGATTTTAATTGGGTTTTCTGGGAGTGTAAGTGTTGTCTTAGATGACTTGTTTTTTTAATTGTTGGTAATCACTGGCTACCAGTACTAACCTGCCAGAAAAATAAACAGTTAAGTAATTAAAACATTCAAAACCTGAACTAGCAGAGAAAAAAAGTTTATGTTTCTAACACTTTCCTTTTAGCATCAATTGTGATTCATATATCAAAAGACTAACCTTTTAAAAGGAGATGAAATAGCTTTCATATTTGACTATTTTGGTAACCAGCTGTATAGAAAACTATTTTATCATCCCTTTTCCGCACCCCCGGACAGAGAAAGTTGTTGAGCTTGAGATTTCTAGATTATAATGTCGAAGTTCTCATGCAAGCAAAACCTCCTAGGGATGTTAGATGTCTTGTCAAGGTAAGAACAGGAAGATTTTTTTTTTCTTTGGTATCTGTCAAGAAAATATAGAGGTATGCTTATTACTTTCTTTAAAAAGTTCTTTTCCCTTTAAAGAAACGTCTTGTGTTTATTCCAATGGCAGTTTAACAAATAATCTCAGGTTCTCAGCAAGCCCTCAAAACGGGTGATCAGAATGCAACAAGCTGACAGACTCCAAATTAAATTGACACTCCCCAGTCTAAGGCTTCAAAAGATGTGCATACCAGCATCGTCCAAAGCAAGTCTCTGGATCACTTTTAACTTCTTCCAAATACCAAGCCTTTAAGCCAAGCTCACACATGGCGGAGGAGAAAAGGCAGGAGAAGGGACTTTGCTGTGTCAACATGGACATCCCTTAGAAGGTCAGTGCAAATCAAAGAATTACAACCAAATGGTTTTAATCGCTTGGGTGACAATGCACAGGTGACAAGGGGGAAGAGCAAAGAGATAAAAGTGTTAGTGCTTGAAGGAGATGATGCACCCACCTTTGCAGTTCAGTAAACACGGCCTAATGGTGATTTTGTCTGTGGATGGTGAGAAAGGACTTTGCACCAGAAGATCTTATCCCTCGGGAAGGACTAGATTCTAGTCTTAGATTCACAGAGTCACAAAAGAGGAGAGAATGGCCCGGTGGCTCTAAACAGATCCAGCGGAGGGGAGAAACGGAGGAAACATTATGAAGATGGAGTCGTGAATAAAGCACGCGTGAAGCACCTACAAAGGGCAGCTTCCTGGGTCCTGGAGAAGCCTGGTACCCCCTCCCGCAAGTCGAGGAAGCTGCCCTGATTCTGGAAGCATCTGGTTCCAGATGAGAAAATCACTTCACTCTGGGTGGAAGAACCTCAGACAGCCGTACAGTCAGGGACACATGCAGACTGAGGTGATCAAAAGAAAACACCCTGATTAAGCCCACAAATCATTTTCAATAAGCCTTTCCAGAAAAGCAGTGCGGTGAGAGAAGTCCTGGGGATGTGATGTATTAGTGTGGAGACCGTGGGTAACAATACTCTATTGTACATTTGAAAGCTGCTGAGAGAGTAGATCTTAAAATTTCTCATTGCAAGAAAAAAATTAAAAAACCAAAAAACAGCCATGTGTGTGTTAGCTGGGATCCCAGGTAAAAACTTCAGAAAATAAACACCTTCAAAGAAAGGATACTTCTCTCTGCGGTTTTGAGGACGAAGTTTCACATCCGCTGCTCCAAAGTCCCAGAAAGGCTTACTGTGCTGGGGAACTGGGGTGTGCGAGCTTTGAAGACTTAGACAAATGATCAGCTCTCTCTGTCAGAGATCCTAAAGTCTCCTAAGAGATTCCAGGTGGCAATAAATTAATAGGCTCACTCTTTACTATGTTTCTATTTCTCCTAGCTTAAAAAAAAAAAATCTTAATCAGAAACAAAATTATTTCTTTACCAAAGGCTCCTGTTTCTGTGTGATATCCTAGTTAAACTTGTACATTTTTTCTCCATTCTGTTTTTTTTTTGGACTCAGAACAATTTCCTCCTCCTAAGCAGAAAAGCCTCCAGAAAAAGTGTTGGTTGTGCCCTAGTTTCAGGAGGCGATGAAGAGGCAAGTCGCTAAAGCAATATGGAGAAAACTACTACTTGTGGCCCCGGGGAGAAAAAAAAGAATCAGCCAAACAAAGATACCTAGAGTCAGACTGGAACTTCTGGAGCAATCTAAGCCTTACCTCCAAATGCCTAAACAATAGCCTCTATTTATGCACACTTCAAAAGACCTCATTGCATCAGAAGGCACCTTGCGAATAAGATTGCAGCTAATTCTCCCAGCAGCAGAAATGCACTCCCGTGAATAACAAAGCTTCGCTCTGTTATTCATAATAAGGATTAAACCCAGTGGGATAAAATACACAGTTGCCAGGTCATCTTAGTGTAGGGCTGAGCATGGAAAACTGAGTTCTCATTTCTCCTCCACTAAAGCCTGGTGGTTGGTACAGGAGCCAGTTCTTTAAATGTCCTGTAACGATTTCTTTTGCTGTTAAAGGAGAAATCAGTTAACAAGGAAAGTGCTCTGAGAGACAGTTGAAGGGCACTGAATAAATATTACTACTGTCCTCAGCCCCCTGTCACAATTGAGTGCAGACCTTCAAAGGAAGGTAACACATTGTTACCTAAAACTAAAAGATTACCCCAGCCCATCCCCCCACCTAAAAGGCTGCCTCTAAAGCATCGAGGGCCTGACCCCCTATCTGTTCCACACCTAGGTTTTTCTTCCCATTCCCTCTCCCCGCCCTGACCCCTGTTCCAGCAAAAACAATCTGTTGACCCCTTGCGCACACATGACTTAACAGCTTCCGACTTACAACCTTTCTTTGCCAAAATCCGTATTCATCCTTCGAGACTTGCTTTAAAAGGGCCTCCCCATGACCCCAACCCACTGACAGCTCTTTTTTGCACATGGCTCATATTGAGTTTGCAATCAATTAAAAGTTTAATGTTCTTACTGAAATAATTCTATTTGGAATAATATGTTGTCTGGAATTTGCTTCAAAAAAAATCCAAGGATAGGTGTGGAGGGTGGGGCATTCGGGGTGGGCCCCATGTGGGTTCATCAGAGGGGTCTCTCTATTTTTTTTATAAAGTCTTTATTGAATTTGTTACAATATTGCTTGTGTTTTATGTTTTGGTTTTTTGGCATGTGGGATCTTAGCTCCCCTACCAGGTATTGAACCCGCAACTCCAGCACTGGAAAGCAAAGTCTTAACCACTGGACCGCCAGCGAAGTCCTGGGTCTCTCTACTTTTGCTTATGTTTGAAAGTTTCCATAGCAAAAATCTGAAAATTTTAGTGTCACAAAGCTAGCTAAGGACAACCAACATTCGAACTCAGATTGCCTGACATTAAGAGCAGAGCCCGCTAGGCTGTTCTATTGTTTTCCATGAATTATTTCATAGTTGCTGTTACTGCTTTATTTCACTGTATCCAGCTGTATTCATTATTCATTTGACATGAAAAGCCCGGTTGCTCTCCTCAAGGAGAGCAGGCAGTGTAACTGGGGACACAGGTAAACAGATAAATCACAGCAGAATCAGTGAGTGTAACAGCCAGGATAGGAACCGAGTGGAAACAAACAAATTTCTATGGGAAAACAGCAATTAAGCCTACTTGGGGAACTCAAAAAGGCAGCCCAGCCGGGAGCTGTTATCCCAGGTGGAACTCGAGAGCTAAGCAGGAACGTCCAAGGTGAAGGAGTTTGGGGACAGGAGTGCAACTCGGGCAGAAGCTGTGGTGTGGGCAAAGACGCAGTCCTGAAGAGGCGTGATGAGGAAGGAACAGGGCCAGGTGGGTCAGATGCCCTGGTGAGGTAAGTGGAGGCCCAGACTGTGACGAGGCTTGCAGCCAGGCCAACAGGGTTGGATTTTACCTCTTAGACAATCAGGAGCAAATGCGGAAGTGACGCGATCACGGTTGGTCTGTTAGGAAGGTCACGGTCAGCTGTGCACCTAACAACCTGGAATGGGCTTTTGCAGCAGGTCATAGCCAGGATTAGGTACAGAGAGACTGAGGTACAAAATTTACGGGGACGCCAAAGAACTCAGCGATTCAGATGACCCGCCTTGGACAATGGGAGAAAATGGGTGGGGGGCTTTGCAGTTTTCTGTATCAAATAGTAACCGGATTCCCACTCCACCCTCCTGCCCGTGTGATTTCCACTCGGCCCATGTTAGCTTCAGTCCTGCGTCATGGAATATGGCCCCATCTCTGCAGAGCAAATCAGAGGCCAGTTCAGGATTGTGGACAGTTTAAGTGACAATAAGGATGAGGCGTCATCCTGATGAACCGTCAGGTGTGGAAATGCACTCAAGAGAGACTCACAGCGATGGAGGAGGCCTTCATAAATAAAAGCTGCTACCAAACCTAACTTTTGGATGGCTTCGGAAGGCTGAGTTGCTCTGAGAGGGAGGTACAGAGATATCAACTTGCCATCCATGGCCCGGCCCAGGCAAGGAGCTATGACTAAACAGGAAATCGGTTACTGAGCAGTTGAACGGATGTATGAGTGTTCAAAGCGCAAGCACCAGGCTATACTCTGAGACATTCTACAAAGTGAAAGCAGAGCTGTGTTAACCCTGACAGATGTGTAAGAGACTCGTGTAAGAGGCAGGACCTGCTTGGGTCTCCTGAAGAACTAATTCTCTGTGAGTAACTATGAATTATTCAGTGCTATGGTTTATTGGGCATCTACTATGTGCCCAGTATATCACAGGCATATTTTTTAAACCACCCCAGAGCCCTGCAATGGAAAGCGCTATCTTTATTTTACAAAAGGAAGCTCAGAAAGGTTGAGTTGTGAGCCTGAGTTCATAGAGCTGGTCCTAAAGGAGCTAGAATTCAAACCCAGAGCAAAGTCAGGCTTAGAGTAAGGAGAAACTTTTCCTTTTGAGAGCTCAGTGACGTTCTGGTTAGAGAGAGGTGAATGAGTTTGAGTTCGCCAGTGCAGTGTCAGATCCTGCACTCAACATTTTGATATTTTATTCAGCATGGGAATATTTTGCATTAATGATGATTTTTAAAATACAATGGATTAAAAATATTATTCATTATGATTATTGAGTTTGGGGGAATCCCCCTTCAATTTGGGTGCCCGGGGGCGTGTCTCACTAGCCTCACCCTAGTTTTGGCCGTGTTCCAGGCTGCAGGCGATCTGTGATAACCTGAACGCAGCCTACAGACAGCTCTCATTTTAGGCAGACTTTTCACTCTCCTCCTGCCTGCCTGATAAGTTTTACATCCAAAGTTATTATCTACTGGGAAAGAGGTTTTGGGTTTTGAGGGTTTTTTGGGTTTTTTTTTGTCTGAGTTGGGTCTTCGTTGCTGCATGTGGGCTTTCCGTAGTTGTGGCGAGCAGGGGCTACTCTTCATTGCGGTGAGCGGGCTTCTCATTGCAATGGCTTCTCTTGTTGTGAGCACGGGCTCTAGGCGCACGGGCTTCAGTAGTTGTGGCTCGCGGGCTCTAGAGTGCAGGCTCAGTAGTTGTGGCTCATGGGCTTAGTTGCTCCGTGGCATGTTGACCGGGGATGGAACCTGTGTCCCCTGCATTGGCAGGCGGATTCTCAACCACTGTGCCACCAGGGAAGTCCCGCCCCCCACTTTTTTTTTTTGACTTGCTTGTTTGTTTCTTTTGATTTCCTGTTCATTTTATTTTTTTCCTTTATCTTCTTTCTCTATTCATCACTGGCTGGGATACTTATAAACAAGAAATGTGTCAAAAGGTGATACATTGGATAACAGGATGCAAAAAATTCTACACAACCCATGAACATATTCAAACGCACTCAAAAAGGAAGCGTCTTAGAATAATTTCACGCCCCCTTCCCAGGGCTGCAGAATATATTTATTTCTATAAGAAATTAGCTTCCAGGGCTTCCCTGGTGGTGCAGTGGTTAAGAATCCTCCTGACAATGCAGGGGACATGGGTTTGAGCCCTGGTCTGGGAAGATCCCACATGCCGCGGAGCAACTAAGCCCACGCGCCACAACTTCTGAGCCTGTGATCTAGAGCCTGCGAGCCACAACTACTGAGCCCATGTGCCACAACTACTGAAGCCTGCATGCCTAGAGCCCATGCTCCACAACAAAAGAAGCGCAACAAGAGAAGTGCACTGCAACAAAAGAGTAGCCCTCGCTCACTGCAACTAAAGAAAGCCCGCGCACAGCAACAAAGACCCAACGCAGACAAAAAAAAAAAAAAAAAAAGTTAGCTTCCATAAGGATCAGCCCTTCACACATCTGCTTTACAGAATTGTCTCTGAGAAAAACAAATACCGTATGCTAACACATATATATGGAATCTAAAAAAAAAAAAAAAAAAAGGTTCTGATGAACCTAGGGGCAGGACAGGAATAAAGGCGCAGACGTAGAGAATGGACTTGAGGATACGGGGAGGGGGAAGGGTAAGCTGGGATGAAGTGAAAGAATAGCATGGACATATATACACTACCAAGTGTAAAATAGATAGCTAGTGGGAGGCAGCCGCATAGCACAGGGAGATCAGCTCGGTGCTCTGCGACCACCTAGAGGGGTGGGATAAGGAGGGCGGGAGGGAGGCGCAAGAGGGAGCGGATATGGGGATGTACATATGCATATAGCTGATTCACTTTGTTATACAGCAGAAACTAACACAATGCTGTAAAGCAATTATACTCCAATTAAGATGTTAAAAAAAAAAAAAGAATTGTCTCTGAGCCCTATTACCAGATACAAAAGTAAATACTATGAGCTGAGGCTGCAGGTTGTACTGGTAGCTGGAGGGTGAAAAGTCATCCTTTTTCTTTTCCTTGAATTTTATTTTATTTATTTATTTTTCATACAGCAGGTTCTTATTATTATCTATTTTATACATATTAGTGTATATATGTCAATCCGAATCTCCCAATTCACCCCACCCCCCTTCTTTCCGCCTCTCTTTCTAAACTTCTGTTTCTACAGTGTGGTACTGTTGTGACAAAACACGAGTTTGAGGAGGAAAACAGCCATGCCAACAGCAAACACAGCTGTTTGGAATCCTAGTCTGCATTTTTTTAAATTAACTAAATACAGTTCTTGGTGCTTTTAAAAATCAGCATTAGGAAGCTCATCAGCTACACAGGAGAGAAACTGACATAGAAATGGACACTGTCCAGGTACACGTGCCCAACCAGTTTTGCATTTCAGCCCTGATTTCAATTAAAGAAGCATTCATTCAGTACCTACTGTGTGTCCAGATGCGACCAGGAATTTGTATCACTAAGACAAAGGGCCAGGTTTCCTGGGAGAGACCGATGCTCAGCAGGGTATCACCACCTGGACCCGTGTTTTATGGAGGAGAGTGCAGTCCATTAGTTTAATTAAAAAAAAAAAAACAAAAGCTTGATCTCAGCCCATGTACACTTTCTACAGGACAGGCCAAGAGAAATTTATAGGAGCAGAGGGGGTGGGCCCCTGGCAGGATTACGATAAAATAAAATTTTTGTGGCCTGGAGTTTCCTCTCACTGTTCAGCAGTTTCCACCTCTAAACAAAACAAAACAAAAAAATTAGTAGCAATAAACCATCAGCAGGACTGCTTTTTGTTGCTGCGGCAGAGGATTATATGTCTGGATTGCTTCTCCAGTTCTCCTAACTTGACCCAGCTAATGAACATTTAAAAGGAAGGAAGGAAAAATTACCTCTGAGCTCAGAAAATCAATGTTAAAAGTCCAGATTCTAAAATCCCCATGTTCTATGCATTCGAAAGTCACTTAGGCTCTCACTCAGGAACTCCGTCCTTCTCATCCAAATTCTACCAAAGATCTTAATTAATCTGGTTTCTCAACCTGCAGGAGCTTAGAAGGCACATGGCAGAAGGGGCGTCCATGCCACTGTACATGGCTGCTTATAATTATCACAATTGGGGCTATTTGATGATGGTCAGGGCAGATACGGCCCTATTCATTCACCAACAGGCCTATTCATTCACTCACTCAACCAACATTCATCAGACGTCTCCTCTGGGCTACTAGTGCTCCTTCAAGTTCCTGGTTAAGACCACCCTCCCTGATGTTAAGGGAGGTCTACAGAGCTGTCAAAGCTCCTGATAAGACTCCCACCCTCCACCTCAGTGCAATCTCCTAAGAGACCGAAGACCCTTAGGAGCTGCATTAGTTTCCTGTGGCTGCAATAACAGAGTAATAATACCACCTGAGTCACTTAAAGCAACAGAAATGTTATTCTCTCACAGCTCTGGAAGCTAGAAGTCCAAAATCAAGTTGTCAGCAGGGCCACACTCCCCCTGAAGGCCCTAGGGAAGAATCCTTCCTGCCTCTTCCAGCTTCCGGTGGCCCCAGACGTTCCTTGACTTGCAGCTGCATGTCCCCAACCTCTGCCTCCGCCTTCACAAGGCCATCTTCTCTGTGTCTGTGTCCTCTCTTCATATAAGGATCCCAGTCACCCTATATCCAGGATGATTTCATCTCGAAGTTCTTAACTGACTACATCTGCAAAACCCTATTTCCAATTAAGGTCACATTCTGAGGTTCTGGGTGGACATGAATTTTGAGGGGACACTATCAGACCTACCACAGAAGGCTATCATTAAACTAACTGAGTACCCCATCTCCCCCGAAAGGCCAGCAGAACAAATATCTGAACCTCAACATCCCTGAAGTCCAAGAATCCCTGGTGCCCTTCTATCCCTGCTCTTCCTCTTGCCTCAACTTTCCATACAGCAAAGAGACAGAAATCAAATCATGTCACTCGGCCTTTCTCACCTTCTGAGGTGGCCCACACTCTGTCTGTGGAGCGTGTTTCTCTCTAAATAAATCCACTTCTTACCTATCACTTTGTCTCTCACTGAATTCTTTCTGCCATGAGACGTCAAGAACCTGAGCTTCATTAAGTCCTGAGACCAGGTGTGTAATCTCAGTTGGAAGACTGGGTTTTGGCCAGGTTCGAGTCCCGGCTGCGTGGGTTCGAGTCCCAATCTGAGGTGCACGGTTTCAAGACTACATGTCAAGATTCATAATCTTGCAGGTCTATCAGTGGATGTCCAGAGTGAGAACCTTCCCACCTCCAAAACAAGCGTATCAAAAACAACAACTGTGGGCTTCCCTGGTGGTGCAGTGGTTAAGAATCCACCTGCCAATGCAGGGGACACAGGTTTGAGCCCTGGTCTGGGAAGATCCCACATGCCGTGGAACAACTAAGCCCGTGAGCCACAGCTACTGAGCTCGCGTGCTGCAACTACTGAAGCCTGTGTGCCTACAGCCCATACTCCACAACAAGAGAAGCCACTGCAATGAGAAGCCTGTGCACCGCAATGAAGAGTAGCCCCCGCTCTCTGCAACTAGAGAAAGCCCGCGCACAGCAACGAAGACCCAATGCAGCCAAAAATAAATAAATAAATTTATTAAAAAAAAAAAAAATCACGTCACTCCCCTGTTTATAACTCTCAGTGGCTCCCGCTGTAAGGGGCCACATCCCAAACTCCTGGCCAGGTCCCTGAAGCCCTTCACAGTCTGTCCTCTTCATCCCTCCATCCCCTCTCCTCCCCCTGCCCTCGCTTCACCCTGTCTGTGCTCCTCCTGGTCACCCAGCTCTACCCTTACTCTCCTCCTTGTTCAAACACACCAAGGTCATTCCAGCACTTGCTGACCCCTCTGTCTCCCTCTACCTGGACAGCTGTCCTCCAGATTGTCACTTGGATCCTACCATTGTTCAAATGTCAAATCCTCAGAAAAGCCTTCTCCATCCATCTTATTCAAAATAGCACCCATAGGGACTTCCCTGGTGGCGCAGTGTTAAGAATGCAGGGCACACGGGTTCGAGCCCTGGTCTGGGAAGATCCCACATGCCGTGGAGCAGCTAAGCCCGTGCGCCACAACTACTGAGCCTGTGCTCTAGAGCCCGTGAGCCACAACTACTGAGCCCACACACCACAACTATTGAAGCCTGCACGCCTAGAGCCTGTGCTCCGCAACAAGAGAAGCCACCGCAATGAGAAGCCCGCGCACCGCAACGAAGAGTAGCCCCTGCTCGCCACAACTAGAGAAAGCCCACGTGCAGCAACGAAGACCAAACGCAGCAAAATAAATTAATTAATAAACTAATTAATTAATTAATTGTAAAAATAAAATAGCACCCATATTAAATGAAGTGTAGGTTTATTCTAATATATCATTATTGGTTTGCAGGATTCCAGACAGCATTGGAAAAGACATAGAAAAGCCTTGTCAATCTATTTATCTGCTCCACGATGTCTTTGTTAGAAAAGTAAAAAGCTGAAGAAGCCCAAGTTTGAATTGGGAAAACTCATGGAGCTACATGGTAAAGGTAGTAGTTCTAGAAAAGCTACTGGGGATGAGACAGGTGCTAAAGTTGAACGAGCTGATGGATATGAGCCACCAGTCCAAGAATCTGTTTAAAATTCAGACTTTTAATGGTGACAAATAAAAGATCTTATTTGTGAAAATAAAATAAAATAAAATAGTGCCCATACCCACACCCACAGGCACCTTAGGTCACTTGATTATATTACCCTAATTTGATTTTTCTTTATTACACTCAATACCATCTGAAATTATATTATTTATTTCTGTGTTCGCTTATTTACGGTCTGTCTCCACCAGTAGAATGTCAGCCCCATGAGGACAGGGACGTGCCTGGAGGGCTTCCCAGTTTAGTGAGGGCACACAGACATGTAAAAAGCAGTGACACTCATGGGGCCAGACACTGTGGGGGTATTTCATCTTCACAGCAATCCTACAAGGTAGGTGCTATTATTATTCCCATTTTACAGATGAGGTAACTGAGGTTGAGTCACTTGTCAAGGGGAGCCAGGGCTCAAACCAGGTGGTCTGAGTCTAGATCTTGTGCTTTTGGCTTCTAGTCTACCTCCCCAAAAAAGATGACAGCATTTTGCCAAGGGGAATGTAAAGGTTATGTTACAGGCCTGTGAGAGCCAGAAGAGGAAACTCTGTCTCAACAAGGTTGAGAGCATCCCTTTGCTGGTAAGCTACTGAGTTCCTGGGCAGAGGAGGCAATCAACATGTGCAAATGGACAGGCAGTATAACAGAGAGCGGCAGAGAGCCGATGGCATTCAAAGGGATGCAAAGAAGTTTCTGGTCACCCTATATGAGCAGGAGGAGGGGACACAGGACCCTGGCTCCATAGCTGAAGTGTCAGCATTAAGTCCGTTGCTGCAAGACTCATTCCCAAGCTGCAGCCCTGGTTCTAAGCACTAAACGCTTGACCTCCTTAACACATGTAATCAAGGTGCTCTCTTAAACCAGAGTTTCTGCTTCTGGGCTCCAGCCTTGCTCTGCTCCATCTCCTTGGAGAGCCAGGTTCTGTTCTGAGCCCCAGGAGCAGTGCCACCTGTGGCCTCTGCTGACAACACCCCCATTCAGCCTGTACTGTACTTCTGCTGGCCGCCGGACTATTCTTTGGATGCGTCTTCTCCCTCGGCTGGGTGGTCCTCTGATGCAACTGCCTGCAAGCTTGGCTGATCATAGCAGCCACCGCACTCTCCCTATGTGGCGTCACCCACGTGTCCAGACCTGCCCCTGCAGCTGCAGCTAAGCCCTTTGCCTTCCCTACGGCACACTTGTAGCTCTGTCTCCTCTCTAGATCTGGCTTCCGTTGGTCTGGCTCAAGCAAGAAGACAGGAAAACTATAAAAAGCAGAAGAGGGAGAATCATTTAGTGCAGAAGCAATTGGCTCTTTTGCCAAATATCTGCAAGCCGTGTTCCCATGATTCATGCAGGTCTCGGCTCAAATGTCACTTCATCAAAGGCCTTCCCCATCACTTTCCCCATCCCTACTCCCTGCTCCTTTATCCTGCCTTTTTTTAATCTCTACCTGACATTACATTATATTTTTATGTTTATACGTTATTGTCTGGGTCGTCCCATGCAGAAGGCAGGAAGTTTCTGGTGGCCCCAGGCGTTCCTTGACATGTGGCTGCACATCCCTAGTGCCCAGAGCAGTGTCTGGCACATAATAATCACTCAATAAATAGTGGTAAGCTAAATGAGAACAACAGTCCCACAGAGCTGAAATCCACAGGTGGGATACACTATAATAGCTGATATTTACAAAGATCTCTCAAGAGATCAAGGCAGAGGAGTATTTATTTTTTTCTTAGAGTTAATTTTTTTTCTTTGATGTTCAGAAAGCCTGTAACAAAGTTTCTAGAACATAGCAAGCCCAGCAAAATGTTAGCTATTATGATAGAAAACATCCTAGAAAAATTTATATGATTTTGTTAAACCTTCCTTATCAGGCACACCCAGCTTGTTTCCTGAGAGTTTCAGATAGCTGGAACTTTCCTGGAGGGTTAATCCACTGGGGAAATACAGGGGTGTGGTTGGTGCCATCTGAAACTGAAAATATCAGACTGAGCCAAACAGAGGACATTTTAAATACAGGTGTTGCTGATGAAATAGACATACAACCCGTTGTCCAAAAAAGTCACCACTTCAAAGATAAATGAAGAAAAGGTTTTCAGACTTATTCACGTGGAGCCCTTGGAGATCTAAAATGTGTGGAAATGTGTGAGTTATGCATTCCTCCGGCTTTATGCTTTTAAGTAAGGGATAAATCTACATTAGCATTCAAGGGCCACAGAAACCAGTCTGTTTTACAAATTACCATGTAATTAAACAGAAGCACATCTTTCCCCTATTCTTAGTATTCCGCTCACCCATCTAAGTCCTCTCTAGCCAAAACCACAACTTAAAAACTGCAAACTCATGGCACTGTCAAGGAATATTTTCTAACTGTCCCCTAAAACTGCCAAACAAGCTGTGTTCCCGTCATGAATAAGGGTATAAAGAGGCTGACAGGAGGTTAAACGATGGGAGAAAATGTAAGAAGGGTAAATCTCAAGGGTGAGACAATACAGGAAAGTTTTTTTTAGAAAAAGCATTGTTTATGTTAATGATCCTTAAAGGGACAGTTCATCAAAAGTAGAAACACCTAATAAAGGTCTTTCAACGTTCCAAGTTTTTTATAGCACAGAGCAGCAGCAGAGAGTTAATGATCCTGAGATGTTACCGTTTATAAACTCCACTGCATGGGAACTGTCTTAAATTCTGTATAAATCTTATCTCTATACCTGTGAAAGGTACCCCTTTTGCAGGTGAGCAAAATGGGGCTCAGAAAAATTAAGTGATTTGCCCCCAAGTAGCTGGGATTCAGAGCTGCAATTGTGTTGTTCCAAAGCGGGGCTGGGGGGCTCTTTCGGCTGCCAGGAGAATTCCTCAATGATTCCCAAATGCTCCTGCGTCACCAAGTTTGCACAGGTTCAAGGCCAAACGGAAAAAACAAAGCCAGTATAGTCTGTTCTCCTAAAGCTAAATTTACTCACTATTTAAATCCTGAAATTGTATCCTTCCTAATGTTTCATGTTCAAACGTTCTTCCATAAAAGAAAGGATATTTCAATACGAAAACTCCCCCAATCATAAAAACAAAATTTTAACATGAAAAATTAATAAAAAGAATACTGGAAGTTTTAAATAGCCTTACTCTGCAACATAAAAAGTGGATGATCTTACATCAAGTGCCAGAATTTCTTTTGAAATTTTACTGACCCATGAAATAAAAGACTGGCACCATTGCACAATAGTCAGTATTTTTCAATTTACCCATCAGGGGTTCATGAGGTCATTTTAGTTGGTCAATACCTTCATTCTCTTCTTCCTTTCTTTCTTTTTCTTCAATAAAATAGAATAGAAAAATAGAAAACATCAGGAGATAAGCACAGGTAGCACAAAGGTTAACTAATACTTCATGAAACGCTTGTTTTAATTGTATAAATACATAAATGCATGTTTGTACTGGGTCGGGATGTAAATTGTACAATATATATTTCTTACTGTGGGTCACAGACAAAAAAAAACTTTGAAAGCCTTTGTACTGTTTTTCTTAGAGTAATACATATTCATAATTGAGCATTTGTAAAACAGACAAATTATAAGAAAGTTTAAAATCATCTATAATTCTGTCACAAACGACTATATTAATATTTTTATCTCCTAAGCATAGTATGTTTTTATATTACACAGACACTAGCTGGACACACAAACACTAAATATTCCTAAGTCCTCTAATGTAGCACCATGATTTAAATAGAAGACTGATCCTCAATGGCTGTGTGCCACAAATGGCAGGGAACGCTCTTATTTTTTTTGTTTTTCTTTTGGCCGCGTGGCTTGCGGGATCATAGTTCCCTGACCAGGGATCGAACCCAGGCCACAGCAGTGAAAGCGCTGAGTCCTAACCACTGGAAGGCCCGGGAATTCCCGTGGGGGCGGGGGACCACTCTCTCTCTTTTTTTTTTTTTTAATTAATGTATATACTTTTGGCTGCGTTGGGTCTTCACTGCTGCACGCAGACTTTCTCTAGTAGCAGCGAGCGGGGGCTACTCTTCGTTGCTGTGCGCGTGCTTTTCATTGCGGTGGCTTCTCTTGTTGCGGAGTACCGGCTCTAGGCGCGCAGGCTTCAGTAGTTGTGGCACGCGGGCTCTAGACAACAGGCTCAGTAGTTGTGGCACATGGGCCTAGCTGCTCCACGGCATGTGGGATCTTCCTGGACCAGGGCTTGAACCTGTGTCCCCTGCATTGGCAGGCGGATTCTTAACCACCGTGCCCCCAAGGAAGTCCCTAAGGGGGAACACTCTTAAACAAGATCAAATAGTGCCATTTCAGATTCTGAGGCATCCATCAATCTCTGTGATTACATCAGTTGATAGGTGGAATTGATTTCTATCTACCTGCTCACAGAAGGAATGCCATCTTCCACCTTAAAAGTAAGCATTTGATTACACCATGAACATTTTCATGTTCAAATCAGATTATATCAGATCAAATCAGATTATATATTTGCTTGGAATTTTGCTTCCAAGTGTTAAATACGGTTTATTTTTAGCCTTGGGAGTGATGGAATTTGTGTTAACAGGTCCTGGTGAGAATAATCAGTTCACAGCCAAGCTCCGGGTGCAGCCAATGTTCACGTGCAATGAAGGATGACTTTGAAAATCCGGCAAATCCGGATCACACACTCTTGTGAGAGGAGTCGGAGGAGGTTTTCATAGTGAGAAACTGTAAATTGTGGGAAAGGAGTAAAGTAGCCAGCATCTCACAGCGCCACAAAGCCCTACGTATTAATGTGAACTCATTCCAGACAACCAGGAGAACTTCTCCCAGGGGGAACTGGGACTAGGAGAGAGTGGCCTGGGATGGCACCTCCACGGTAGGTATTAAGGAATCAAAGGGACCTCACACTTGCATTTGCTACAAAGGAGAGAAGCACGGAACACGGTGCTGAGAACGTCGTTGGCAAGTGAAAGTGAACTTCAACGTGCATAGGGATTCCAACATAATCGATTAATTTGTTTCATATCAAACATGGGTGCCCTTACCAAGCAATGCAAATGAGAAATCCAATTTTCAGGAAATAAATGTGGAACATTTATATAAAAATTAAATAAGTTGTAAGAAAACATTGTGATACTTCAATATAGAAACTCTAAACATATATTTATATTCAAATGAGTTTCTTACTCCAAAGTATAATTTTCATACTTCGAAGGGTACAGGAAGTTTATGATGATCTATGCAGGTGTCAGCAAGCCAGAGGTTGAGGGCCAATGGCCTATTTGGTAAATAGAGTTTTATTGAAATGAGGTCTCATACTCATCCCTCTAACCTATTGTCTATGGCTGTTTTTGAGCTTCAGTGGCAGCATTGAATGATTGTGCCAGAGACCTTGTAGCCTGCCAAGCCAAAAATAGTCACTAGCTGGCCCTTTAAGAAAAAGTTTGCCTAAAGTAAACGGGATTTCTGGTGAAGCAATGCACCTTCTGAACGGGTGGCAGGTCTTGAATAAGCTGTAGCTATTTCTGAGGACCTCATCTTCCTGCACAATGAACTAGTGATTCTTCTTTCTCTGCAGAGGTCATTTATACAGGGGCATATGAATAGCTGTAAAATGTAACAGGAACACCAGTGGGGTTTGGATTGGTGTTAAAACCAGTTTCACAGAAGTGTGACTTTCAGATCTGCAAGGAATCTACTCAAAACCTCTTCTGTGAAACTGATCCGGATGTTTCAGCACTGAATCCAAATAAGGACCAAGACACTCAAGAAGCAACACTGCGACTCTCTTCATGTGAGACTCAGACCACATATTCCTTCCAGGCTGGAGAATACAAATCTGGAGCCTGCTTTTGAAGGAGCTACAGAAACTCTCTTCTTTTCTTTAGCAACCTTCTCCTATTTGCCCTTTACCCAAGAACCCAGGATGGAAACCCAGATAGATACAGCTGGGAGCACACCCATTTCATTCAACGCAGGTGAACCACGTAACCCTGTAGGTTGAAAGTACTAGTGACCATATTTCACCAGCTCTCCCCAGCAGGCCTGCTGGTGGGGGTGAGGGTGCTCCAGGCAAATATTACCTCCCCCAGGCAAAGCCCTGCAAGATGATGGCGAGTATTTCCCCAATCCATCATGATCCTTCTGTCTGTTAGGGAAAAGACCTTTATTCAACTTGTATTGCTTGATTTGAAAGCCAAACCCAAATCTCAACGCCATCCTGACAATATTTCTATTAAATAAAATCCTCCCGTCTTGTTGGGAGGTTTTTAAATCAATCTGCCACAAAAAGCTTCTGAACAAGTTAACGCAGACGCCTGACTCACTCTCCAGCAAGCACTTCTCCACGAAGAATCAATGGACTTTGTTCAATCTATCAAAACAGTTAGCAGTTGAGCAGTAACACAATTAAAATGCAGCTCTTCCTCGTACTCTTTCCCATATTTAAAAAGAAAAAAAAAAAGGCAAGGATGCTGAAGTCTTGGGAGTAACAGAATTAAGACCTAGCTGCTGGGTTCAAATCTGAGCTTCATCCCTTAGGGGAAGAGCCACATTTGCTAAGCGCATAGGCCACAGAAGGCACCGAGGCACGGCCACACGACCACTCTTTCTCAGCCCACTTTTATTTATTTTTTTATTGAAGTATAGCTGATTTACAATGTTGTGTTAGTTTCCAGTGTACAGCAAAGTGATTCAGTTATACATGTATATATTTATATCTATTCTTTTTCAGATTCTTTTCCATTATAGGTTCTTACAAGATACTGAATATAGTTCCCTGTCTCAGCACACTTTAAAACATGAGCACACTGAACCTCAGAGGGTTGACGTGACTTGTCCAAGGTCAAGTATCTAGTAAGAAGCGGCAAAATTGGGATTCAAATTCAGTCTATCCCCAAAACCCTATTTTGTTTTGTTTTCTCTCCCCAACTCTATGTAATGATAGCTGGAGAATGTCAAAGGTCTACGACCTCCTCTCTTCCTGGGACAGCCCTGAGGACGTGCTGTTTTGTTTTGCTCTCTGCCTCTTTTATTTTTATTTTATTTTTCCTTGCCTCTCCTTTCAGTCTTTCGAAGCATATATCGGTACAGCCTTTCTTCAGATGATTTGGTTTAAGCCTTCTTCATTACAGTCACAAGTGAGTCATACTTCCTGCAAGTTATACCAGCTCACCTTGCTGGGTTCCAAGGGTTCACAGATATTAAGCTCTCATACTGTGAGTCTTAACTTCAATTTGAGGTCATTTCCTGTTGGCCTCATGTAACATCTACATGTGGAATTTGCCTCTCGATATCATCTCTGGAAGGTCTCTGCCTTGGCCCTTCTAGACTGTGAGCCCCATCAAGGAAGGATTTGCTGGCTCACTCACCACTGTATTCCCAGAACCTGATAAATATTGACTAGATCAATGGACACTGTGCCTTCACCACATTTCAAGGAGGTAGGGAAACTAAGGCACAGGAAGATTTAAGATAACTTCTCTAAGACCACAAAAAGAGCGGGACTTCACATAAAGCCATTTAAGAACAGCCATAACCTGGATAAGGTGTCATCTGATAGAGCAATCTGGTTCTTTCCCTAATGCCATGCTATACGAAGGGGTTACAAACAACATAAATGGGTTTTGAAATTTACCATCTGCTTTTCCCAAGTCTTTGGCACCAAGATAAAAGACATTGATCCTATGCTGTACGTGTGAATGAATCCAACACAGGGTGGAAAACTAACAGTTCTTTTTCCACCTGCCAAGTTCTCACAAGCACCATAAAGAAGAAAGCCTATGTTCAGCCTACCTGGAAGGGAAGAAGCCAGGGAGAGGTGTGCAGAGGTCTCGCAAAGTACCATCTTCCCCCTTGCACCCAGAAGGACCCTAAAAGAGCCCCGTCCCCACAAATGGACTGGAGCTGAGTACGTTCTAGTTAACATCGTGGACAATGCGTTATTCATGGATGGTGAGATTCTTAGTAGGTTCATTATGAATTAGGACCCACATTAGGCATTTCTGATTTTCCTTCCACTGCATACAGACTATATAAGTAGAGGACTACTGATTTGATCAGAAGAAATACTGGAAAATCAGCCTGAGTACCAAGGCACGAAGTGCTTCTATGAGGAGAAAATATATAAATGTCAGGAAATGCACTGGAAATAAAAACACAAGCAGAAAATTGAACGGATTCATGTCATGTGCCTCCAAGAATTTAGAGATCTTGCTACACACTGAGATTTTTGCTCCACTGCTTCTGGCTGCATTCAGAGGCATGCCGACAGGCCGTGACTTAGTAATTCCTGAGAATCTTCCTTTGAAGGTTTTCAAATCGCATTTAATACAAAGCATGTCATAAAAAAGGCTCACTAATCATTGGTCAATAAAATATATTCCCTTCCATGGAGTACCTTTTTATACCTCCAATCTGAAAAGCATTGCTTTCCTGACACCACCTTGGGAATCAAAGGCAGACTAATGTCAGGCCCACAGAGCACAAAGGAAAATGTCTCTGATAACTTTGTGCTTTATGTACAGCCAGAGGTGGATCATTCTGGAATAAAAGAATTTTTAAAAATGAGTCCATTTACTCTGTAATTCGGAAAAAAAGAGGGACTTCCCTTTCTCAGAATTTTCCTGATCCCATATTTAAAGTCAAAACTAGAAAGTATCACAAATAAGCATGAAAGACTGGCTAGCTCTTAGATCTAAAGCATGTACTGAATCCACAAAACTTGAGACAAGGACACAGAGAAGGATGCATGAGTCTGGCACAGCAACTTGAGGTAATGTTAGCTGGATATAAATCTGTCTTCGTAGGAAATACACCCTATCTATGCTCTACCCAAGAATTAGGAAACTTCTAGAATCTGTGCCAATGAAACAGAGCTGACTGAACAATTCAGAGAGAGCTTCTACTTCTCCACCACATATACCTATTTTCCCCCTCATCCCCTGCACCTGCTGCCAGCCTTTTCCAACCTCCTATTGCCATCTTTCTTGCTTCCACATTTTTCCTCTCGTTTTCTCCTTCTCCCTCTAAGCAAGCTTTTAGTTGTGGTTGCAAGCCACCATCTCTGCTTAAATTCACTGAATTATCAATCCAGTGTTAATCTGGGCAAAGAAGGTGCGGTCCTCCGTCCCTTACAGATCAGCTGGCATAAAAAGAGCTAGTTACTTTGCAATGCCAAGCTAGACCCAAGTAACATGAAGTTCTCACAGGCTGAGAGATCTCTGAACACAACCCAAGGCATCAGTACTGTATGTTTTCTCTGGTCAAGGGCATTCATTTTCATCATGATTATATTAAGCAGAATCCCTAAAATGACTGCCATCCTTGGTTGCTAATGCCTTTCTTTTTCGTTTCCTCCCCCTCTAACAAGACTGTTTCACAGAACATGTAGAAATCTGCCTACCTATCCAAAAAAATGAAAAATGTGATGCTCTTCTGATAGGAACTTTTTTCATGAAACACTGAAATCCCATTTCCCTGCACTGTGAATGAATCCAACACAGGGTGAAAAACTAACAGTTCTTTTTCCACCTGCCAAGTTCTCACAAGCACCATAAAGAAGAAAGCCTAATTTCTAG
This sequence comes from Balaenoptera borealis, assembly GCF_965194805.1. Lineage (NCBI taxonomy): Eukaryota > Metazoa > Chordata > Mammalia > Artiodactyla > Balaenopteridae > Balaenoptera > Balaenoptera borealis. Next base: position 13,568,541 of record NC_138879.1, on the reverse strand, counting down.
GTCATTACTTACTAAGCAAAGTTAGAATATTCCATTTAAATGTAAAATTGTCTTCTCCTAGGACCAGCAGAGCAGCGCTGCCATAAACAAACAAATTGAGCAAGTTAGAAATTTAGTCTCTAATAAAAATAGGTATGGGGGGCTTTATAATAATCTGCAAGGCAATACTAAAATCTCTTAGTCTACTACACAATCATCTCCTGATAATGAGGTTATGGTCTTAGGAGCCTTAAGACCTGAATCATCTGTCAGTGAGATTTATGACACGCACTTCCCAAGGGAAGGATACCCCTAATACGTTGTCGTATTCCCTTGACAAAGCAGTCAGGGCCCCCATGTCTGCGGGAAACCAGAGAGACCTTTTCCACGGTGCCAAGTACAAAAGTATGCTCTCAGGGGGACAGCTGATGAGAAGTTATTTTAAAAGTGTGCAAATATATATGACCCACCTCAAAAGACATCCAGAATTTTATAGAAAATAGAAGAGATTCAACCCAGGCCTTTCAGTACTCTGGATTTGTGGAGCAAGGGGCCTTTTAGAAGATCAGGAAGGCTGGCAACCAAGAGACTATACGTAGGTCATGTTAACTCTGCCTCTGCTTTCGTTGCTGACACCACTTTGAGCTTAGGAACCAGGAGGGTCCTGGATGTTGGGACTATTTATAAATCCTTACTTCTCAAATATGGCAGGACCTATCCAGGTACATCAGCATCCCTGTACCCTGAGAACCCCAACAGGAGGCTGGGGGCCGAAGAATCTAGGCAGAAATACACTGCATCTGTCCCAGCTCCCCATGACCGTCTCGTTTTCGCTAGGTTTATGTATCTGTAGCTGAAAATATAGGATCTTAACCTATTTTGACAGTGGGTGAAATTATACAAAACTCCACTGTTAATAAAATAGCCATACATATGAACAATGAAAAGGTGTGCACATTTACATACAAAAAAGGACAAAGCGTTATTTGGAAAGTTAAGTGAGTTTTTCAGAGTTCGTACCTGTGTTCATAAAGAGTCCAGTCATTGCCATGCTATTTTCCATATTAAACACACATGACACTGATATTGGTGTACCTTCAATTTTGCAATCGTTTTTCAACATACAAATGAGGGCAAAGAATGGCAGCACATTTTTACACATAAGTATAAAAAACACTCAGGTTTGCTTTTCAGGCAAGCACGATTTTTAAAAGTCAATGTTTTCCTTCCGAAAGACGTGACTATTGCATATTTATCCTATCTAAGTTGGGACTTCATCATTTTCAACCAAAGTTCCTTGCATAACATCCAGAAGAAGGAAGAGGACAACATGATCTTCAGAAAATGTTATAATTCTTCAGAGAGAAAAAAGTTAGAATGAGTTTCTGGGTTCAAAAAGATGTAACATTTTAGATTTCATGTATTAAGGGCATTGTGAAGCCATTATATAACCATGTCCATGTAACTCTAATAGCCAACAATCTCATTAGCTCTATTTTCAAGAGAGCCAAGGCAACGAAAAGAAGAGATATTAAAAGTTAACTACATAATACATTGGGGGAACAAAATTAGCTTGATTTGGCCAAGCATGGGATACAAGGGAGGGGCAGAAGATGAGGCTGAGAGAAGTCTTCCCTGGAGGACTTTAAATGTCACACAAGGGACTTCCCTAGTGGCACAGTGGTAAGAATCCGCCTGCCAATGCAGGGAACACGGGTTTGAGCCCTGGTCCGGGAAGATCCCACATGCCACGGAGCAACTAAGCCCGTGCGCCACAACTACTGAGCCTGCACTCTAGAGCCCGCAAGCCACAACTACTGAGCCCGCATGCCACAACTACTGAAGCCCACGCACCTACAGCCCATGCTCCACAAGAGAAGCCACCGCAATGAGAAGCCTGCGCACCGCAACAAAGCATAGCCCCCACTCGCCGCAACTAGAGAAAGCCCGTGCGCAGCAACGAAGACCCAACGCAGCCAAAAATAAATAAATAAATAAATTTGTTTTTTTTTTTAAATGTCCCACAAAAAGGCTTAGACTCACTGTAAAAGAGGGTGTGCTGACCCTAGGGATTTGGAGAAGAATGCGACATGGGTCTTGTTATTAAGAAACTTACAATCTAATGGAAGTGACACCCAGAGAGGTTCATGAGCTAAAGAAAGGCAGGAGAGAAATGAATTATGACGGGGGAGATGGGAAACTTTCCCTGAGAATGTGGCATCTCATCTGGCCCCTGAGGGGTAGGGTAGAATTTTGACAGTAGTGGATGGCAATCAGAGGGCATAATAAATGGAGAGGACGTGCAAAGACATGGAGTCAGAAACACATAGAGTATACTTGGAACACGATGAGGATTTCAATCCAGCTGTAGAAGATGTATGGGAAGCACCCTACAGAAAGAAGTTCCCCTCTGCCCACTGTTCTCTATTGCAGAGCACTAATCATGACCTGTCATTATTCCTATCTGTTTGTGCTGCTGCTGCTGCTGCTGCTTCTTCTTCTTTTTTAATTTATGGCATGCGGGATCTTAGTCCCCCAACCAGGGACCGAGCCCGTGCCCCCCGCAATGGAAGTGCAGAGTTTTAACCACTGGACTGCCAGGGAAGTCCCTGTTTGTGCTTCTTTTCTGCTGTTTGCTGTTTGTCTCTAACTCTAGACTAGGGGTTGGCAAACTTAACGAACAAGACAGCAAATATGTTAGGCTTTGCAGGCCATGCAGACGCTGTCACGACAACTCTACTCTGCCATTGTAGCAGGAAAGAAGCCCTGGACAGTGTGCTAGTGAAGGAGTGTGACTGTGTTCCTATAAAACTTTATTGATAAAAATAGATGTCGGGCTGGAATTGCCCCACAGAATGTAGTTTGCAGACCCCTGCTCTCAACTGCATGGCGACTGACTAGGGCTGGGTCTGTCTAAATACAACACCTAAGAGTACCCGATGTGGCAGGCACTGAATGTTGAATGGCTGAATGCAGAAGACAACTGATAGGGCTGTAAAGCTGGGTTGAGGGTCCATCCTATAAGGAAATTTGTTAGGGAGTTTGGACTCATTATTCTATATAGAATGGGATACCATCAAGGTTGTCTAGGTTTTTTCAAAGTTAGGTTTACTGAGATATAATTAATACAATAAAATTCACTCTTTTTATGTGTACATTTCAATACATTTTGACATACAGTCATTTAAACAAGCCCACCTAGGGACTTCCCTGGCAGTGTAGTGGTTAAAACTCTGCACTTCCACTGCAGGGGGCACGGGTTCGATCCCTGGTCGGGGAACAAGGATCCCGGCATGCTGTGCAAAAATAAATAAATTAATTAAATAAACAAGCCCACCTAGAGACATTTCCTTCACTCCAAAAAGCCACCTTGTAACCCTTGGCAGTATCTCTGTCACCCCCAGGCCCTGGCAATCACTGTTCCTATAACTTAATTTCTTCCAGAATGTCATATAAATACCTCTTTTTGCATCTGGCTCCTTTCACTTAGTACAATGCTTTTGAAATCCATTGATGTTGGTGTGTGTATATCATTATTCTGTACCTTTCAACTGCTAAGTAACATTCCATTTCCATTAAATGGGTATACTGCAATTTGTTTATCCTCTCATCAGTTGATAAACACTCATCTTGTTTTCAATTGCTTAGTGATTATGTATAAAGCTGCTATATTTTTTTTATTTATAAATTTATTTATTTATTTATTTTTGGCTGCATTGGCTCTTTGTTGCTGCATGTGGGCTTTCTCTAGTTGCGGTGAGCGGGGGCTACTCTTCGTTGCAGCGCGCGGGCTTCTCATTGCAGTGGCTTCTCTTGCTGCGGAGCACGGGCTCTAGGCACACGGGCTTCAGTAGTTGTGGCATGTGGGCTCAGTAATTGTGGCACACGGGCTTAGTTGCTCCGTAGCATTTGGGATCTTCCCAGACCAGGGCTCAAACCCATGTCCCCTGCATTGGCAGGCGGACTCTTAACCACTGTGCAACCAGGGAAACCCTATAAATATTTTTACACAGATCTTTTTGTGAATATATATATCTTTATTTCTCTTGGGGAACCGAGGAATGGGGTTGTTAAATCATAGACTAAGTGTATGTTTAACTTGATAAGAAAATTTCAAAATATTTTCCAGAGTGGTTGTATTATTTTGCATTCCCAACAGCAGTATATGAGCATTCCAGTTGCTCTGCTTCTTCACCAACACTTGCTATTGTTAGTCTTTTTCATTTCAGCCACTGTCCACGCTGCAGAAGCCAATTGGACAAGGAAAATTCCTGGGGCTAAACAAACTTATCATTACATCATTGAAATAAAGACTGGATGAGAGTGGGGCAAAAAGACTCCATGTGTTTGGGAATTCTCTGGCAGTCCAGTGGTTAGGGCTCTGCGCTTTCACTGCCGAGGTCCTGGGTTCAATCCCTGGATGGGGAACTAAGATCCCACAAGCTGTGCAGCGTGGCAAGGGAAAAAAAAAAAAAAAGACAATTCCATGTGTTTCTCTCTATCAGGGAAACAGACAGGCCTATTTTTATTTGGGGGTCGTGTCAACATAAGGCTCTATGCAGAAATAGAGTCCTTTATGAATACTGGTGTCAGGTAGTAAATGGACACCAAACTGATTTCTGTTGATGCCAGTGAACAAAAGCTCCATCTGAATATGGACCACAGAGATATTGGGTAAGGTCTCATATAGTTTGCAGGACCAAAAGATGGAGGTTTTTTCATGGTTCATGGTTAGTGAGAGACATGACAGTATGGTGGCCATAATGAGGGATGTAAAAGAAACAGCACTGGAAGCAAGAAAACCAACAGACCAAGAGATAGGAGGAGCTCAGATTCTGCTCAGCCGCTGCTAGCTCTGGGACCCAAACAAGTGGCTTCTCTTTGCCTAAGCTTCCTCATCAGTAAAATGAGGGGATTAGACAAGATGAATTCTAAGGCCCCCGTTGGGTCTGCAACAAGAGAAGCCACCTCAGTGAGAAGCCTGCACACCACAATGAGGAGTGGCCCCCGCTTGCCACAACTAGAGAAAGCCCTCGTGCAGCAAGGAAGACCACAGGGTCTATAATTCTATATCTCTAGGACTGGTTTCCTCCAGCCAGATTTTTAATGTTCCCCAGATATTTATCATAAAAATTGGGTACCACAAGATGGAAACATATCAGACAGTGGTCACTCTATCACCCTTTTAAATCCTAAAAAATAATAATACTATTGTTTCCCCCATGGAAGAAAAAAAAAGCTGTATTATTATTAACACGTAAACAGTTGAGCCAATTCAGAAAATTTCTAGAGACAATATAGCCTTCTTTTCTGGTACCTTGACTGAAGAGAAACAGCAAAGACATTTAATTCACACAAATCTAGGACATACTCAGATAAATTTGTTATGAATATTAGAATTTTTTTGGTTTTGAACTGAGAAAAAAGCCCCTCAGCTTTATGATAATGGTTATACGAATTCTTGAAGGTGTGATTAAGGAATCTAGTTTTGTTTAGGTCAGATAAAACAAAAAATCAGAAGTGAAATTATTTTGAAATTCTTCTATGTTGTCATGTGTATAAATAGTTCATTCCTTTTTATTGCTGAGTAGTATTCCATTGAATGGATATGCCACAATTTGTTGATACATTTTCCTGCTGATGAACATCTAGCTGTTTCCAGATTTTGAGTCTTACAAGTAAATCAGGCAGTCTTAATTCTTTTTTTTTTTTAAATAAATTTATTTATTTATTTTTTGGCTGCATTGGGTCTTCCTTGCTGCACGAGGGCTTTCTCTAGTTGTGGCAAGCGGGGGCCACTCCTCATTGTGGTGCGCAGGCTTCTCACTGAGGTGGCTTCTCTTGTTGCAGAGCATGGGCTCTAGGTGCGCGGACCTCAGCAGTTGTGGCATGTGGGCGCGGTAGCCATGGCTCACAGGCTCTAGAGCGCAGGCTCAGTAGTTGTGGCGCATGGGTTTAGTTGCTCCATGGCATGTGGGATCTTCCTGGACCAGGGCTCGAACCCGTGTCCCCTGCATTGGCAGGCAGACTCCCAACCACTGTGCCACTAGGGAAGTCCCCACAGCCTTAATTCTTCCCTTTACTATTTAGTAACTCCTCTGTTCTCTTTCAAAAGCACCTCCATACTTGGCCATGGGTTGATAACTGCTGAGGCTGCGTGAGGGTACACGGAGAATCATCACACCCTTCTATTTTTGTGTAGCTTTAAACTTTTCCATAATAAAAAAAAAAAGAAATTTAAGCACTTTATAAAGTGTTTTTCTCTGTCAATACTAAAAATATTCAGTAATTCTATAGTCGAACTAATGGGTCCAACTTGGGTGCTTTATTTTAAAAAGGTTTAAGTTTGATTCCCATATTTGGTTTATTATAATCATGGGGAGTGTTTGCTAAAAAAACAAATTCTTTATCCTCTCCTCAGAAGTACTGAATCAGGTCACGCCACCAAGTCATTCTTATATGCAGGTAGTTTAGAAAACACTGAATTCTCTCTTTCTGAATGACCTAGCCTCCAGCTTTGGCTTCACATTGGAAAAGAGGAACAATAAATTTCATTCCCCCACTGTCATCTCCTTCTGTACCTACACTTTCAATTTCTCCCCCATCATTCTCGACTTCTCAAATACTCTGAAATTACATCCAGGAACCAACTAACTGCAGAGGAAAACTATAATGGAGAAACAATAGATAGGAACCAAAAAGAAATCTGTAAATGGGAAACAATACAATAAAAGGGAAAAGAAATTTAAGTGAAAAGATAAATATTTGAGGAAATAGAATACCAGTCCTTATCATCTTCCAATTTCTTCCCTTTCCCCAGATCACGAGAGATCAGGAGCAAAGTTACAGGGATGCAAATAAGTGAGGAGTCATCAAGACTTCAGTATCTAGTTGAGTTGGAGGACTTGGTTAATTCCAGGCATGCTGGGGCTAACCTCAAGGTGAGGGGTGGGGGAGACCATAAATATTCAGTCTATACCACTAGTCATAACATCAATTTGTTCCTGAGACTGAGTTGCCATTTCTCTTGTATTTGAGTTTCAGTTTCTTGAATATGGCAACTGAGGAGCTATTCAAGTGCCCCTAGGGCTGGGGCGTCTTGCCAATCTCTTCTTCCCCCAGCCCTCACTCCTGCTTTGTAACTGACACCCTGTCCCTGAGTCCCACTCCGAGCTGGAGCGCTTCCCCACATGCTTTTCTGATGCTGCTAGGAAGGCTGCCTTCATCCCCAACCACCTGCCTTCCAGAGGCCTTTCTTCTCCTTCTCATGGCCATCCCTGTTGACACCCACCTACCTGGACCACACGGGTGGTCCAGCATAGAGCTGTTGTGTTTTCCAGGTGTAACTCCCTGTAATCACAAGCAGAGAGCATTTCCATCTCCTTCAACGTTCTGAGTACCATCTACCCAACTTTGTGTCAGCCAACCCTTTCACGTGATGCTATAGGATGTGATAGGGTATGTTTCTCATCATCATGGACACAATTTTGTCTTAGCATAGCTATAATATGCGGGTTCCAAGAAAGGGAAGCAGCTCTCTTCACCCCTCGATACCCTGATTCTGCCAACTGCTACACTATACTAGCTCCAGACCCTATGTAAGAGAGTAATAATAGGCTGGTGTGATGTTGCTTTAATGAACACACACCCTTATTCACTATTAGCAAAAGCTTCACCACCTCAACCAGCCAAAGATCTGTTTAAGCCTCACACTAATATTTACAAGTTTAAAGAGATACTAACTGGATACTGGGTTCTCTGGCTATTGGCCTTTTGCTTGCTTAAAATAATTCTTGCTGGACTTCCCTGGTGGCACAGTGATTAAGAATCTGCCTGCCTTTGCAGGGGACATGGGTTTGAGCCCTGGTCCAGGAAGATCCCACTGGTCGCGAAGCAACTAAGCCCATGTGCCACAACTACCAAGCCTGCGCTCTAGAGCCCGTGAGCCACAACTACTGAGCCCGTGCGCCTAGAGCCCATGCTCCGCAACAAGAGAAGCCACCGCAATGAGAAGCCCGCGCACCGCAAGGAACCGTAGCCCCCACTCGACAAACTAGAGAGAAGCCTGCTCTCTCAGCCAACTCAGCCATAAATAAATAAATAAAATTTTAAAAAATAATAATGATTCTTGCTAATAAAATAGTAGAAGCCTAAGAGGCAAATTTCACTTGCAAATACTACTTCTTTCCTCTGGGTAATGACTATTCAAAGAGACACGAAACAAAGAGAACGTTTAAAGGCTGAGTTTTCCTAGATGTAAACTCTTATACATTGCTGATAGGAGCATAAATATTACAATCACTTTGGGAAACATTGCATAACTCTACACTCCTAGGCATATTCCCTAGAAAGACAATCTCACATGTGGGTAATAAAAAACATGTTTAAGTATGTTCCCAGCAACAGTGTATAGAAAAGCAAAACTCTGGAAACAACCCACTATGGGTCAAAGAATGAATTAAATACATTACGGCAGATTCATATAAAGCATACTCTACAGCCATAAAAATGAATTAATTATAGTTATATGCATCAATCTCAAGATCAAAATGTTCAGTAAAAAAGATCAAGCTCTGCAATACGATGGGGAAACATAGTCTTCCCAAAAATGATGCGGAATCTATGGCCATACCACCCTTAATGTACCTGATCTCGTCTGACCTCGGAAGCTAAGCAGGGTCAGGCCTGGTTAGTACTTGGATGGGAGACCAAATGTGAATACAAGGTGCTGTAGGCTTTAAAAAAAAAAAGTGGTGCTGGGAATTCCCTGGCGGTCAAGTAGTTAGGACTTGGCGCTTTCACTGCCGGGGCCTGGGTTCAATCCCTGGTCGGGTAACTAAGATCTGCAAGCTGTGCAGCACAGCTAAAAAAAAAAAATGGTGCTAGGACAAAGTGGATATCCACATGCAAAAGAATAAATTTGGACCACCACCCTATACCATACTCAAAAATCTACTCAAAATGGACCAAAGATGTGAATGTAAGAGCTTAAGTGGTAAAACTCTTAGAAGAAAACATAAGTATAAATCTTTGTGGCACTGGATCATTGGCTTAGGGAATGATTTCTTAGATATTACACCAAAAGCAAAAGAAAAAGTACCTTGGACTTAATAAAAATTTAAAACTGTTGTGCTTCAAAGGACACTATCAAGAAAGTGAAACAAGAGCCCACAGAATGTGAAAAAATGTTTGCAAATCATGTTATCTGATAAGGGTCTAACATTCAGAATACAGAAAGAACTCTTAGAACCCAACAATAAAAAGACACATAACTTGAACAGAAATTTCTCCAAAGATAGACAAATAGCTAACAAGCACATGAAAAGATGTCCAACATTATGATTGTCATTAAGGAAATGCAAATCAAAACCATGCTGAGATCCTACTGCACACCCACTAAGGATGACTAGAATCAAAAAGACAGAAAGTAACAAGTATTGGCTAGGATGCAGAGAATCTAGAACACTAATACACAGCTAGTAGGAATATAAAACAGTGCATCAACTGTGGAAAACATTCTGGCAGTTCCTCAATAAGTTAAACAGAATTCCCATACGACCCAGTAATTCCACCTCTAGGTATATATCCAACAGAAGTGAAAACTGTTGTTCAAACAAAAGCCCGGACACGAATATTCATAACAGCATTATTCATAATAGCCCAACAGTGGAAACAACCCAAATGTCCATCAACTGATAACTGTATGAACACAATGTGATATATCCATACAATGAAATATTATTCAGCCGTAAAAAAGAATGAAGTACTGATTCATGCTACATGGATGAATCTTGAAAACACTATGCTAAGGGAAAGAAGCTGACACAGAAAGCCATATATTGTATGATTCCATCTATATGAAATGTCTGGAATACGCAAATCCATCAATATAGAAAGTAGATCAATGGTTGCCAAGGGCTGGGGAAAGTGGGGAGTGGGGGGTGACTGCCAATGGGGACAGGATTTCTTTCTGAGTGATAGAAATGTTCTAGAATAAGAAAGCGGTGATGGTTGCACAATCTTGTGAATATACTAAAACCAGTGATCTGTACACTTATTTAAAAGAATGAACTTTGTTATGTGAATTATATCTCAATACAAAAAGTTAACAGAAAAAAACCCAGCAAGCTGTTGAAGACTACCTCCTCTGGGATGCCACGTGTATAGAGAGCCTGGGGTCAGCTGGGGGCATGTAGAGTGTTCAATGAACTTGTATCATTCTACTTATTAAGCTGGGCAATAGGTTCATGGGTGTATTGCTTCATATCTATTCAATATTCGATAAAAAACAAAACATTTACAAGAGCAATAAATATACTTTTCTTTCTGTTTTTCAAACCACAATCAACACAAAAATTGGATCTGAATTTAAATGACCGTAAGTTGGTAGTCAACCTTAACTAAGCAACCGCAGTGTGCAAAACACCATTACAAAAAATTGTGGGGAGTTAAAATAGAGGCAATGACAATCACAACCCTCCAAGGAACTTATAATCTAAAGTATGAGCGGCCACCAGCTCCAGAAAGCCATAAACCAGCTTCCTCGTGGAATAATTTCAGCAAAGGTTTTGAGAGTCCCAGCACCAGCTATTATTAAAGAATCCATTTCATACAATTTCATACATAACAATTTCATACAATTAAAGTATCAATATATTTTACTTTGAGAGCTTCAAATTTTTATTCTGAAAAGTTGTTTCCTCTCCCTTTTATAAATCTGCTTTTAAGGACTTGGGATAAGGTGGAACTAGACCATAGGAAAGTGTAAGGAACTTGTTTATGAGACTTGTTCTTCACTTGAAGTAATATATTTTTAAAGCCCCGACTTAAATGATATCTTTAGATTATCACACATTCTCATCTAGACTCTATTAGTTTCTGAATATTCATATAATGACATCTTGAAGTGCCTTTTTTGCAAGATACGGTCTAGATAAACAGACAAGCTTTCTAAAAACAATTAAGATTTATAATCACTGTAGGTCATCAAAAATTGCATCTATGTTTCCAGTTTTACCAAAGATTGGCAAATGCAAATAGTTTTAACTTGAATACTCTCTTTCCACTAAGGAAATCAATATTTTTATTTCATATCACAGTTTCTGGGATATATACTCTAGAAATGTATCATTCCAGTAACTAATTCAGGAACATATATCCATTTTAGAATCAACTGTTTAAATTAATACAAGTAACTTGATAATGAATGAATGTCAACTTCTCTTTGGCTGTGGAAAGCAATGGTGTTGGAGAAAGCAAATGGAAATTTGTAGCCAAAGAGCCCTGGATTGGAATCCAAATCTGCCACTGATTCTCTGACAACTGTAAAATGAAGATATTAGGATCCACCTTGGAGGTTGACTGCAAAGATGAAATGAGATAATTAACACAGTGATCCTGGCACACTAGAATGTTCCACAAACGCTGGCCCTCTGTGTTTTCCCCTTTCTTGTGAAAAAGCAAAGCCTTCTTAAGTAAATGTCCACATAGAGAAATATATAATTTTAATTAAACATTTAGTCACTAAAAAAAAAAAAATCGGCTTTGCCATTTACTAAATTTTCTCCTCTGCATGGTAAATTATAATCTTGGTTAAACTGTTTCAAAAAAATTTCATGAGAACCTTATTTTTAAAATTAAAACTAATGAGGAAGTGGAGAATAATCCATTCTTAAGCTTATTAATATAACTGAAGGCTTCATCTCTCTACCCAAGTGCTTACTGGTTTCTGCAACCAAGGTGAGCAGCTATGACCTATATTTTAGGATTTGGATTGGACTGAAAAGTCGCTGTGTTGTTGGATGAAGACAGAAAGGCATGCTTATCACATCTAGCACTAAATTAAGAGGAGTAGCTAATATGGTAAATAACAAAAGCAAGAACCAAAAACATTTTGTCAAACTTGAAATCAGCAGATGCCATTCATCACATTTACATTTACATTACAAAGTCCTATGGTAATGGTTGTTGTCGCTATAAGGCTGCTTGTTTTTGTAGGCCTCAGACACACCGGATGGAGAGACTTAGCTTTGCCAGAAGATCACGTGGATAAGACGAAGGTGAACTGATCACCTTGTCAGTCAGCAGTTTGATGCAGCTTCCAAAAATGACAATGCTAATACTAAAGCATCAACATAGCATAAGGTGCTGAAGTAACAGTTCCCATATTTTCAGCACTGGTCCTCCAATATCTTGAGCCCAACCTGGCCCACACCTCTTTTTGTACGGCCCACGAGCTAGCTATGCATGGGTTGAAAAAAGGCAAAATAATATTTCACGACATTTGAAAATTATATGAAATTCAAATTTCAGGGTCCATAAATAAAATTTTACCAGACACAGCCATGCCCATTCATTTACGTATTGTCTCTGCCTGCTTTCATGTTGCAAGGTCAGAGCTGAGTTGTTGCAATCTTATAGCCTGCAATTCTAAAATATTTCTATCTGGCCTTTTTACAGAAGAAGTTTACTGACCCTTGCTCTAGAGCACTGCATTCAATATTTTTGAAAGGGCAATAACAGAGGAGGTCCAACGGATTGGGGAGGGAGTCTGAAACCATTTCCTAAGGTGAATTGTTGAGGGAATTGTGGCTATTAAGCCAGCAGAAGAGAAAACCAAAGAACAACATTACAGTTTTCTCTAAATATTTAAAGAGCCAGCATGTGGACGTGGCTTGTGTTTGTGTCACCATAGACAGGAAAATGAAAGTTCTAGGGAGGAAGACATCAACTAAATATCAGAGAGCATCTTCTGGGAATCCCCTGGTGGTCCAGTGGTTAGGACTCCCCGGTTCCCCTGCTGGTGGCCTGGGTTCGATCTCTGGTCAGGGAACTAAGATCCCACAAGCCGCTCGGCCAAAAAAAAAGCATCTTCTAACACATCAAAGTGGACAATCATAGATGTTATATCACAGAAGAGCAAGCACCCTGCCATGCTGGTATTTAAGCTAAAAGGCAAGATGATTGCCGTGCGAGATTATTATAGAAGATTCTCAGAGTGGGTAGGAAGCTGAACTGGTTTAACACTCAGGTTCTCTCTAAATTTTATCTCAAAAGAAAATGATCATAAATTACAGGTGAGAGCTTAATGACAGGTCAATGGAAACAATTTCTATTACCACATTCACTAAGGATTATACCTTACAGGGAAATATATATACCTTTATGTATGTGTATACGTATATGTGTGTAGGTACATATATATGTAAATGGCATATTAAAAAGAGGTTTATTTAAATAAAGAGCACAGTAGCTATAAAAAGAAGCACAGTAAAAAAAGAAGGGTTATTTTTAGGAGGAGGGTTCCAACTACACAAAATAAGGAAAGGACGTCCACTGCTAAATAAAATGAGCTGGAATCTTGCCTTGTGTTACTACAGGAAATCAGCTTGGTGCCGCTTGAAAAAGGGGAATAGTCTATATATATTTAAAATGGAAAGGGGAGGAATGCATTAAGAAAAAAAAAAGAGTGTGCTCAAATACAAAATACAGTAAAGGGCACAGTTGCGTGATTTACTTGCACTGGACTTCATAAAATAGTTTTACAAACAACTTCACAAAGCACGGCCACCTGTTAAGCTGTTATTTTGGCCTATCTATTTCCAATGGCAATCTTGACACCCAAGCAAGAGACATACCACCATAGCAACATAAACATCACGGTGTTGGAGAATAAAATTTTAGGAAGCAATTTATAGCTTCTGCAGGGCTGGAAATAAACTAATCCTTAAGCATTTGTTACTATGACATAACGTTCCCACAGGACAGACTCAGATCCTCTGGACACCTCAGGATTCCTTCCCATGGGTCATTTGGAAAGTACAGACTCCAAAAATGAATATTGTAGTAGATGGACTTCTAAACTAAAGGTATTTAAAGGTGTGAGACCGTGTGATTTCATGCACAGCTCAGGGAATGCATGATTACCAGGTATTCACACAGCATCCACACATGGACAATTATCACTGTCCCTTACATGTGCCGAGTGGGCTTGTATGTCATGTGATCAGCCCCTCATGGAGGCAAAAAGAAGGGTACTGGAATACTACTCAGCCATAAAAAAGAATGAAATTTTGACATTTGCAGCAACCTGGATGGACTTGGAGCGCATTATGCTAAGTGAAATAAGTCAGACAGAGAAAGACAAATACTGTATGATATCGCTTATATGTGGAATCTAAAAATACAACAAACTAGTGAATATAACAAAAAAGAAGCAGACTCACAGATATAGAGAACAAACTAGTGGTTACCAGTGGGGAGAGGGAAGCGGGGAGAGGAAATATAGGGGTGGGGGAGCAGAAGGTACAAACCACTGGATATAAGATAGGCTCAAGGATGTATTGTACAACACGGGGAATATAGCCAATATTTTGTAATAACTATAAATAACTGTAACCTTTAAACTTGTATGAGAAATAAAAAATTAAATTAAAAAAGAGGGGTATTGAAAGTTGAGGAAACTGAGGCACAAGAAAATCCAGTCTTCCTAAATCAATTCATGGCTATCAATCAGCAGGGCCTCACCATACTGCACCACCCTAAGCCAGAAACCCCAAGTTAGGACAATATAGGTACTTTAGCTCCAGGAGATAAAATGCTAAGGAAAGGGTAGAGGAAAATGAAAGGAAAATCATGTTTGAAAGTGATGAGTCCTCTTTTCAGGGATGATACTCCCCGTGAGAGGTGGGGCGATTACCAGGACTTAAAAGATGAACTTTGTAAGGTACGGCTGATTTGCCGTTCAGAAAGACCCAACCAACGGGAAAGAAAGCTGATTATCCAGCTTTAAGTTGAGACACACCCAAAAGGTGTGTCGTGGGTGGCATGTGGCAGGGCCAAGTGAGTCTGCATCAGGGTGAACAGGTTCTACCTCATCTGGGGATCTGAGAGACACCAGGGCAGATCCTGAGCCCAGTGGTCACAAACGTAGGCCTGGGCTCCAGCCCGGAACCACGGTCCATTAGCCCTGGCCACCATTTCTAACTGCCTGTTTTTCCTTTGCTCTTGAGTATTCTCAAAGATAGAGGCCTGCAAGGCCCGTGGGCAGTTCCTTCTCCAGATCCACAGAAAAGACTGTCCAAAGGCCAGGACAACACTGAATGCGGCCGTTCTGCAGATGAAAAACAGATTAATCTATGATGAAGCTTCTATGATGCCAGGGATTTGGCTGCTTTTGATATGAGAACCATTCCTGAACCCCTTTAAAAAATAAGATGGTTTCTGACAGACATAACCAACATTAAAACAAACAAACAAACAAACAAAAACCTCCTAAAAGAGCTAAGGCAGAAGGCTGGACACTATGTAAATAATGGCTAATTTGAAATATACTTGACCCTTTTGGAAGTGTGTTTCTTGAAAAGGCTTAAGGGGATTATTCCATTTGAACAACTAATAGCCTAATTACTATTTTTTAAGAAAACAATAACCAAACTCCTTTTCAGCCAGTCTTGGCAAGAAATCTCTAAGAACACCCATCTCTGCAGCACTATATGTCATACTGCTGAGAAACATAATTACACTCAGCTGCATCCAAGTTTCCATCAAACACAATCCAAAAGAGGTGAACTATTGAATCCTGAATCTAAAGGTTTTTCATTTTGGGCACGATGCCTCTTTATGAGCAACAAAAACATAACATCCAAAAAAGAAGCATTCGTCATAGCCTTCAATAGTCCAGGATTTGGGTCTCCAGTGCACACGGTACAGTCTGTACCCCAATGATTAAATACAATTCTAGTTACCAAACCCTTTGCACTTGGGGGGGATTAAATAACTCTATTTCATATCTTTAAACCTGTCTCATTGAGCAAAAGAACCGTCTATTTTCACAGCACTTTTCAAGCATTGAGAAAACCACTTTTATCCACCATGTCACTTTAATGGAGGCTGAAATAGCCCAGAATGATGACAAATGTTAGGTGACATGAATGGCTTTATTTGTCTTTTCATCGGCTCCAGCATCATCATCATCATTATTTCAGGTCAGGGTAAACTCAGCAAAATTTTCCTGATGAAGGCCCATGTCAAGAGGGTACAAACCTACAGGGAACTCACACATCTCAGAAGACATGTCCAGGGGTTCAAATACAAACTTTAGTGATAACCCCTGTCTTCAGAACTACCTGTCCGTACAAGGAGGTGATTACAAGTCTTGTTTTCTTAAACATCTATCCAGTGTTGTTTTTCTATTTGGTTAAACTGCTAATTACTACTTTAACAAGAGTGTTGTTTTCTGTGACTTTGTTTTGCAGATGTCTACTATTTCGGGTGCATTAGAGATTAAACAGACATCTGTAAGGTGGCCCAGGCACACTGGAAAGTTCTCAGACTGGAGACCAACATTTTTCTACAACCCACTACTTTCTTGGACAGTGCAGGACACAAACCGCTGCTTGAGAGCGGCAGGACTGTAATCCTATAAAATCTAATGAAATCCAGGTTGTTGGCTAGTGAGTTGAAAACTCTACCTACAGACATCACTAAGAGAATTGACAACAATGAAAATGTTGCAAAGTTAACTTATTAATAAGCCGTCATAATAACAAATTAGTTTTTTTCTCCTGAGTTAAATATTTATCAAATCCTAAAAAAAAAAAAGCCAACATTTTAACTGTACTTCTTTAATTAGAAAAAGAGTCCAATTGATGTCTGTTTCCACCTGGTACAGGAATAAAGCATTATCATTAATCAAATATTCTGTCTTCTACTTTAATAGAAGAACACTTGTCAGTGACAACTTTGTTGGAAATACTTCTAAAATGCACTGGTACTTTTTCCTGCTTTGTAAGTATTCCAAGCAAAAATGCGCTTTTTGTGTTAAATGACAATATAGTAGGACTCCTGAATTAAAAGTGTCAGGCACTCCAGCTGTTGCTACAAAGGTATAGGTCACTAACTGAGTCATTAATGCCACCCAAAACATGGATACAGGTCCATCTTGTCATTTTCCTCCTTTGAAAGAAGGCAGAATTCAGAAAATATTTCTAGTTACCTTCTGTTAATTCAAGTTTTATTAAGTTTGCTTCAGGAAATGATGTATGAGTTTAATGATAAAGTAATAAACCAGTGCTTTAAAGGAAAGAAAAAAATGCTGACCAGATACCTAGAATAGTAAACTCATAGACAGAAAGTAGAATGGTGGTTGCCATGGGCTGCAGGGAGGTGGATAGGGAGTTATTGTTTATGGGTACAGAGTTTCAGTTTTACAAGATGAAAAGAGTTCTGAAGATGGATGTTGGTGATGCCTGGCCAACAATGTGAATGCCCTTCATGCCACCGAATTCTACACTTAAAAAATAGTTAAGGACTTCCCTGGTGGCTCAGTAGTTAAGAATCCGCCTGCCAATTCAGGGGACACGGGTTCGATCCCTGGTCTGGGAAGATCCCACATGCCGTGGGGCAACTAAGCACGTGTGCCACAACTACTGAGCCCACGTGCCACAACTACTGAAGCCCGTGCACCTAGAGCCCGTGCTCCGCAACGAGAAGCCACCTCAATGAGAAGCCCACGCACCACACGAAAAGTAGCAACTAGAGAAAGCCCACGTGCAGCAACGAAGACCCAACACAGCCAAAAATAAATAAATAAATAAAAATAAAATTAAATAAAAGTTAAAAATAATAAGTTTAAGAAAAATAGTTAAGGGGACTTCCCTGGCGGTCCAGACTCTACACTTCCCCTGCAGGGGGCAAGGGTTCGATCCCTGGTCAGGGAACTAAGATCCCGCATGCTGCGCAGTGTGGGAAAAAAACCAAAAAGTTAAGATGGCAATTTTATGTGATATGTTTTACCATAATTTTTTAAAAATTATTTTAAAAAACTGACCTGAATGTACACATCCAATTAAGTGTGGTCCCTTCAAATAGTTCATTTTAGGGCATTACATGTTTATTTCCATAGTGTTGACACAGAGCAAAACATCTCTGAATCTCCGAGGTAGAATTTAAGACAGGTTTGTTTGGATTTTTTTCATTGTTTTGAACATTCCTGATAATGGTAAATGTCTTTGGAGGACAATTTTTAATTTTGAAAAAAGCCTTTTATAGCTCCATTTTCGGAATAATAATCTTATCAAGTTAAAAATTTTATTTTAGCCCACGTGAGGTGTGACTCTACAGGAGCAATATGAATTTGTGCATGTGGTTTGTAAACTGCCTGTGAGGCAATGCTAGTAAAGG
Source organism: Balaenoptera borealis (assembly GCF_965194805.1). Taxonomy (NCBI): domain Eukaryota; kingdom Metazoa; phylum Chordata; class Mammalia; order Artiodactyla; family Balaenopteridae; genus Balaenoptera; species Balaenoptera borealis. The sequence goes on along the minus strand of NC_138879.1, from coordinate 13,550,379 downwards.
TGAGACACAAGTTTCCAAGGAGCCGCCATCTCAGCAGGAAGGGAAAGTACACAGTGCTGACTAATACATTTTGATCATTTTTCATACCCTCCAGTTTGCTTACCTCCATGTGAAGAGGTTTAAGTTTTCAACGAAATGTGCCAGAAACATGGTGTCACTTGTCTGTTCCCATTGTTATTTCCAGATACTAATTTTGAGAAACCTGCAGCTGCTTATCAGCGAACATCTCGGCTAAAGATGTCTATGAAAGCCAAAGGCTGTCACTGCCATTAAAAGGAATAATTTCTGAAAGTGTAGGGGTGGTTCTCTTTTTAGAGCATGAACTACAAAACTTCTTTTCAAAGAGGAGTATGATTCATTTATCAAAGTTAAACTGAGGGATGTCACTTGGTTTAAAACTTGAGTAAAATTGATTGTTCAGTAGGAGATAAAACTTATGGACCGCTCTGTTAGCTTAATTGGAACAGAAGAACTCCCTTCCCCCAATTATTTCCTTTGATAATCCTGAACAAGTTATTTAATCTTTAAGGGGTGTGTGTGTGTGTGTGTGTGTGTGTGTGTGTGTGTGTGTGTGTGTATTGGGATAGAACTAAATAATCTCTAATGCTCCTTCCAGCTTTGGGATTCTAGGGAAGGCAGAATTGAGAAAGCAGAGAGCCTGGGCTCGGAAGTCTGACCAGCATGGGCATGAAGCCAGGTCTACCATTGACTAGCCATGCAAGCACCTGTGAACCACATCTGTAAAACGGGACGATAATATCCAACTCACAGGACCATTACAAGGACTAAATAAACAAGAAAGCGCTGGACAAATGTAATTTCTCTTTGCCTCCTTCGCACGCGGAATGAGACTGCTTGCCATCCAAGCATACAAAACAGAAACTGAATTGTTAAAACTCTTACTTTCCAAGCAGGTTTCATGGGATGCGTCGCCGAGGCACATAGTACTATTTTATTATGTACAGAAAAGCAATGTGAGGACTCCCCTGGTGGCGCAGTGATTAAGAATCCACCTGCCAATGCAGGGGACACGGGTTCGAGCCCTGGTCTGGGAAGATCCCACATGCCGCAGAACAACTAAGCCCGTGCGCCACAACTACTGAGCCTGCGCTCTAGAGCCTGCAAGCCACAACTACAGAGCCTGCGTGCCACAACTACTGAAGCCCGTGCGCCTAGAGCCAGTGCTCCGCAGCAAGAGAAGCCACCGCAGTGAGAAGCCCGTGCACCGCAGCCCCTGCTCGCTGCAACTAGAGAAAACCTGCGCACAGCAACAAAGACCCAAAGCAGCCAAAAATAAATAATAAATAAATAAATTTATTTTTAAAAAAAGAGAGAGAGAATCAGGGCAAGCAACTTTCACAATTTGTGTAAGACACAAAGACAGAGATGGCTCAGGTCAGCAAAATGAACAGTGTAACCCTGCACTTCCTAGGGGACTATTCAGTCCTCCACGATACCTTTCAGGAAGCGTGGGCACAGTATTCATTAAAAGGTCCTACACCATTTCTATAAACGGTCTATGCCAGTTGGAAACACTCTTGCCAGAGAGTCAAGAGATAAGTGAAACTTGGTCATTTTAAGAATAAATAAATAAATAAATAAATAAATAAATAAATAAATAAATCCCACCACGACGGTTAAAACTAGAAAATTTTGGAGAGTTTTGGGGAACTCCAACTAATCCAGCCAATAAGACCTAATGCATTTGAAGGCATCAATCACTTACTTATATTAGCATCCAAGTTCATGGTGACTTCTCTATCCCCAGCTGATAAATTTTCTTCTGAATAAATACACAGATCAGTTAATTGGGGTATAAAAATACACAAACTAATGCTCAGAAACACCTGGATCTGACCTTAATACGGCAAATAGAATCAGACCTAAATGGTGTGTGTATGTGTGTGTAGGTGACATGGGACAGGAGCAGTCTTTGGAGATTAGTTGCTTAGATTAGGTGCTTAAACAACATTATTACAGGTTGTCATCAAATTACATTTGTTTGGCCAATCTTACTTCTCTAGGTGATTCATTCTGGGAAAGAAACAACACCCTAAAGATTGTCAGATTAATTCTAAAGAAATTAAAGGATGATTATGTTTTTTCTTTGCTTGGGAACAACAGGAATTCTAGAAGGCCGTGCTTCACCCAAACTTAAAAGAAGCAAAAAAAAAAAAAAGAAAGATCAAAAAAAAGTGAAGAACCATTGGATAAATCTGATCAAGAACTTACATTAGCTACTTGTTTAGGTGGATGAGTCGACTTTCACTAAAGTCTAAAAAGGAGTTTTAAGAGCCGGCCCCTTTGTCAGAGTGCTGGGAAATGAAAGAATGACTCACTTTATGCTTGATGTCAAAATCTTGGTGAGCTCTGGCTTTCGTGTTTCTAAATCAACAAACAGCATTGTATAATGTTGCTCAGGCCATAAGCCAGGAAGTGGCCAGTGACCCTAGACTCCTTTCTCTGTCACGGGTAAAGCTAGTGGCCAAGACAGCGTGTCCTGGGCACAGGGGGGTTCCTTCTAACTCTGTGTCATCCTGGGAGACTTGCCCAGCCTAATGCGGCATGATTTTGCCATCCTAGACAGAGACTATTGACACACAGTTTAAATAGTCATTTAGCCTATTTTATAATGAAGCCTGTGATGGAAAGTCTCAAGGACATCTGCCAGAGATGAATAAAGCAGAGGACTCAACTCTCATGTAGAACCATCTCCTCCAGAACACATATTCCAGGATTCATTCTGCCAACACATCCTTTCCCACTCAATGTGCAGAGAAAGCAGAGGACTGCACCTGGAACCACAGCCAGAAAGGTCACCAGGTACTTACTGTTCCTTCCGTTAATGATGGCTGGTGCCAGCCTCTGTCCCCAATTAGGGGTGGGGAGGGGGGCTGTTCCTGAGGATAGTGAAATCTGTCAATGAATGTCTCCTCCCCCTCCGCCCGGTATCCTAAAGCCCTGTAGCTGTTCAAGTTGTGATTACGTTTTTGCCCCTAAGTATCAAATTCTGACCTAAATTGTGGTCATTCTAGTCCAAATCTGGCAATTTTTTTTTTTTTTTTTCCCACACTGCTACAGAAGGGGACAACCTCCTTTGAAAAGCTGTCTAAATTCAGGACAATCAGAGTCATCTTCTTGATAACAGAGAACATAACTTTTCAGTGTTCGTACTCCTAATTCAATTTCCGTGCTTTCTGTCAATGGCTCTCTCTCTGAACACAGATGTCTATTCTGCTGGAAAAATCCATAGATACTTCTTTAAAAAAAAAAAAAAAAACAGCTTTATTGAGATGTATTTTACATACCAACTCAATGGTTTTTAATATATTTACACAGAGCTGTGCAACCATCACCATAATCTATTTTAAGATGGCAAGGAAACTTCTCCAATGTTCTCTGGACTGTAAGCTCTAAGAGGGCAGGGATCGTGTCTGCCTTGTTTGCTGCTCCATCCCTGGCACCAGGTCTAGCACCTGGCACAGAGTAAGAGTTCAGTAAGCATTTGTGATAAACACTTTCATGCTGCCCCAGGGCCAGCCTGAACCTTCCAGATCCCTAAGTTTCCTAGATACGAGAAATAACTACTTCTTTCCTCCAACAGAAACTTTCAATTCAGCTAATCTCCCTATGGTAGGCAGAATGATCCCTGAGGTTCCCAGTGTGCACACCCTGTATATGTACAATTCCTTCACCTTGAATGGGGGTGGGTCTAATCAGACCATTCTTTTTGAAAAAGAGTAGAGGTCAGAGACAAGAAGTCAGAGGTTCAAAGTTGCAGCAAATGCTCTCCTGTTGGCCTTGAAGGGGCAAACGGCCACATTGTGGTGAGGGCCACATGGCAGGAAATAGCAGGTGGCCTCTAAGAGCTGGCCCCTAGCTGATGGCCAGCAAGAAAGGGGGGACTCAGTCCTACAGCCACAAGGAACTGAATTCTGCCAACAACCACGTGAACTTGGAAGAGTACTCCAAGCTCCAGAAGAACATGCAGCTTGATTTCAACCCTGTGAGACCCTGAGCAGAGAATCCAGCCACACGGACTTCTGGTCCACAGAGACTGTGAGATAATAAATGGGTATTGTTTGAAGCTGCTAAGTTTGGGAAAATTTATTATATAACAATAGATATTGAATATACTTCTCAGGAATCTGGAGGAAGGCAGACTGATAACATTAACTCCCAGGAATGAATGGCCTCAAACTTCTCAGAGGTACTGCTGTGGAATTTTAAAATGAGGAGATTTTTAATAAAAAAGAATCTCTAGTTTGCAAAATTTCAAGAGGTATAAAGCTTAAGTGAAAAACTTAAACAGTGTGAAGGAAAACACCTAGGGTCAGCTTTCCTAAAAGGTTCCTATTTTTCTCAGCTTCTTCTCATCCATTCATTCAGCAAGCATTTACTGTGTGCCAGACCCAAGGTTTAAGCACTAGAGCTGCCCTATCCAATACGGCAGCCACCAGCCACATGTGACCCTTGAGCACTGCAAAGGGGCCAATGGGAATTGAAATGTGCTAGCACAGGGAACTCTGCTCAATATTCTGTAATAACCTAAAAGAAAACAATTTGAAAAAGATACATGTATATGTATAACTGAATCACTTTGCTGTACATCTGAAACTAACACAACATTGTTAACTATGCGCCAATAGAAAAAAAATTAATTAATTAAAAAAAAAAGAAATGTGCTGCAAATGGAAAATACACACTGGATTTCAAAGACTTCGTATGAAAGAAAAATAAGTTAAAAGATCTTGTTAGTATTTTCTTATGTGGATTACACGTTGAAAAGATAGTGATGGAGGTGGATGACTAACAAGTAAACAAATAAGTACAGATTAAGATAAATGCAAAAGGGGGGAGGGATAAATTGGGAGACTGGGATTGACATATAAGCACTACTATATATAAAACAGATAGCTAATAAGAACCTACTGTATAGCACAGGGAACTCTACTCAGTACTCTGTAATGACCTATATGGGAATAGAATCTTAAAGAGAGTGGCTATATGTATATGTATAACTGAGTCACTTTGCTGTAAAGCAGAAACTAACACACCATTGTAAATCAACTATACTCCAATAAAAAATTTTTAAAAGATAAATGCTATGAAGGAAATAAGTGCAAAGACAGAGAATAATAGGGGAAAACTATTTTATATGGAGTGGTCAGGAAAGATGTCTCTGAGAGGTAACATATCCACTTATAAACCTGCAAGACTGCTATTAACTCTCAAGTTTTAACACATGACAGCACCAGGGGCTGCGGAGCTTGAGAGGACTGACAAAGGCAGTTGGTCAGCTGCAGGGCTATCACGTTGCACCATTCCCATTGGGTTCCATGTAAATGGCGCCCCCTGGAGGTGTGCACCCCTGAGATTCTGTTTGTATGAATTGCTTATAAGTTTTCATAAGATACTTTTTTCAAACTTTACATTTTCCAGATACAATTTGTTTTCCAGTTTTAATAGTTATAAGACACTTCAACTTCATCTGCCACGTAGCCTACAAAAAAATCTCCACTTGGGAATACAACAAAATTCCTGATTTCAAGCATGAGACACAGAGGGCAGGCAGTTGGCAGTCTGCAATCTGAAATTCTTTTTCTCGGCTCCCAGCGAGCTGAATTTGCTAAAGATTTGTAAAACCTTCCTGACTTCTTGCTACAGATCAGCTGGTTTCTGTATTTGTCTTCTTCTATGAACAGAGGCAGACATGTTTGCTAGTTTTCAAAAAAGTTTTCAGAGTTACTTGACCATACAGACCTCCAGGCAACAGAAAGCAGGCCAGAATCCACAGAGGCCAGCCAGGGCACCTGCACCCTCACGCAGGCCGCCAAAGCAATGAACCTTGACGTACTTTTCCAGTAATCGCTGCCCCTGAAAAACACACTTACTGCCTGTCACTGTGCACACACTTTTATATTTAAAAAAACAAAACAAAACATCTTTGTGAACCCTCTGCCCTACACACACACACATACACACACACACACACACACACTTCCCTGATTGACACTCTGGGGCAAGGAAGAGATCTTAAAGAGGTTAAGTGTTGAAAATAGATTATTTTTTTTAAAAAACTACCTATAAAAAATAGTATTCTCCATTCACCAAAATGAGAGCCTTTCTGAAAGGAAGATGCCTCACTTTCCCTGAATATCAGTTATACTCAATCAGATACAGTGTTTTGAAGTTGATTTTTAAGAGCCTTGGGAATTCGCCCCCTGCCTTTGTAATGAAAAGCAAAAGTTAATTACTACCCACTTTTAACTAGGCTTTTGTTAACAATAGTGTTGTGGGTTTTTTTTTTCCCCCAAGGCCTAGAATCTGTTTCACGTGACAGGCATTCACACCCAAATCACAGGGAAAATGCAGTGTCCTTTCTCCACAAAGTCACTTTCACTGACCCGCCAGGAAGCCAGCATCTGCTCCTTGTTGTCTGTTCTATTAGTGGTGAAAGGTTTGCACTGATCCATTAACCCGCCCCCCACTTCCCGGGTGCCCCTCACGACCAAAAAGGGAGCTTTGGGAGACAGCTGGGCAGCAATGAGCAACATTGTTCCTTGATGACTGTGAAACAGGCCAGAGAAGCTACCGGGATCACCCAGAAATCACTCACAACCCCAGCTGTGAGTGGCGGAGAGTTGTCCCTCGCAACTAAGCTAACAATTAGGAAAAAAAAAAAGTCAAAATAGTGCTCATTCTTAAAAAACAAAATTCCAAAATTATGTTTATGAGGAACCCTGGAGAAGGTCTGAGATTAATCCAAGGAGTCTTTCTCCTTTACATTCAAGGATATCACTTTGTACAGAAAACAAAGTGTTGATGAAAATATCAAACTTAAAACTTCTTTCCTGGCCTTCCCTGGTGGCGCAGTGGTTAAGAATCTGCCTGCCAATGCAGGTGACATGGGTTCGAGCTCTGGTCCAGGAAGATCCCACATGCCACGGAGCAACTAAGCCTGTGCGCCACAACTACTGAGCCTGCACTCTAGAGCCTGCGAGCCACAACGACTGAGCCCGCGAGCCACAACTACTGAAGCCCGCGCGCCTAGAGCCTGTGCTCCTCAACAAGAGAAGCCACCACAATGAGAAGCTCCTGCACCACAGTGAAGAGTAGCCCCCGCTCGCCACAACTAGAGAAAGCCCACGTGCAGCGACGAAGACCCAACGCAGCCAGAAGTAAATAAACAAATAAGTAAGTAAATAAATGGTTTTAATAAAAATAAAAAAAAAAAGAATCCACCTGCCAATGCAGGGGACACACAGGTTGGAGCCCTGGTCCGGGAACATCCCACATGCCTCGGAGCAACTAGCCTGTGCGCCACAACTACTGAGCCTGTGCTCTAGAGCCCGCGAGCCACAACTACTGAGCCCGCGAGCCACAACTACTGAAGCCCACATGCCTAGAGCCCGTGCTTCTCAACAAGAGAAGCCACCGCAATGAGAAGCCCGCACACCGCAACGTAGAGTAGCCCCCACTCGCCGCAACTAGAGAAAGCCTGCGCGCAGTAGCAAAGACCCAATGCAGCCAAATAATAAATAAATAAATTTATATATTAAAAAAAAAACCTCTTTCCTTAAAGAATTTCTACCCCAATAGGTTTGCAGATGCATTTCACGAAAATGCTTTAAAACGGAGCAAAAAGGAGCACCGTTGGGCATTTTGGCATCTTCATTTATGTCATTCCAGAGACGGCATCACCCCGATCCCAAACCTGTTCTCAGAAATGTGCGCAAGAAAATTCTCTGGGGACTCGGGGGAGCCTGGATAAAGTGTGCTGGCTCCCTGCCAGGACGAAGAATAAAATAATATTCTGTTAAAAAGTTGGGGGTTTTTTTCTTTTCTCTCTCTTTCTTCTTTTCTTGGAGGGGAGTGTTTCTGTTTTTCATTGTGCATCAAATCCCTGAAGATCACAAGTAAATCCCAGACATTAATGTTGATGCAGTCAGAACAGGAAGTATTAAACACCAAAGCAAGCAATGAAGTTGAAAAGATTCCCACCTTAGATCATACTGGGCTGTGCTCAGCTCTTGGAAGATGCTTATCTTACTGATAAGCACCTGTCAGGGAGGCATGATCAGACTGTGCTCCGTGGAGTCCTGAAGATGCAGTTTGGGATCAGGATGCTGGAACCAGTGGCAGCACCAAGGAGTGGCTTCGGAGGGAAGGGCCTTGAACTCCACCATAATCTGCACTGAGCCACACATCCAAAAGCTACCCCCCAAAAAAATACAATCGAAGGAAAACCAGTGGACTTGTTATACAAAAGCAGCTTCAAAGAGAGGCCCCTGGCCACCTTTAGTGGCAGCTGACAACCCCTAAAATTCCCCTAGGAAGACAAGGTCAGAGTCTCCAACCCACCTTCCAACTAGAGACTGATTTAGTCTCCTGCTTTGCACATTCGGCTTAGGGATATTTCCTTCCAACAAAGAATCCCAGCAAAAGAGCTTTTCTCCGGGTTCTGGCCTAGACCTTGCCTTTGGCTATGAGATGGGCAACTAACTGCACCTTCTATAGCTCTAGTCTTCTCCTCCACAAAATGAAATGGTTCAACTCTAGACCACCTCTAATGGCCCTTCCAAGTCTAAAATTCTAGAATCTATATCACCAAATGTTTCAAATGAAGACAATGACAACTGTCTCTTCATAGGCAACTATTGGCCCCCAGGGACCTTTGCTGTTTAGAACTTTCCAATGGGCTTATATTTAGTTCAGAGACAACAACATTGAAAATAAATGAGGAGACTATTCCAGTGAAGTGGGGTTTTTTTTAATTAAAATAAATCCATGGGATGTTACTTATAATTCTTTACTCTAATATGAATGTCTAAAAAACAAAACACCAACACTGATCTAGACTGTAATTCAGCTTTACTTGCTTTATCTCCCAGAGCTGTTCTTCTTTCCTGGAACTAAGGAATATTTTATGAGTTAAAATAAGGCGAGAAAAATAGTAGAAACTAGCACACTCTATACCAATTCAAAAGGTCTTTGATTTTTCATTTAGTTGATAGTGCTGACTTTATCTGTTTTCAAGATTTTTTTTTTTTTTTCTGGATTAAACATGAGTAACGGGCAAGAAGCAGAGTAAGGAGAAACAAATACTAATGGTTTTACCATGGCTCTGGTTCTGGCTTGGCTATTAACTAGTTGTGTGGCCTGGTGCACATTACTTAACCTTTCTGAATCTCTGTTCACTCATCTGCAAAATGTGGATAACACACCAGTCTCCCTTACACTCCCCTCCAAGAAGAGTTAAACTAGATAAAACCAGGGAAAAAGGATGGACATACAGTGTTGGTCCTTTTGATGACTCTCCAAAACAAGGGCATTTGTCTCATTTTTAAAAGTATGGACTTTGCTACTAATTAACTGTAGTTGTCAGAACAGGGACAAATCCTAGAAGTTTCATGTAGGTTGAATCAGGCCCAAAGCAAATCAACAGTTGTAGCAAAAGTGAGGTTTCTAAAAGTCTACCGAAGTTGATGGTAATTGTCTTCTTTGAAGATAATTGCTTCCCAGTTTTCAGTGTTAAGGTTGGGAGGACACAGTGCTAAGGTGGAGGGTGGATTGTGGGGTTCACTACCAATCAGACCCTAGGGGTCTAACCTCTGGCAAGCTGGGCCTCGTGTCCTCATCCATCATCTGATTTGGTTAATCTGAATCCTTCCGCTTTGAAACCCTCCTCAATTTAAACTGCCCCACTGCTTCACGAACAAAGAAGAAAACTACTTCGGAATATGACCTTACAGACACTGGATCATGCTTTGGTCCAAATGAATGACACATTAATTAAGTTATAATTATACATTGTATTACAAGCCGAGTCTCATTTCATTTGCCAATCAAGAAAGGAAGGGCCTCCACCTATACCACTCAAATATGATTACTTCACCCCAAAGTTGTAGTTATTTCAGTGCAAAAAAAAAAGTGGAGAAAGAGCCGTGCCTGAGGGTTCAAGAAAGCCTGAGAAGGAAAAAAACAGAATAAAGAGATTTTGTAGGTAGCAGAGAAGATTTGAGAGCTGGTTACTTTCTTGACTATCACCTGCAATGGGGGGCATTTCATGCAGTACCAGCATTGCCCCTAGATCCCAAACTCCTCTCAATAAATAAAGTCATTAGGAGGAGATGGAGTGGAAGCAGACACACCTCCAAGCTGAACTACTCATCCGCTCAGGGGTGGAAAGATCTCAGCCTTTTCTAGAAAAACTCCAGTTAACCAGTTTCACTCATTTGCCTCTCCCCTCGTCCACATAGCATTGTGTGCTGCTTCTCCACGTTATTTACACGGTCTGCCTACCCACATGGCATCCATCCTTCAAGACCTTGCTCAAATGCTATCTCCTCCAAAGCCAACGAACTGCACGGCTCGGTTGATCACTGGGGTGGAGGCTGATCTCTTTGGCAGCCAGCGTCCCTAGAATACATTTTGTAAACTCGGAGCTATACTTTGATCTTGCCTTGGATTGTACTTGGCTCTTGCCTTAACACTTGCTCCAGACAACAAATGAAGACAAGTCCCCATCTTTTTCTCTCCCAAAGCACCTCGCCCCTTCCCCAAAGTAGTGGCTCAGTAACATGTCTGACAGATTAAGTGCACTGTATTTAAACATAAACACGGTTTGGGTCTCAGGTGTCATGTGTGTTGCCACACCAAACCACACTGGTAAGTTTCAAATTGCCTTGATTGGCTTCACGCTTCCACGATGTCCCTGGACAAGCGCTAAGCAATTGTGAAATCACCGAAGATAGGGAGGCAGAGCGGGAATAAAGGAAAGCCGGGGCCTGAATAATCCTCACTGAGTCATCGTTTCCTGAAAGATCGAGCTTGAGGCTTGGAGTGGGGGGAGGGGTGGGGAGGGAGGGGTTCGGGAGAAAGGAACCTGAGCAGCGCGTGGAGGACGAGCCCAGGACAAGCCCCCTCCCCTCGCCCTGCAGCTGCGGGACCCGGGAACCCGGACCAGGCCCGCACCCACGTGCTGGAGCTCCCCCCTGTGGCCGCGCCGCAGCCCCCGCCGTTCCCCGCTCGCCCGCAGAGAGCTCTCCCCGCGGCTCAAGAAACAAGACACGCAGAAAGTTTCCGACCCAGGCGGTTAGAGAAAGGTCGAAGCCAGGTCCGGGGGCCTCGAAGCGCGGGCGTGGCGGAGCGGCGCCCAGTCTGGCGGCGATGCAAGGGGTCCGAGCCCAAACGGACCCCCCGAGGGTTCCGAGGTGCCCCGGAGCGGGGCTCGGGCCCTCCAAATCCCGAGGGCGAAAGGCTTCTCCCTTACCCCAACCTTCCAGCGAAGGGCGGGAGGGGAACCTGGGCCCACGCCAGGTCGGGATGCCCCCCCAGCTACCAGGGCATGCTTGGGGCTCTTGGGTTTGCTTTATTCATTTTCTTAATTGGAGGGAGGGGGCGACCAAATCCCTTTGGCGCATTCTGATCCCCAGCAATCTGGATTCTGGGTGCCCCCCCACAAAACCCACCTGCAGTCCACCGCCCCACCCAACGCCGCCCTCCTTGCTGGGGTGACAAGTGGAAGCAGCAATTCCACTTCCTCCTCCCCCTCCAGCCTCCCGGTTTGGGAGGCAGTTTTCCACCAGGGTTTCCCCGCCGCCCGCGAGGCGGAGGCGGGAGGCGCGGCGCCCCGGAGCCGGGGACTGGGAGTGGGCGAGGCCGGGCCCGGCGCGGCGCTTACCTCGGCTACGGTGAGCGGCATGCAGATCCGGTACTCCTTCAGCAGCATGGTCCTGCCGGCCGCGGACCCCCGAGGCGGGAAGAGGGGGGCTCCCCCAGACCAACAAGGCTGCCGCCCAGGAGCAGGGCAACGCGCCCGGAGCCCCGTGCTCGGAGCCGGGCGGCGAAGCAGCCCCGGCGGTGCGCTCAGGTCCTGGCTTCCTCCTCTCCGCCCGAGAGCATGTCAAGGCTTGGGTCCTGGTGTTCGCGGCTCCCCCGCCTCCTTCCTCGCCGAGGTCGATCCGCCTGGAACGCGGTGTTGCAAAGTCAGGCAGGGAGGGAGGGAGAACCGCTGGAAACCGCTCTGATCGGCAGCCCGGGGCAGTAGTAGCGGGCGCCAGATCAGGACATGCCCGGCAGCGGGCGAGGGAAGAAAAAAAAGAGAGATTTCCAAAAATTAAAACGAATGCACAAAAGTCACCCGCTCGATTCGCCTCTGAAACCAGATCTGAACCTGGCGACCCCCCTTTTCCGGCCGGGCTGCCCAAGGCTAATGTCACCAGGCACACATTGCAGACGGAGCCAGAGATGCTGACTTTCCAGACAAAGGCTCGATCGGCTGTGCTCCCCGGGCGGTAAACAAGATTTCCTGCTCTTTTTAGGGCCGGTCCCCGAGGCGCTTCAGGGCTCGCTGGGGGAGAAAAGGGAAGCCGCCGCCGCCGCTCAGCTCTGCCGGTCTGGGGCTCCGGGTTCCTCCGACCTCGGCTCGCGGCTGCGAGGGGCGGGCGGGAGGAAGCTGGCGCCTTCCGTGCGCGTCCCCTCCCCCGAGTCCGGATCCCCGAGCGCCGTGCGTGCCCGAGAGTTTGCAGCCACCTCGCCGTGGCCGGAGAGTCGGCGCCGAGCTGCAGTGTGCCTCGGGCCGGGGAGGTGGGTGCGGGAGGAGCGAGCGCGAGCGAAGCTGACATCAGCAGCGGCCTCCGCGGGGAGGGTAGCCCCATCCGGCCAATGGGGAAATGGCAAAGAATGTGGAGGATTTAAACAAAACAGCATGTCTCTCCCGGGCTGCTGCCAGACGGCAGGGCTGCCGCGGAGAGCCGAGGCCGGCGGGCGATGGGGAGGATCGGAAAAGGGGGCTCCCTTCGGCTCCTTTACCCTTTGAACCTGTTCTCAAATGTACCCCGGGTGCCACAGTGCTCTGTCCAGCCACTCTGGGTAGCTTCTGGGTCCAAGGTACAGAAGTGCCCCTTGACCTTTAGAGAAGGTTTTTACAAATGCCCAGCGAGAGCGTTTTCACTTTGGTCCAGTAAGCAAGTCCAGCGCTGGAGAGGCGATGGGATTTGGGAGCAGGAAAGCAAACCCTTGCCTGGTTTCCTAACTGGTTTCAGAGCAGGAATCCAGAAGCTGGAAAGTGCAACAATGTGAATGAAAATGAAATCCAAACAGAAAGACACACAAACCAGGGGGAACTTGAACCAGGCATAGCCTTTTACCTCTCCTGGCCCTGCTCTGCAGTCTGACTGCAGGCTTCGCAGAGCAGCAAGAATAGGTTTTCCTGTCAGCACTCCCAAGTTCAAAAAGTCACAGTGAAATGTCAGTGAAAATGCCTGGAGTGTTGGTATTTCATCCATATTAAACAGATCCCTCATTTTAACCACAAGAGGCACATTTTTCAGTTACTCAGGAAGCTGCATGTAACTGCTGAAGTCTGTTTTTCATTTGTCTGGTATTTTTAAGCTTGTTTTTCTGAAAAGTTGCTGGATGAAAAATGCATCAGTTGCCTCTTTGCAGAATAACCTGCAAGCATCATCTTTCCTCAGAAAAAATATTCGTGCTCTAAGATCCTGCAGCTCCTCACAGGGCTTTGGATGGCGATACTGATGGCCTCAATCTTATAGTATTTAAAATTATGAGTAATAAGTAATTAACCAATATAACTATGGTGGGCTGTGGCTAAAATCATCCAGATGGCTGGAGAGAATTTACAACTGTGTGAACATGATACAAAGGCTGATAGAAAAATTACACCCTCTATCCAGCTTATATTCTAGGGAAAAACTATTTTCTAGATAAATGCTTCCCAGAGTTGGCTCAGAAAGATTCACAGCAACTAATTAAAGCTAAACCAAATTCCTCGAGGTGGAAAATCTAAATCTGACACTGTACTGCTGAATAATAACACATGAAAGCCTGTGATACGCAGAGGAAGCTCAAGCTGTTTTTCTTTTTCCTGCTTCTTACTAAAACACGCGTAGTGGCTTCACTTCTGGCACTTAAAACTCTTCCCAGAGGCAGCTAGGGGATGTATTGCCTAGCCACACATGCATATGCACACAGGACATCAGGGAATGTGGACAAATTCCTGGCTTTCCTAGATGTTTCCTGACGCTGATTCTGTAATGAAGTATTTTACTGATGAATATTACGGTTGAGGAACTACTTCTCCGAATCTCGCAAACTGCAAATTACCATATATATGCTTCTGTCCTTTCCCCTCTGCTAAGCTGACTTCTTCCCTGAACTTTTCCTTTTCAGTCAGTCCGCACGCCTGGTCATGTTACCCTTGTTCAGGCACAGCTCTAATCCTTCTGCCTTCAAAACCTCTTAGTGATTCTCTATGGTCTAACTGAGCAAGTTAAAATTCCCTGGCGGGAAGATCAAGGCTCTGAATCTACCTTTCCCGCAGAGCCCCATCACCCTTCCCCAGCCCTACTCCAGCCAAATGAAAAAATTGTTGTCTAGAGAAGGGCTCCACTTACTTCAATCCTTCTGCTCTTGCCACTGCCTTCACAGAGAATCCTCTCCCACTCCCTCCCTCAGGACACAATTAAGCAGCAGGGCACTGACAATCTGTGTTGTTGGAAAGTGATTCTGATGGTAGTGTGTTGGATGGGTTCGGACAGAAGGATACCAGAGGCCAGAGGTTTATATTACTGTAATTCTAAAGGAGACAAATGGGGAGGGTCTGAATTAGACAGCGAATGAAGAAAAGACGATGAATTTAAAAGATTTGGATAGGACTTGGGAACCGATGGGTTTTCTCTACAACAGTGCTTGGGGGAGGGGAGGGCAAAGGGAGAGCCTATCCATTCATAACTCATTCACACAAGGGAGGAGGGCGCCATCTACTGGTCAGACACCTTGCTTTAAAATGTTTTAAGTCACCTCGTCAGCAAGAGTCTGGTGAGAACTGTATCTTTGTTTCTTTTCAACAATGGAGTTCGCAATATCCATTTCCAAAGAGCCTTGAAAGTGTTGCTATCATCACTATGGATGGTAGCGATGTTCCATTAACAACGTACACTCTACAGTTACGGGTCATCACATATTAAAAAGTGTGTATGGGGAGCAAAGGGCAAAAAGAGGAACCAAGAGTAAAGTTACCAGTGAGGAATGATGCGACCAAAAGGAAAAGAATATTAGCCTACTCATGTCTATGACAGCATATATTCTCAGATGGGTGACACCTTCTGAAGGCAGGGGTTCTCAACGCGAGATGGGGGAGGTGTGCAGCTGTTCAACCCAGTGTCTTCGCCCGAATTCTGTTGACTCACCCCTCCCCCACATTGAAACCTCTTCTCAGTTTGTGTGAAAAAAAAAACTGTAGGGTTCTGTCTGTAACTAGGATCTGAAAGAAGACTGTATCAACAGACTTCGCGACTCTTCGTGTTTTATTCCAAGAATATCCCTGGTACTTGTAAAGTAAACTGGGGCTTCCCTGGTGGTGCAGTGGTCGAGAATCTGCCTGTCAATGCAGGGGACACGGGTTCGAGCCTTGGTCTGGGAAGATCCCACATGCCACGGAGCAACTAGGCCCGTGAGCCACAACTACTGAGCCTGTGCGTCTGGAGCCTGTGCTCCGCTACAAGAGAGGCCGCGATAGTGAGAGGCCCGCGCACCGCGACGAAGAGTGGCCCCCGCTTGCCGCAACTAGAGAAAGCCCTGGCACAGAAACGAAGACCCAACACAGCAAAAAATAAATAAATCAATAAATAAATTTTTTTAAAAAATAAAAAAAATAAAGTAAGCTATCGTGGTTCTTTCCATCTTCCTATTTCCTCCTCACTAGATCTAAAGTCTGTGGGTTCATCAAGGCCCAATGAGAATCCTATCTCCTACACGGAGCCATTCTAGATAACTCTTTACCTTTCTAGACAACCCAGAACACTGATCTGGACTATTCATTTTGGTTCTGGTTTGTATGCCAGTGTGGCCTTTATATATATAATGTCATATCCTTTACTTGAAGTGTTTCACTTGTTCTCCAATTCCCCAACATGGTGGTAAGCTTCCTGAGGAGATGGACCATGTCCTATTGTGTCATCTGGAAAGTGTAGCCTAGTTTGAGGGATATTGTGGGTACCCAATAAAGGTCTATTAGATGTATGCATATGAGTTCAGGATTCTCGACCTTGGCACTATTGACATTTGATAACAGATAATTCTTTGCTGGGGGAATCACTGTAGGATTCAGCAGCATCCCTGGTCTCTACACACTGAGTATCAGTAGCCATCCCACCCGCCCACCCACGTACATTGCCAAATATGGGGATGGGTGTGGAGGGGGGAACTGCTGCAGCGGAGAATCACTGCATTATGTAACATTCAATAATCTTACCTAAATGTGTAGCTACTCCAAAGAAGCTTTGAAGAGACTGACCTTCAACTTGTTTTAGAGCTAAGGAGAGAAGGAACAGAACAAAACTGTTACATCACAGTTCTATAAAGATGTCCCCTTCTCATTCCCATGCTCTGCTTTCTATTAGCCAAGTAGCCCTTGATAAAGGGCTTAACTTTAACCTTGATCATTTGGTTAAGGTAATGTCTACCAAGTTTTTCTATTGTAAAGTGACTAGTTTTCCCTTTCCATACTCTATTCTTTGGAAGGCAGTCTTGAAGTGCAGCCTACACTCAAGGAAGCAGAGCTAAGCCCCAGCCCCTCAAGGGGAGGGTATCTACACACACAATATGGTATCCTGCAAGATGTGTCTTTTCTCCCTCATTTGTGTGTTCATTCAATTATTTATTTATATCAGTGTGGACTCAGGCATATTTCTTCTCTACTTTGAGTTATAATTCAATACGACGTTATTTTTGTTGTTCACATTGGTCCAGCTTTGGCCATTGGTAGCTCTTCCAGGTCGGTTCCTGTGTCCTTTTGACATGCCCCTCCCCCTCTTTAAGGGCGATTTTTGAAAATCAAAGTTACACTTTGCAATTAATTTTTGTTTTATTAAACATTATTTAATTCCAGAGAAGTCTATGTCTATATATTCCTCTGTGTGTGTGTGTGTGTGTTTTAAACACTTGTATGTCTAACCTTGTTAGGTCCTATGCAAATGTTAAATTCATTCTTAATAAAACTACACAAAGCAAGTCCAGAAGCAATTCTTATGTGTAGACCCACTTATCAGGTCTCTATTAAATATGGAGAATGCCTTTGATGTGGAATTGCTTATAGTTGTGCAGTAAATGCTCATAAAATAAAGATTAATTGACAATGATGTGGTACAAATTGCTTCACATGGGAAAAATACCTGGAGGATCCGTGGCCAAACGTATGGCTTTGTCTTCTTTTTTTTTAAATAAATAAGCTAGTAATAAATTTTATGAAGCTTTCACTTTTTATTGCATTACCTGTTTTTACAGAAGTTGGCAAAACATTGGAATATTTTGAGATGAATTATGAGAGGATCTGTAACCTATACTCACTGGAGAGAAATTTTAGTGATGAAAGAAGACGTTGTCCTTGACCCTGAGTATCCTTTAAGAGGAAGTAACTGTGCAACCATAACTTACGGTAACTCTTTAATGCCAAAGTATATTTGACCTAGTATCATCAAATGACGTCAACACAGATCCAGAAATAGTATTTCTTAGCTATGTAGTGCCATAGAGACGTCATGGAATTTGACTTTTTGTGGAACATTTTAAATGTCCCCAGAGAGAAGAAGGAATTATGTTTGCTATTAAGAGTATGTGACCGTTTATATCAAAACCCCAGTTTAGAAATTGCGTAGGTGACTACAGTGCAGCTGAATAATGGCCCCCAAAGACATCAGGTCCTAAGCCCCGGAAACTGAAAATGTTACCGTATTGGAAAAAGGGTCTTGGCGGATGTGGTTAAGTTAAAGACTTTGAGATGAGACTATCGTGGATTATCTGGGTGTCCCTAAATATAGTCATAAGTATCTGTGTAAGAGAAAGGCAGGTGGACATCTGACACACACATACACACAGAAGAGGAGAAGGCACTGTGACCATGAAAGCAGAGATTGGAGTGATGAGACCACAAGCCAAGGGATGCCCACAGCCACCAGAAGCTGGAAGAGGCAAGGAACAGATTGTCCCCTAGAGCCTCCAGAGAGAACATGGCCCTGCCATACCTTGATTTCAGCCCACTGACACTGACTTCAGACTTTGGATTCCAGACTGTGAGAGCATCATTTGTTTTTGTTTCAAGCCACCAAATTCATGGTTATTTGTTACAGCAGCAAGAGTAAATGGATACAATGACTTAGGTATGCCTTTACTCACCTGACATTTACCCAAAAGATAAAATACAGCATATTTTTCTTTACAAAATGATTCATAACAGACTTGAAAATATCAAGTTCTCCCATTGCCTTTAAAATAAGCAATTTATAAAAACAAATATTTTGGAAATTCCCTGGTGGTCCAGTGGTTAGGACTCGGCGCTTTCACTGCCCGGGTTCAATCCCTGGTCGGGGAACTAAGATCCTGCAAGCGGCGTGGCCAAAAAATATATATAAGTAAATAAATAAAAACAAATATTTTACAAACAAATATTTTACACACATTTCAGGAAGTTTTCTGTCATGTAAGCCCTGCGACTTTCAATACCATCAATATGTTAATGCCTCCTAACTTCAAATCTCTAGTCCAAATGACTCCCTTTAATTTGACATTTGTATATCCACTTGCCTTCTCAGCATTGTCACTTGGATACCCAATAGGCACCTCAAATTAACATATCCCAAACTGACTCCTGCCCTTTTCCCTCTGACTTGCTTGTCCCTAGTCTGCTCCATCTTGGCAAATGGCAACTCCATCTTTTCAGAGATTGAGCTCAAAAATCTTGCAGACATGTTTGACCCCTTTCCTCTCATAACCAACCACAAGTCCTATCTTGACTCTATTTTCAGATTATATCCAGGATCTAGCCACTTCTTACCACTTCTACTGCCTGCACCCTCGTCCAAGACACCATCATTTTCCTCCTGCATTATTGCAAAAACTTTCTAACTAGTCTCCCAGCTTCTGCCCAGCAGGAAACAGCTTCTGTCTCTTAGGAAATAGCCAGAGCGATTCTTTTACTATGCAAATCAGCTCCCGCCACTCCTTTGCCCCAAACTCCCATTGGCTCTCCATCTCACTCAGATTAAAAACCAAGTCCTTCTAATGGTCAAATTGCCTTAAATCTCATCTCCTACAACTCTCGCCCTTACTCATTCTGGTTTTCAAACAAGCCAGGCATGGTCTGATTGCTCTCAGCTCAGTGCTCTTGCTCCGGCCTCTGCCTGGAATCTTCATCCCCCAGCGACCTGCAAGACTCCCTTACTTCAGGTCTTGGCTCACTGGCGATGCCCTCTTCGACCACCTCCCAAGCACTATCACCCCTGGCACATATTTACATGTTGATTTTCTGTCTTCCTCCCCATTAGAATGTTCACTTCACAAAGGCAGGAACTTTGGGTCAGATATGTGCACAGCCAATAAGCTGAAAGTGCCAGAAATGCCAAATACGAAAAAATATATATACCAATGTAGTAATTAATATATAGGCACACTATTTTCAATAATTAGTATCATAATATATATTACCATGGTTCTTTCTGAATAAACTTTTTCCAATCAGTATTTCTCCCTTCATTTTAGATTCCTTATTCTTTTTATTTTTTTTTTGGCCATGCTGCGTGGCATGCGGGTTCCCTAACCAGGGATGGAATCTGTGGCCCCTGCAGTGGAAGCTTGGAGTCCTAACCACTGGGCCGCCAGGGAATTCCTAGATTCCTTATTCTTCCACTGCCAAATTTTCTCTTCTGAAACCAATTTCTTTCTTACAAAGCCACAAATTTAATCTCAGACTCACTCAAATAATAAATTTATAAAGAGTCTGTCTATAATACAGTACTTCTACCTATTTTCTCTGCCCATTGCTCAGACTTTTACTGGTTTCCTTCTTTATTTACTTCACTTTAACTTTTTGTTTCCTTTGCAAGCTTTTCCTCAGATTTCAATTGGCTTTCATTATTGTTACCTCCAAGCCTAGCGAGGAAGGGCTTCAGTTTGGTGTGGAGCCAACTGACTTTTCTCCACCTATTTGCCTTCTTTACACTCTTTTTTTTTTTTAAACAACAGCTCCTGTTTATTTTTTTTATTTTTTTTATTTTTATTTATTTATTTAATTTATGGCTGTGTTGGGTCTTCGTTTCTGTGCGAGGGCTTTCTCTAGTTGTGGCAAGCGGGGGCCACTCTTCATCGCGGTGCGCGGGCCTCTCACTATCGCGGCCTCTCTTGTTGTGGAGCACAGGCTCCAGACGCACAGGCTCAGTAGTTGTGGCACACGGGCTTAGTTGCTCCGTGGCATGTGGGATCTTCCCAGACCAGGGCTCGAACCCGTGTCCCCTACATTGGCAGGCAGATTCTCAACCACTGCGCCACCAGGGAAGCCCTGCCTTCTTTACACTCTTATTTTTTGAGTTCCGTAAACTATAAATCTGTTTAATCCACCACACCTTTGTTACTTTTTGTTTTTTCAAACTTTTCACACAAAGTGTAGAACCCCAAATCCTTTTGTCTACTCTAGTCAAACCAACTGCCCACCAAATGTAGAGCCAGAAAACATCTTACCCTAGTGTGTCTCAATGAGCTGTTAGAGTGTGCTTTTGAAATTTGTAAGGGAATTTGGGGCTGTCACGGTCACAGTGGATGAGGAAGGTATCAACATGTAATTGGGATGCTGAACAACTGCAATGCAACAAACCTACACAATAAAATATCGTCTCACATTCCATCAGACTTTTCAATGTCCTGCCAGACACCTCCTTATGTGTCTGAGGCCTAACTCCATTATACCTATGCCAAGCTTTTTTTTTTTTTGAAGTTTTAATACGCACTAAATTTTCTAAGACTTCTTCTATGTGAAAAACAATGGAAGATTATACTTCGATATACAGAACTTTACCAAGAAGTTGTACACCATATTGGAAAAATCATGCCACCCTTATGCTTGAAAAACCAAAAGAACACACCTGTGGCAGCTGTAACGTTTGCATTTATAGTTATTGTATTGTATATGTGTACAAGCAAATGGCTACTTCTTTGTATTTCTACTGTAGACATGTTTCAGCCTTTATATTTTGAAATATATTATTATTTTGCTATTTTGCAATGTTTCTCCTTTACAGGTAGGATGTTTTCTTGTTTAGTGTTTGTTTTTTAGTTATGTGTGTAGATGGGTTATATTATCCATGATTTTTATTCCAGAATAGTTTTGTTTGTTTTTTCTTTTAAATTTTTTTGTCCAAGCCATGTAGCATGTGGAATATTAGTTCCCTGACCAGGGATCGAACCCACACCCCCTGCATGGGAAGCACAGAGTCTTAACCACTGGACCACCAGGGAAGTCCCCAGAACAGTTTTTTTTTAAAAAAAGGTCTATTCAGCATATATAAAGGGAGGTTGGTGCTGATTAAACTGAGAATCACTAACATAACAGTAGACCTCTCCATGATTTCCCGTTTGCTTCCCAGGCTACTGTTGACACTTAGACCACACCACACACAGCCTCATTCTCACTTTCAAGGATCTTAAGCTTTTTTTTAAAAAAAGGGACCCAGATGGTGTGGATGATAATAAAGAAAACTTGTATGGTCCTTAATTGGAAAATCGGCTCGGATATACGTGATCTCTTTTGACGCTCACAAGAGGGAAAGGGAAAGCAAATAAAACGTCTTTCTAAAGATTCTTCTTACCAACATAATATTTACCTAGTATACTACTGAGCCACTGCCATACCTTCTCTTATTAACTTTAAGAGATCCCACAGATTAAACCACCAAGATTCTCAACCAGATGAAGCCTGAGAACTCTTTTCTTCGGTGTTTATTTCAGCCTGCTCCTATAGACAGGAGAAAACCGAGATCCAAGAAAAGTTAAGCGACTTGCCCACGGCTCTGAGAAAGCATAATATTTCAAAGCAGAGGTGTAAGAATATGTATCATAGCCTATTCGATTACACTAGCTTTTCTCACCGCAAACTGTAGATGAGAAGTCTGTCATCAAAGACAGAACCGGACGTAGGGTGCACTAGCGAGCCCCGCGCCCCAGCTCCGCCCCCAGGGCTGTCCGTGGCGCTGCCTGCCTGGCGGCCAGCGCAGGGGGCCTCGTGGGGTCCTTCGCGCGGGCTGCCGACGCACTGCCTGAGCGGGTGCGCCGGCGGCTTCCGGTGTGGGTGACGAGTGGTGCCGAAGCAGGGAGACATCAAGGGACGCTCAGGCAGGGACCATGGCGGAAGGCGGCTCGGAGCGGGCAGATGGGCGCATCGTCAAGATGGAGGTGGACTACAGCGCCACGGTGGATCAGCGACTGCCGGAGTGCGAGAAGCTGGCCAAGGTGAGGGGAGGCCGGCTGGCTGTTGGCGGGCGCCAGGGGCTGAGTCACGGCGCCGAGCTTGCTTAGGCCTCAGGGGGCCTGCGGGCTGGAGCGCGCATCCCCCTGTTGCCTGCCCGGCCCGAGCTAGGCCTGCAGAAGTAGGAGATCCCAGGTCTTCCTGACCAGGGAGACCCCGCAGCCAGAGTACGCTAGTGCATACAGCTTCCCAGAACCTCCCCAGGACGGATGGTCAGTTCATTCCCTGAGGAGTTGGGGCTCCATTAGTACTTTTTACCTTTTCTTGGATACTGTTTCACGTTTACTTTAGTAGTTTCTCAGGGGTTAAGGCCGCTTCAGCATTCACGCTAGATCGGAGAGTTTAGTTCTGTTGCTCTTGTCGAATCAGTTTCTCTGGTTAAGTTGCGTACGCATCGTGGCGATGTGCTTGGCCTTTGGCCAGGGGAAGGGACAGGGACGAAGGTGATTAACACAGGACCCCTGTCCCTAAGGGGTCCGTGTACACAACAAATTACGCAAGTTACGCGTGGTAGTGAGTGCCATACAAGTATGAAAGTCTTACTGGAACACAGAAGGAAGCCGTTCGTTCTTACTGGTCGGTTAAGGGAGGGTTTTACAGGGAAGCTGACGTTTGTATCAGTCCTTGAAGAATAAGATTGGGATGAGGAGGAGTCATCCCTGGAGCGGGAACTGCACAAGTAAAGACAAACAGGCACAGAAGTACAAAGTAACATAATTAATGGAGGTCGTTAACAGTAGTTTAGCCCAGCTGCATATCTCCCATGAAATAGAAATTTTACTTGATCCGAACATTTATCATGCAACATGGGATGCTGTGTGTCAGGCAACTTTGTGTATCATTTTACATGTAAAGGAACCAAGGCTTAGAGTTGTCTGTCCGTCCTAACAGTTAGTAATAGGTAGAACCAGGGATTTAAATCTAGGTTTGCCTGACTAGGGTTTGGATGGTTGTTGCATCACTTTCATCGGGGAATGTTGTTAAGGGTTGTGCTTAGGCCTCTTTAAATTCCTTGATCAATCCAGCCACAAACATTTATTGCTATTCATCTGGGATACATTCACTAATAGGGTTGTTTTTGTCTCTTAAGGAGCTTACTACCTAAGTACATTAAAACATAATAAATTCAGGGGCAGGAGGAGTGTCAAGTAATACTTCACATTTAATTCTCAGAAGGAACCCTTTTAATGCTTCCCTTTTTTCCAAAAAAGAATTTAGTGGGGCTTTACAAAAGACAAGGTTAGGGAAAGATGATGAAGTTGATACACTTGTATTTCTTAGGTTCAGTACCCTAAGTGGAGGGTAGCCATCAATTCATCTCTGAGCTTTTTAGCTGCTACTATAAAGAAACATCACCAGTTACATAAAAGAAACATCACCAGTTACATAGAGGTTGCAAAACTCAAATACCTCCAGCGCGGGGCAGATAAACTATCACTGACATTTATTGAGTGCTTTCTGCGGTGCCAGGCACTCATGTATTAACTTATTTGATCCTCACCTTAGCCCTGTGAGGTAGGTATTATTATCATTCTTATTTTACGATAGGAAAACAGTCTAAGAGAAGTTGCATCACATGCTCCAAAATCATACAGCTAGTAAAGTGGTGGAGCCAGGATGCAAACCGAGGCATACTGATTCTAGAGCTTCTGCTCTCACCGAGTGTCCTGCCTAGTGAGCAAAGTGTAATGAAACCTGAACTTCTGAGCACCTGCTCAAGGAAAGAGAGTAGGAACTCTGCACCTCAGGTTAATCTTTGCCAATTGCAAATGAAGGCCACGCTTTATGAACTCCTCTAATTTGAGGGAGAGACCAGGAATATGGATTTTTCTTTTTTTTTTTTAAGGGAGCGCTATTTATTTATTTATTTATTTAGTCTGTGTTGGGTCTTCATTTCTGTGCGAGGGCTTTCTGTAGTTGCGGCGAGCGGGAGCCACTCTTCATCGCGGTGCGCGGGCCTCTCACTGTCGCGGCCTCTCGTTGCGGAGCACAAGCTCCAGATGCACAGGCTCAGTAGTTTTGACTCACGGGCCTAATTGCTCCGTGGCATGTGGGATCTTCCCAGACCAGGGCTTGAACCCGTGTCCCCTGCATTGGCAGGCAGATTCTCAACCACTGCGCCACCAGGGAAGTCCCAGGAATATGGATTTTTATATGAATTGCCTTTATATTTAGAAACTGGACACTAATCTGTTCTAAAGCACTGTTTGAGCCAATACCATGTAGATCAAACAAAACATATGTACAGGTCAAAGTCAGCCCCAAACCACCTCTTTGGAATTAATAGATTGATAGTTTCCATAAGGAAGAAACTAATTGCTTTAAAGGAGTACAGTTGTTCCAAGAACTGAGACTAGGGTGAAAAAAAAATCTTCCCCTTACCAATTTCTTCTGATAGCCTGCTGTGTGCAAGACCCAGTCAGTGCTAGATTTTATGGGGGTATAAAGATTAGTGGACAGAGCTCTTGCTTTCAAATAGCTTATAGGCCAGGAAGAAAAACATATTTCGCTGCTACAGTTGTTCTAGCAGTCAATGTATGGCATTTATTTAGAACATCGCTGTTATGTTCAAGACCGTTGAGAAGATTTGCAAACTCAAATGCCAAATGATTTTTTAGGTGTCAAGTGGGTGATGGAAATGTTTCAAGCAGGGAATGTTGGGGCCTGTTAAACTATGTAAAATTAAAGCCATTTGGTTTTTCTTCTAAGCCACTGTGCCTGTCGAACAAAACAAGGTGTAGATATGGATTGTCCTTGTGGGAAGGCGGGGCAGGGGAAGAGGGCTGGGGCATGGGAAGGTAGAAGGTTTTTTTAATACAGACCCACAGTTTTCAACTTCTGGATTAGATAGTTGTCTTAGGGTTTTTTAGGGTATGTTTCCCTGTTTTGCTTTCTATCCCTCATTTTATATTATTTTCTAGCCATTCTGCCAATCATAAAAAAATACTTAAAGCATTGCATTTCTACTTTGGAATGCATGGAACACTTTAGCATACATTCTTTTGTTTTTTATTTTGAGCCCGTCAATAAAACTGAAGGAAGTTTTGTTATCTTCACTTTGCTTGTGGGAAAACTAAGGTTCAGGCAGCTTCAGTAGTTATCCAAGGTCTATAGAAGAATCAGATCAAGCTGAGGTCTCCTAGCAATAGGTATAGTGTTCTTTTTTGCTACATCCCATGGCTTCTTTAAGAGACTATCACTTCTGTGCTTACTTTCCTTAAGACATTTTTTATTTTTAATGTGAAAGACATTCGAAGATAAAAATTATGTGTATAGAGAATTAATAAGAATGTATCAGGTGAGAATACCACATATAGCAGAAGCCTTCAAAAGTCAGACCGAAGTCTAAACCCAGGTGGTATACTTGCCAAATCTAGGCCATTTGAATCTCCTACAATTGTGACCTAGTACAATTCTATCTATCTGTGTATCTATCTATTTCTTTCTTTATTTATGCATGCATGCATACTGCTCCGGGTCTTAGTTGCAGCATGCGGGATCTTTTCATTGCAGCATGTGGACTTCTTAGTTGTGGCATGCAAGCGGGATCTAGTTCCCCTACCAGGGATCAAACCTGGGCCTCCCGCATTGGGAGCGCAGAGCCCTACCCACTGGACCACCAGGGAAGTCCCTGACCTAGTACAATTCTGTTTCTGTGTCCTAACACTCACCTAGCAGATAACAACAGTGACTAATAATGTTAGCTATTATGATGATGGTAAAGTACATACTATGTTCCAGGCATCACTTCATAGGTATTGCCTTAATCCTAACGCCAACTCTATGAAGTAGGAACTGTAGATATTATTATGCTCATATCACTGAAGAGAAAATTGAGGGTCAGAGAGGGTAAGTGTCTTTCTTAAACTAACACAGTGGTAGATCTGGAATTTAGACTCAAGCAGTCTGGCTGCAGAGCCTGTTTTTAACCATTGCATTCTACTGCCTCTGTGATTGGTATTTGAGGACCCTGTATCAGATTGGTGAGATAATAAAAGTGATACTAGTTCTAGATAATAGTTGTCATTTCACCCTTGCATTAAGGAGTTAAAAATTAATCTAATGAGGGCCTTTTCTGAACTGTAAAGATGTAGTATTTAACAGTTCTAATGCACAGAAGGTTCCCCTCCAACCCCTACCCCCACCGCCTGCTTTTGGATTACTGTGTATATTTGGCACATGGTTATTTAGGGACTACTTGCATTCTTAAATCGAATGTATCCTTCGTTTCTCCCTTCTCTCTTTTTTTTTTTTAATTTATTTTATTTATTTATCTTTGGCTGCGTTGGGTCTTCATTGCTGCACGCGGGCTCTCTCTAGTTGTGGCGAGCGGGGGCTACTCTTTGTTGCGGTGTGCGGGCTTCTCATTGTGGTGGCTTCTCTTGTTGCAGAGCACGGGCTCTAGGCGCGCGGGCTTCAGTAGTTGTGGTGCACGGGCTTAATTGCTCCGCGGCATGTGGGATTTTCCTGGACCAGGGCTCGAACCCGTGTTCCCTGCATTGGCAGGAGGATTCTTAACCACTGCGCCACCAGGGAAGTCCCTCTCCCTCCTCTTAATGTCTTTTCATTTCAGTTGGTCACCTGCAACCTCTTCTCATGGTTAACACTAAAAATAAAGAGGAGGTGAAATGTAAAACAGTTTACTGATTGTTAGTAGCTTGGACAAAAGACCCCTTCAAGAAATAGGTCATTTAAAAGTATTGGATTGGCATTACATTTCAACTATTTGTGGTTAACTTTTTATGGACCTTTTCTTACTTGTTGAGGTTGTTTAAGAAATCATTAAAAGATTGGATCATTTAGGAGTTAAAGGACACAAACATACAGAATATACAGATACCCAACATGTATTGATGTTGAATAAACTCCTTAGTCATTTACCTCATTGACAAGGATTATTTTAATGAGAAAAAGGAGCCACAAAAGTCACACGTTCTAACAAGTTGGTTTTGATAGCTCTGACCACCTTGTTCCTCTGAGTTGAAAGGCAGCATTGAGGAGGTAGAATTTCAAGGAAGATATGTGAATAGATAGGAAAGGAACGAGGAAGGTGTTTAGCCATAAGCTTGAACATGGAAGATTGGGTGGAAAAGTGGGATGATTAGAGAATTGGGAGTTGTATTTAATGAAATTGATGGTAACGTTTCTCAGATAGCACTGAATTGTCAGCCATATAATTTGTCACATCCTACTTACTGTAACAGTAAGAATCAGGAATTGTAAGCCAAGATCAAGTGAATAGGTCAGGTCAGTGTCAATCCATTGAACACATACTGTGTACAGGTTGGTGTAAGGGAAACAATCAAACAATGTCCAGCCCTAAAGAACTTATAGACCACTTAGGAGGCAAGACATGCACATTAATAACTGTGGTACAAGGTATAAAGGGATGCTCCAGAATATCTACAAAAACACCCTTATATGCTTGGGCAGGTGCAGAGCACTGAGCTACAGTGGTGAACAGTATAGACATGACCCCTGCTCTTACAGAGTACATTCTAGTGAGATTAGAAAGACAGCGAACATTAAAATGGGAAAGAGTTTGGGGTTGTCGACTGAAAAAAATGCACAACCTAAATAAAAGTGGAGAATTATGTCTTATTTGGGGCATTACTGAGAACTATAGCCCAGGAAGGCAGCCACTCAGATAGCTCTGAGGGACTGTTCCAAAGAGGTGATGGAGGAGCCAGAATACATAGGAGTTTTGGCTGAAAAAAAACAAACATGTAGTTGAACATCAAAAGATTACTGCTAATCACAAAAACAGACATCTCAAGTTAATGATTTTAGTGTTTTTCTCTGTAGGGGAAGATGCAGGAGCCTGGGCTTATTGAAATCATTTCTTTGATATGCATCTTTACTATCTAGGGCCGGTATCCTGTTTTACGGCCGCAACATCCTTTGTTTACTGAAACAGCAGGTGACATTCTTTGCCCACAGGGTCATTGCAAAGCAGAAAGTCAGTGGGCTGGAGTGTTAAAGGAGGTGCTGAGTGACTACTGACTTTAGAGAGCATTATCCAAGAATGCCTGTCTGAGAAGGTGACGGTGACGTTTAATGTTTTGTTGATACTGGTAGACCCCAGCTCTAGAGTGGTGTGTGATTCCTTCATTGTAGGGTGCAGTTCTTTAAAATCCATATTTCTGAATTAAAATACCATACAGTAAATTACATGCTGTTGATCACAATCATGTGACTAATAGTAATTACAAAAGTGACAAGAGGGGACCATCAGTAAACAGTATTTTGCATTTTAGCTATTTTTGCACTATATTTTGTTGCCAAGTAGTAACCATTTCCCTATGGAAATTACAGTTGACCTTTGAACAACACAGGTTTCGATTCTTTGATTTTTATGATTTATTAACCTTTAACTTTGGAGAATTTATAGATTTGTTCTTTGTTCTTCTGCTCTGATGGACATTTAGCCAACATTTATTGTACACGTAAACCTACACAGCTTTCAGAACTGGTGCTCCCCTTTGCATGGGAAACATTGTTAAAATGTTAGTAATTGTATGTTTTAGATTTAATTAAAATAAATTCAAACAATGCCTATACAGTACATTTTCTTTGCTGCCTAGAAAATTCATAGTTTAAAAGTTATCTTGGAAAATATGGGAATAGTATTTTGAAAAGTCTAAACATTATTTGTGCCCTTAATTCAAAAGCTGTTTAGTTTCTCTCATCAGTAAAAGAGTAGTACTCATGTACCATCTATGAATGTCATTAAAATAAAAATAAATTTCCTTTACGGTTAGAAAAGCAATTTATAAATGAAACCCTCCTCATCACTTCCAATTCATTCAGTGTTAGTAATATCAATATCTTAAATTAATGCAGTCTTTGTGCTGTGGGTTGGTTTTGTTTTTATCAAAATGTGTGGTTCCTAATATGATGGCTTATTTTAGTCCTGGTGTATTATCATCTAGATTTATATTATTTGAATTTTGTTATTCCCATTTCTTAATGTATGCCCCAGGGAGAATGTTTTGTTTTTACATATGAGATAGAGATTATTGTCAATTGATGACTTGGTATAGCATGCGTGGGTAATCTCAGGTAGGCTTTGTTTTCTTTAAGCACAATTATAATTTATTTCTAAAGTCATTGAAAAATTAAACCAGGGTTTCCTATCTTTTTACCACCAAATATCCTTTTTATTTCTCCTCAGAACTTCATGTTTTAAAATACTTTTGGTGAATTTATAAAGAAATCATCATTTTCCCATTTTTGTTCTTCAAAGACATGGGTGACAGCCAGTTAAGAGTCTCTTCAGAACAAGATAAACAGGTGTTACCACACTGAGGTGATGAATTAGAATCCAAAACAAAGACTTGATGTTTTTCTTGAGTGTTAAATCATTGTTGTTCTAGAGTCAGTTTCTCCTAGGCATTTTGAAATGTTAAAAATAGCTTGTGGGGGCTTCCCTGGTGGCGCAGTGGTTGAGAATCTGCCTGCCAATGCAGGGGACACGGGTTCGAGCCCTGGTCTGGGAGGATCCCACATGCCGCGGAGCAACTGGGCCCGTGAGCCACCATTGCTGAGCCTGCGCGTCTGGAGCCTGTGCTCCGCAACAAGAGAGGCCGCGATGGTGAGAGGCCCGCGCACCGCGATGAAGAGTGGCCCCCGCTCGCCGCAACTGGAGAGAGCCCTCACACAGAAACGAAGACCCAACACAGCCATAAATAAATAAATAAATAAATAAATAAAAAATTTAAAAAAAATAGCTTGTGGTATTTGTTTTTCTCTTTCTGACTTACTTCACTCTGTATGACAGACTCTAGGTCCATCCACCTCACTACAGATAACTCAATTTCATTTCTTTTTATGGCTGAGTAATATTCCATTGTATCCATGTGCCACATCTTCTTTATCCATTCATCTGTTGATGGACACTTAGGTTGCTTCCATGTCCTGGCTATTGTAAATAGTGCTGCACTGAACATTGTGGGTACGTGTCTCTTTTTGAATTATGGTTTTCTCAGGGTATATGCCCAGCAGTGGGTTAGGGCACTGACATATATACACTACTGAGTGTAAAATAGCTAATGGGAAGCAGCAGCACAGCACAGGGAGATCAGCTCAGTGCTTTGCGATGACCTAGAGGGGTGGGATAGGGAGGGTGGGAGGGAGGCTCAAGAGGGAGGGGATATGGGGATATATGTATGCATATGGCTGATTCACTTTGTTGTACAACAGAAACTAACACAGCCTTGTGAAGCAATTATACTCCAATAAAGATCTATTAAAAAAAAAAAAAGTAGCTTGTGGGCCCCAAGTTGGGAACCACTGACTTCTGGAAAACTCTGGAGAAGCAGGCAGTATCATGAAAAGGAGAAAAAGACAACAGTAGTCTCTTTCCTCTAAAATAGGCTATTGATTTTGTCTTTCTGTGTCAGAAACATCTCATGTTAGACTAAGTTATTTGGTTTTGTGTTCTTGGTGTTTTCATTGTTCATTTACCTTTTGTTTTAGGAAGGAAGACTTCAAGAAGTCATTGAAACCCTTCTCTCTTTGGAAAAACAGACCCGAACTGTGAGTAGATTATATTGAAAACCTCAATTGCCATTAATTTCATTTGACACTGTTTCCATTAACTTTCAATATATTTTCATTCTTACAGGCTTCTGATATGGTGTCTACATCCCGTATCTTAGTTGCAGTAGTGAAGATGTGCTATGAGGCTAAAGAATGGGATTTACTTAATGAAAATATTATCCTTTTGTCAAAAAGACGGAGTCAGTTAAAACAAGTGAGTTCATGATTTATCAAAAACAAATACATTCAAATTTAAATAAGGACTTGCAGAAAAAAACCTTTCTATGAATCTGTTTTAAATCTGTTAAATCAACATCACAACATTTAGAGTTTTTAAAAATTCTATCCATATTCTCATGACAACTGCTTTTATTTTTGTCTTCTAGTCTTTATATATTTGCATATTTTTACAAAATTGTTCTGAGAGTGTTGATGTAACTTTCTTCTATTTTCATGTCGCTCCTTCATATTTATTATTTTAAATGGTTGTGTTATAATCTGTCAAGTCGATAATCCGTAATTTAAGCATGCCTTTATTAAACACTTAATATTTAACTTTTTTTTTTTTTTTTGGCTGCGTTGGGTCTTAGTTGCTGCGCGCGGGCTTTCTATAGTTGTGGTGAGCGGGGGCTACTCTCATTTATTGATTGATTGATTGCTGCGTTGGGTCTTCGTTGCTGCACGCGGGCTTTCTAGTGCGGTGACTTCTCTTGTTGTGGAGCACGGGCTCTAGGCGCACGGGCTTCAGTAGTTGTGGCACGTGGGCTCAGTAGTTGTGGCTTGCGGGCTGTAGAGCACAGGCTCAGTAGTTGTGGTGCACGGGCTTAGTTGCTCCGCGGCATGTGGGATCTTCCCGGACCAGGGCTCGAACCCGTGTCCCCTGCATTGACAGGCAGATTCTCAATCACTGAGCCACCAGGGAAGCCCCTATTTAACTTATTTTTGAGGCCATTTTCAGACATCATTTTGTTTAAGATTTCAGACTACTCATTTTGTTTAAGGTTATATATGTTCTCTTTTGGTGTTTTTGTGAAGCTGGATTTTCTTTACTGCTTTCCTGTTCTGCTTGAGATATATTTAAATGATCCTCTATAGAAGTAGACTCCACTTTTTACATTTATATTTTATCTTTAAAATGCTGTTCCGAGTAGCTTATGGGTTTTTATCTTTTGCTTTCAAATGGTAAAGGTAATGACATTGTAAAACAAGGTAGTAGTGGAACCAAAAAATAGAAGTACACGGTTCTTGTCCAAAGCCCTTATTTTATTAATTAGTCTGCTGCGAGAGTGAGCTTGATATTAGAGTGGGTTAAATTATTTTTTGTAAAAAGCAAAGTTACTGTGATTGGTTTTTTTCCTTTTTCTTAGATAAGTTTACATGCATATAAAATTCACTGTTAAGAATTAACATAGATTTAATTGAGGCTCTCTAGTACATGTGAATGTGAAATTCATTTCAATATGCTTTTTGCTGCTCATTTCTGTGGTTTGAGAGACTAACATGGATAATAAGCCTTCATCTTCCTCTGATTTTCTAAGAGACTTGCTTTCTATGGGACAATTTTGAAAGGGCTACTTAATTAGAAATCTTGGGGCAACCTGGGTTAAAATAAACAAAAATAAGTGTTTTATATAGTATTAATATAAAGTTCAAAGCACATATCATAAAATACAGATTTAATTTCATAGAGTCATAAAATTTTAGAACTAGTAGAGAGACTGTTTACTCTGTTACTTTTCTGATAGAGAAACTGAATTTTATATGTAAGGCTCTTGGAATGTGAAGAAATGTGTAAGTAACCTATAGCTTAGTACAGAACATAAATCGCAAGTAATCATAGCAATCTTTAACATGTCCCAAGATTGATTTTTAAAATTTAAAAAAATTACTTGCATACATGGCAACATATAGTAAGTGACATTAGAATAGTAAAAATGCTAAGATGTATGAAAAGAGGAAGAGAAAGGTTTTAATTAGGTTTATTAGGGAAGGCTTCTTGGGGAAAGAGGAGTTGGAGTCAGTGTTACAGCCGGCAGTGACATCCCCAGAACTGGAACCAGAGCTGCTCTTTGTGCCTTAACATGTTATGTCTTCACAGCTGGAAAGTACTTAGGGACTCCAAATATCTCTTTCCTTTTCTCATAATTACTTTTTACCTCAAACTTTTCATTTTTGCTTTATCAGGGTTAGAAAGTAGTAATCTTCTTAAAATAACCTTTTCTAGATTGCTTAAGATTAACGTTTTCTAACTCACTGTCACTTCAGTGCAGAGGGTCAGCATCACGCCAACTGTGACTTCCCTAATGACTTCCCTACAGTTTTCTCAGGGACCAGCAGGATGTTCACTTATCATTAGGATATTGATTTGTTTCCTTTTCTTTTCCCCATCTGGTTTCTGTTAATGTATTTTTTGCACAGCTTTTAGAATGATCAAGTTGTATGCCCTTCTAGAAATCATTATTATAATTAGTTTTAGAGGGATCATCTGTTTTGTGAGAGACTGGGTGTTCCAGAGCTTTGCACTTACTGAAAGAGTTATATTTTACAAAAAAACCTTCGCCGTCTGGAACTCCTGGGAGTCTCTAAACAGCTAATTTTCAGATATTAAGTCTGATCTGAGCTATGTGAACATTAAATGTCTTTCAAGGAAATCTGTGCAAGATATACCATGGGATTTATTTTTAAAGCTTTACTGAGATATAATTGACAGCAAGATATTTTGTTTACTTTTCTGCTATCTTAAAATATGCTTAATGTAATTTAACATTTTCCTGATGACAGAGTCCTAATTATTATTATCAATGATTATGATATGCTGTTTGGAATCTAGATTAGGGGTTGGCAAACTATGGGCCAAGGACCAAATCCTACCTGCCACCTTTTTAAATAAAATTTTGGGGGGACAGAGCCACACCCATTTGTCACGTGTGGCATATCTGTGGAGTTACAAAGGCAGAGCTGGATAGTTGCCACAGGACTTCCCTGGTGGCGCAGTGGTTAAGAATCCACCTGCCAATGCAGGGGACACGGGTTCGAGCCCTGGTCCAGGAAGATCCCACATGCCACGGAGCAACTAAGCCCATGCGCCACAACTACTGAGCCTGCGCTCTAGAGCCCATGAGCCACAACTAGGGAAACCCGCGCACCTAGAGCCCATGCTCTGCAGCAAGAGAAGCCACCGCGATGAGAAGCCCGCGCACCACAACGAAGAGTAGCCCCCGCTCGCCGCAACTAGAGAAAGCCTGCATGCAGCAACGAAGACCCAGCGCAGACAAAAATATATAAATAAAATAATTTTATTTATAAAATAAAAAATGAAAATGAATAGTTGCCACAGAGGATCCTATGGCTCACAAAGTCTAAAATACTGTGTAAATATTTATAAACATATACAGAAAAGGTCAGCTGACCCCGACCTAGATCATAGACTGTTAGAGCTGGAAGAAATGTAGTACAGTCTGCTTGTACTACCTGTCAGGGAACTGTGGGCAAGAGATGATGTGCTTTTCAGTGTCGCATTTTATTGAGGTGGACGTGGCTGGCTGTGGCTCCTCCTCCCCGCCCAGATGGTGGAACTGTCTTACCTTCTGCTTCTGCCACTGACTCTTTTTTATGGCTTCACTGCTGTCACAGCCACTGTTAAACACTGCTTTTCTCTCCCCCCACCTTCCCCTGCCCTTAATCTGTTGCCACTTCTTCCATACTTTTCTTCTTGACTGTAAAAAAGCTAGCCAGCCAGCCTTCTAACAGACATTGCCAGACATGCCTCTTCCACCTTTCCTGTTGTGTAATCAGCTCACCCACCAGTTGTAGTGGAGAGGGGTAAGGTCTTTGCACCTGAGGTTTTCCTAACCTTTACTGCTTTGTCACTGAGTATTCAGTACTTCTTAGCTAAGGGTTGCAGGGGTGGGGCTAGGGGGTTGAGTTTTTTTTTTTTTTTAATCGGCAATTCAGTATCTAGAGTTGCTTGGGAAGACCAGATTTGACCACAGCACTTCCATCAATAAAATACTTCCTTTTCCTGTACGAGGAATGAATTTAACTTATGAATGGTTTTTATTATTTTAGGCTGTTGCAAAAATGGTTCAGCAGTGCTGTACTTACGTTGAGGAAATCACGGACCTTCCAATCAAACTTCGATTAATTGATACTCTACGAATGGTTACAGAAGGAAAGGTGAGTTTTCTATTAGCAGAACTCACAGTAGGTACTGTCTTACCTGTATTCAGAGATACTTATGTGTTTAAACAATTTATGTAAGTACATATGTATGTGTTTTTAAGATGGAATACACAGAATGTCATGTGTAATGTAATGTTTGGGATAGCTAAGGTTTCTTAGAGTGTTTACAGTGTGAGGTTAGCTTTCAGACTTTCACTGTCTTGCCAGAATCTATCTGTATTTCTTTCGATGCCTGTGCCCCATCCCCCACCCCCAATCTAGTGTTTCTCTAAAAAGGGCAAGTATGAAATGGTGGCTGTGGTAGATGCGTTTCTTTCTAGGTAGATTTTTGTGGTTTGAAGACAAAAACTTAGTTTATATATAACTTACTGCCTCTTTTGATAGTTTAGTTCATTAAACATTTATTGAGCACCTACCTGTGTTGTGCGAGGTCCAAAATGGGCAGGACGCTATTTTTAACCTCAAAAGAGATCAATCATGGAAATAGTTACTGTGCTGGTCATGACAGTAGCAATGTGCCTGCTGTTCCCTGCAGCACAGAGGTAGGGGTTGACTGGCTGAGGACCCCAGGAAAGCCTCAGAGAGTTTATGGTGGCTCAGCTGGCTTTTTAAGAATGAGTAGAAATTCTACTGGGCCAGAGCATAGGGAGAAGGGCATTTAAGACATAGGGGAAATTATATGCAGAGATATCAGAGTGAGAAACACTTAGTACATTTAGGAAAGTGTAAGCAGTTTGTTATCGTTGGAGATTAAGGATTTGGGACTGGAGTGGGGAAAAGGGGTTACTGCAGAGCAAAGGCTAAATGGGTCAGCAAACCCAAGCATGAAAATTAGTTCCCTAGACTTTGTTAGGCTGTAGTTATATTTTTAATGTTTAATTTGTTGGAAATTATAAATCTACTAACATTACAAATGGCTGCAAAAAATGCTGGTAACTTTAACTTAGCAAGATCAGATGTTTTTAGAGAAAGTAGTAGCCTTGCATTTAAAGAGAAATCAGAATGAGAGTATTGGTTGAATTATAGATAATAGACTGCATACGCTCTTTGCAAAGTGTTATTTTTCAAATAATCAGTTCTTTTAAAGGCACTTTCTGTGCCATTTATTTAGTTTTTGGTCCTGTTAGTTGTTAAGCACAGTGATTTCATACTTAGGTTCTCAAAGCAAAGCTGCAAAATATGGATAACGTTTTATAGAGATATTTTCTTTAAAATTATGTGATTGTGAAATGTAAAATGTCGCATAGTGCTGTTTGTACGTGGAGGGTAAAGTGCGTGACAGCTGCAAGAGAAATACCTTGTCTGAATAATAGTTCAGTTCTACCTTTTCAACTTTATCACGTTTCTGTAGGAATTTAGATAATATAAACCTCTCGTATTTTGTAGATTTACGTTGAAATTGAGCGTGCTCGGCTGACTAAAACATTAGCAACTATAAAAGAGCAGAACGGTGACGTCAAAGAGGCAGCCTCCATTTTACAAGAGTTACAGGTAAGGTGCTGCGTTTTAGAGTATGTAAAATTTTACATTCAGTCAGCAGTATTTTGGGGATTCCCTGGCGGTCCAGTGGTTAGGTCTTGGCTCTTTCACTGCCGAAGGCTCAGGTTCAGTCCCCGGTTGGGGAACTAAGATCCCACAAGCTGTGTGGCGCAGCAAAAAAAAAAAAAAACAGTCAGCAATATTTTCTTGTAATTGCTTCTTTTGGCACCTTATCACTTTCTTCTGAACCACCAAGATTAAGAGTGAGTACTATGGAGTGTGAGGTTATTTAAGTAGCTGGAAGTTGTGTAATTATGGTCCCAACCAAATTTAACTGCTAAAAAAGTTTTGAAGAAAAGTAGGATCAACAAATTAGTCTTAACTTTGTGCCCTTATTTGAACATTTTAATTCTCTTTAGAATTTAAATAAAACCAGTAATTCACGTTCATTTACTTATGCCTTAGGAATTTACTGTTCATCATTGGCTTCATTCTTAATGAATATTTGATTGGTGGTCAACTTCTAGGCTATATTGGTTTAACAAAGAAAAACTCCTTCATAGTTTGCTGTGTTTCAGGACAGTTTTTAAGAGAGGCCTTAAAATGAGATAGCAGAGTGCTAAGAAATCTGAGAAAAGCCATTTCTCCTATCAGAAAAATGTACATAAACTGTGCTCAAATTTTTTTTTTTAATAAATTTATTTATTTATTTATTTTTGGCTGCGTTGGGTCTTCATTGCTGCGCGGGCTTTCTCTAGTTGCGGCGAGCGGGGGCTACTCTTCGTTGTGCGGTGCTGGTTTCTCATTGCGGTGGCTTCTTTTGTTGCAGAGCACAGGCTCTAGGCGTGCAGGCTTCAGTAATTGTGGCTCACAGGCTCTAGAGCGCAGGCTCAGTAGTTGTGGCTTGTGGGCTTAGTTGCTCTGCGTCATGTGGGATCTTCCCGGACCAGGGCTCGAACCTGTGTCCCCTGCGTTGGCAGGCGGATTCGTTCTTTTTTTTTTTTTTTTTTTTTTATAAATTTATTTATTTTTTAATTTTTGGCTGTGTTGGGTCTTCGTTTCTGTGCGAGGGCTTTCTCTAGTTGCGGCAAGCGGGGGCCACTCTTCATTGCGGTGCGCGGGCCTCTCACTATTGCGGCCTCTCGTTGTGGAGCACAGGCTCCAGACGCGCAGGCTCAGTAGTTGTGGCTCACGGGCCTAGTTGCTCCGCGGCATGTGGAATCTTCCCAAACCAGGGCTCGAACCCGTGTCCCCTGCATTGGCAGGTGATTCTCAACCACTGTGCCACTAGGGAAGCCCTATGCTCAAATTTTTGCTTATAATTTTAGTCCATCAAAGGCTCCCCGTTAAGTTAAATCGATTATTTTAACTTTTCAGTCATGTACCTTATCCATTTTAGATAAAGGAAAGGAAAAAAATAATACTGGAAGGAACTTGTATGGCATGCATTGTGTTTGTTGTCATTTTTTAAAACGTGTTCTCTATATACTTGATCTCATTTAATGTTCACATGCAACACTATTTTTATCCCCACTTTTCAGCCAAGGAAATTGTGACTCAAAGGAATTAAGTAACTTGTTGGATTACCACTAGTTCTGTTTGACTTCAGGCTCCCCACCCCGCCAAACACACACCTTTTTCTTTTTCTTTTCAATTAAAAGACTTTTTTTTAAGAGTATTTTTAGGTTCACAGCAAATTGAGTGGGAAATACAGAGATACCCCATATACCCACTGCTGCCACAACACACACAACCTCCCCTACTATCAGCATCCCGAACCAGCGTGGTGCATTAGTTACAGTCAGTGAGCCTGCATTGACACATTGTTATCACCCAAAGTACAGAGTTTTACATTAGGGTTCACTTGCGGCGTTGTACACTCTACGGATTTTGACAGACATATAGTGACGTGTCTCCAGCATTGTAGTATCATAAAGAGTAGTTTCACTGCTTGTGAAAACCCTTTGTGCTCTATCCCTTCCTCTCCCTAACCCTTGGCAACCACTGATGTTTTTATTCGCTCCGTAGTTTTGCCTCCCAACTCTATTTGCCAACCAGGAGGACTATATGCCTCATGATTCAACATCCCCTGTGAAGTATTCTTGCCAAAAAAATTAATCTCAGTTATATAACGCCTCTAGGTTTAACTACCAGTTTTTAAGGTATACCAGGGACAGAGGAGGCTGTTAAAGGATACCACAGGGACGCAGTCTGCAAACTTCAGACTCTAGAAAACTGTAGGGTGATTGGCTTGATTTCTGCAATGAATAAATGGCAAGGAAGAAAGAGACGTAAGAAACATATCTACAAATTGCAAAGTATGAGCCTTATTTGGATTCTGAGTTGATTAAAAAAATAAATGAGACTATTGAGGAGTGACTAGATATTTAGTGATATAAAGAACTTTTAGGTATGATATTTTTTTCAGTTTATCTTGTAGAGATACATATTGAAATATTTATTTATAATATCTTGTCTGAGATTTGCTTCAAAGTAATTGACACATGGAGAGTGAGTGAACATGTCAAAATGAAACACTGATGGTTCACTGTGTGTGTTTCTATTTTCCTTAAGAAATTACAAAGGAGAATTAGTGTACGTAGAGTGCTTAACACAGTGCCTGGCACACAATATGTTGAATAACTATTAAAAAAAATTACGAAGGACAAGACAGTGAAATAAAAACATTTTCAGATCAAATTGTAGTAATAATAGCCTTACTTCATTCTACTTTGTAAAAGTGTCATTCTAGATGTTATATATCATTTATAATATATGTATGCCAAATATTATATTAGAAACTTTTTCATAGTATTTGATATAATTGATTCTCTATTATATTTGTGGGTATCTACTGTAACTCTACATTCTGCATCCATAAAGGGTCATATCAGCCTTGTCATCTGAATTTTAAAAAGACCTGTGCCTCTTTTTTGTATAATGGTTTCAACTATTACATAGTTAGCTTGCAACTGATATCTTTTTTCATTTTTAGAATTGTCATTTCCTTATTAGCCATTAGGAAAATGCAAATTAAAACCATGATGAGATACTACTACATGCCTCTTAGAATACCTAAAATTTTTTTTTAAATACTGACACTACCAAGAGCTGGCAGGGATGCAAAGCAGCTGGAACTCTCATAGATTGCTGAGCGGCGTGCAAAATGGTGCAGCCGCCCTGGAAGACAGGGTGGCGGTTTCTTATAAAGTTAAACATACGCTTGCTGTATAACCCAGCAATCCCATCCCTAGGTACCCAAGAGAAAGGAAAATTTATGTTCACACAAAACGTGTCCGCTAATGTTCAGAGTAGCTTTATTTGTGATAGGCAAAAGATTGAATCAACCCAGTTGTTCTTCAGCAGGTGAATGGATAAATTGGGGTTCATCCATGCATGGAATACTACTTAGCCGTAAAAAGGAACGAACTGTTTGATTTATACAACAACTTGATTGAATCTTATTATTCAAAGCATTATGCTGAGTAAACACAGTCTCAGAAGGTTGCATATTATATTCGACATTCTTGAAAAGACAATTCTGGGGGACTTCCCTGGTGGTCCAGTGGTTAAGAATCCACCTTCCAGTGCAGGGGATGCGGGTTCGATCCCTGGTCGGGGAACTAAGATCCCACATGCTGTGGGGCAACTAAGCCTGCGTGCTGCAACTACAGAGCCCACACGCTCTGGAGCCTGTGCGTCTCAACCAGAGAGAAGCCCGCGTGCTGCAACAGAAGGTCCAGCGTGCTGCAACTAAGACCCTATGCAGCCAAAAATGAATGAATGAATAAATAAATAAATAATAAAGAAAACACAGTTCTGTGGTATTGGAGGACAGATCATTGGTTTTCAGGGGTTATGAGTGTGACTGTAAAGGGGGCATGTGAGGGAGATATGCGGGTGATGGAACTGTTCTGTGTCTTGATTGTGATGGTGGTTGCAGAAATCTGTGCATGTGTTAAAATTCATAGAACTTTACACCAAAAGAAAAAAATCCATTTTACTGTATAATAATTTTTTTAAATTGTAATTTCCTGGAGGAAACTAGCTTCTTATATCACCATCAACACTCTCTCAATATGCGTGAAGGTTTATATTATCAAGTGTGAATTTTTAATGTCTATTTAATTTTGTTGCAATTTAAAAACATTACTAAAAATTATAATCTTATTTGGGGGCTTACTCTGCTAGGTGGAAACGTATGGGTCAATGGAAAAGAAAGAGCGAGTGGAGTTTATTTTGGAGCAAATGCGGCTCTGCCTAGCTGTGAAGGATTACATTCGCACACAAATCATCAGCAAGAAAATTAACACCAAATTTTTTCAGGAAGAAAATACAGAGGTAAGCCTATCTCTTACTATAAGTTTACTTTGAAAATGTTGGGAGGAAACCCCGTAAACCCCAATTTGTTTTGTCAATTTTTTTCAGAAATTAAAGTTGAAATACTATAACTTAATGATTCAGCTGGATCAACATGAAGGATCTTATTTGTCTATTTGTAAGCACTACAGAGCAATCTATGATACTCCCTGTATACAGGCAGAAAGTGAAAAGTGGCAACAGGTAAGAATATAGTCTTAAACTTGACATTGATACTTATTAGGAAGAATTTGCATTTTTTGAAATAATTTTAACTTCAGTAATTACATGCAGTTGTGTGGTACTGCTTTCTGTTCAGTCTGTTGATAGTTCACTTTATCCTTACTGATTCAGATGAATTATTTATGGCCTTTGAAGAAATGTAGGCTTACTATTTAAGACATGTACAGCAGGTTACCTTCTAACAAAGGTCACAGATAAAGACCTAGCATTACTTTGGAAAATTATTTTGCAAAGTTTGTGAATAGATTATATGTGGATGCCACATTTTTGCTGCCAACTTGTTATAAGAACCTTTTTTTATACATTTATTTTAAAAAAATGCTTGGGGGAGGGATAAATAAGGAGTATGGGATTAACAGATACATACCACTATGTATTATATAAAATAAACAGCAAGGATTTACCCTATAGCACAGGGAACTATATT
Source organism: Balaenoptera borealis (assembly GCF_965194805.1). Lineage (NCBI taxonomy): Eukaryota > Metazoa > Chordata > Mammalia > Artiodactyla > Balaenopteridae > Balaenoptera > Balaenoptera borealis. The sequence goes on along the minus strand of NC_138879.1, from coordinate 13,508,833 downwards.
CAATATCTTGTAATAACCTGTAATGGAAAGGAATCTGAAAAAGAATATATATACATATATATATATATAAAACTGAGTCACTTTGCTGTACACCTGAAGCTAACACTAAGTAAATCAACTATACGTCAATTTAAAAAAAAAGCCAACCCAGGTAGTAATTCAAATTAGCAAAGATTCGGGAATTCCCTGGTGATCCAGTGGTTAGGACTTTGTGCTTTCACTGCCGAGGGTGCAGGTTCGACCCCTGGTCGGGGAACTAAGATTTCCACAAGCCGTGCAGCGCAGCCAGAAAGGAAAAAAAATTAGCAAAGATTTCGCTGCATTTGTTTTATAATAGTTTTACGAAAAGTAAACATTAAAGAAAAACACTATGAAGAGCAATCTGATAAGGTTTTTCCCTAAGACTTTTGAATACAGTATTAAAAATGAGTATATACAATTATTCCATGAATTTTCACTTTCTGCCAAAGTTTCCATTTTGTTTCTAGTCTTGTATGTAAACTGTTGCATTGTACAACCTTTTTAGGCCCTGAAAAGTGTTGTCCTTTATGTTATCTTGGCTCCTTTTGACAATGAACAGTCAGATTTGGTTCACCGAATAAGTGGTGACAAGAAGTTAGAAGAAATTCCTAAATACAAGTAAGTACTTTTATAATTAGTATAGTATGTCTCAGTAGAAGCACCGTTTTGAAAGAAAATTGGTTAACCTAAGTGTATACTTCTTAATTGGTTGCTGATAGATTGTATTAGAGAATAAAACTAGAGAAAATAAAGTGTTTTTTTAGGACTACATTTGAAATTAATGCAGTGAGATTATAACACACTCCATTCTAAGCCACTTATCAAGTAGAAGTCTTATTTCAAGCTCACTTTTGTTTAATTAATCATTTGATAAATTTTATCATTTGTAAATGTTTGGGGCTTTGTGATTTTCAGAGGTAGATGCTTCTGAAAATCCATTATATAAAACGTGGGCTTCCCTGGTTGCACAGTGGTTAAGAATCCATCTGCCAGTGCAGGGGACACGGGTTCGAGCCCTGGTCCGGGAAGATCCCACGTGACGCAGAGCAACTAAGCCCATGCGCCACAACTACTGAGCCTGCGCTCTAGAGCCCGCGAGCCACAACGCCTGAGCCCGCGTGTCACAACTACTGAAGCCCACGCGCCTAAAGCCTGTGCTCCACAACAAGAGAAGCCACCGCAGTGAGAAGCCCGCGCACCGCAACAAAGAGTAGCCCCCGCTCGCCACAAGTAGAGAAAGCCCGCGCGCAGCAACGAAGACCCAATGCAGCCAAAAATAAATAAATAAATAAAAAGCAAGTAAATAAAACAGACATAGGCTTTATCATAAGCACATTGTGCTTTTTTTTTTAAGCTGTTTTTCTTTTATCTGTTTCATTAGTAAGTTTACAGTCAGTTAGTCCAGAGATTGGCAAATACAGTAGAGGAGAGAGCAGAATGGTAAGTAGGGGAATGTGCTTTTCACAATTACTGTGGAAAAAATGATAGTAAAGTTGGTAAAATAAGTAATAACTTGTATCTTGTTCTACAGACAAAACTTTGTAAAAATCCTCTTTGTTGATATTTTAAAATTTGCTATTATATTAGATGCAACTTAATTTTTACAGATTTGGAATATATTAAGTTTTATTTAATTTACAGGGATCTTTTAAAGCTTTTTACCACAATGGAGTTGATGCGTTGGTCCACACTTGTTGAAGACTATGGAATGGAATTAAGAAAAGGTTCTCTGGAGAGTCCTGCAACTGATGTTTTTGGTTATACAGAGGAAGGTGAAAAAAGGTGGAAAGACTTGAAAAACAGAGTTGTTGAACATGTAAGGATCTGGCATGATGGAGATGACAATTTAGAAGTAAACTCTGGCAAATTTGAGCATAAACTTTTATTCCTCAAATGTTTCTTTTGGATGTTATGTCTTTAATTCTTCACTTTAGGATTTTTTTTTCTGTGCCCAATGTAGTAGTGATGTAAATTTGTTGTTCAGATGTTTATTGTCTTATTTCCCAAAGCACATCAGAATTTATCTTACCCCTCTTGTCTTTTTTTCCCCCACCTCTTTTTAGCTTTTCAGAAAAGATAACTGTGTTAGCATGCTGCATTTTGAGAGGACCTCTCAGGAATCCAAAGTTTTATAGCATATAAATCAGAAGGAATTTCTTAAGAATGTGAGGGATGGATGGGGGTAGAGGGAGTGTTTTCTTTCTGGTACTCGCTGGGTAGTTTTGGAAATGGGTAACATGTCTTAAACCTGACCTTTGATCTTCTTGGTGTCACTACAAATTGAATTATGTCAACATCCATTCATTAACAAACATTTATTGTGAGCCTTCTATATGCCACACACTGTACAAAGTGCTGGGACACGTGGGAGAATAAGACATGGTCCCTACCTTCAAAATGCTTAAAAATAAATCACAGTGGAAGATACATTTATAAATTATGTATTATGGTACAAGTATACATGTACTAGAGGGGAGCATAAGGAGAGAGTTGATCGGTTCCACCAGGAAGAATGGTCAGGCCGGATACATAGGAATCGACGTGGGAGGTAAGATTTGTGAGAAGAGTATGTAGTCAGCAGGCAGACAAGGGAGGGCAGTCCCCGTAGGCAGATGGGATGGTCTGTGCTGGGGCATGGAGGCTGGGGCATGGAGACAGGGGAACTTGGGGACCTCCAAGGAAAGGGCTCAGTGAGAAAGGAAGTTGGAGGTACGGAAAAGGTCTGGGTCGAAACGAAGCTGAGAGGATAATGACCAGGCTTGTGTTTTATAAAGAGTCCTCTGGGAGTAAGTGCGAGGAGTGGATTTGGAGAGAGAGAAGACTGGAGATGAGACTAGCTAAGTGGCTTTATGGGCTTGAATTAAGGCAGTAGCCAAGGTATTGAGGAAGAGTGGGCCGAATGGAATTAACTATTTTAAAGAAGAAAAGTAATAGAATTTGGTCATTGGTTAAATTTAAAGGATGAAGGAAAAGCGGGAAGTCTTGAGTGATTCTCATGCTTTCTGAGAGGTTGGTGTTGCCATCAGCCCTGATTAGAGATGGGAGGAGGTGCAGCTTCTTCAAAGATAAGCTCATTTTTCTCCCCACCATCCCCCTTTTTCCTTGTGAGTGCTGCTGCTTTGTTAGTAACATTAACATTAAGAATAACAAAGGGGCGTCTCTCTAACTTTAGCACCACTTCCAGTGAAAATTAAGAGTTTAATTTTGAGTTATCTTTACATAGTTATAATGATGATAAGGTAGCGTTTTGAGATGATTTTGATCTTTTTAAAATTTTAGCCTTTTAAACATTTGTGTCGTAATTAGAAAAACTTAACTTTAGATTCTTGCATTTAGCAAAAATATTTTAGTACGGTTACAACTTTTAACAACTAATTTAGTTAAGCCTATATTTTGACTATATATATTTTAGAAGAGTTGTAGAGTGTACTCAGAATAACTAAAAATAACCACAGAAGCCAAAATATCTAAATATTTAGTTTCGTTATTGACATTTAGAACCAGCTTCATCCCAGTGGTGGACTATAGCAAAATAAAAGCTCTGAGTATTGACATTTTAACTAAACCTATTTGGATATGAAAACAAATGGGCTTTTGGCCTTACTGACGGCTGTGTCCTCCGTGCCTTCTATTCTCTCCTCAGAATATTAGAATAATGGCCAAGTATTACACAAGGATAACAATGAAGAGGATGGCACAACTTCTGGATCTATCTGTTGATGTAAGTAGTAAACGTTGTTTGTAACCATTCATTTTGAAAATCAATTGACTTGTAAAAATTGAGCAAGAAAATCAATTTTGTTTTATTACTTAAGTTTAGGTGATAGAAAGTTTCCCCAAGCTATCTTGAATACCACAGAGTAGCCTAAATATCAAGTTTATAGCTACATTAATATTATTTATACTAGTTCAAATCTTCACTTAAATATGGTAGTTTTACAGTGCTTAATTTGAAGGTAAAGTATATATTTCTATAATAAATATGTCTAGGTTCCCAAAAGTGAACTGTAGAAATAAAACATATGAGGGAGACTTCATTGCAGTTCACCTGAAAAGGACCCAGGACATGTTAGAGGAATATCATCTTCAGGTCTGGGTTTCATGTTGGTAAAATGTACAATAACAAAGAGATAGGCGTTAAGCAAAGTGTATAGTTATGGTCTGAAAAGCCATTTCTGTCACCAGAAGGAGTCTGACAGTTTAGCTGAAAAGAGAGAATCGTGGAATGTTGGGGTTAGAGGGCTTGATCGTCAGTTAGTTCATTAGCTCTTCTCGTTTCTGGCCGAGGGTGCCGGGGTCCTTAGAAGTAAAGTACCTTCTCTTTGGCTACAGAGTTGGCAAGTGGCAGAGCATATATTCTAACCCAGCATTTCTGGAAACAAACTAACTGTATAATACTGCCTTTTAGGGGGAAACGTAGAAGGTAGACCAAGTTGCTGTTGGCAACAGGCTCTTGGGCAGTACCCACAGCATTAAGTTTGCAGGGAGGTTCAAACTGAACGCTGACTTTGAATGTACTCATTCTAATCATTCCCTAGACGCTTAGTAAAATAAGTACATCATTGCAGGAAATCAACAGTTTCTAACTATTATTGAAATTTAGCATATTCTTCAGTGAAGAGTTTAGAAAATGCTTTCCTTAAATTTTGTTTATTGATAATTAAAATTATCTTGTCTTAATCCAATTTGTCTCTCTCTTGCAGGAGTCAGAGGCTTTTCTCTCGAATCTAGTAGTTAACAAGACCATCTTTGCTAAAGTAGACAGGTTGGCAGGAATTATCAACTTCCAGAGACCCAAGGATCCAAATAATTTATTAAATGACTGGTCTCAGAAACTGAACTCACTGATGTCTCTAGTTAACAAAACCACACACCTCATAGCCAAAGAGGAGATGATACATAATCTACAATAAGCGTCTCCATGCCCTTAATGCTTTTAGAAAAGAGTTAAAATTGGAAGTCATTAAAAAAGAAAAAGACTTTTATGGTGTATATGTTGGGTTTTTTTCTATTCTCAGCTCTTTTGTCTAAAGTTTAAAAGCTAGTGAATATGTTTGAGGCCCCTTTTGATCTTCAGTTCCTCGATTTCATTGTTAACTTTGCATTTGCAGTTGGTGCGAAAATATATAATACATTTCTATTGTGAGTACTCAAAAAATTGTCATAACTTACCTAAATACATTATTCTATCATTTGAAACCTTTTTAGCTACTATTTGTTTTCATTCAGCTAACAACCATAACTATAATAATAAAAGCAGTATATGCACGTTTACCTTCCATGGTTACCTGTGTTTCTAAACATTTTGTGGGATAGTGATTTAAGTGTTTTTTAAATAAAATTAATTTTGTTGTAAAGCTATTGATTATTTACTAGAATTTTAAAAGCAACATAGAACCTATAAGAACATTTGGGATAAAGTTGTGATTTGTGAAGAATTTGTATTTTAGTATTGTGGCAGAAAGTCTCTAGATTGAGTGTGTACAGAGCTATCTGGTAGGCTATAGACTTTTTTTTTTTTTTTTTTTTTTTGAGTCAAGCTAGTTTCAATCACAGTAGCTTATTTTTACCCCCTTTCCCTGACTTGACCAGTTGTTGAACTAATTGTGTTGACAGAGGTTAATACACAAGGTCATTTTTATAACTCCTTTGTGGCTTTAACTTCCATGTGTAATTACATCATTAATGCTCCAAATTCATTCTCTCCTATAGGAACTTTTGTTCCATTATATGCATGCTAGATAACAACCTAAAATGCATTAAAAATCACCAAAAAGACTTCAGGCCACCCTCTTGGCAAATGGTATAGTGTTGACACTTTTTTTTAACAGAACTAAACAAAAGTAGTTTTGCTGTTAAAAGAAACATCTGAGATCACTTACTATGAGCAAATTTTAGAAGTTTTAAAATTTGATTTCAGAGAAAATGGAAAAAGGAAACAACGTTAGGTTATTTAAAATATGTTTAAATGAAGAAAGTATAAGGTCTTTTTTTAAAAACACAAATAGAGAGGGAAAGGCATTCTGGAAACAACAGTTTTCACAATTCATTTTCCATTTAATGATCACTAAATCGTCCTATTTCGTGATCCCAGGGCTGGGGACAGTTGTAGAACCTCTATTGTGAATAATAACATATATTAATCTAATTTTATTCTTTGGAAATTTAATGTATTGGTCACATTAATAACAATATCTGCTATCACTTATCTTTAAAAACTAACGAAAAATATGGCAAGGTAAGAAACATCAGAAGTTTACATTAGCAGTAAGAATATAGTTTTCAATTTTCTTTTGAATGAAAAGGATGGAAAATAAAATCATTTTGCATTGTTAATTTGTAAATTGAGTTGGAACTAATTTGAATCTAGCTTCTCGTTAACTTCATCTTTCTAGGGACTCATTCCCCTCGTACTTGCCAAACCTAGACTGTTTGGCCAAATATGTTGCTGTAAAGATCTCAAATGCTCCTCTTCTTTGTATTTTATTTTAACATGCTCACCCTCAAACTAAGCTTTTTGTGTGTTCTGATTTGGTGCCATTTGTAACTGTGTCCCAGTGACCAAATCCCACTTGACTTGATTAAATGCTCATCCATTGTTTTTTCTGTCCAAGCAAACTTAAAGAGTTATTACCAATTTCTCGTGTTACAAAGAAGAATCCATTAGCTTAAGGCAGTAAAATATTTGAGATGTTCTGAACCTAAAATCCTGGCTCGCATTTCTGACCTAAAGCTGGCATGCATGAAAAGGTTAGAACCACTTTGTTTTAATATGGAGAAGAGAATACTTGACTCATTGTTTTCATTAGGTTACTAACCAGCAGGAAAGGTGATGAGCCACTGTTTTTTTGTTTGTTTTTAATGAAACACCTTTTACCCTTTCATTTCTATATAATTTATGTTTTTATTTTAGAGTTCAATCATTATTTCTGTAATTATCAGTTTCCATATGCTTTTTGTTGAATCATTGAAAAACATCTCTAAAATTCATACTGTTCCATTCTATCTCTTGTAAGTGTTAAATGTATGATAAAAGAACATATTTTAAATTGTTTCCAGCTTCTGGATATAGCTGCAATAAAAGCACTAATTTGTGGATATTTAAGAAAACCTGGAGAATAAACTCATACTTTAAAAGATCACTTATTTTTTCAGTTCTTTTACTGTTTATAACAAAAAGCCACAGATGCTTTTCATTTTTCTTTCTAAGTCATGTTACCTCTCTAATCCTGTTTTTAAGCAGTGAGAAAACATTTTGTACATTGCAACAGGTTGGCTTTTTCCCCTGGATTCTTTCTGATTTGGGGTTGGTGACAGGCTCTGCCTTATTGTGCTTTGACCAATGGTTCTCTCACTTAGCACACATGCGAATCACCTGCAGGGCTTGTTCCAACACGGATTACTGGCCCCACCCCCAGAGTTTCTGCTCCAATAATTTTAATTTCTAACAAGTTCTCAGGTGATACGGATGCTGCTGATCTATGCACTGCACTTTGAGAACCACTCCTTGACGATACTTGCAGTAAATGCAGGAAAAGAACCATGTTAAGTTTGTAAAAGATATTTTTGTGAGAGAAAAATACTGAGTGAACATGAATATCAGTAAAGTTAGGATTGTGCTACAGGGTGATGCCTACCCATTTTCATTTGTTTTTGAGTCTAGCAATTGGAAAGTCTAGTTTTATCCCACCCCCTGAGATGTAATGTTCTCACTTTTTGAGTGGATATAAAACAATGTCCCTAACTTGGAGCTTAATATTTCCTATGTTGAAAGAATTGAATGACATCTCTTTGAAGATTGCAAAGTTTCATCATCTTGCTATTTTCTCTATATAAGATTGGGAACCATGTTTATCTTTGTATCCATCACTTTGTTACATAATAGAAACCGAAACACTTGTTGAGTTAAATTGTTTTAACCAATTAATCTTTTTTAACCCTTCACTAGCTTATCACTGGAATTTTGATCCTCAGCTTCCAACTTCTAATTACCCTGTAAGTGTGCAATTCAATGGTATTAATTACATGCACAGTATTGTACAGCCATCACCACTATTTCCAAAACTTCGTTATCCCAAACAGAAGCTCTGTAACCATTAGCAGTAGTTCCCCACCTGCCCCCTTGCCCAGCCCCTGGTAACTTCTGATCTCCTTTCTGTTTCTATGACTTTGCCTACTCCAGATATTTCGTGTAAGTGGGATCATGCAATATTTTTCCATTTCGTGACTGGATTATTTTGCTTAGCATAATGTTTTCAAGGTTCATCCATGTTGTAGCATGTTTCAGGACTTCATTCCATTTTTTGGCTGAATAGATTTCCATTGTATGGATAGACCACTTCTGTGTCTTCATCTTTTGATGGTCACTTGGATTTTTTCTACCTTTTGGCTATTGTGACTAGTGCTGCTGTGAACATGGGTATACAACTATCTGAAGTCCTGTTTTCAGTTCTTTTAGGTATATTGGCTTAAAAACAACAACAAAAAGTGATTCAGAGGAAGTTGTAAAGATAGTGCAAAGAGGTCCTTTGTACCCTTCACTCAATTTGCACATTGGCTTTTAAAACCAAAAGAATGTTTATGTACAAGGGAATGATGTGGTAGACCAGAGGGACCAATTCCCGGTAAAGCTGTTACTATTTAAACCTTATCTCACTAATCATAAAGACAAATTCCAAAAGAACTGTGTTGTTGGACCTACTCTCAAGGGGGTCAATGGAATAGGAACCACATCAGAGTTATAAGACCAAGTGTTAGCCATGTTGGATGTGTATCACGTGCATAAGTCCCAGTAGAACAATTAGCATCAAATAGGGCCCTCCTATCTTTATAATAGGTGGTCTTGTATCTGAAACCCATTAAGGATGTTTTAGGGTTTTAGAACCAAAAAGTCTAAAGCATATTTTGCATCGCTGGGACAAATAAAAGCATTATTTAATATGAATAATAAAAGTTGCTAAATATAATTTACACATTCACACAGACACGAAAAATCTGGGCCAAGTTTTCAGAAATTTCAGGCTGTAGAAACAATGTTCTCAACGCAAGAAGCTTTATCTACAAGGAAGAAAGTAGGTGTCACACATAACCCCTTTTCTTAATTTTTCTATATTCTCAAACATACAGCCTCATTATTTAATACGTAATGAGTACCAAACCTGCAGTAAAAATCTTCTTCGTCTTTAATATTTCTAAATTTAGTGCCCTGTTTAATTTCATATCTTAATTTGAACTTTGGACATTTTCCTTGAAATGGTGAAAGAAAACTTTTCTGGTTTCATAATGCCTTTTTTTTTTTTTTTTTTAATGCTTAAATGTCACTTGAAAGCACAGAAAGTAAAAAGGTTAAATATGATGTTAACTAATTTTACTTGATCAAGATTTTCGTATTCATTTAAGGATTTTGAAGAATTAGATAAGTTTAAAAGAGCTAACTAACCTTCAAGAAATAGCAAAGATAATGCTGGGAAAGAATAGATGTTTCTTAAAATGCGTATCATGTCTGCTGCTGCCAAATGTACAATGTGATGCCTCGCTACAGAATACTAAACAGCTGGCTTCCTGGTGCTTCCACATCGATTTCCATTGTGTGTAGAATGCAGGGCCGTTATTTTATTCAAAGTGTTCCCACTTAATGGAAATGCTATACAAGACCGCATCCCCTTCACCTTTTAGCATGCAAATCTTGAAAGAGAAGGATAATGTAATTTTCTAATAGCAACATATTCTGGACCAAAGCAGAGAAGCAGATACATAATGGCTCCCTGGCTGACAAAATCTGACTCTAAGGAGGTAAGCTTCTAGAGACCAACTTTCACAACTAGTTGACAACTAAATTCTCAACATCTGGAATAGTGCCTAGCACATAGTTGCAAAATGCATGGACTTCGAAGAATAACTAGATAACTCTAACTTGACTAGCTTTAAGATTTATATCTAGGGGCTTCCCTGGTGACGCAGTGGTTGAGAATCTGCCTGCCAATGCAGGGGACACGGGTTCGAGCCCTGGTCTGGGAAGATCCCACATGCCGCGGAGCAACTAGGCCCGTGAGCCACAACTACTGAGCCTGCGCGTCTGGAGCCTGTGCTCCGCAACAAGAGAGGCCGCGATAGTGAGAGGCCCATGCACCACGATGAAGAGTGGCCCCCGCTTGCCACAACTAGAGAAAGCCCTCGCACAGAAACGAAGACCCAACACAGCCAAAAAAAAATAAATAAATAAAAGACTTTAGAAAAAAGATTTATATCTAAAATGTCAATCAAGGAGGTGGCCATGCAAGCTAGAAAAATTAGTCACAGAAGCACACGGGGGTGTGTGTGGGGGAGAGACATCCTTAGCTCACCAAATCCAAGTGTTCTGGACTTTTATTTTAGGCTGGGCCATCCTAACCATGGAAATGGGTACAGGAATTACAGCCCAAAGCCCATAGTCCCATTTTTGGAAACACTTCTCAAGAAATTGAGGCAGCATGCAAAAATAGCCTAAAGTCGTATAATAAGCTCACCTGATCTGACTTAATGCTCAATAAGCAAACTTAAGGTAATGATTTAACTTATCATTAAGTTCATGATAACTTACGAAGTATTATTTGATAACTTACCAAGTATTCTTTTCAAAAAGATAAAACCTACTGTAAAATGATTCAGTCATGTGGAAAACATGTTTAGTGGATTCTCAGAAACATAAACTTAGAATTACCATATGACCCAGCAATTCCACTCCTATGTATATACCGAAGAGAACTGAAAACAGTATTCAAACAAATACTTGTACATAAATGTTCATAACAGCACTTTTCAAAATAACCAAAAGACAGAAACTACCCAAATGGTCATCAGAGGATGAATGGATACATTGTGGTATGTCCATACAATAGAATATTATTTAGCCAGGAAAAGGAAAGTCAGGAATGCTGATATATGCTATGGTGATGATGAATCCTGAAACATGCCAAATATAAAGAAGTCAGACACAAAAGACCACATATTGTGTGATTCCATTTCTATGAAACATCCAGAATAGGTAAATCCAAGAGAAAAAAGCAGATTGGTGCTTGCCGGGGACTTGGGGGAGGAGGGAGTGAAAGTTACTATTGAATGGATAAGGCATTTTATTTTGCAGTGATAAAAGTGTTATGGAGGGACTTCCCTGGTGGTGCAGTGGTTAAGAATCCTCCTGCCAATGCAGGGGACAATGCAGGGGTTTGAGCCCTGGTCCGGGAAGATCCCACGTGCTGCGGAGAAACTAAGCCCGTGCGCCACAACTACTGAGCCTGTGCTCTAGAGCCCGGAAGCTACAGCTACTGAGCCCACGTGCCACAACTACTGAAGCCCGCGCGCCTAGAGCCTGTGCTCCCCAACAAGAGAAGCCACCGCAACGAAGAGTAGCCCCCGCTCGCCGCAACTAGAGAAAGCCCACGTGCAGCAATGAAGACCCAAGGCAGCCAAATTAAAAAAAAAAAAAAAGTTATGGAACTAGATCCATGTGATGGTTGTACAACATTGTGAATATACTATTTTCCACTGAATTTTTCACTTTAAAATGGTTAATTTTATGTGAATTTCACCTTAGGTTTTTTTTTAACAAGGTAAGATCATGACTCATGTAAATATAAAATATGCTTATCAAAGATTTTATTCAATGGACTATCACTCAGCCATAAAAAGGAATGAAACTGAGTTATCTGTAGTGAGGTGGATGGACCTAGAGACTGTCATACAGAGTGAAGTAAGTCAGAAAGAGAAAAACAAATACCATATGCTAACACATATATATGGAATCTAAAAAAAAAAAAAAATGGTCAGAAGAACCTAGGGGCAAGACGGGACTAAAGACGCAGACCTACTAGAGAACGGACTTGAGGATATGGGGAGGGGGAAGGGTAAGCTGGGACAAAGTGAGAGAGTGACATGGACATATATACACTACCAAACGTAAAATAGATAGCTAGTGGGAAGCAGCTGCATAGCACAGGGAGATCAGCTCGGTGCTTTGTGACCACCTAGAGGGGTGGGAGAGGGGGGGTGGGAGAGGGAGGGTGGGAGGGAGGGAGATGCAAGAGGGAGGAGATATGGGGACATATGTATATGTATAACTGATTCACTTTGTTATAAAGCAGAAACTGACACACCATTGTAAAGCAATTATACTCTAATAAAGATGTTTAAAAAAAAGATTTTATTCAACTTACAATTAATTAATAAGGGAACCAGTAAGATGTTAAAACCAGTTCAAAGGGATATTTATATAAGAATAAAACTGCTAGATACAAAATTGGTTAATGTCCAACAAGGCCACGCATTGTAATGTTTTGAGGTTTTCTATTTTGCCAGACACTTTGTTTGCATCACTAATGGACAGAAATCTGTGAATTAATCTCTGCTCCTACAGAATTTTAAAATAGCCCAAAGTCAAGATCAGCACTGCACTGAAAGAAAACCCAGCAATCTCTTTTACCTATTTCCAAGTTTTAAATACTTTTTCTATACTTAGAAGTGGTTTAAATGGTACATTTTATGTCATTATATTTTACTATAATAAAAATCAAATGAGAAATAATACATACATACATACTTTTTCTGATATCATATATATTTGCCTACCAGGAGAGGAAGAATTGATCATGTGGATGACAGTTAAATTCTCATTAGTGATAAGTAAGTGATCATTCTGGTGTTATACAGAAGAATGCAATGGATAGATGGTGTATATTTTTCTCTGAAAGATGGATCTGCTCTTTGAGCTGGAAACACTAGGTTTCTGTGTCTACAAGTTCAGAGGTCAGACTTGGCCTGTAGAAAATTCACCAAGGTAATAAATGTGATCCAGTGAAGTCTTTCTTGATAGACAATTTTTGTACTCTCCCTGGTCAAAGAGAGAAGAGTGTCCTTTTCTTATCTTGAACTCTAACAACTTCATTTTGGGCCTGAAGCATTTTTTTTTTAAATCTTGAAATCGAATATTCAACCATTTATATACTTCTCTGGCTTTTGAGATATACCATATTGTTGGTGCATGGGCTTCTCCTTGTGGTGGCTTCTCTTTGCGGAGCACGGGCTCTAGGTGTGCTGGCTTCAGAAGTTGTGGCACGCAGGCTCATTAGTTGTGGCACAGGGGCTTAGTTGCTCCGTGGCATGTGGGATCTTCCCGGACCAGGGCTCGAACCCACGTCCCCTGCATTGGCAGGCGGATTCTTAACCACTGTGCCGCCAGGGAAGTTCCTATTTTTAAAATTATTATTATTATTTTTTGGCTGCTCTGTGCAGCTTGTGGGATCTTACTTCCCCAACCAGGGCTTGAAACCTTGTCCTCGGCAGTGAAAACGTGGAGTCCTAACCCCTGGACTACCAGGGAATTCCCAACATATGTTTATTAATTGTACATACCACAATTTGTCCAAACATTTCCGGTCAACATGCTTATCATAACCGATAACCAGAGAGCTTAATCAGAAAACTTTGATAAACCATCAACCCGTCCACAAACGTGCCTCTCCCCTTTTCTGGGTCCAAGAACCATGGGGATTTCTATAAATGAATGATATCTGGCATCTGGTTCTTACTTCAGGGCCATCTCACCTAAAATTGCCCACTCTTTCTCCTTAAATAAGACATCTGGATGGACTATCAGATCAGCTTATGCTCACACATAACTGGTTTCATGCATTTGGTATTTTTTAATTCTGGGGGATGCTGTAAGTCAGCTATGGCCATCAGAGGCCTGAACACAAGTCAAGCAACTTGTAGCTGAGCTTAAATTGAATATTATTTACCAACATAATCAACTATAATCTTGGGAACATTCCATTGGACCCCGAGGTCACACCCAGGACGTCCTCACACGCCGCCATCTGACTACTGGATGCCATGGTCACACTCAGAAAGCCCTCACGTCCCTTGTGAGGGTCTGGTCCCTCCAGACTGTCTGGCGTGAGGATCTGGGGACCCCCCCGGGGACCCCCCCCAGCTGGGGGCAGTGCTGTGCCCACAGCGGGGTCCCCTCCGGAGTTGGGGGGTTGGGGCAGGTCAGCTGCGGGAGGCAGCCCCGCCCACACCCTCACAGGAGTGGGTGTTTCACATCCAATCACGGCCCAGAGCGTTTGCGGAAGCGCCAGAGGCTCCCGCGGTGGGAGACTGAGCGAGGAGGCTGGAGCTGCCGCTGGACCGCGCGGTGGGTACCGCCTGCACGGCTGAACTCAGAGTCTCGAGGTGGGGCGGGGGTCGAGGGTGGTCCGCGCTCTCCTCGGGCCTCGGCTCCTCCTTCTTTCCTGGGACGCGGGGGCTGGAGGGGCAGCCGGAGGGGCTGGAGGGCTGGGGCCCCCAGGCGGGAGGCGTCCACTCGCCGGCTCCGTTGTTGCCAGCGCCGGGGTGGCGGGGGAGTCGGGGCTGGGGTGGGGTGGGCAGGTGGGCGCCCTGCTGGGTCAGAGCCGCTAAGCCCGCAGGAGCCCCGGGGCTGCGGCTCACTGGGGCTGTGACAAGTCCACCGTCTCCTGTGCCGCCAGCCGAGTCGGTAGGTCAGGTCGGGGTCGGGGAAGAACTTGTTGGCTGAGGTCTCCTGTCCTGTCCGTATGCTGCGGGGACAGGGCCATCGGGCAGGTCGGTGTGGGTGAGCATTTGGGGAGCCCACTGAGCGTTCAGGGGGGTCCAGTGAACATTGGGGGAGCCCGCTGAGCGTTTGGGGAGACTGGCGAGCAGTTGGCGTCCCCGGTGAGCGTTCAGGAGGCCCCGTGAGCATTTGGGGAGCCTGGCAAGCGTTTGAGGAGCCCGCTGAGCGTTCGCCGGGAGGCCGGGTGAGGAGGACGGGAACGTCGGGTGGGTTTGCCGGCTGTGTGCACGTCCATGCGCTCCTTCACCTGGGAGCATCCAGGCGGGTCATTGGGACTGGAACCTTAACTCATCTGGCAGCTGCTGCATTTTGTGAAATCCTCTCCTAGTGCTACTCTGAGTCCCATGTTGACGGAGAAGGCAAAGAATGGAGTGGCTGCAGCTGAGGAAGCGCTGGGTGGGGAAGGCATCGGGGTGCACAGGTGCACCCAGCTTACTCCCAGGGGGTACTGGCCCAGGGCTGGAGGTTGAGCTGCAACTGGGGAGTGGGGATCGCCTGGGCGGTTCTGGGTTTACACTAGTGCTGAGCACACCTGAATCTGTACTTGGAAACCAGAGAGCTGGGGTCTGCAGTCAAGGGAGTGGACGGGTGACCCACACCCGTGTACCTGGGAGGTGGAGAGTGCCTGGCAAGTGCAGGATTGGTGTCCCCGGGGATGGGGTGATTTTCCTCCCACCATGGACAAACCCATGACCTCGGGAGGGAGCAAATGGGAGGATGAGGGACTTGTTACAAAGTGACCCAGATTCTGATGAAACAGAAGCCTGGGGGATGTGGGACAGGATAGGACAGGAGACTCAGTGGTCAGGTGACCTGGGTTATGGGGAGAGGCCTGGGGACATGGGGACAGGAGTGGACAGGACACGCTTAGTGTCATGTGACTTGTGTTTGGGGAGAGGTCTCCTCTGTGATGGGGATGCAGACACACACCCACAGGTGTCCCCACAATGGTGACAGACACACACACAGGTGCCCCCGCGATGGTGACACAGGCATACCAACAGGTGCCCTACATGATGGGGGACATACATCCACAGGTGCCTCTACACCACCCACGCCTGGACCCTGCAATAAGTGTCTTGCTGTATGTCACCCTTGCAGTCCCTTGAGGCCTATGAAATAAAATCAAATCCTGGCTAGAAAGGAGACTTTTATTTCAAAAGGATTATTGTGAGGAGGAGGGGGGACCATTACAAGGGGGTGAGAGTGGGGGAGGGACTATTCCAATAGAGGGGGTACTCTTACTGCAGAGGAAGGACTATATCTGTACAAGGGGCAATATTACTGTAAAGAGGTGACTAATATGATAGAGGGGGGAATATGACAATCAATGGGGGCTATGACCATGTGGGGGGATATTACTGTGAAGAGGGCACTCTTACAATAAAGACTACTACTGTAGTGGGGGGACTCTTACTGTAGAGGGGGGATTCTACAATGGGTGGGACTATGATAACGTGGGGAGCTGTTACAGTAGAGGAGGGACTGTGACAATAGAGGGGGGACTTATAATAAAGGGGACTATTAGAGGGGGACCATTCTGTAGAGGGCGACTATTACAGTAGAGGCAACACTGTTTCTGTAGAGAGTGGACTTTTACCAGAGGGGGGACTATTACAATAGTGGAGAACTATTCCTGTTGAGAGGGGACTATTATAGTATAGGTGAGACTGTTACAATAGATGGAGGTCTTTTGCTGTAGAGGGGGGACTATTACTGTACAGAGGGGACTATTACAAAAGAAGTGGGACTTTTACAATAGAGGGCTGTTACTGCAGAGGGGGAACTATGACAGTACAGAGGGGACTATTACTGTAGAGTGAGGACTGTGGCACTAGAGTGGAGCTATTAGTGTAGAGGGGGGACTGTGGCAATAGAAGGGGACTATTACAATAGAGGAAGACTATTACTCTAGAGGGGGGACTGTTAGTCTAGAGGGGGGACTGTTACTGTAGAGGGGGGACTGTGGCAATAGAGGAGGATTATTACTCTCTGGGGAGGGGTTGTTACCAAAGAGGTGGGATATAACAATAGAGGAGGATTATTACTGTAGAGGGGGGATATAAGAATAGAGAAGGACTGTTGCTGTCGAGCAGGCACTATGGCAATAGGGATAACTCCCAACAAGGTTTGCAAGCATCTGGATAGTTGGGACAAAGGAGGTTTCTCCATGGAGGGGTGCAAACACAAGTATAAAGGCCCGGGTGTGAGGTTGGCTTGAAAGGTAGCCTGATGGCACGTGGATCAGAGACCCCGACTCAGGAGGTGCTCTGAGAAGGGCTTCTGCCAGGCAGAGGACAGTGGTTGGCTGCAGTCTGGGACGGGGAGGATGGGATCGTGTGTGTAACCAGCCCTTGTTCTGACTGACCCTCGGAAGGAGTGGGTCAGTTCCTGGCTGATGAGCCCAGGGAGGGACTGGGTCTGTGTGGCTGGTCAGGAAAGGGGGGACCCTGCGTCTCAGCTGAGTCTTTGTGGGGAAGGGTCTTTGCGGGAAGCTGTTTCCCGGACACAGAGGGTGAGGGGGTTTGGACCTTCAGGTCAGCTTCAACATTGTCGAAAGGCAATGGGCTGTGACAGGAGGAAGGGAACACTCAGATCCTAGGCTGTGACAGGAGGGGGGGGTCACTCAGACCCTGACCTGTGCCAGGAGGGAGAGGACATGCCACAAATATAGGAGAGAAGACCCTGTTTATTCTGGAACCAGCATGAAACCACAGTGGGGCGCGCCTCACAGGTGGCATCAGGGGCAGACCCGCTGAGAGGCTGCAGAGAAGGAAGAGTCTTACCCTCTATGCAGCTGAGCGGAGACCACCTGCTCCATCCATGTTCCCAGATAAAACAGTCCCTGATTTCTTCATGATGGAGGCGAGTCTGTGTTTGGAACCAGGCCCCGCTGGAATCAGGTTTTCCTCCCTGGAGCTGGGAGTCAGGGTTTTTTCCTCCATTACATTTCTGAGACACGCCCAGTTCTGCAGGAAACATTCTGAGATGTGAGAGTGTCAGAGGCATGTCCGTCTTTAAAAGATGTGCACACACAGCTCAGAGAGACAGAGAAGGAATTCCCACGTTTTCTAAAATAAGTGTCCTAAGGAAAGGAAAGGGGGAAGTCGTCCTTTATTCCCGGAGAATGAAGCCCCGAGGTTTGAATTTAGATTTGCTCTTACGCTGCCCAGTGTGAGCCCCAGGCGGGCTGTGTAGAAACCGAGCTCTCCTGCCCGCTTTGCAAATCCGTCTGCACTGTGGATGGATGTTTTCTGTTCTGTCTCAAGGTAGATGAGGCCCCAGGAATTATTTCACTCAGTGGAGGATTAAAATTGCAAAGCAATGTGCTAGTGATAGAACAGTCACCCCCCCCACCCCCTTTCTGGAACAACTGCCGCTAATATTAGTCACAGGCAAATCAATCAGGTGTGTGCACTTGAGGATGCCGAGCAGGTGGGCAGGCCTAAGGGAGGTACGAGATAGGTACAGGGAAGGGGTGATCTTTCCACTTTCCAGTTCACATTTTAGCTGGATTCTCCTGGACCCTGTAGATGGAAATGTCTGTGTGCCTCTAAGGTGCAGGGGCAGTCTTAAAACGTAGGGGCTCTAGTGACTGTACGTGGGGGTGATGTTTGTTCATTCACTCAGCAAACCTGTGTTTGGGGTCAAGGAGTGTGTCGAGGGCCTGCAATGCAGGTGTCAGGCAAGCTCCCTGTTGGGGGGGACTCTGGAATTTCTCTGGGGGAGGGGCTTGGGTCCCTGTGGACACCCGGCCGGGTCACCACCCATTCCTTCCTTCCTTCCTTTATTCCTTCCTTTACTCAGGCACGAGTGAGGCTGAGGTCTGTTGGGGTGACCCTTTCTCTCTTGGTGACGGTGCCTGGATGCAGACATCCTGGAGTAACAGCATCCTTGTCTTGTTCTCACGTGAGGGTGCCCAGCTTCACCATGGTCGTAACTGTGGACCTGCTGGTCGGACACACTGTGTTCCTCTTCCTCCGTCTCACAGGAGCTCTGCCCACTGCCCTCGCTGACATCTGAGTGTGCAAAGTGGCCGTGTTTATCCAATTTGGCAAGTTGTGGAATTGAGGTAAAGGTCTGGAAAATCCAAACCCCTGGACACCTGGGTTTTGGGTGTGGGTCCAGCCGATGTTTCAGGGTCCGGGTTCTGCCAGGGGCTGGTGACGGGGTCGGGGGCAGGAGCGTGCTGGCCAATGTTCAGGACGCCGCTCTCCAAGGAAAGAAGAGGCAGCATGCGTGCACAGTTTATGAAATAAGATGATGTGAAGGAGAGTGGTACACAGATAACAGAGATGATAATATGCTGATATCATGTAATAACAGGTAACACACAATCCTCTATTATCAATGGTCTTTCCCAAAAAGGTGCATGTATGGGCACATATGTTTATTAGCTAAACTGATATACAGGATGTGTAGCACACAATTCACAAAAAATACTAATGGACAGGACTCTGGTATAGATTCCAGAGAGCCCAGGGCCTCATGGGATGCTTTTGTGGATGTTTGCCCGGCTCCTGTTTCCCCATCACCCATGGTCCCGTAGTCGATAACACGAGAGCGGTTCTGACATTGCCTGGTATTTTCTTGTAATTAAGGAGTAAGACTATGAACTCCACGTGTGAAGAACCTCACTCCTTCCTCCTTGACGTCAGCAGCCTCTGCGGAATCGCGTCCTGGGTTTTGGATGCGGAAGTGTTCTCTCGGTCTTTGCAGTGCAGCACCGCAGACACGTACCTGTGCACCTGGTCTGCACGAGTCACACTTTCCCCATCACTTTCTAAGTCTAGACCATCAACAAAACAGTCAACCAAGGCTGGGTTGTGGCAATTGCCGTTTCTGTGGTGTAGATGTTCCCAAGTATTTCCACAGTGGCCATTTTCAGGTTTCCAACGTGATGTTCCTGAACTTGGAGTCAGGAAGAACCCCAGAGAGCGTTTCCACCACACACACTATGGGTGGGAGGGGGTAAGAGCAAACAGGGACGGTGGTACATGCAGTACGATAACCAGTGAGGTCTACAGTAGTAGTGGTGAGTTTTGAGAATTTGCTGCCTTTATTGTGAATATAGTTTATGCAGTGTAAGGTTGTAAGTTAACTTCTAACAGTAGCTGTGGTTACCAATGGTGCACGCCATTCCTGAAGATGCCAGTATGGCTTTCACGATGGATGGCAGCCACCTCCGGTGCCCTCTCCCCTTCCAGGTCCAGTACCTGGAACCCAGAAGTTAAAATGAGAAAAGACAGACTAACAAGAGAAAAAAAATTTTTGAATGACGTATGTAGGTGCGGGAGTTTATAAAGCAATGTTACTCAAGGAGGCAGTGAGAACTGGGGAGTTAAATACTATCATGGGCTGGACAGAAGGAAGGGGTTCGGGGGGAGTATTTAATGGGAAGGCGGCCAGGAAAGCACAGTGAACAAGGGTGTTTAGTGGGGTTTGTGATGCAGATTCAAGTTGGTGACTTTTTTATTGATGAGAGTTGTTAAGCGGCCTCCTCGTCCAGGTATGGGAGAAGGAGAGGGCCCTACAAATGGGCATTTTCTTTTTCTTTTCTTTTCTTTCTTTCTTTATTTTTGGCTGCGTTGGGTCTTTGTTGCTGTGCGCGGGCTTTCTCTAGTTGCGGCGAGTGGGGGCTACTCTTCGTTGTGGTGTGTGGGCTTCTCATTGCGGTGGATTCTCTTGTTGCGGAGCATGGGCTCTAGGTGCGCAGGCTTCAGTAGTTGTGGTGCGTGGGCTCAGTAGTTGTGGCTCACAGGCTTAGTTGCTCCGCGGCATGTGGGATCTTCCCGGACCAGGGCTCGAACCTGAGTCCCCTGCGTTGGCAGGCGGATTCTTAACCACTGCGCCGCCAGGGAAGCCCGAGCATTTTCTTTATCAATGTGAATTTCCTTTACATACAGAATGCTTGTGCCCTGTTCTTAGAGCGTTTCCTGAGTCTCCTGGTTCTCAGTGGCCTTCCCCTCAGAATAATCCTTACGCCAAACGGGCACATTTTTTGGGTTGGTGAGTTCTGGTTCCCTTCATTTGAAACCTGGTGGTTTTCCCTTAAAAGCAAATGGGGAATCCCCATGAGATCCCGGGAGTTACCTGAGCCCCTGCGTCTGGGATCACTGAGACCTGGCCCAACTCAGGATACAGAAGGACACAGATGCCAGTCAATACTCCAGTTGGCTGTGAAGGGGGCCCAGTGGGGTGGGTGGTCTAGAGGGGTGCAGACCTGCCCCTGTTCTCCTAATAAGGACAGCAGAGGTGTGTGTCCCTGCATCGGGGCTGACCACACTCCTACTTAGGGTCCCTAGGATGCAGCCATCCCACACTGCAGAGTCCTGAGGGTGGGGTTTTGGGGCCTGAGCCCTGGCCCTGATCCACCAGCGTTTCAGAAATCTGCGTGGGGGATGGGTGCGCCATCGTAGCTGATGGCCCAGGGATGGGATCACTCCCGTGTGTGCTGCGTGGCAGAGTACAGCTCCAGCCACGCCTGAATGTCACGTGCCCCCCAGGTGGCCTGGGGTCCCACGCTCACACCTGGGGGGACGTTTATAAGACAAGGCATGAGCTGAGAGAGCCTCAGGACAGGCTGTGAGAGAAGATGTAGGCAGGGGTGCTAGCTGAGTGTCTCATCGATGGGTAGAGGGTTGGTCTCTGTTGCTGCTGAGGCAGAACAAGAACATTGGGGGCTTGGCTCTTGGTGTACTTGATGTGTAGGACATGAAAAACTTTTCCTCTACCCTCTTATGTTCTGTACCTGGGATCTGCGAATTAAACTGACAAACAACAGGTTAACAGGAGCAAAAGGTTTATTATGTCTGTTTACAGAGCCCTTCACAAAAAAGAAGCAGAGACACAAAGAGACAGTTTAAGGACTTAAGGACTTGTGTGCCTGTTAACAAAGGGTGATAAGTTTCTGGAGAACTGACGAGACAAAGGAAAACAGGCTTGAGTTTCTAGGGACAGGAAGTTGTGGGAAGGTAAATAAACAGGGGAAGATCATGGAAGACAGCTGATTTAGTGAGGTTATGCAGACTGAAGCCGGTACCTTCTCAGATGATAAGATTCTTTCTCCCCTTCCTGATACAGGAAAGGGAGGGGGACATCCTCACAAAGGGATCAGGCAGATGGAGGAGGGCAGACTTTTTCTTTTTGCTGCTTCTCAATCATCTCAACTCAAAGTAACCCTTATGCCAAAGTGGCATATTTCGGGTGGCAAGTTCTGATCCCCCACAGCTGTAAACAAAGAGTTTCTAACAGCTGGAAAGGGTACCGGTGGGTGGTCCTCCCCCAGACTAGAGGGAACACTTCCTCACCAGAGGAGAGGGTCCAGAATGTTGGGGTGATGGCCAACACGCTGCATGGTTATTGTGGGCCCCAGTTCTGAGCACCTCATACACTATAGCTCACAGAATCCACCCTACGACGCTCTGAGATGGGCACTATTACCAATCCTATTTTACAGATGAGAAACCAAGGCACGGATGGTGGGGTAACTGGTCCAAGGGTGGCTTGCTGGTGGTGGAGCTCAGGTGCAAACCCAGCTCTTCACCACTTCTCACAGAGGACGGTGTCTGTGTTTCCTGGGGCTGCTGTAACAAACACCACAGACTGCGTGGTTAAACAACAGGCATTTATTGTCTCATGGGTCCCAGAGGCTGGAGCTCCGAGTTCAAGGTGTTGGCAGGGTTGGTTTCTCCTGCGGCCTCCCTCTTTGGTGTGTAGACCACTGTCTTCTCTTCCTGCTGTGTCCTCTCTCAAAGAGAACTAGAGCCAGATGGTGATGAAGGCAGCAAAAACAGATTTTATTCAGGAGCTACTGCAATGGGGGAAAAGAATCCTCTGTATAGAACCAGGCTCCATTCTGAATTCAGCGTGGGCAAGGGGTTTACAGCCAACGAGCAGAATGAGGGGGCAGAGATGGACTCTTGCTAAGAGTATACATTGGGGGTCAGCGGGGATTCTGGCTAAACTGATCTACCGGGATCCTTGCAATCAGACATCACCTGGTGGGGGTGGGCGGTGGAGGATGAGGAACCAATCAGATATCCAGGGTGACCAGGTACCTGGGCTGACCAGGTTTCTGGGGTGACCACATATCGAGGGAGGGTCTCGCTGCAGAGGAGGAGAGAACATCTTTTTCTCTGCCCATCTTGGGTTCTCTGGCGGGGGCCCCACACACAAGACGGGCCAAGGACAGATCAACAAGAGAAAGGCACACACAAGTTCATTAGGTTCATGTTAGTTCACAGACGCATTCATGATGTCGCACATATGCAGGGGGGCACCCACTGATGGTCACCCCAAGAGTGAATAGAACTCCGGCTTGTCACCCAACTGGGGCTGTACGAAGCAAAGGGTTTTGGGTTTCTTTTGAGGGGAGTAAGTTACGGGAAGGCAGCTGGAAAACTGTGGTGAACTTGAGCATGCTTCGTATGAGTGTGCCTAGTTCATTTCTACATCTGCTTGTGATGTCCTTCAGGTTCTTTCAGGTTTGGCTCCTGTGGCTGCAGAGCCCATGACTGTGTGTCCTGGTGCAGTGCTCATGGGTTTGTGTTTAACTGGGAGCAGCAGTGTGGGTCTGTGTGCAGGGACTTCGCTATCTGAGGCCAGATTGTTTCAGAAGTGGTTGCGTGCCCGCCATGTACCAGGCTTCCCATTGCTCCACATCCTGCTCATATTTGATACCGTGTTTTTAATGTCTGCCAGTCTGGCAGGTCTACGCATAATTTTTTCTTATGGTTTTAATTCCCTGGGTTACTAGTAAAGTGTGCGTCTTGTTGCATTCATGGACTATTTACTGTTTTTTTTTTAAGTTTTAAAAATTGTGGTCAAATGCACATAACATAAAATTTACCATCTTAACCATTTTTAAATGCACATTTCAGGGTCATGAAGTAACTCACACTGTTGTGCAACCACGACTACCATCGTCCTCCAGAACTTTTTCATCTTGCAAAACTGAAACTGTCCCCATTAAACACTTACTCCCCATTCCCCCTCCCTCAGCCCCTGGCACCCACCCCCCTACTTTCTGTCTCTATGGATCTGACTGCTCTAGGGGCCTTGTGTGAGTGGATCAAACATTATTTGTTCTTTTGTGTCTGGCTTATGTCACTGAGAATAATGCCCTCAAGGTTCATCCATGCTGTAGCATGTCAGAATTGCCTTCCTTTTTAGGCTGAATAACATTCCATTGAATGGATGGACCATGTTTTGCTTCTCCATTCATCCCTCAAAGGACATGTGTACTATCTACATTAATTTCTCATGTCTTATAATATTTGTGGAATAACTTCAGAAAGTCCTATGAATCAAAAATCATTTACCATTAACTTTTTTCTTAAACTTTTTATTTTGAAAAACATCAGAGCTAAGAAAAAGGGAAGAATATATATGAGCTCCACTTGTGTTCAGGAATTAACGCTTTACAGTATTCACTTTATTCTGTGTGTGTGTGCTGTGCGTGTGCATGTGCCTGTGGGTATACATTTGCTGTGCATGTGCATGTATAGGTGCGTGTGTGCATTTGCACATGTACACGTTAGTGTGCGTGTGCATGTGTGCTATGCAGGCATGTGCATATGTGTTCCTATGCTAGTGTGTGCGTATGTTTGTGCTGTGCACGTGCATATGTTAGTGTGCTGTGCATGCCTGTGCGCCCACCTGTGTGTTTGCCGGAACCACTTGCAAGTTGGGTGCAGGCTGCATTGGGCCCCAGATACGTCAGTACGTACCTGCTCAAACAATCCTACGTAGCCACGTAAAGGTCACAAATCTCGGGCATTTAAATGGGTGGAGCAGGATGTCCTAATGCAGAATCTGTCTTCCAATCACCGAACTGTCTCAGTAACGTCCTTCATACCTTCTTTAAGCCCCATTCAAGGTCCAGCTTAGGCCCCCATTACATTCAGTCATCTGCCCTGGGTCCCCTTTAAGCTACAACATCACAGTTGGAGAGCCTGGCCAGGGCTGGGGGGTGCCCCTCCCGCTGGCCTGGCCTCCAGGTCCTGAACTTAGCTCCTGTGTTCCGATCGCTCAGCAAGGCCCTGACTAGGATGGGGCCACCACCTCTTTCCTCGGAGGGTCCCGTCGCCCTGTCAAGGGAGTTCATTCTCCCCAAACTCAGCATCAGGAGTGGGGGGCGTGTGACAGCCCCCACTGGGTCTCCTTCACGTGAGACCCTGTGCTTTTGAAAGAGCAGGCACCCTGCACGTGGGGGTGGGGGGGGTGGGGGGATGTGGGCCCCCGGGTGGCCAGGCAGGTGGAGACGGGCTGGTGCCAGAGGAGCTTGGCCCGTGGGTTCTCCGCTCGGATGGCTTCTGCGCCCCAACCTCTCCCCGTGTTCTCCCCTTGAAGACGGTGCGGTGCTTGTCCCAGACGTCGGCACTGGTGCATGCAGTCAGCTGGCTGGGTGCTGTAGGAGCTGTCAGCGCCCCCCGCCCCCACCGCCGGGAAGCAGGACCTGAGTGCGGTGCTCTCGGGCGCCGTGAGCGCGCTCCCCGGAATCACCGCTGGGATGGACTGTCCTGCCTGGGCTTCCGGTGCAGCCACCCCTCCTGCGGGGAGCCTGGGGCGCTGGAACCAGGCCACGTCTGGTCTGTCCTTGCAGAAGACTGGGCTGCACTACAAGAAACTCCTGGCTTACCCTTGGATCCTGACCATCACGTGGCCAGAGAAATTGGTAACGTTTTGGTTTTGCATGCTGAAATGCTGAATGACAGAAAAATTGTGTTCAGTTTCCTGATGCGG
This sequence comes from Balaenoptera borealis, assembly GCF_965194805.1. Taxonomy (NCBI): domain Eukaryota; kingdom Metazoa; phylum Chordata; class Mammalia; order Artiodactyla; family Balaenopteridae; genus Balaenoptera; species Balaenoptera borealis. The sequence continues at coordinate 13,483,461 of NC_138879.1, read as the reverse complement.
GTGAAGTGTGGAGCCTGATGTTGATTTATTCTCCAAGAAATGTACATCCCAGTTCCCGCATGACGGGGAGGCCCCTGTCTCATCCAGAGATGAGAGACCCCACGTGTGTGACCTGTGCCTCCTAGGAGAGCAGTCCTAAGGAAGTTTAAACCTGGCCAAATTCTGTTTACACAGTAGATTTAGATCTGTCCATGCCCTGTCTACACTTAGTATGTTTAAACCTGACCATGTGCTCTCTACAATGAGAACAGTTTAGACCTGACTGTGTTCTGCGTACACTAGAACGTGGAGACCTGGGTAGAGATGCGGCCTCAGTCCTGGGAACTTCAAGATGGATGTGGAGACCTGGGTAGAGACCTGGCCTCAGTCCTGGGAGCTACAGGGGGGGATGTGGGGTCCTGGGTAGAGACCCAGCCTGGACTCAATACTGGGAAGCTCTGTGCCTGCATCTGAACGTCAGTGCTCAGACGTCTGGGGTCTGGAGCTGAGGCGGGCTTGTCTGGGTAACAGCCTCTGCGCTGAGTGTGGTTACATGGCCCTCCCTGGGGTCAGTGCTGTGGTAGGGGCCTTGTCCTTACTCCTGTGAGGGGCACCTTCCCTGGGGCTCGTGGAGACTCCTCAGGTGGGATACCTGGTAATTATTCCAATTCACCAGCACGCACAGGCCAGTAAGGAGGCAGGTTTACCTGGTGAATTGATTGCTGGGCACATGGATCTGGGCTTAAGGCCGACTGGCAGCAGGTGAGGTTGCTGCTGTGATCTCCTTCTGGTCGACCATCCCTACTCAGCAGAGTCTGGACCTGCCCCTCCTCTTTCAGCCCTGCTGTCCCGTGAGTTTTCTCAACACCTCAGTGAGAAAGGAAAAGGCCGAGCCTGCCAGAACCAACGTAGTGTGTTCAACTTTAGCATGAAAGTTTTAAAAACATTTAAAATAGCACAGGACCAAAGTTAAAACAGGAGGGGACTGACTTCTTGGGACAAGTGTCGGGAGAGGAAACGGACCCTACACTTCTTTTCACAGTCCTAGGAGGTCATGGGGACCCGGCTTGTTCACACATTGGGGGTCCACCCAGCACAGCCATGGTGTCCTGACCGAGGTGGATGTGTGACCCTGGGTGCGGGGTCTGGGGAGGTGGGGTCACTCTAGTGTGTGGATGTGTGACCCCAGGTGAGGGTCTGGGGATTGTGTGGGTCTCACCCCATCTACATGGGTCAGGATCACGTGTAGGGGGAGACGCCATATCTGCTCTTTGCCTGCAGTGTGTCTTGTCCCCTCTGAGATTTCCAACATCTGAATTGAGGGTGTTGCCTTGATTAACCTGTGGTCCCTTTTCTTCTCTTGATCTTGTCGTGTTAATATGAGGACAGGCACCTGTGAGCCGGTTGCTGCTCTGTGTTCTGCTGAGTGATCAGTAACCCTTGGTGGTGTCATAATAATATCACAGCATATCATATAGCATATCTAATCCATGGGGGTCACACTGTCTGGGCTCCCCTGGACAGAGCTCAGGTAGCACAGATGAGCTCCCCTAAGAATGGTCCCTCACGTGCCATGGGAGGGTACCATGACGGCCCCCGAGGTGGGGGATGGTGCTTGGGCCTTGCACATTTGTGATAAAGGGGAGTTGAATTGGAATCTCAATTAACAAGACATCATTTAAAAAATTTATTTTTTAAAAATTATTTATTTATTTATGGCTGTGTTGGGTCTTCGTTTCTGTGCGAGGGTTTTCTCTAGTTGTGGCAAGTGGCCACTCTTCATCGCGGTGTGCGGGCTTCTCACTATCGTGGCCTCTCTTGTTGCGGAGCACAGGCTCCAGACGCGCAGGCTCAGTAATTGTGGCTCACGGGCCTAGTCGCTCCGCGGCATGTGGGATCTTCCCAGACCAGGGCTTGAACCCGTGTCCCCTGCATTGGCAGGCAGACTCTCAACCACTGCAGCACCAGGGAAGCCCTAAAAAATTTATTTTAAGTGAACTAAAACACACATCAGGGACTTCCCTGGTGGCACAGTGGTTGAGACTCCACGCTCCCAGTGCAGGGGGCCCGGATTCGATCCCTGGTCAGGGAACTAGATCCCACAAGCATGCTGCAACTAAGGAGCCACGAGCCACAACTAAGGAGCCCACCTGCCACAACTAAGACCCAGCACAACCTAATTAATTAATTAATTACTTTTAAAAAACATACAAAGAACTTTTAAAAGTCAAGAATCAGGAAAAAATAAAAAAACACACATCACATACCCTTGACCATCGTCACCATTTTAAGGGCACGTTTCCGAGGCATCAGGTACATTCACCTTGTCGTGGGGCCATCACACCATCCCTAGAACTTTTCATCTTGTAAAACCAAAATCCCATAACCATGGAAGTCTCACTCCGCACGCCCTCCCACAGCCCTGGCACTGACGTCCACTTTGGTCCCTGAGTTGTCGACTCCAAGGCACCTGTTTGAGTGCAATCCTGCAGAGTTTGCTGTGAACAGGTCAGTTTGGAAGAGCCGACTTTCAGTCTGAAGCTCTGCCTGTTTGTATCTGAAGAACCTGCATTTCGGGGGAGGGTGTACAAGGGACAGCGCATCTGGGGTGCAGATGAGCCAGGACCTGACCAGCTGCCCGTGCTGCCTTCCGGTCCCATCTCTTGGGCTGTGCCTTATCTGTGTCATCCGTGTCCCCGCTGGCGCCCCTAGGATGCTGGTGTCTGAGTGAGATTCCTCTGGTGCCCCTGCTCCCCTCCCCTCTTCCTGCCGGTTGGGGAGGGGGCTGCTTGTTTGGTGGTCTCTGCTCCTGCGGCAAGAAGGACCCTGCAGGGCCGACCCGCAGAGCGTGGGGTGTGATCCCAAGAGCAAGGGGCCCTCACAGAACACAGCGTCGAGGTCATGACAGGTGCTCAGGCTGCCTCATCACTGACATGGGATGTTCCCCAGATCCCGCTCAGGAGGGAGTAGTGGGTGGTCTGGGACCCCAGCGGCCCAGTTCCTATTGTGGAGCTGAGAGAGTGCGTCCGCCTTAGGCTCCAGATCTACGCCGAGCCTCAGCCATCTCCCTGTGTACTGTCCTTGACTGCAGGAAAATGACTTCTGCTGACTGTTGTCCACAACATCGGCCTGGTCCTGTCAGTATCAGCGTTCTTTAATTTCGGCATCCTGGCATAGTTTTTTAGGCCTAAAGAAGGAACAGCTCATGAGTGTAAAACATTTTCAGATGAAACTAATATTCGATGACTATCTCTATCCTACTGAGTTGTTGAGTTCTCTTAGTCATAATTCTGGTTTTAGATCTGATGTGGGGATTATAGAGGAGTCAAAAAAATTTTTTTTAATTTTTTTTTTAACTTTGGGTTTATTTATTTATTTATTTATGGCTGTGTTGGGTCTTCGTTTCTGTGCGAGGGCTTTCTCTAGTTGCGGCAAGTGGGGGCCACTCTTCATCGCGGTGTGCGGGCCTCTCATTATCGCGGCCTCTCTTGTTGCGGAGCACAGGCTCCAGACGCACAGGCTCAGTAATTGTGGCTGACAGGCCTAGTTGCTCCGTGGCATGTGGGATCCTCCCAGACCAGGGCTCGAACCCGTGTCCCCTGCATTGGCAGGCAGATTCTCAACCAATCCGCCACCAGGGAAGCCCTAATTTTTAAAAATTTATTATTTTTTTGGCTGTGTTGGGTCTTTGTTGCTGCACACAGGCTTTCTCTGGTTGTGGAGAGTGGGAGCTTCTCTTCGTTGCGGTGCGCAGGCGTCTCATGCGGTGGCTTCTCTTGTTGCAGAGCATGGGCTCTAGGCGCAGGGGTTTCAGTAGTTGCAGCATGTGGGCTCAGTAGTTGTGGTGCGCAGGCTCAGTAGTTGTGGTGCACAGGCTTAGCTGCTCTGTGGCATGTTGGGATCTTCCCAGACCAGGGATCAAACCCGCGTCCCCTGCATTGGCAGGCGGATTCTTAACCACTGCGCCACCAGGGAAGTCCTGAGGAGTCTAAATTTAAATCTTCATAATCTGTGTATTTGTAGCTTCAGTATCATTCATGACTTGTAGATTTTATGTTAGGGAAGAGTTATTGATTTCATGTATCACGTAAAGGATTCGTAATGATGATAAGGCAGGTAAGATTAGAATGGTGGCTGGTAAATGGTTATCTCTACTTGTGTATCTAGCGTACCTGTATGAGTCGGTTTAGTTGTCAGTATTAGTAAAGTAATATAGAGGACTAGAGAACTTATCCAAAAACTGATTATTAATGTGTGATCATGAAGATGTAAAAGTTCTTCCATAATAGGTAATGTTGCATCCTGAGAGCCTAGATGAAATGGATATGCCATAGCGTTATACAAGATATTTGCCTATGACTTAACTTTTACAACGTTATGTAATTTTTTTTTTACTGGTATCTCACTTATTGAGAAAGACATAATGGTTGTGGTATTGGCTTGACACCAGTTGACAAGGATTCAATTCCTTCCTTCCTTATTGTATTTTATTTTTAAAAACTTTTTTTCTTCCTTCCTTTCTTTCTTTCCTTCTTTCCCACACTGCACGACTTGCAGGATCTTAGTTCCCCAACCAGGGATTGAACCTGGGTCCCGGCAGTGAAAGCACTGAGTCCTAACCACTGGACTGCCAGGGAATGCCCTCTCCTCTGATTTACAAAACCAGGGTAATAAATAGACTGCAGAGTCTTTTTTCTTCTTTTTTTTCTTTTGGCTGCACCACGTGGCTTGCGGGATCTCAGCTCCCTGAGATTGAACCCGGGGGCACAGCAGTGAAAGCTGGGACTCCTAACCACTAGGCCACCGGGGAACTCCCCGAAGAGTCTTCTTTTTAGGAGACTGTTTTCAATAATGCTTGTTATTGGTATAAGGACAAGAATTAAAAGAAAGTATAGAATAGATGCTAGTTCGGGTTTGTATAGCCAAAGAACGAAACCGAAGCTGAGATTGACGCAGCTCAAGTTCTATTCTGTGGCCAAAGAATGGAGAATTGGGAACTTAGTTCACAGATCATCTTGCCCATGTGGTAAGAGGGATTTGATCTTAAAGAGTAAAGACAAATGCAGGAGGAGTGAGGCTAGTGATGGGGAGGCACATGCATTAGTCTAGGGAAGGGGCAGGACTTTCCTGGAAAGGGGAGCCACACCCTTTTTATCCTTTCTTGGTCCGTATCTTCCAGTCAGGGCCACCAGTAGGTGTGTCATCCAGTAGCCAATGTAGTAAACTCAGTAGAATGAGACTGAGGGTCTGCTGGAGGTCAGATTCGTTGCCACCTTTGTTCCAGCTGGTTCTATCTGGCGTTTATCTCTTCCTATAGCTTCCTTCTTTTGTCTCCAGACCCCGTGACTTAAAGATACACGTTAATTCCTGTTCAAGTGTCGGTTGGTGGGTTTTGAGCAAAGAACTGGCACACCTCTGGCAACAAAATCCCCCCTTTTCTGTTACTGCTCCTCATTCTTGAGGGGTGCTGAAGGGCAATGCTCTGCCTTCTGAAGCTGCTTCCTGCTGAACACGGGCATAGTTTTCCCCTGGATTAGAGGAGCAGAACTGTTCCCTGTGTTGCCTAAAATATGTCACCAGGCTGTAGTCCCAGTTGCTTGTACCCATGTGTTTGTATCATCTGAAGTTTGATGGCTTCAAGCCGTTTGCTAACGAATTTGACAAGGCAATTAAGCAGGCAAGGCCCGAAGATGAGCAGAGGATAATAGCATAGTGGGCCAGGAAATGGAGGAAACCGGGTTAAGCTGGGGAGGCTCTGTTTGACCATATTCCAGATGGAGCTTGGATCTGGACTTTGTGTGTTATATCTGTGTTACCATTGAGCTTGCTCATATATCTCTTTTATGTTGACCTCAATCTGACCAGAGTTACTGACATACATGCAGCAGGTTTCATTCATAACTGCACAGACTCCCCCTTGCTCAGCCAGGAGGTCGTCAAGGGCTTGCCTATTGTTGAGAACAACATTTGCTAGTGAGTCCAGAGAAGTACAGAGTCCTTGTAAGGCATCCCCTATAGTTTTAGACAAGTCCTCAAGGGCCCATGTGAGATTTTATAGCGTGATTTCATGGTATGCAAAACCTCCTCAGGAGGCGGCCAGTCCAAGAGCAATCCCTACTCCTGCCAGAGTGAGTTCTATTTCCCTTGTATCTTGGGGCTGGGTGATATTATGGATGGTTATACCTAGGCTCCTCGAACTTAGCCGGCCTAGCATGCATTATGCACAAATTCGGCATTATCTAAGCAAGGGTAGGCTAGAGCCCACCCTGGAAAAGGGAAGGCGTTGGGGTTGTTCTGATGCGGCAGTTGGTTTACTCTCGGGCCACAAAGGAACAGATACCCAGGGGGCGTGCGTGCCTGGTGCACCTCTGAGGAACTGAACCACCTCTGTAAGTGGCTAGCCCAAGAGGGGGTGCCCTTGCAGTGTGGGGAGAGAAGCCCACCTGCATAGCAGGGGTCACTGGGGGATTCTGGACTAGTGGCTTTTCCCCAGACCTCAGGAGGGCCACTTACTAAACCCCAGACAACCGGTGTCTTTCCTCCCCAATAAGTACATCTCCCATCTGGTCCCTGTGTGTATTCATTGAGTCCGTGCAGAGGGCACCAATGGGTGAGATTTCCATAGGAGTCAGTCCCGGGGCACTTAAATTGTGGGGTAATGGAAGCAGCAGTGAACAGAGTCCAGAGCAGCCCCCGGGTGTTACTGCACGTCCCTCCCTTTGGTAAGGGCTGCTCAGAGGGGCAGTGGCAGCGAGACAGAGACTGGTTACAGTGACGGCACTTTAGAGTGAGGGCTTTGTATTTGTTAGAGATGTTAATGCAAGGGGTGAGGTCCAAGCAGGGAAGCTGCATTAGGGATGGGATATGAACTTCAAGTGGGGAAGGTTTAGCAGACTCGTTAGCCAAGGTGAGAGTGAGGTTGTCATTCTTAGGGGTAAAATGTAATACCTTTAATCCATAGGCATCACTTTGTGGATGGGTGTGACAGACCAGCACTGGGATAGACTTTGTCCACGGGCTATAATCCGTGAGAAATTTACTATTGCACTGAATTCCCATTCCATGTGGACAGTTGTAAGAGAGCAGAGAAGAAAAAATAGACAATAATGGCTACTCATCCTGCTTCCAACGGTAATATCCCCGATATCCAGCATGGACAGAGGAGATGTCTGCCAGAGGGAGGGAGTTTGGCAGAACAGCAGAAGCGCAGTGAGGCAATAGCAATGACAAGACCAACTGCTAAGCCTGCCCACCACATTACTTATCTATTGGTAAGTTAGTCCTTTTGAAAAGAAACTTAAGGTCTGTGACAGGTTCACAGGTGCTTTGAGTGGACGGCTCAGTAACTTCTTCCTTAGGTGTAGGTGCTGTTTTCACTCTGGTATGGTGGGCCCATGGAGTTATGCCCTGTAATTGTAAAGCAGAATAAGTAGTCCAGATTACTAGATAAGGTCCTGTCCACTTGGGGTCTAACTGGTCTTGTGGATTTCCAGCCTTCCAGGTTTTCAAATAAACCAATTTTCAGGGGAGAAAGGATGTAAGACGCTGTCCGAAGGGGAAGGCAGTTCCGGATTCAGGTAGGCATGTAAAGCTTTGATTATTTCCCCTGTCTGTAAGGTATATTTCTGCTGGTCCCTATCCCTAAGATTGGTCTTGGAGCCGGGTCCTTCAGGAATGGGCCTCCTGTACATGGGCTCATATGGACTTAACCTGCGCTTTCCTTTAGGGGCTATTCACAGTCTCAAAAGGGCTATGGGGAGAAGGGAGATCCAGGGTTGATGACTGTCTTGACATGGTTTGTCTTGACATGGTTTGGCTAAGTTTCTTTTGAGGGCTTGATTTATTCTGCTTTTCCTGAGGATTGTCATCTCCAAGTGGAGTGTAAACCCCATTTAATTCCTAGAGCTCTAGCGACTCCCTTAGTAATTTGGGAAACAAAGGCAGGCCCACTGTCATTCTGGATGGACTTAGGGAGCCCAAACCGAGGGATTATTTCCTTGAACAGGGCCTTAGAGACCTCCCAGGCAATCTCGATTCAGGTGGGGAATGCCTCCATCCAGCCAGAGAAGGTGTCAGTCAAAACCAGCAAGTTATCTAAAATTTCCTTATGTCCAGGGCATTACTGTAAAATCAGGTTGCCAGTCTTGACCTGGATATGTGCCTCTATACTGGATGGGGGTCACTCCCTTGACCTTGGTTGGGGGTTTGTGTTGGGCTTATTCTGGAGGCAGATAGGGCAAGCTTCAACCACCTGTTTAAGGAGACTATGGAAATTGGGGGGCAGTCATGGATTTGATGAGCCATTTAAAAAAAAATATTTATTTGGCTGTGCTGGGTCTTAGTTGCGGCACGTAGGATCTTCGTTGCAATGTGCAGGATCTTTAGTTGCGGCATGTGAACTCTTAGTTGCAGCATGTGGGATCTAGTTCCCTGACAGAGATCGAACCCAGGCCCCCTGCATTGGGAGCACAGAGTCTTAGCCAGTGGACCACCAGGGAAGTCCCTGATGAGCCACTGATATAGGGCCTCCTGCCCATAATGTGTGCTCTGGTGAGCTTCCAGGATGGCCTGCAGTGCAGTGGCTGATGGGAGGAACAGCTGCCCATGACTGTTAATCATCCACCTTGGGTATTCTGGGCTTTTCAGTGGTAAGGTTTTTGTCTCAAGAGATAAATTGTAGCTCCCAATTTGTATAGTAAGTCTTTTCCTATTAGGGGAATTGGGCATTCTGGTACATATAAGAGTGAGATAACATTCTCCCTTTCAAATCGCACTCAAGGGGCTCTATAAAATTATGTTCCTGTGGCTTCCCTTCCACTCCCATTATCTTACATTTATCCTTGGTCATTCTGCCTTGTTGGGTGTTCAAGACTGAGTAGATGGCCCCTGTGTCGACTAGAAAGTGAACTAGAAAGTGTGTTTTACCCCCCCAGTCAGGGTCAGCCAAGGCTTCTCCAAGGAGCCCCTGGGCCCCTTCAGTCCTCTTCTTTCATGTGTGCGACCAGCAAGGATGGGCCAGGACACGGTGGTCCCTTTAGCTTCCTTCTGAGACGTTTGGGGCATCCCCCTCCCCGTGGCCCTCCTCCCTGCAGTATGCACACAGACTGGCTTTGAGCCCTTCTCTCCACTGTGGGTGTGGTCTTCAAAACCTGGGGTGACTCATTGATGTCGCAGGGTCCCTTTGGGGGAGGCCCCATCATCACTGGGAGGTTGACTGACCCTGAACTGCTGAAGCCAGAATACTGGCAGTTGGTTCCGCTGGTCTATCTTCCTTGGCATCTGCCTCCAGATCCTGGTTGTTGAACACCCGAAATGCTGACTCCACCCCGGGAAGAAGGCGTAGTGCGCCCTATCTCCAACTTCTGTAATTTTCTCCTAATGTCTGGGGCGCTCTGCGAAGTGAAATGGGACTTAAGAATGGCCTGCCCTTCCATTGACTCCAGGTTCACCTTCGTGTACCCACAAAGGAACTCCCTTAGGCATTCCAGGAAAGCCAAGGGGTTTTCCTTCAGTCCCTGGATGACTCCCTGAACCCTACTCCAATTTATGGGTTTCTTCCCAGCCAACTGAATGCCCTTAAGAATCAAATCCCTGAAATGTGTGAGGTGCTGCTGACCATTTTCCTTTTAATGGTTCCACCCAGGGTCCATGTAGGAAATGGCCTGGATTCAAGGCTGGTATAGAGTGTCATGCATTATTTTGATTGGTCTTATCAGCTTCCTCACTTGCATTAGTTATAATCAGTGTCTTTTCTTCCACAGAGAATACGATGTTCAGGAGGGTTTGGACATCCACCCAAGTGGGGAAAGGAGTGTGGAATATTCCCCAGACTAAATTAAGGACCCCCTTGGTATCTTCCTTCAAGCCCTTGGATCGATCCTTCCAGTTACACAGATCTGAGGAAGATAAGGGTACGTGCACAGTGGTCAGTCTGCCCTCTCCATTAGGGACCTCCGAAAGGGGGAACAGCCTATTGCTTCCAGAGGGCTGGTACTGAATGCTGCTATGGGTGTGCACTGGACTAGTCCCCAAGGGAGGCATGCCGAGAGATGGAGGTGGGCGAATCGGGGAGGTGGCAAGGGCACCAGGTAGGGTGGTTGTGAATTGGAGGGAGTAGAAGGTGTCAGGAACCAGGTCAGGTAGCGGTAGATGACTCAGGAGTCTTGGGTGAACTGTCAGAAGGGGAAGAAGCTACCCTTGGCAGAGAGAGGAAGTCAAGAGAATCTTCAGGCTGAGATTCAATACCAGGAGAGAGAGAGATGAGAGATGATAACCTCGCATTTCTCACGGAGGCCCTTGTTTTCGCAAAGCACCATGAAAAATTGGACATAGGGGATTTCATCCCATATTTTTCAAATGCTGGCAATAGAAGTCCAATTGAAAAATGATATTATAATTTAGAGAGCCATTAGTTGGCCAACTTTCTCCATCCACCAGTTAATACTGGGGCCATGTGATGTTGCAAAAGAAAACAAGCTGTTTGTTAGTGGGCGGTAATTTCTAGTTATGGAGGATGCACCCTAGTGGCGATTTCGCTGGGATGGAGGCTTAGTTACCCCTACTGGGGAGTCCTTATTTCTAGTCTGTTTCCAACTTCCCAGTGGCCTCCTCCTAGGGTTGGTGGCGAAGCAGATCCCACAAGATCTAGCTCACACCAAGTGATCTAGGTGCTGTAACTGAAACGTGAACCAATCTTTGTGGGGGATGGGAGGGGCGATGCTGTCTAAGAGGGCCTTAGTTATGAGGTCCCCTCTCTCTCTCTCTTTTTTTTTTTTTTGGCTGCGTTGGGTCTTCGTTGCTGCCCACGGGCTTTCTCTAGTTGTGGCGAGTTGGGGCTTTGTTACGGTGCACGAGCTTCTCGATGCAGTGGCTTCTCTTGCTGTGAAGCACGGGCTCTAGGCGCACGGGCTTCAGCAGTTGTGGTGAGTGGGCTCTAGAGCGCAGGCTCAGTAGTTGTGGCGCTCGGGCTTAGTTGCTCCGCAGCATGTGGGATCTTCCCAGACCAGGGCTCGAACCCGTGTCCCCTGCACTGGCAGGCAGATTCTTAACCACTGCGCCACCAGGGAAGTCCCAGATCCCCTCTTAAGTCAGCAATTAGACATTCCCAGATCCACTGTGGGGCTGTAGGAGATACCTGATGTAGGTGGGTGCTTTCAGCAAGCAGTCCCTGGAGATAGGGGGAAGGTGGAGTGGGAAATAAGGGTTCTCTAGCCAAATAAATTACCCAGAGGGCCTCTCCAGCATTCAAGGAGACTGTTCAAAGAGGGCTTGTCCCTGCTTGGTTACAGGTGATAAAGCAGGGAGGCCAAATCCCATTTGGCATGTGTCCAGTTCTCTGTACAACCAGCTACAAGGACCCAAGGACTTCGGACGATTTGGAGGTCGTCTTCTTTCCCCAGCCAGGCAAAGTGATTTTCCTGAAACCTGACAAAAATAAGATTTTTAAAGGGTTCACGTCTGAGGAGGGATCCCAAGAGATCTGTGATGGACAGTAGTGGGGAGAGACCTACCTGACAGACAGGTACCCTGCCCTGGGATGGCAAACTGGGGTAAGACAGACCAACACAAAAGATGTGCTCTTGGATTCTTGACTATATGCTAAAGGACAGAGGGAACACAGCAGGGACTGGGCGGCTGGAGCGTTTTACAGTGTGCCTACTTACGCGGACATTTGTTCCCAGTCAGCAGCGTGCCTAGTGCTCATCTACCCTGGCCTGTGACTGACTTATCCTTTCACAGGGGTGTTCCAGTGGTGAGTGCCCTAGTGGCTTTTATGTGCTCGATCCGTGCCCATAGTTGCAGCAAGGGTTTCCAAGAGCATTAGGACAGATAAGACCACACAGAACAGAGACTGAAGCTTCAATTGTATCAAGAACAGAGACTAGGACTTACGATACACACAGAAAACAAAGCGATGTTCTTACCATGTGGTGGCCTCGGGAGGGCTTCTCATTCAGTCCAGTCCCCTTGCTGGGAACCAGTCCAACTAGACAGTCTATTGTCCAATCTCACCCACTACTAGAGGATCGACTATATTTAGACAACCAGTTGCCCAGTCCAGTCCTCTAGACAGATGTCTGGCTCTAGCCAGGCCAGGATTCTTTCCTTCAACCAGCCAACCCCTACAACCAACCTTGGCTTTATTGGCTGAAGTAGGGTCAGGGCCCCCTGTGCCAGCCATCCCCTGGACACTACCCCAATGTGTAGCAAGCATCCTTGCTATAGATACGCAAGGGTGGGGAACCGGTCTTTACCTAGGGAGCACTCTACCTAACCCTTGGCTGCTTTTTGATCTCAGACTGGATTCAGTAGCCCTCACTGGCCCAGAGGTCAAGGATTGGGGCAAACTACCCAGTTATTTAGCCAGCTTTGTCAATCCTAGGTCAGCAAGCAAGTCCTGGCTGAGTTACTGGATAGAATGGCAGATCCAAGGTCACCCTCCTGACTGGCTCACTAAAATTTGCTACAGAATCAAGTCGTATGGACCTCCAAGAAGGGTGGAGGAATTACAACTTAATTCAGCAACAGAAGCAGTGTACATGTTCAATGCAATCCCTCCAATATTCAAATGGTATTTTTCATGGAAACAGAACAAACAATGCTACCACTTGTATGGAACAACAAAGAACTCTGAATAGCCTAAGCCATCCTGAGAAAGATGAGCACAGCTGGAATCATCTCCCTCCCTGACTTCACACTACATTACAAAGCTGCAGTAACCAAAACAGTATGGTATTGGCACAAAAACAAACACATGGGCCAGAGGAACACAATAGAGAGCACAGAAAGAAACCCATTTGTATGTTGTCTGTAAATTCATGACAAAGGAGTTAAGAACACAAAACGGGGAAAAGACAGTCCCCTCAATAAATGGTGCCAAGAAAACTGGACACCGTCAACACCACATACAAAACTAACTAAAATCCACAATTTTCCACATCAAGTCCTTCCTCTGCTGGGTCTTCTGAAAATGGACCCCCCCCCCCCCCCCCCGCCCCACAGCAGTAAGGCACACACAGGAAGCTTCTCCTCCCATTTTTCCTCACCTTTTACTCCCATGGTGGTGCCTCCTGGTGGTTCCTGAAGACACTGGGCTTCTGTCTGCATGGACTCAGCCAAGTGTTGTCCCAAAGCTGAAACCATGGCAGATCCTGAAGAGACCGAGCTTCTATCAGCAGCATAAGTAGCCATGAGCCAAGTCCACCAGTGGAACACACATGTACCTCAAGGATCAGAGAGGTGGGTTTGGTGCCGCCTGCTGGCCAGCTGGGAAGTGCAGGCCGCAACCTCTCAGTTCCCTGGAGCCCATGCTCACAACTGGCGAGCCTGCAGAACCACTAAATTTGGAAATTCAAACTGAGATGGAGCCAAATATCCCATGACTTCTCCAAAAATAGTTATAGAATAATAAATTGGAAACCGTATGCAGTCAAAAGACTGTAGACACAAACTTTACAACTCACACCAAAATTCACTCAAAATTGTCCATAGACAAATTTAAAATGTAAAACTATAAAAATTATAGGTGAAAACATAGAAGGAAATCTACATAACCTTGGGTTTGGTGATAAATTTTAACACGAAGTCTCAAAAGCCTAAGAAATAAAATTTTGAACATGGATTTAAAAAATTTTAAACTTTAAACTCTATGAAACATCTTATTCAGAAAACCAAAAGACAAGCTACAAACTGAAAGAAAAATATTTGCAATATGCATAACTGATAAAAGATATGTACTCAAATTACACCAAGAACTCTAGAACAAACCCCATTAAAAATGGGTAAAGATTGGAACAGACACCTGGCCAAAGAAGATATACAGATAGTAAATAACATCATATACCATTAGGGAATTGCAAATTAAAACAACAATGAGAAAGCACTGTACACCTATTAGAACTAATAAACTCAAAAAAAAAAGAAAAAAAAAAGAAAAAAAAGCCCCACTACTGATTGATGGAGGATGAGGAAAAACAAGAGCTCTCCTTCACTGCTGGTGAAATGCATATACATTTTGGAAGTTTTTTTACAAAGCAAAATAAGGCTCACCTGAGGATCCAACATCGTGCCGCCAGTATTTAGACAACTGCTTTTAAGAACTATGTCCAAATGCAAACAAGGATGTAATTAAGCACAGCAACTCTATTCATAATGGCTATAAACTTAAAGAAACCAGGATGTCCTTCAGTAGAAGAATACATAAGCAAATTGGGGTACATTCATTTCAAGGGGAGCAGAATATGCCACCCTAAAATATGCCTGTTGGCATAAGGATTACTTTGAGCTGATTTCTTTTTTTAAAAAAAGAAGACACATAATCTCTGAAAACCAAGTCAAGATTTCCCTTTTGTGAAGGAAGTTGACATTTATAAGGGAAGTCTCCATTTGAAAGGTTCTCTCTCTCTCCATACCAAGAATGGAAGGATGAATAAATCTCAAGAAACTCTTATCAGTGGAGAAGCTAAGACTTAAATCTGCACAACAACCATACCCTTCCTTCCTTTTTTTGTCTTTAGATGAAGATGGTATTTAAGGTGATGTCTTGGGCCATTTCAGGGCGTTACTCAGTTTTCCTGAATATCTCTCTTGCATACAGGAGGTACACACGTTATTAAACTTCTGAATGTTTTTCTCCAGTTCATCTGCCTTTCATTTTCATTACTACATGGGGGATCTCAATGAAGAACAAAGAAAGGTAGAGGGAAAATTATTTTCCCTTCCATATACATGCAGTGGAATAGCATTCAGAAATATAAAGGAATGAACCACCAACCCATGCAAAAAACATGAGTCTTACACATATATTGCTAAGTGAAAAAATCGAGTCTGAAGTGCTACACACTGTATGACCCCATTTATGACATTCTGCAACAAGTAAAACAGAGAGATGGTAAACGGGTTATGGGTGGGAGATTGAAATATTCCATAGGATACTTTAGTGATGAATACCTGCCACTATGCATTTGTCTAAACCCATAAATTTTTACAGCCCAACAAATAAATCATAATATATTTAATTTTAGTTATTTAGGATATGGGAGTGCCACAGGATGCATTACAGAATTTAACAAAAACTGATTTAGATATGTATTAAAAAACCTCACTGTTGGTGGTGGGACAAAAAGTGCTGACCTCGGTAACTTTGGAAATGAATGGAATCTGTAGACTAAAGGGAACAGTGGACTCTACCTAAACAGTGGACTCTATTTTATGTTTTTGTTTCTTTTTTAAAAATTATTTATTTTTGGCTGTGTTGGGTCTTCGTTGCTGTGCGCAGGCTTTCTCTAGTTGAGGCAAGCGAGGGCTACTCTTTGTTGCAGTGCACGGGCTTCTCATTGCAGTGGCTTCTCTTGTTGCAGAGCATGGGCTCTAGGTGCGCGGGCTTCCGTAGTTGCAGCACGTGGGCTCAGTAGTTGTGGCTTGCAGGCTCTAGAGAGCAGGCTCAGTAATTGTGGCGCACGGGCTTAGTTGCTCCGTGGCATGTGGGATCTTCCCCGACCAGGGATCGAACACGTGTCTCCTACATTGGCAGGCAGATTCTTAACCACTGCACTATAGGGAAGTCCCTGGACTCTATTTCATAAAGTTCTTTCCCTGGGGGTAGGAGCTAAGAATGCTGAAACCACTGTATTTGTAATCTGGAATGGAGCAAGCGATGAATTCAAAAAATGACAGATAGTGAAAGCCAGGTTTCTCACCATTGGAGTAGGAAGTTACAGATAAGCAAAGGGAGAAGGTTACAATATCCATGTAATAATGGATCAGATTGGTGGCATTTATGTAACCTCATCTTTAGCTTAACATGGATACAAACAGTTCCACATAGAAATGTTTATAGGACTTCCCTGGTGGCCCAGTGGTTAAGAATCTGCCTGCCAATGCAGGGGACACGGGTTCGAGCCCTGGTCCAGGAAGATCCCACATGCTGTGGAGCAACTAAGCCCATGCGCCACAACTACTGAGCCCGCGTGCCGCAACTACTGAAGCTCACGCGCTCCAGAGCTTGTGCTCTGCAACAAGAGAAGCCACCGCAGTGAGAAGCCTGTGCACTGCAATGAAAAGTAGCCCCTGCTCGCCACAACTAGAGAAAGCCCGCGTGCAGCAACAAAGACCCAATGCAGCCAAAAATAAATTAAAAAAAAAAAAGTTTATAGTTAGGTGTATATGCATAAGTTGGAATACATATTTCAATGCATTGTCAGCTGGGTACATTTAGCTTCCATATATAAGTTGTTTTTTTTTTTTAAATGGGAGATCTTTTTTTTGTTGTTGTTAAATATTTATTTATTTATTTTGGCTGTGCTGGGTCTTAGTTGCGGCACGTGGGGTTGAGGAATTCTTAGTTGTGGCATGCATGTGGGATCTAGTTCCCCGACCAGGGATCAAACCCAGGCCCCCTGCATTGGGAGTGCAGAGTCTTACCCACTGGACCACCAGGGAAGTCCCCAAAGGTAAGTTTTTTAATACCATCGTCTAATAAAAGGAATCAGGGCTCTTTGAAGAAATGGCTGCTACTAGGACTGACAGAGTAAATATATGAGCCAGGATAATCTTGAATTATCAGAAAGTAAAGAAGTACCAAGAGAAAAAACCCCACAAGATGTTTTCATTTGACATAATTCCACCAGACAATGAAAAAAGCTCTCAATATGCAAAGCAAGAATGAATTAAGCACTCAAATACTGTACTGCTGAATTATAACCACAAGTATAAAATAACTATTCAGGTGTCCACACTAGTAAAATAAATGATTACAAACATTTTTATGAATTGGGTTGAATAGAAATGTCCTATGCAGAAGAATTCCAAATAACTGATGTAGACACACAGCCATCCATCAAGGAGGTAACCCAACCCTCTTCTGAAGTGTGGGTTCTTCCTAAATAAGACATACAGTATGGACACGGGAAAAATAACTTCACAGGGAAAACTGACAAACACAACCTCAGCCATGTGACCAAAGTTAACATGAAAGGTGATAAGCTGCCTTGAGAGCCTGCTCCTTTGACATAAAATGATGAGAATGCACTTGACATCTCTGACCTAACTTCCTCAAAACCCATAAACCCAGTCTAATCATGAGAAAAACACCAAGTAAATCCCCATGCGGAACAGTCTACAAAATACCTGACGAGTCCTCAACCCTGTCGAGGTCATAGAAACAAGGATAGTCTGAGAAACTGTCAAAACCCAGAAGAGCCTAAACAGACATGATGACTATATGTCATGTGGTGCCCTGGTTGGGATCTGGAACATAAAAAGGTAGAACAAAGGGAACCAGAATAAAATATGGACTTCAGTTAATAAAAAGGTGTTAATATGTGTTCATTAATTGTGACAGTTCTGTAGGAAGCTAAAAGGGAGGGAAAATTAAAAGTCAAATAAGACAAAACCTATTGTATCAAACTGGAAATGTAGAGAAAATGGGTGATTTTGTAATAAAAACACATTAACAAAATGATTCTAAAATTAGGAAAATACAAACATACCAATTAGCCACCCAGGGACCTCTTTCCCCTGCTGGTTCTCCTCTCATTATGCTGGGGTTTCCCTCTCCTGGACAGGGAAGGAACAGGAACAGAGATGTCCAGCGGCTCCCCTACAATCTGACCCCACCCAGTATCTTCACCTTCACCCACCATGACCGCCTGAATGAGAACACCCTGCTAGAGGGAGTCTCAGGGATTATTGATTCTGATGTGTAAGCTAGGACTTTTTTGATTCCAAGGGACTGGACACACTTACTGATGTAAAAGTAAATTAATACATTTCTTAATGATAGAAATAAAGTAGTACTTGCAAGAGGCAGTTATAGCAGTGGTTTTGGGCCTGGTGGGACAGGGGCTCATACTCTCATAGTGTGACCTGGTCCCTTTGTCCTACTAAGTGACTTTGTGGTGGCCCCATCCACAGGTACAGTCTCTATCTCTGCATCAGGGGCCTCCAGCAACTCCAGGCTGACGCCCACTCATGTCCATTCTACTGGGAAGGGTCTCTCCTTCTTTAGGTTCCATGAAAAGTCACAGCTTTAAAGACCTTTGCTCAGCTTGGGTCCCATTCTCATCCTTGAACCCACAAGAGGATGGAACACGGGACTGGCTAGACACAGATCACATGCCCATTTCTGAGGTGAGCGGAACATGGGATCAACCCTCCACAAAAGTGTGGACTGGAAGCAGGTGGAATGTAATTCCCAAAAGCTGAGATGCTGAGAACAGATGCTGGGCTGGGGGAAGTAGCAGATCCACAGCACTGACAGCCCACTGCACAGCACAGAATCTGAAGCCCAAGGAAGGAAACGGTTCACTTAGGGTCAGGGGCTGTGGCCACCCTTCCAGTGCTCTTGCTGTCCTCCCAGGATGGCAAGAAGCTCTTCCACTTGCTGAAAAAGCAACTTTGTTGTTGGTGGGAAACTCAGGGCTCCTGCCTTGGGCATCGGGTCCACACATCTCAGAGATTGGTCAAGAATAGCCTGTGTGTCCCTGGAAGGCACAGAGATCTCATTCCTGTCCCTGGGAGGTGGGAGCCCAGGCATCATGCCCCATGTTCACATTAACCACCCACCCATGAAGAACAAATTTGCTCATTTTCCAGTCTCTTCTCTCTACAAAAAGTAGAGAAATTATTACTCAGTGAAACAGTGGGAGTCTCAAGGATTATTCTATACCATGATAACACAGTTGGTGGCTTTCCAGAGACCACAGGGTATGGGCAGGGATGCACATATCTCCCCAACAATATGGCCTCAATGTGAAACTGTCTGTTAGGAGTCCCAGATGCTGCAATACCTTTTTTTTTTTTTAACACCTTTATTGGAGTATAATTGCTTTACAATGGTGTTTTAGTTTCTGCTTTGTAACAAAGTCAATCAGCTATACATATACATATATCCCCATATCTCCTCCCTCTTGCATCTCCTTCCAACCCTCCCTATCCCACCCCTCTAGGCGGTGCTTCAATACCTTTGATTCTCAATGGATATGAATGTCAATCTTTGTTACAACCAGAAGGTTGAAGGAATGCAGGGCCACGGTCTGTGTATGGTTGTCATGACCAGGGCCACACTCAATGTTTGGAGGGTTATTACCTCTCTTAGCAGGCTAAGAGGCAGTGAGGGAGGAGGCATTTGTTTCAACCACATGGATATTGGGAACTGAAACATCCCAAGGAACTGTCTAGGATACCCAGGTAGCTGTTCAATTACCCAGCAGCACAATCGGCTCAGCAATTGGCCACAGGGGCTTGAGGGGCAAAGGCTGACCTGAGCGGGAGGACCATGGATGCCTGGCTGGATGCTCAGAGGCCAAGGGCTGTTCTGAGACTTGACTGTTTTGACACCCGTGCAGATGGAACAGAGGGTCCATGCAGTCCCAGGAGGGCCCCGCCAGCCCTCAACAAGGTAGCACCGATGGGCCGGCAGCTTGATGCACCCAGTCCTGTATAAATCCGCACATGTCTACAGAGTACCTTGCATGTCAGGGCTGCGCTGGACTGTGGCTGCTCAGGGTGGGGCCAGCACCCCTTCCCAGGTGGGAGGGTAGAGGGAAACCCTGCATGACCTCTGAGACCCTAAGTACCCTTGACTGAGGTTGAGTTCAATCTGAATCAGTTGAGTGACCAGAGCAGACATTACATTCATCTTCTATCAGAGCCCAGGGCTGGAGGAGCAGAAAAACAATGGCCTAGCTCAACCTTGATCCTAATCCTAAACTCGGACCCTGACCCTAAACCCTGACCTAACCTTAACCCTAGCCCATACCCTAAACCTAACCCATACTCATACCCGTATCCTACCTGTATCCTAATCCTAACCCATACCCTAACACAGTGAGACCAAAACCATAAACCTTAACCAATAAAGAAAACTACAACCGTGACCAAAACCATAAACCATAAAATGTATTCATTAACCATACATATGTCATAACCATAAACCATAACCCAGTCCCAGCCCCCCAAGTCTCAGCCCTAACACTAACCCTCCAAACCACTAACACCAAGCCATATCTAATCAAATCATACAAATACATCATAAAAAAGAAAACTACATCAGTATACCTTATAAATAGGAATGTAAGAATCCTCCACAAAATAAGAGCAACATGAAACCAAAAGAGTATTAAACGGATGATGCCATAAGCGTCTCTACACCAGAAATTTCAGCTTGTTCAACATATTAAAACTAAGCTATGTATTAAACCACAATAAAGGTGTGAAGTAAAAACACATGATAATATCAGTTATTGCAGAAAAAGCTATAATCAAAATCCAGTGCTATTTCATGATACAAACACTCAAAAGTAGGAGTAACAACCTAAATGTCCATTGACAGAGGAATGGCTAAAGAAGATGTGTACATATAAACAATGGAATATTACCCACCTGTAAAAGAGAATGAAATAATGCCATTTGCAGCAACATGGATGGACCTAGAGATTGTCATACTGAGTGAAGTAAGTCAGACAGACAAGGACAAATATTGTAGGATATCGCTTATATGTGGAATCCAAAAAAAATGGTACAGATGAACTTATTTACAAAACAGAAATAGAGTCACAGATGTATTGGTATATAGAAAACAATCTTATGGTTACCAGGGGGGAAAGAGGGGGAAGGATAAATTGTGAGATTGGGATTGACATATACACACTACTATATATAAAACAGATAACTAATAAGGACCTACTGTAGAGCACAGGGAACTCTACTCAATACTCAGTAATGACCTACATGTGAAAAGAACCTAAAAAAGAGTGAATATATGTATATGTATAACTGATTCACTTTGCTGTACAGCAGAAAGTAACACAACATTGAAAATCAACTATACTCCAATAAATTTTTTTTTTAAAGTAGTAATAAAAGGAAATTTGTTCAATATGGAAAAGAGTAGTACACAAAGCCACAGAAAACATCATACTCAGTGTTAAAGCCTGAAAGATTTACTCCTGAAATCAGGAACAAGGCCAGGAAGCTGGCCTTCACTGCTGTTACTCAATAGTGTACTGGAAGTTCTAACCAGAGTCTTGAGGTAAGAAATAAAAGGCATCCATGTGTGAATGGAAAAATTAAAGCTGCGTCTATTCACAGAACACAGATCACATCTTGTATATAAAACTTCCTATATCAACAAAAAATTATTTGAGCTATCAACTAATTCAGCAAAATTATAGGACAAAATATCAATTCACGAAAATCTATCTTATATGTGTACACTAGCAATAAATAATCTGAAAAAGAATATATGAAAACAATTCCATTTTAAATAATGTCAACGTTAATATTTAGGAATATACTTGATCAAGATGTGACTTGTTTTTATGTATGTAAAGTTGTTTGTACGTTCGAAATTACGGGGAAGTCAGTTACTTTTCAAAACGCCCTGTCATTACCATGCCAGAAAAGCAGAGAAAACATCAAACTTCCATATAGAGGCCAAGCCTTACCCAGATGCAGTTCACCCAAAGTCCACATGGAATTTACAGGCACTGTGGGAAGATTAGATTAGGAGCCACTATGTCTTTGGTGTTGTGGATGATCTGGATGCGATAGAAACAGTGGGATTTTCGAGTTCCAATTTTCTACATCATCACACCAAAAAAACTATTAGAACTAATACATGAATTCAGTAAAGTTACAAAATCAATAACACAGAAATCAATTGCATTTCTAAACACTAGTAATGGACCATCAGAAAGAGAAAGAAAACAACCCTATTACAATTGCATCAAAAAGAACAAATACCTAGGAATAAATTTAACCAAGGACTTGAAAGACCTACACACTGAAAACTTTTAAGACATCGATGAAGAAATTGAAAAAGACACAAATAAATGGAAAGATATCCCCTTCTCAGGGAATGGAAGAATTAATATTGTTAAAATTTCCATTCTGCCCAAAGCAACGTACACAGCGAATGCCATCCCTACCAAATTTCCAATGGTATTTTTCACAGAAATAAAACAAATCATCCTAACATTTGTGTGGAACCATAAAGGACCCCAAATAGCCAAAGCGACCCTGAGAAAGGAGAACAGGCTGCAGGCATCTTGCTCCCTGACTTCACACTGCATTGTGAAGCTACAGTGGCCAAAAGAGTGTGGAACTGGCACAAAAACAGGCGCAGGGACCAGAGGAACAGAACAGAACCCAGAATTAACCCCACACAGATGGGGTCAGTTACTTTGCGACAAAGGGGCCAAGGACACACCAAGGGGAAGGACAGTCCCCGCAATAAGCAGTGCTGGGAAAAATGGACACCACATAGCTCATGCCGGTTACACTGCACACAAAACTGACTAAAAACGCAGTTTTCCACATCAAGCCCTTCCTGGGTGGCATGAAGACGGACAACCCTCCCTCAGCAGTCAGTCACACACACACAGGAAGCTTCTCCTCACTTCTCCTCACCTTTTCCTCCTGGCGTCTCCTGGGTCGTCAGGAAACCCAGCTCCTGTCAGCATGGACACAGCCCCGTGTTGTCCTGAAGCCCAAGCCCCGGCGAGTCTAAAGGAGACTCAGCTCCTGTCAGCAGAGACGCTGACCCGGGAATCCCAGCACAAGCTCTGGCGGCGCCTGAGACAGAACTCCCGTCAGCGGCGCGCAGAGCCAAGACCGGTGGAACGCGCGTGCGCAGTGGGTCAGAGAGGCGGGCTCACCTACTCTGTGGTCAGTGCGGGACTTGCTGCACCTGACTCACAGTTCACTGGAGACTGCGCTCCCTGCTGGCAGAACTGCTGAACCCACTAAACTGCGGAAATTCAAACTGAAATGGAGACAGTGTCCCCAAACTTTTCTAAAAATAGTTAAGGAACAATTAATTAGACACCATATGGCATGAAATGACGCAAACTTCACAACTTACACCAAATTCATTCAAAATTATTCATAGACAAACAAAATGCAAAACTATTCAAAATTATAGAAGAAAACATAGAAGAAAATCAATAGGAGCTTGGGTTTGGTCATGTAGATCATGAGCTTTGAGTTTTAACACACAACACAAAAAGGCAATCCACAAAGAAAAATAAGGACTACTATCATCACAAAGCTAACTCACACCTCAGGAATCACAACAGATGATTCCCAGAATGAACTGATTTGCAGGAGGCAGCATGCCTGCAGTCCTCAGCCCTCAGCCCCCAGGTGGTGCACCTTTCATAGGAGAGATTTATTTCCTGCTTTCCAGGAGACAGAGAGAATATGGAAAGTGTCTCTCTTGCATGGGTCTTTTCTTAAGTAACATTAATTCAAAAGAATTAATATGTCATTAAGACATATTTAGAAGTGACCTGCTCTGGGCCCTTACAATATATACATACATACATACATACAAGAAAGAGAGAGACAGAGAAACAG
Source organism: Balaenoptera borealis (assembly GCF_965194805.1). NCBI lineage: Eukaryota > Metazoa > Chordata > Mammalia > Artiodactyla > Balaenopteridae > Balaenoptera > Balaenoptera borealis. Next base: position 13,460,124 of record NC_138879.1, on the reverse strand, counting down.
AGAGAGAGAGGCACTGACAGAGAAAGAGAATGAACACAAGGGAGAGGGATCGAGTAGAAGTCACAGAATTTTCATAAATCAGTCTTCATGTTAGAACCCAGTCACAATGTCCATGCACCCTGGAGGGGAGGGGATTACACAAGGACGTTTGACCGGGAGGCACCACAGAGGCCGAGATGAGACACTGGGTCCTGAATCTAAACATAACAGGAGGGCTTCCCTGGTGGCGCAGTGGTTAAGAATCCTCCTGCCAATGCAGGGGACGCGGGTTTGATCCCTGGTCCGGGAAGATCCCACATGCCGCGGAGCAACTAAGCCTGTGCGCCACAACTACTGAGCCCGCATGCTGCAACTACTGAAGCCCACACGCCTAGAGCCTGTGCTCTGCAACAAGAAGCCACCACGATGAGAAGCCCGCACACCGCAACGAAGAGTAGCCTCTGCTCGCCACAACTAGAGAAAGCTGGCGCACAGCAACGAAGACCCAACACAGCCAAAAAGAAATAAGTAAATAAATAAATTAAAAAAAAAACCATACCAGGAGAACCTGGAAGGTTGTATGCCAAAGGGGACGATGTCTGAATTTTATTTAATTTCAACCCTCCCATGGTGGAGGAGGGATGGGAAGCAGACAGGAAGGGGAGTGACTTTCCCTAGGTCCCAGAGCGGACCCAGGCCTGTTTCAGTTATATTCTGTGCTACACCAGCCCTTTATGTAATCCTTCCTTTGCTAAGTCTCTGCATGAGCTACATGTGATACCAGCCCAGGGGGTCTTACAGGCACTGTAGGTGTTTATAGGTCTATACACATGATGGACTCCCTAGGAAGTAGCTGCTAGAATGACCTCCACTGTGCAGATGGGAGATTGGGGAGTTCCTGAGAGGCACATGGCTTGTCCAGGGTCACATCACTGGGAAGGAGGAGGAGCCAGGTCTGAAACCAGCTGTGTCCTCAGCTGGGGTCCTGGCTGCAACCTGGCCTCCCCAGGGCTGTGGAGTGGGCTGTGTTGGTGTCACTGTGCATGGACATGGCATGGGGTGGGGGGTGAGCAGTCAGCAGCCCAGAGGTGCCCTTGGGGAGCTTTGTGTAAGGAAGAAGCCTGGGTAAAGGGACCCTAGGAAGCGACCTCACTTCCCTGGCAATAGAGCCCAACACAACTTGGAACCTGAGTAACTAGGCACCCACATTCTAGAGAAGCTCCTACCCAGTTCACTTGGTTGGAGATGCTCAAATGGATATGTTCTGCTGTGACCCAATATCCTGAGGACGTGGTCTCAGGAAAGTTCACAGTGAGAGCCTTTACTGACACTGCAGACATTGGGTCAGGTCTCACCCCAGACGCCTTTGGCCATTTGCCCAGAGGGACCCAAAGGTAACAAAGGGAGGCCCAGGGCAGGCCTGCCTAGGCCAGGCCACCACTCTGATCCCACTCAGGTAGCCCTATGTCCCCTCCCTGTATGTGTGGAGGTGGGGGATTTACATGGGGGGGCTCTGCCTCAGCAAGAGCAGGCTGATGAGGGGTCAGAAGCCTGGTGGGCTGGTCATGTCCACACCCCAGGTTAAAGCTGGCTGGGTGGGATGTGGAGAGCTGGGGCAGCACCCTTCTGCCCAAGGTTTACCCCAAGCCCTCCAGATGTATCTCTTTCCTCCTGGGTGGATATCTGAGCGGACACCTGACTGTGCCTGATCGGGGAGCAGAGGTCAAGTGGGCAGGAGAATCAGTGATTATGGCTGGGCAGGGCTCTGATACCTCTGGGCTGGGCCGGGCCGGGCCGGCTGCTGGTCACTGTCATCGCAGAGCCCCACTCTGGAGATGAGCGAGGAGCTGGTCGACGGGGACTCCCAATCCATCTCCCCGAGTGAGGGGGCCGTGCGCCACACTGCCAATGAGGGCCGACGCAGGCTCCCATTGAGTGTGGCCACGGAGGGTTCTCCAGAACCAGGACCCAGAGATGAAGGCCTCCTGCCCAGACACCACCCAGGCCACTCCCCAAGGTCCTGTCCCCGGCCTGGTGCAGCTCAGCATATCCGGCTCTGACCTGGAGCGCCGTGTCAACCTTCGCCTGAGTCAGCTGGAGGACCTGGAGCCTCTCACTGTGGCAGAGCCCAAAGGAGAGAAGGGGTGGGCGCGTGTCAGTGTGTGGGGAGGGGTGAGTGCTGGGCCACACAGGGGGGAGCCCCTAGAGGCTGGTGTTGGGCCAGGAGCAAAGACTGGCATCAGACCACCCATCTGGTGGACTGCAGTCAGAGAAGACATCCTGCTGTGGGTTCCTGGGCTGGGACTTCTCCGCAAGGCTCTGGGAAGATTTCTGTCCTTGGAAAGGCTCGTGAAAAGGCAGGCCTGTGGGTAATCTTTTCTTTTCTCACAGCTCCAGCAGGAGACCCAGAGCCAGATGAAGATCCACCACCTGGGCAGGGAGAACCTGCAGCTGCTTTTGCAGGAGTCCCAGATCCAGATGTTAATTTACCACCCTTGCAGGGAGAACCTGCAGGAGACCCAGCGCCATTTCCGAAATCACCAGCCCTGTGGGCGGAGCCAGATCTGCAACCACCATCGCTGTCAGCTCCTGATTTATACCATCAACCCTCCCCCGGCCTGAAATTTACTTTCCTTCCCCTGTCGTTGTTTTTGTTTGGGTGTTTTGTAATTTTATTGTTTTCTTTCACATTATTTATGACATCCTGTACTTTAAGTGTTTTAAGTGTAAAATAATAAAATTTAAACTTTTTCAATTTTAAACGGTGCGATTCAGGGGCATTAAGTACATTCACAATGCTGTGCAACCATCACCACTGTCTAGTTCCAGACTATTTCATTCCCCCAAAATAAAATCCTGTATCCAAAGCATGCACTCCCCATTCTTCCCTCCTCCACCCTCTCACAACCCCTAATACTCTTTATTTCTCTGTTTCTCTACCTATTCTGGATGTTTCCTATAAATGAAATCATACAAAAGGTGGCTTTTGTGTCTGCCCACATATGTTAAGAGGGGACTGGTGAATTTTTGCTTTTGTTTTTATTTGAAATAGCATGTTTGTTATTTGAAAGGGAAATCCAGATGGATTAAAGATGAGATGTACAAAATTTTAGTAAATATGTGCATAATTTCAGGGTAGACACTGCTGTTCTAAGTGTGACACCAGAACCAGAAGACAGAAGGGAAATGCTTAGCTTTTCATGTGGCAAAAGCAAACCAACCGACCGACCAAGAAAGACAGCTGGAAAGACAAATCACAAACTGGAAAAGCATTCCCCATGATCCAAGCCCAGAGAAAGGCTGAACATCCCTGTAGTCCAAAAATCTCTCAAAAATCAATGTTCTAAAAAGAAACAGAGCAAACACACGTAATTCCAACGAGAGGCCATGCATACGGCCAATGTATCTTAGAGATGCTTGACCACTCAGGTTAGGACACACGCAAACATAAATTCTATGGAGACAGCATTGGTCACCATCACACTGGCAGGTGTTTAGTCTGGTGACCACCAGCCCTGGTGACAACGTGAGAAAGCAAAGGCCCCAGCAGATCCCCTAGAGGGAAGAGTGAATGGACAGTCCTCTAGGGGAGAACAGTGTGCACGACCCATCAAAGTTCCACAGATACAGCCCTTTACTAGCAGTGCTAATCCTTAGAGTTGATCCCACTGAGATTCCTGCGCAACTTTTCAAAGATGTCTTTTCAAGGGTATTCATCACAGCACTGGTTGAAATAGTAGGGAATTGTAAGCAACACTAATGTTCATGGAGGGGGAAATGATCTATCAGTTCTGGTCCACATAGATGAACGAATGCTGTGCAGCTGGGGAAAGTGGGCACAGGGTCTCTACCTAGTAACAGGGGAGAGAGGGGAGACTTCAGGGTTCTTTATGTGGGACGCACGTGGACCAACCGTCTGCATCCAGGATCCCATCTGTAAGACTACATACATCTGAAATCAACATAGATGTAAATGAACCTGCTTTTGTGAGAGTGAGACAGAGATAGAGACAGAATGAGACAGAGCCTGAGAGGTATGCACCAAACCACTCATGACAGTCACCTCTGGGGGTGGGATTTGCAAATATCTTCTCCTTAGGTGATATTTCAATTTCTTATAATGTGCGTGTATTACCTTTATAATTCTAAAAAGATTATAATCATATGTGCTCCATTCATCACTCATCTATGGAGTAATTACATTATTTCATTTTTATTTTTAAAAGATTTACTACAAGGATAATAAACATTTATGAGAGTGAAATAATGAATTCTAAAGGAATTAAGAATCAAGTAAAGCACAAAGTCTTTTGGTGACTCAGCTCCAGGCCAGCTAGGTGGCAGGACATGGCAGGGCTGGGGCAAGTTTCTCCAGGTTATGTATGTTCTGAATCAGCATCCACTGGAGGTGAGGAAGGAAGTACAAGACTTGTACACTGAAAACTACAATAGCTTGTTGAAAGAAATTAAGAAAGACCTAGGGACTTCCCTGGTGGCGCAGAGGTTAAGAATCCTCCTGCCAATGCAGGGGACATGGGTTCGAGCCCTGGTCCGGGAAGATCCCACATGCTGCAGAGCAACGAAGCCTATGCGCCACAACTACTGAGCCTGCGCTCTAGAGCCCACGAGCCACAACTACTGAGCCCGCCTAGAGCCCGTGCTCCGCAACAAGAGAAGCCTCCACAATGAGAAGCCTGCACACTGCAACGAAGAGTAGCCCCCCCTCACCACAACTAAAGAAAGCTCGCACGCAGAAACAAAGACCCAACACAGCCAAAAATAAATAATAAATAAATTTTTAAAAAAAGACCTAGGGCTTCCCTGGTGGCGCAGTGGTTGAGAATCTGCCTGCCAATGCAGGGGACACAGGTTCGAGCCCTGGTCTGGGAGGATCCCACATGCCGCGGAGCAACTAGCTCCGTGAGCCACAATTACTGAGCCTGTGCGTCTGGAGCCTGTGCTCCGCAACAAGAGAGGCCGAGATAGTGAGAGGCCCACGCACCGCGATGAAGAGTGGCCCCCACTCGCCACAACTAAAGAAAGCCCTCGCACAGAAACGAAGACCCAACACAGCCAAAAATAAATAAATAAATAAATAATAAAATTAAAAAAAAAAAAGAATGGGTTGCACCTTTAAAAAAAAATAAAAAAATAAAAAAAATAAAAAAAAATAAAAAAAGACCTAAATTCATGGAAAATAATCCCATATTCATGGATCAGGAGGCTTAAGTCTATTAAGATTGCAATACTCCATAAATAGACCAAAAGATTCAAAGAATCCCTACCAAATTCCCAGGTAGTGTTTTGCAGAAATTGACAACCAATCTAAAATTCATGTGGAAATGTAACGGACTTAGAATAGATCAAGGAATCTTGAAAAAGAAGAACAAAGTTGGAGGTATGGAGAGCCAGGAGGAACCCCATGGTTGGTATAAAAACAATTTAAGCTGAAGATAGTGAGATTCAACACATGGAGAAAAAAAGCCTTCTTGGAGCTCCCCTTATCGGAATAAAAGCTGAAACTTCTTAGAATGACCATGGCCATAAATTCCCTCTTCAGAGTGGCTTCTCTTCCCAGAAGAGAGACCAAGAGTAAACCTACCATAAATCGTTCTGCAGGGTGTTTTATGACCCTGAAGAAGATGCAAAGATCACGCATCCTTGTACAGACAAACATTATCACAAAGTTTCTCATTGTTTTCCAAAATACCTGTTAGTATTCCTGGAGAAACCTATCTGTTCTTCCCTTAGAAGCCAATTCTACCCTCTCTGTTTCCCCTATTAAGTTAGGTTTATAAGCTTTTAACTTTCACCATTTACCATGTTAGTTACTTTTTTGGTTGGCTGTCTTCTGTAAGTTTAATTTACAAGCCCCAGCCACTAATCCTGAGAAGGCAGAAGAAAATTTTCTGCTCCTTCACAGTTTTGGCAAAAACAAAGGGAAGGCTGGGACACACCACTCACTCCAGAGGCTGTGATGGGATCTCAGGATGTCTGAAAGAACTAAGAAAAGGTAAAAATTCTGACCAAGTCAGCCTCCCAGATATCTGCTCTGAACGGGTCAACTGAGGGGAGTAACAGTCTCTCCTTGTCTCCTTTCCAAATTTAGACTGGCAGGAGGAAACACTTGGAGGGACTACTTCTCTGGGTGTCGTGATCTTGCATGACCCTCAGTTTTGGTGTCCTTTCCCTCCAGGTACAGCACTGCTTTCCCTTTTGCCCTATTTGGTGTCCTGGGAGCTTGGCTTGGATCCAGTGAGTACGTTCTCTCTATGGCTTTCCTCCTGCGGGGAACACCGCTTGTGCACCCTGCATCTGTAGACAGCGAACTGTCACATTTGGGGCCTCAGAATTTGTAGCTGGCTGTCCAGAAATGTGGGCTGCATCCCACTTGAGGCTGATGTTCTACCGATGGAGGCTGCCAGCTCTTAGGGGTTCATCTAGTCTTTATTTCTTTTGGCTGTCTTTGGGAGTGACTCACTAGATCATGGGGGATGCCTTTTTTACCCTCTTTAGTGACACCTTTTAGTCCATGGTTAAGCAATAAAATGGCTTACTGGATTTGTGTCATGTTTGGAATATACATTTGGAGACTCCCTGGGAGGAAAAAGAGAGTTCAATACTGCCAGGATAATTTACTGGTTGTTTTGGCCAAATACCTGATAAGATATCTGCAAGGATTTTTTTAAAAAGGTTCTCACCCTAAAACAAATATCCTATTGAAACCTCTCAGATGATCAAATTAAAAGAAAGACAAAGGAAGATCATGTCGAGCCTAAGAACACTTCCTTAACAAAACAAAAGAACAGAAATCAGATTTAGAGCAAAAACTAAAATCCATCTACACCATCAGTCCTCCCACTCACATTACACTGTGCTCATGCCATCTCCCAGATAGTCCCCTGGAGAAAATCCAAGTTCGCTAATGGCCAGATCCTTTGCCAGGATCTCTTGCTAATTTTCAGAAGGTGGCCCAACTGGAGGCTGATGTTCAGGGCCTGAGAGAAGCTATTTGTGAGACCTTCTCTGCTAAGACCAACTGGGCTAAAATGGAACTATGCACTCTGAGGGAGAGAGACCATGCCGAGCCTTTGTGGAAGGACCTAGGAAAACATCCCAAAGGCACACAGCTCTAAATCTGGACACAGGAATCTTTTGATTTACATCTCAGTTGGAAATCTTTTCCTTGATATAAAGAAGCAAATTCAAGATAAGTTGAATGGGCACGTCAGCCTCTTGATGTTACAATTGAGTGGGATATGCAATTCTTCAAAGAATTAAAAACAGCCATCCTTGCTTTACTAATCTCATCGATACAGAAACAGAACTGTGGCTCTAGGAGGAATTCAAAGCCCACCCACCCATCTCACCGATATCAAAGCCTCTACTTCCTTCTCATGTCAGGTCATTAGAAAAATAACTGTCCTACACTCAAGAAAGAAGAAAAACTTAAACAGTAATTGCCCTACACCTCTGATAATAAGAAATATGCCCCCAGAATTCCTTCTTTAAAATGCTTACATCCCTCCTCAGGCCCTTCTACCAGCAAGAGCTGTGTTCTCCAAGTCCTGAGAACCATGTCTTTATTATTTCTTTTTTTAAATTTAATTTTATTTATTTATTTATACAGCAGGTTCTTATTAGTCATCAGTTTTATACACATCAGTGTATACATGTTAATCCCAATCGCCCAATTCATCACACCACCACCCCACCCCCTGCCGCTTTCCCCTCTTGGTGTCCATACGTTTGTTCTCTACATCTGTGTCTCAATTTCTGCCCTGCAAACCGGTTCATCTGTACCATTTTTCTAGGTTCCACATATATGTGTTAATATATGATATTTGTTTTTCTTTTCTCTTTCTGACTTAACTTCACTCTGTATGACAGTCTCTAGATCCATCCACGTCTCAACAAATGACCCAATTTCGTTCCTTTTTATGGCTAATACTCTACTGTATATATGTACCACATCTTCTTTATCCATTCATCTGTTGATGGGCATTTAGGTTGCTTCCATGACCTGGCTATTGTAAATAGTGCTGCAATGAACATTGGGGTGCATGTGTCTTTTTGAATTATGGTTTTCTCTGGATATATGCCCAGTAGTGGGATTGCTGGATCAAAAGGTAATTCTATTTTTAGTTTTTTAAGGAACCTCCATACTGTTCTCCATAGCAGCTGTATCAATTTACATTCCCACCAACGGTGCAAGAGGGTTCCCTTTTCTCCACACCCCCTCCAGCATTTGTTGTTTGTAGATTTTCTGATGATGCCCATTCTAACTGGTGTGAGGTGATACCTCATTGTAGTTTTGATTTGCATTTCTCTAATAATTAGTGATGTTGAGCAGTTTTTCAAGTGCTTCTTGGCCATCTGTATGTCTTCTTTGGAGAAATGTCTATTTAGGTCTTCTGCCCATTTTTGGATTGGGTTGTTCGTTTTTTTAATATTGAGCTGCATGAGCTGTTTATATATTTTGGAGATTAATCCTTTGTCCGTTGATTCATTTGCAAATATTTTCTATTCTGAGAGTTGTCTTTTCGTCTTGTTTATGGTTTACTTTGCTGTGCAAAAGCTTTGAAGTTTCATTAGGTCCCATTTGTTTATTTTTGCTTTTATTACCATTACTCTAGGAGGTGGATCAAAAAAGATCTTGCTGTGATTTATGTCAAAGAGTGTTCTTCCTATGTTTTCCTCTAAGAGTTTTACAGTGTCCGGTCTTACATTTAGGTCTCTAATCCATTTTGAGTTTATTTTTGTGTACGGTGTTAGGGAGTGTTCTAATTTCATTCTTTTACATGTAGCTGTCCAGTTTTCCCGGCACCACTTATTGAAGAGACTGTCTTTTCTCCACTGTATATCCTTGCCTCCTTTGTCATAGATTAGTTGACCATAGGTGCGTGGGTTTTTCTCTGGGCTTTCTATCTTGCTCCATTGATCTATGTTTCTGTTTTTGTGCCAGTACCATATTGTCTTGATTACTGTAGCTTTGTAATATAGTCTGAAGTCAGGGAGTCTGATTCCTCCAGCTCCGTTTTCTTCCCTCAAGACTGCTTCGGCTATTCGGGATCTTTTGTGTCTCCATACAAATTTTAAGATTTTTTGTTCTAGTTCCGTAAAAAATGCCATCGGTAATTTGATAGGGATTGCATTGAATCTGTAGATTGCTTTGGGTAGTATAGTCATTTTCACAATATTGATTCTTCCAATCCAAGAACATGGTATATCTCTCCATCTGTTGGTATCATCTTTAATTTCTTTCATCAGTGTCTTATAGTTTTCTGCATACAGGTCTTTTGTCTCTCTAGGTAGGTTTATTCCTAGGTATTTTATTCTTTTTGTTGCAATGGTAAATGGGAGTGTTTCCTTAATTTCTCTTTCAGAGTTTTCATCATTAGTGTATAGGAATGCAAGAGATTTCTGTGCATTGATTTTGTATCCTGCAACTTTGTCAAATTCATTGATTAGCTCTAGTAGTTTTCTGGTGGCATCTTTAG